>NC_091951.1:103746063-104346063 GCF_031021105.1 Erythrolamprus reginae
TCAGATGTTTCACAAAAACGATGCAGTATATCTTCACCTGACCAATTGCAGAACCTCTTTGCCATTTTCTGCTGTTATTACATCAGGGGTGGGTTCTGCTTACTTTCGCTACCGGTGCATATCATGATGTTTCATTCTGGTCTATAAACTCACCTGAGCTTGGAGCTGAGTCAATTTTGAGTCAACCACGCTATGTTTTCGGCTTGCAAATTGTGGCCAGGAGGAGGAGGAGGAGGCACTGCCATCACTGCATAAGTTTTTAACTATCTAAAGGCTTCAAATTTACCACAAATAACAGAAGACCAACAGGCCACTATGGATGGACCAATAACAATGGAGGAACTCCTAACAACAATTAAAAAACAGAAAAGCAATAAGGCCACAGGCCCAGATGCCATACCTGCAGAATGGTACAAGATAGACAATGAAACAATAAGAAACCATATGTTAGAAACTTTTAATTTATGTAGACTTGAGGGAAAAATCCCTAAATCTTGGTCAGAATCACTGACAACCTTAATACATAAACAGGGTACAGAACCAGAAAAAATTAAAAACTATAGGCCTATATCATTATTAAATGTAGACTATAAGATTTTTATTGCCATTTATGCAGAGAGACTCAAAAGAGTTATAAATGGAATAATACACCAAGACCAAAATGGGTTTCTTCCAGGGAGACAAATTAAAAATAATATTAGAACTGTAATAAATATACTAGAGTACTATGAACAACACCCAGACAAGACGGCATCTTTAATGTTTCTAGATGCTCAAAAGGCCTTCGACAACGTTAATTGGATATTTATAAAAATGCAATTAAATAAAATGAGATTTGGTCCAAAATTTGTTAACCTAATAGATACCATATATTCAAAACAAACAACGAATATAATACTGAATAATAGTCAATTACCAACACTTGACATAAACAAGGGAGTTCGCCAAGGATGTCCTATATCACCATTGTTATTTATTATGACTCTTGAAACTTTATTAATTAAAATAAGAGCGGACCCTAAAATAAAAGGTTTAACCGTAGGAGATGAAACCTATAAACTCCAGGCCTTTGCAGATGATCTAATGTTTATAATTGAAGAACCGACTACAACAGTTCCTACTTTACTACAAACCATTGAACAATATGGAAACGTAGCAGGTTTAAAGATAAATAGAAGCAAAACACATTACTTGACCAAAAATATGAATAAAACACTAGAAACTAAATTAGAAAGTATTTCTGGAATAAAGACTGCAAAAAAGGTAAAATATTTAGGAATAAATTTAACAGCGAAAACAATAACATTAAAAAATGATAATTATATGAAATTACTAGCAGAAATTAAAAAAGACTTAGCAATGTGGAATAATTTGAAAATATCTTTTTTAGGAAGAATTGCAACAATTAAGATGAACATTTTACCCAAGGTTTTATTTCTTTTTCAGGTAATACCAATAAACCCAGGGGGAATCTTTTTAAAAACTTTAACAAACTTAGTTAAAAAATTTATATGGCAAGGCAAAAAAGCAAGGATAAAAATGAATTGCTTAGAAGATATTAAAGAAAGAGGAGGATTTGGCCTTCCAAATTGGAAACTATATTATCAGGCCGCCGCATTAACATGGCTTAGAGATTGGATAATCTTAGATAACAAAAGAACACTTGACCTAGAAGGACATGATTTAATGCTTGGATGGCATGCATTTTTATGGTATGATAAGGACAAAAACCATTCATATTTTAAAAGGCATACATTAAGGAAATACTTATTAAAAGTATGGAAAGACATAAAGAAAAATCATTTTTTAAGTATCCCAGATTGGCTAGCTCCTTTAGAAGCAATAACACATCCAAAGTCTATAAAGGACAAGAAAATAACTCATAGATATAAAGAACTATTAAATGATCAGATGAAGCTTAAATCTAGAATTGAACTACAAGAAGAAGGGATAATAATAGATTGGTGGCACTACGCCCAGATCCGATCTAGATATCAGAAGGATAAAACTCTTTACATTTTTAATAAAAGTAAGAATCCTTTAACTACTTTAATTACCACTAATTCAACAAAAATGATAGGGAAAATATATAAATTACTTATCGCTCATAAAAATATAGAGTTGACTTTAAAAGATACTATGATAAGATGGTGTAGAAATATTGGCAAGGAAATAGATATAGATACATGGGAGAAAGTGTGGATTAATAATTGGAAAATGACTAAATCAGTTTCCCTAAAAGAAAATCAAATCAAAATGTTTTATAGATGGCATCTCCCACCAAATAGGATAGCAAAAATGTTTCCCAAAACATCCCCAATATGCTGGAAATGTAAGAAGGATATAGGAACTTATTATCATCAATGGTGGACATGTGGCAAAGCAAAAATATATTGGAAGATGATTGAAAAAATATTAAAAGAAATAATAAAGCAAGATATAGATAATACCCCGGAATTTTACTTACTAGGTGTCACAAATCAGACTTACAAGAAAGAAATTTTTTATTTAATTATACACATATTAACTGCGGCTAGAATAATATATGCGCAAAATTGGAAAGGGGAGGAAATCCCCAAGGAAGAAGAGGTCATAGCTAAAATATTAGATTGCGCTGAAATGGATATGATGACAAGAAGATTAAACGATCAAGAGGATACTAAATTTTATGAAACATGGAACAATGTTTATAAATGGATAGATAAGAAAAAATAAGATATATCTTTAGTTGTTTTTTGTATTAGTTTTTACCTAGGTGATAACAACATTAATATTAGTTTAAAAGGATTTTTTGACGATTATGATATAGTAGTGTATGTATAAGTATAAGCAACATACCAAGATCTTCGATGTATAATAGTTGAATTTAGTTTTACTGTTTGGATTGAAGGTTTGACACTATTTTACTATAGTAATTAGGATTATATTAAAGGTATTTTTTGGTAATTATGTTACACTAACCCTACCTAACACTCACATTAAGATTTGTAAAACTTTAACTCAAATTTATTAACTTTTTTTTCTATAATAGTTAACATATATTTAATTATGTATTCTTTTTCTACATTTGAATGTATACTTTCATAAGAAGCGGGGGAAATACACCCCCACTTTATGTTTATTGTTTGTATGTATTTGTTTGTTTTTATGAAAAATAATAAAAAAAGTGGAAAAAAAAAAAAAGAGTGGCTGGCAGTGGGGTTGGGAGCCAAAAAGGCTGAAAGTGGAGCCTAGCTATGCAGCTCAGACGTGCCCAAGCAGGGGCTGTACAGTTTTGCCCCAGCAGTGCCCAGCAAAGCCACAATCTGCCACCTGCCATGTGAGTGCTAATGAGCAGCCTCGCCCATGCTCGGAAGAAAAAAGGAGCTGGGCAAGTGCCGGCATTGGTGGAAGCGCTGGAAAGTGCTTGTTTGCCTTTGTATCTTGTGCATTGCCTGGGCCCTTGAAGCCACCCAGCAATCTTCGCTCTTCTCGACCAGAACTGGTGAAGAAAACAGCCCCCCAAGTAATGATGCAACAGCTCGCAATCTCTGAGCCATTATGCCACACACACAGTACCAGACCATGCACCCTAGTTTGCAATATCCCTTGATATTCAAGGCAAGTCTCTAAATTTTGCTGGACACTTCCTAGAGGATGAGGCTGTCCAGTTGGCACATGCCGGCAGAACACTACCCTTCCCCCTTCAACTGCCGCTGCTACTCTTCTGGAGCCTCGCTTCCTCCCACCCCCCCAATGAACCACTTCAGACTTGTGCCAAATTAAGCAGAGGGAGGGGGATGGTAAAGAAGAGGAAGCTTTTGGGTGCATGAGGATTCTCAACCCTCCTTTTTCTCCCTCTGGCTTTGAACTCACCTAACTTGCTTGTCCCCAACCTTGCTTCCTTACCCTGTTTGTTTTTGTTTAGCTGCTACTTGAACTCAGGCACAAGGGGCAGAATTTTCTGGCTGGGTGACTAGTGGAGAAGCTCCGAATGCACAAACTTGCCTGGGCTCCTTCCTGCTGGAAACCACCATTCAGTGGCTGGTAGCTGACGTGGGGGGGAGGGAGCAGAGAGAGTTTCCATTGGTCAGGGAATGGTGGTTCCCAGCAGGAGAGAGGAGGAGGAACCCAGGCAAGGCAGCATGTTCGGAGCTTCTCTGGCTGGCACATGGCACTGCTGAGGTGGGGGGACAGAGAGAGCTGCCACTAGTTGGAAAATGGTGGCCATGGGGCTATCTGCACAGATAGATCATCACCCCAACCTCACCAGTTGCTTGTCCATACCACCTGCTCCATACCACCTGGAGCCACACAAGAAGCTACATGGGCAGAGAGGAAGGGAAGACCTGGCTTACCTTGCTCTGCTCCCTTAGGAAGCAAGGGGTGATGTCTCTGCATGTCTGGAGAAATGGCTCTTCATGCCACTTCTGGCATGCATGCCAAAAGTTCACCATCATGGCCCTATACCATTTCAAATATTGTAAATGGCTGTCTGGTCTCTTCTTAAAAACTTCCAGTGATGAAGCACCCACAATGTCTGAATCAAGCTGTTCCACTGGTTAATTATCTCACTGTTAGGAGATAATTAATTCCATGTTGCTTCTCTCCTTGATAAGTTTCCATCCATTGTTTCTTCTCTTATCTTCTGGTGCTTTGGAAAATAAATTGACACCCTCTTCTTTCTTGCACCCTCTCAAATACTGGAATACTGCTATCATGTCTCCCCCCTCTCCCAGTCTTTCTTTTCTTTAGACTAGCCAGACCCAATTCCTGCAATCATTCTTCATATGTTTCAGTCTCCAGGTCTTTAGTCATCTTTGGTGCTCTTCTCTACACTTTTTCCAAAATATCAACATCTTTTTTTTGTAATGTGGTGACAAAAAATGGAAGTAGTATTCCAGGTTAATTTACTTTATTGTCACTGCATCTTGTACAGAGAAATTAAATCTCATCTTCGGTGTACATTATACATAAAAACAAAACACACATCCTTCACATTTTATGCAATTTAATTGAAAACTCCTGATATTACATTAATATTGTCCTATAAAGTAGGATTCAATATAGTTACTGCTCTGGAATAGAACCTGTTTTTCAGCCTATTGGTCCTTGTTTTTATTGTCCTGTGCCATCTACCAGATAGTAATAGTTAAAAAAAAGATGCCCAGGATGAGATGGGTCTTTAAGAATGTTTTGAACTTTCTTAAGGCAGTTGGAGCTATAAAGCTCTTCCAAAGAGAGGAGAAGGCAACCAATGATCTTCTGGACAATGATGTTAACTCTCTGGAGCACTGTCTTATTTGCCAATGTGCAATTGGCAAACCATGCACAGGTGTAGTAAGCTAAAATAATCTCTATGGTGCAGCCATAGAGGATCACCATCAGTTTTTCATCCAGTTGTTTATGAGAAGTCTCAAGTAGTACAATCTCTGCTGGACCCTTTTGACCAGTGCTAAACTGTGAGCGCCCCAGGTCAGGTCCTATTTTATGATAACACTCAGAAACTTAAGACTTAAGACAAGACTATTTTATGATAACACCAAGAAACGTGGTCTCCTTTAATAACCAAGGGCTGGTCTTAACCAAGGTGTGGTCATACTAAGGTTTTATAAAGCAGTACTAATATTTCACATGATTTTGATTCTATATGTGGGAGTCCTCAGACTATCTCAGGGACCGCCTTCTGCTGCACGAATCCCAGCGACTAGTTAGGTCCCACAGAGTGGGTCTTCTCCGGGTCCAGTCAACTAAACAATGTTGCTTGGCGGGACCCAGGGGAAGAGCCTTCTTTGTGGCAGCCCCGACCCTCTGGAACCAACTCCCCCCAGAGATTAGAATTGCTCCCACCCTCCTTGCCTTTCGTAAGCTTCTTAAAACCCACCTCTGCCGCCAGGCATGGGAGAATTGAGATACTCTTTCCCCCTAGGCCTTTACAATTTTATGCATGGTATGTCTGTATGTATGTTTTACAATAGGGGCTTTTAACTGTTTATATTGGATTGTTATATTGTTACTACTGTTGTTAGCCGCCCCGAGTCTACGGAGAGGGGCGGCATACAAATCCAATAAAATCAAATCAAATCCAGTAATAAGCAAAGGTTAAAGCTTTCCACTTTCCAGAATTCTGGGGGACTCCTGATCCTGGTCAGATGTCAGGACCTCTAAGGACCTCCACCAAACTTTCTTCTGGCTTAGTTAGATATTTCATATGCCAGACCTTGCTAGAACATGAATATTGTCATTAAGTGGAGCAAGAAAGAGGGCAAATGTGGTTTTTAAACCAAACCATGAAAAAACGAGTGAGTGAATAAACCATACAACTTTCTGAAAGTAGATATTGAAAAGACATATAGTGGGATTTCCTGTATATATGTCTCATTCTTAAAATAATTGAGTAAATTGTTTTCTTCTTTCAAGTGAAGATTATTTGTTGCTCTGATTATCTTGCAGGGTATCTACATAAGAAGCAGAAGACAATTAATTCTACAAGGTAATTAATATTAAATCTGTTTCTATTTGAATAGTAGGAAGAATAAAGGCCTTATTTATTGTATAACTGCTACAAGGAAACACAATACATTAGTATGATATTAACAGTTCACAAGTGCATTGACCTTCAAAAAGGCTGACTCCAGCTGAAATAACTACCATGGAAAGTAGTTACTTCAAACTTATTGGTTGCACAGAAATAGTTCCATGTATTTCAGACTACTAACTCAGCACTTATACACACAGGAAAGGCTTCATGTGATCAAATAGATGCAAGTACAAATCTAAAAAAAAATTCCAACAAATTTGAAACTTAAAGGATTTTGAATATTCGATTTAGTTTTGTTGCTGAAAGTAAAAGAACAACTTTGTTTAAACAAAACAGTCTCAGTAGGCAGTCAGTAATTTTCTTTGCGTTTCTCAAGAAATAAATAAATAAACATGCCTTTTGGGGTTTGTTTTTTTAAGATTAATATTCCAAGGAGAATAATGCATGGTAAGATTAGTAAAAAAAAGGAGGAAGTAACAAAAGAGGAAGAAAAATTGAACTAAAAAAGTTTAGTTCCAGTTTTTGTTTTTGTTTTGGCTTGAAATATTTTGAATGTGTTACGTAAATTCTATGCAAATTCACCCATCTACTCATTCTTACCAATTCATTTCTAATCAAACAGATTTTGCAGAAATTGCATATGGCCCAAAATGGAAATTAATTTTGTTCTGAATTTTGTAGCATCTGCTGTGATGACTTTCCTATGCCATTTTTGAATATTTTTCCATAATAGCAACAGCAACAACAGGAGATGGCCAACTTATTGGGAAGATGCTGTTACAGCATCATTAAGGTGCATGAGGAAGTGAATTTATTGACCATTTAAAAGATGAAAATGGATGGCACATTGTATGTTATTTAGGGCAGAACAGTTAATGGATCAAAATAGCTTCTCTTCCTCTTGCAACACCAGAACCAAATTAACAGTGTTGTTAACATGAATCTTGGAGGTCTGACAATGAAGCTGAACAAGTGCACTCAGTATAAGTAAGCTGAATGAAGGAAATTGTAGGATGTAAAAGATGTTATTCTACTGGATGCATAGTTAAAAATGAAAACCGCAAGAGATTATTATAGTCTGCAATTTAAATGTCTTTGAAGAAGAAGATAAGGCTGTGATTGGCTAATAATCATAATGGTTCATGCCCAAGCTACAGTTGCTATAGCATCTGGGCCAGTATATGATATCATTCATCATGCCAGTTTAAAATTCTAATCTGATTTGTACTTTTGATTTTTACAGTCAAATGGCATTTACAAATTCAACAGCTCAAGGGATTGAGCATATTGCCAGAGCTGATGTCCATGCACTGGAAAATATTTATCTCTGCAATTGAAGAATCATGTTAGCAGACTCATGTCAAAGAAGGCACTCTATTTGGAGCAGTATATTTGGCAAGCAGATCTTGTAACATATAGATATGTATATATGTATATATATGTATGCATGTGTGTGTGTATATATATATATATATATATATATATATATATATATATATATATATATATCACATGTTTTTGCTGAATTTGAAAATTAAGGGAGACTAGGATAGATCTATTTCGGCCTTATTTTGGCCTCATCTACTAGCCATACCCTCACTGGGACTTGAACTTGCAAACTTTGCCTTGTAAGGCAGAGAATTAACCTCTAGGCTACAGTATCCAATGCCTTCAGCTCTGTACCAGGGAAGGGTTACATGTTTTTTTGTGTCGAATCACCCTGGTATATATTCAAGCTTTTGTTTATATTAATGAAGTCAAATTAATGTATGTAGTATGAGACAAGTGTCTTACAATCTTGCAATATAGAAACATAGAAACATAGAAGTCTGACGGCAGAAAAAGACCTCATGGTCCATCTAGTCTGCCCTTATACTATTTTTTGTATTTTATCTTAGGATGGATATATGTTTATCCCAGGCATGTTTAAATTCAGTTACTGTGGATTTATCTACCACGTCTGCTGGAAGTTTGTTCCAAGGATCTACTACTCTTTCAGTAAAATAATATTTTCTCATGTTGCTTTTGATCTTTCCCCCAACTAACTTCAGATTGTGTCCCCTTGTTCTTGTGTTCACTTTCCTATTAAAAACACTTCCCTCCTGGACCTTATTTAACCCTTTAATATATTTAAATGTTTTGATCATGTCCCCCCTTTTCCTTCTGTCCTCCAGACTATACAGATTGAGTTCATTAAGTCTTTCCTGATACGTTTTATGCTTAAGACCTTCCACCATTCTTGTAGCCCGTCTTTGGACCCGTTCAATTTTTTCAATATCTTTTTGTAGGTGAGGTCTCCAGAACTGAACACAGTATTCCAAATGTGGTCTCACCAGCATTCTATATAGCGGGATCATAATCTCCCTCTTCCTGCTTGTTATACCTCTAGCTATGCAGCCAAGCATCCTACTTGCTTTCCCTAAATATTGCACCTTGTTTAGCATCCCTTCCTATTAAAGCCATGGAAGAGAACTGCCAATTTCAGATAGTGCTCCAATACCTAGTTCTCCCTTCTCCTGACACTAAGCCCAATGGCCTGGGCTGCTTATTGTCACAGGTAGAGACAAACTGCATTAGTGCTTTGCTTATTTGCTTTCTATTACCAGCTGAAATTCGGCGAAAAACAAGAAGCCCTGGGATAGCTGGTTAGTACAAAATTATGAGCTCATATCTGGCTGTTATGGTCCTATGGAGTTGGCACATGCTGACCTACTACATTCTTTTTTGAGCATTTGGATGGGATGTGGAAATGTGGATAATACTGCAGTGGTGAAATGTAATTTTTTTTTTGCCACTGGTTCTGTGGGTTTGGCTTAGTGGATGTGACTTGGTTGGGAGGTCATATGACAGGGTGGACATGGCTAATTCTTTAAATATTTAAAAACATTTTTGAATAAAACAGTTTTTTAAAAGTTCCAATGAACAACTGGTGTTTCTCCAGCTTAGGGGCTACCAGCCTTGTGGGTAGATAACCCCCCCAAAATTTCGCAGGTGGGCAGAGCCCCACAGATGAACCCACTGGGCCTCTCCGGCTCTTTGCTCGGCAGCCTTCTGGGCTCTGCCCAGCTCCTTTTGTCTCACCCACCACATCCCGGAGAGAAAACATCTGGGCAAAAGCAGCTTTGATGAGTCTGATGCATCTCCAACCTGTGGAACAGAACCTCTTGAGCACTAGGACCTGAGGACAGTGCCTCAGAGTGAGGTGCCATTGCCACTGACATTACTGCTTTCTTCAAGCCCCCCACACTTGGGTGGGTAGCTCAAATTAGGTTGCTGAGCCCAGACCCTTTCACTGAATCCAAGGAAGGGGAAGCAAGCTTCATTTTTGGGATGGTCCCACAGGCCGCACATGCGTCAGACTCACCCAACAGGTGAACAAACCTTGCCATGTCCCTCCGAAGCAGCTCCTTGGGTGAGCACAGTGGGTCTTCCTCCTCCCCTGCCGCCAGCATCAGCCTTATCTTCTTCTGCTGCTGCTGCTATATTTAATTGTTCCAATCATTAATTGTCAGGAAATTTCTTCTTAATTCTAAGTTGCTTCTCTCCTTGATTAGTTTCCACCCATTGCGTCTTTTCCTGCCTTCAGGTGCTTTAGAGAATAGTTTGACTCCCTCTTCTTTGTGGTGACCCCTGAGATATTGGAGCACTGCTATCATGTCTCCCCTAGTCCTTCTTTTCATTAAACTAGACATAGCTAGTTCCTGCAACCGTTCTTCATATGTTTTAGTCTCCAGTCCTCTAATCATCTTTGTTTATCTTTGTTCACATAATGAAAGTGGGCAGCTGCTACAATACTAGAAAATTCCTTGTAGATTCCTGATTGTCTATAAATATTGTAGAGTTTTCTAAATGCATTTTAGATTTGGAAAGTAATAAAAACCAATTGAAAAGTTGAGAAAGATACAAAAACCTATGTCAAAAATGATGGAGCTAAAGCAACTGAAAAGCTGTAATACTTGATAGGTTGGGAAAAATAAATAAAGGGGAAGGATCATTGTTTTTGTGGATGAAATTATGCTCAATTTTATGTTGTAAGGGTGATAGATATTCTATTTCATAATATAGAATTTTGAATGAGTGGTTATTATTTATGTTAGTACTTGGTTATATTATCAAAGTCAATGTTCCAGAAAAACTTTTTGCTTAGTTTTCACAGGCAATAATATGATTGTCGATTTCATAGGTATGAAGAGACAGAATAACAGAAACATTTGATGCCAACTATTTCTATATTTCTTTAAGACAATTCTCAGGAATTTCTTATTGTTTCTCAATGAACCTCAGTTTACCATCCATTGGTTATTTATGCCTTCTGATATAGTGTGCAGTGCTTCTCTCATATATAAAATAACTTTAGGTTACCTTGGTACTGTATCTTGTGTTAATCCTTGGAGAAGGACAGCATATCAATCAATCAACCAATCAATCAACCAATCAATCAACCAATCAAATAAATAAATAAATAAATAAATAAATAAATAAATAAATATTTCCATATCTTGTTTTTCTTTGTCATTTATTGTTCCCTCATTCCTGTGAGCTAGGTTTGCAAATGAATGTAATTAATCTTTTTAAAAAATGCTTTTACTGGGCTTTCCATACCCTATTTCTGTATTATTATTACCATAGGCCAAAGGTCACATGTAATATATCCATAGGAATAAGGGCTGTGTAATAAATTGAACCATCTAATAGTTGGGCAAGGCTGTTTATTTGAGACTTTGGGGGTTATATTTTTTTTAAAAAAACTATGACATGCCTACATCGCCCAGTTTTATATTTCAAAATAGCAAGATAATATGTACTACTGTTCAAGCATTATTGCCAGTGCTATCCTGCTATGGAATGGGGATTTGGGGATCAAGTGTGGTCATAAGGTCACAAATTGCTGTAACACCACCACCCAGATGATGCGCTTGGATTTATAATGTTTGATAGATTATATATCTGCTTTTAATTTTTCATTCTATTATCTCTTCTCAATTGAAGTATGCTTTTCTTTCCATTGTACATAGCCCAGATTTTTTAAAAAATTTGTCATTCTTACCTAACACAAACCTAAGTGATATTGATGCTACTCTATTTCAGATGATGTTCCCTCTATAATGATAAAAATTATGTGTATTCTTTAACTAGTTCCTGAATTGTTTTTATTAATATTATTTTTATTAATTCTGATTGTTTCCTGATTGCTTATTTGACTCCTATGTCAATCATTAAGTGTTATACCTCATGATTCTTGACAAATGTATCTTTTATTTTATGTACACTGAGGGCATATGCACCAAAGACAAATTCCTTGTGTTCTGTAGAGCTCTCTGGTAGAATCCTCCCGAAAATTCACAGATACAAATTTCAGACACACACACGTTTGAAAATTCAAAACACTGTTCTTTATACTGAAAATTCAAATACACTAAGCACTCTTTTTGTATAACAAAATGTATAACAAAGTTTGTCTCCAAACAAACTGGTAATTTGTACAAGTCCCTTATCAGTTCTGAGATACTTAGCTTGCAGCTGTGAGGCAATTCACAGTCCTTCTTCTTTCATAAAGTGAAACACACTTTGCTCTGGTTTAATTTCAAAGCGGGGGAAAAAAGCAGCACAAGTCAGCAAGGCAGGCACGAAACACAACGATCAGATAATCCTCCACAATGGCCAAACCCACAGGCTGCTATTTATAGCAGCCTCACTAATTACCACAGCCCCACCCAACCACAGGTGGCCTCATTTTCTTTGATAATAATCTCTCAGTTGTTGCTGCCTATACATTGCTCTCCGCATGCGTGGCTGTATCATTAACTCTTGTTCTGAATCCAAGGAGGATCTAGATAATTGATCTCCTTCTGAGCTATCTGCCACACTCTCCTCCTCCCTGTCACTCATGTCTTCTTGGTCAGAGGAGCCTTCATCAGCAGATTCCACCGGGAGCAAAATAGGCCTGCGGCATGTGGATGTCTCCCCACATCCACAGTCCTTGGGGCAGGAGCTGGACCAGAGCTAAGCACAACATCCTTGGGTGTCCAATAACACTTGGCCAATAAAGAATAAAGAATTCAATTCTATTTGTTCCTCAGTAAAGAAATTTTAAAACAAACAACACAGAAATTGGTAGAGAATTATAATTAACAAGGATTTTCTTGCATTGTTGTCTGATATATAATGCTACTAAAACATTTAAGTATATTCGAAAGTTGGAGTATAACATCTTTATATATTTTCCCCATTGTCACTTCTAGTGCCACCTTTCCCCTAGAAAGGTGCTAGAAAATATGATTGTGTGAGATGGCCCAATGTATGTGTGTTTTCAGTACTAAACACTTGAGTTTCCCCATATGAATTAGTTTTGATGATTTCATGTTAAGTTGCTTTTCAAATTGGATGTAAAAATCAAGACATCGCCTTTAAAATTCTTGGCATTGACCATTAAAGAACTTGTTAAAGTCACATGTTAGAAAGTGAAAATAAGAACTACATTTCATTGTAATGTATTGTTAAAGAAGTAAGGAACAAGAACAGGGAAGAGGACTTTTTCTGAATATTTTTGCTTTCTCAGTTGGGGAAAAAGGGTGACATTTAAAGGAAAAAACATACTGAAATGATACACTTGACACAATAGTGGGTTGCAACCAGTTTGGACTGGTTTGCACAAACCGTTGGCAGAAATTTGGGCACGGTCGGCAAACCAATAGTGAAGACTGGTTTGCCACACCCTGAACTGGTTTCCCAGTCACCACTGCTTAAAAGTGGCAGGCAAATGTCCCTTTGTACATGTGCAAAGGCTTCTGTACATGTACAGAGAATCAGTACCTGTATGTGACATGCGTGCAAAGCACGCACTTCTGACACAATACGCGCACTTCAGAACTGGTAGGGAAGATAAGAGAAACCCACTCCTGACTTGACACCTTTTAAAATTGCAATATTCTTCCTTGTAGCAGTTATACAATAAATGTCTTTTGTGTCTAATGTAGAGTAGAACTTGACTGAAACAATCCCAATACTTATCAATGCAAAAGTCACAATATATTTTAAACAACAGCCATTGCATGGGCTTTTCTACCATCCAGATCAACTCAATGATCCATGTTTTTAAGACCCTACAAAATGTCTGAAGTCCAAGAATGCTCTTTTAACAAAATGATTTGATATATTAATGTAGCCATGACTTTTTCCAGATTTACTTAGAAATGATTGGGAATAGCTTTTTATATAGCTGTTTTAGCCATGTAGCAAGAGAAAACCGCTGTGTGTGATTGTACCATCTAGGTATTATTTTAATCTCTTCAAACATTTATTTAATGAAAGAAGCTATATAAAAAGAAATTGCATCAATTATAAAGCCTTCCTTTGATAAAGGATGGGGCTATTGAAATTATTATGGGATTGGAGACTTATGCCCTGCCTTCATGAAATTTTGGAAATGGCAACTTCTATAATGTATGCCATTAATCCTGGGGTAGAAAAAGAACCTTGTGAATTATCCAGAAGTAACCTTATTTGTTTTGTGTTTTTATTTGTGGGAAAGGGAGGTTTGTCTTATTCTATGAACCTTTTCCCCCTAATTTTCTTTAAATAGCAACACTTCCCCTTTTTCCGTGGAATGTGGAAATGGATGCTTATGCCTCATCTTGGGATGTGTGCAGAGAAACTATAAAAATAAGTTTTATTGAGTTACTGCTGTTCTTTTGATTTGTGTATACACAATTCAACATTTATATTCTCTTATGTTGTTTTTCAAGTGAAAAGTCCATAGAGAGTGTGATGCTTACCTCAATATTTATAGCACTTGGGCAGGTAGGAATTTTAGTTTCAAAACAATCATAGCCACTAATGCAAGAGGTCGTGAGAAGGAGCAAAGAGGAAGTGGTTCACTGGAAAATATAATGTCTCTTTCCTTTTACAACAATCAAATCAACAAACCAGGTTTCACCTTTGGAGAATATTTAGTGTAGTGATGGGATTCAAATTTTTTAGTACTGATTCTGTACCATGGATTAATAGGACAGCACCTTGCTGTGAGTGATATTGAGTTGACCATTTACTCTAAAGACCTGATTCAAGTACAAGAATTTTAAAAGATAACTTCCAAGCCTAAGATGACTAAATACACAGAACATCTCTGCAGGCCAAAATGGTTGACCTTACCTTTCAGTTCCAGCTCGCAGGACTCACAAAGGTAATTCCTACACTCAGCCGAAGGGTAGGTGGGGCAATGTGGGTGGGGCAGCCTCATGGTCCTGCATGAGACGATTAATGGCTTTGGTAGGCAGCATGCTGCCCGCAGGCCGTTGTTTGAGGACCCATGGCATAAAGAAATGTTTCAATGATAAAGAATTATAAAGAGAGAATAGTATTGTTGAAGTTGGAATTTTAGGATTGTATTATTATTGTCAGTGTTGTTTAAAAAAAACTTGAGCCAGGCAATACACCGTCCATAAAATGGACATGGAATTATTATACTAAAAAAAAAACATATTAAAAACAACAAACATAGGAGTCTTGGTTGCTTATTCTAGTATTTCTATTATTTTCAACTTATAGTTATGCATTGCATCTTATTTAGAAAGGACACAGGGGAAAAAAGGCTTGTTAACTTCCATGTCATAATGCAGGGATATGCCTCATGTGAAAGTCAATCCATATTTAGCTACATGCATCAAGCTTTCCTTCTGCAGTTGATGCTGGAGAGAAGCCACCACCTTTGAATGACTTTGGCAGACCAGTGGCAGGACTTAACCATGGTACTCCTAGGAAGAGCACTCTGGTTCAGTAAGTACTTGAATGGTTCTTAACATTACCCACAATGTCCAATGAACGGGTAGATTTTGATTCCAATAACTCCCATAGACCCAACCAGAAGTCACTGGTACCATAACGTATTTATTTATGTATTTATTTAATTTGACTTCTATGCCACCCAATCCCGAAGAACACAGGGCAACAATAAAAGAATTACAAAACAATAGAAGAAGTCAAAAATATTATCTAATCTCTAAAATCCTAATAAAACTGATATAAAATGGACACAACAACAATCCAACACATTCATATATGTGGCCAGCGATGTTGTTAATATCAAGACCCCCAGGCCTGCCGGCATAGCCAGGTCTTTGTGGCCTTATGAAAAGCCAGCAGGGTAGGGGCGGTGCAGATGTTGGGAAGGGGGAGTTGATTCCATAGAGCTGGGACAGCAACAGAGAAGGATCTCCGCCGTGGTCCTGCCAACCTGCATTGCTTAGTTGACGGGACCTGGAAGAGGCCGACTCTGTGTGCTCTAATCAGCCTCTGGGAGGTATGTGGCAGGAGAGGGTCCCATAGGTGATAACCAGTGATAGGCTCCTACGGGAACGATCAGGAACGTAGTTCCGGTAGCAAAATTTTGAGCTCCACCCCAGAGCACCCAACTTGCACTGAAAGATGTTGAAACAAAATGCATAAGCCGCGCCCACAGTGTGGTAGTAAAAATGTTGGTAGCCCATCACTGGTGATAACCAACACCTACTGTCATGTATTGACATGTCGTGTCATATATATCAATTCATATTAATGCATTTAGGAATAAATCTCTATTCGAACCCAATTATCTTGAAAAGAACTTGCTGGAGAAATGCAAATGAGAAGCAGCATAGGAACCTGAGCACCCTTCGTTCCTGCCTTGCTATCCGTATTCCCCACTTCTAATTATTTACTCAGACTTATGTCTGAATTTACAAAAGAGATCAGGGGATAGGAAACTCTACAGAATTCAAATGAATCCTGCTGGGATCTATTTAGGTGGAAATGCACTGAACTAATTCATGAAGAACTGATACCAGCTGTCAGCATATTTAATGAAAGGTTAAAGACAGTTTTGAGAGGAAACCATAAGAAGGAACTTTTCTCTAAAGGAGCCAGAGACTGAAAAGCTGGAACCCCTGGAGACAGGAAGGCATGACACCAGTTGTAACTTTGTCAAACAATGAAGCATTTAAATCTCAATATTCATAGTTTTCTTTCACTGGAAAGAAGTCCTTCATTCTGGTTAATGATGAGTGAACTGATCCTGTTACAACGGCAACATTAATCAATCTGACATATGCTCAGATGGCCGTTCTTTGGCATTGCAAAGCAATTCTGCATTTGCACACGTGCAAAGTGCATCTTCTTCCCCCTTAGATCAACTTCTGCCTTAGGCACAAAGCCAGCTTGGTGACCTTGGGTCAGTTAGCTCTAAGAAGGAAACAATGGTGAATGACTTGTGAATCTTGCCAAGAAAACTGCAGGGACTTGTCAAAAGTCAACACTGCCAAAAGTCAAACAATGACTCAAGGTCTTCATTAGATCATTCACAACTGATGTGCAATCTAATCAGTCAGACAATCATTTTATTTCAGTCACTGATCTGCAAAATAAAAAGCTGGTTTGGAGGTAAAATTAATATATATTGTATATTAATATATAGAATTATTATAAATGTTTGCTACCTTATAAAGTAATAAACACAGAATAAAAATCTAAGAGATAATAATGGATGGATGGATGGATATACAGACAGACAGATATAATTATATAATAAACTAAATCATTTTTAAAAATAACAAAATAGGGAAATTACTGATTTGATATATATAAGGTAAAGGTTCCCCTTACATATATGTGTCAGTCATTCCCAACTTTAGGGGGCAGGGCTCATCTCTGTTTCTAAGCCGAAGAGCCAGAGCTGTCTGATGATGATTCCATGGTCATGTGACTGACATGACTAATTTTTTCTCTATTTCTCTACTTGCCTTTTTTACATGCTTTGGAATTGATAGGCTGGCAGAAGGTGGAGCAAGTAATGGGAGCTCACTCTATTATGTGGTGCCAGAGATTCAATAATAATTTAATTAATTAATAAATAAATAATTAATTAATTAATAAAAAGACTCGGAGCGGCTCACAACAGTAATAAACAATGTACAAATCCAATACTTAAAAAACATCTAAACCCATATCATTAAAAACCATACAACTCAGTCATACCATTCATAAACCATAATAGCCTGGGGATCTCTCAATTACCCCATGCCTGGTGACATAGATGGGTCTTCAATAACTTATGAAAGGCAAGGAGGGTGGGGGCGGTTCTAATCTCCGGGGGGGGGGAGCTGATTCCAGAGGGCTGGGGCTGCCACAGAGAACTGCTGACCTTTCTGTTCAACAAGCTTAGTTCGACAAGCCACTTTGAACTGCTGACCTTTCTGTTCGACAAGCCACTGAGCCACCAGGTGCCCTTCTGCTCTTTATATATATAAATAGCAGATATATATATATTTATATATATAAAGAAAGAGAGAGAGAGAGAGAGAGAGAGAGAGAGAAAACCATTATAATACATGTAGCTGAAGAAAATGAGTCTACGGAGAGGGGCAGCATACAAATCTAATAAATAATAATAAAAATGTGATGTATAAGGAACAATAATATATACTGGTAAGCAGGGCTGGGCAGCGGGCAGGACGGGGTGGAACGCAGTTCCACCGGAGTAAATGAAGATGTGTGTGCAGCTCCAGCTGATTGGCGGCTGTCACTTCCTTGATTATTGGTCTTGGCTTGGCTCTCCTTTTTTCCCCTGCTACTGCTGCATCTGCACTCCTTGGTTTTTTCCTCTTTCCTCCTTCCTGATCTCGGATGAGCTTCCCTCTCTCCTGCCCGGCTCCCCTCCAGCCTCCCATGACCACCTCCCGCCTGAGGTGCAAGCAGACGGCGTGGATGGAAGCAGCGCTGGCAGGATTTATGCTTTTGGCAGCACCCATTTGCCTAACTACCCAACCTGACATGAAGCAAATTGTCACCCCAGCGATTGACACTGGTAAGGTTGTAAGTCAAGGACTTAACAGTTCACTTGAACAATGATGATCGTTCAAACCACTCCCACCTGGTCAGCAAGCCACTCTTACTCAGTCACATGACCATTAAGCCACACCCACAAAATAAGCCATACCCACAGTGTGCAGTAAAAATTTTGGCTGCCCATTACTGCTGGTAAGTAGTGATTATTGGTTTTAAAAATTAAAGTTAAATTATAATGACTATATATAATGTTAAAATGACACTGGCAGCTAATGAAAATAAGACATAAAACATTGATTGGAAATTGAAATTAAATGGGCAGCTGCTAGGCTATTAACTAATTTTATTAGATGCAATATTATAATTTTTCTTTTGAGATGTTTCATACCATAGTAAAAGCATATAAACACAACAGTTAGTATTTTACTTTTTAGGTTGTATTATGTAGTATGTATGTACAGTGGTACCTCATCTTACGAACGCCTCTTCTAACGAACTTTTCAAGATACGAACCCGGTGTTTAAGATTTTTTTGCCTCTTCTTCCGAACTATTTTCACCTTACGAACCCAAGCAGCTGCTGCTGGGATGAAGGGGTTTCTTTTCCCCCCCCTTTTTTGAAGAAAGAAAAGGGAGGGGCAGCTTGGGGGAGGAAAAATTTTGCAGAGAACAACATGCTTGCAAAGGAACTGAAACGGTGTCTTTAGAAGAAAGAAAAGGGAGGGGCGCCCCCCCTTGCCTTTGTTCCTTCCCATTCACCCTTTAGCCTAGCCTTGCTTCTTCCACCCGCCCGCTTTAGCTGCTCCTCCCTGCCCTCTGTTCGCCTCCCTTCTAAAGTTTGGGATTTTCCTGAAGGATTTGCTCGTATTATTTGCTTTTACATTGTTTCCTATGGGAAACATTGTTTCATCTTACGAACTTTTCACCTTACGAACCTCCTCCTGGAACCAATTAAGTTCGTATGATGAGGTACCACTGTATATGTATATGTATGTGTATATGTATATATTTGTACTATTACCAATTTGCTTGCATTGATGGCAGGCTGATGAGGAACTGCAAGTGGAATATGATTTTTGATTTTAAAGTCACAGAGCACCATTGCCTCTTAGCCAGACAGATTAACTATGGTGCTTGCCACAATATGTGATATAGAGCGTTCGCAGCATAATGAGAATTCTAAGCTAATATACACCTTTTCAAAGCCTCCTTAATGATCTCAGAATCTATTTAAAAGGCTTCTGAGTGACAATTTTTAGTGTTGTGGGAAAAGTGTGACAGCAATTAGAAATGCATGTGTTAATTGTGAGTACATTTAACTGATTCAGATTTAGTTTTTCCTTCTTTGTGGCATACACTCAAAGGCCAAAAATAATTGTCACATCCAAAAATCAGCGCCTCTTACAATAAAAGAATGCAATTAAGATAAGTTACTTTCCACAATAAGCCCTAAATAGATAGTAAATGTCTTCCAAATGGATTAGAGTTACAGAAAATTATGTTGTATGGTGCTGTTTAGGAGATTTAACATCTGAACCTGTTCAATTTGACAATACAGTATAAGAAAAATAAATTTGCTTCTTGATTTAATTTTTTAAGGATTGGCATAGTTTCTTCCATATATGTATAGCAGGTTGTCACCTTCTCATTAAACTACTAGTTAATTTGGGAAGATTTGAAGCTGTACATCTATGTTTTCTATATCTTAAAGAAAAAACAAGTTATCATTTATGTGCATGTATTGGAATAATTTGTTATATTTGCAGTGGGCTTGTGAAATAAATTTGTTTAGTTAAGAAGAAAGTACCATATTTTTTGGAGTGTAAGACACACTGAAGTATAAGACGCACCTTAATTTGGGGGGAGGACAACAAGGAAAACGGCCTCTGCCTCCCAGCAATTTGCCAAACAGCAAACAGTACAGATGATATACACTGTTTGCTGTGTATTTCAGTGCATGTGTGCCTGACCCATAGAAATAGCAATGAATTGGAGAAATGTACATTATGGCAGTATATTAATGCCAGCAAGTTTTCTTAAATGTAATCATACTAACTCATCCCAATTATTTAAATAGATCTACTCCATACATGTCTAAGTCAGAATTTAATTCAGATGCCTTATCTTAATTCTAATACTTATACTAAAACAAGATATTTCAGGTTATACTTTTATAGATCTTTAAAATTGATGTGTCTTTCTGAAAGTATTCTCTGCTATTTAAAAGAAGATACAATAGCACTGGGACTCTTCAGATCAAGTATTTATTTTTAAAAAGCTTCTTCATTTTGTTAAGTTCTCTAGAACAATAATAAAGCAGTCTTTAAAAAATAAGTCTAATTTGAACATTCTATAGGTATTCATAGTTATTGAGTTGCCTCTTTGCAGCAAAAAACAGCTAGCCAGTTTCAGCCTTTGCCTCTCCCTGCAGCAATTTGCCTCCGTGCAGTTTTATTTTCACTTTCATTTTAGCATGTGTGCCTGCCGGCAACTTCAACTAATCAGCTGAGTGTCGGGAGGCAGATAATCAGTGGCTTGTTCTAATCAGCTTGTTGCTGTTTGCTGCAAGCAGGTAAATTGCTGGCAGGCAAAGACAAAAGTGTGGAGGTGGCTCGCGGGGTGTGTGTGTGTACATTTGGTGTATAAGGGGGGTACATTTAACCCTCTTTTGGGGGTTAAAAAGGTGTGTCTTATACTCTGAAAAATATGGTATATCATTTTAATGCACCCTGGGTAATCCATAGGCACCATGGTCCAAGTGGTTTTTAATTTTAATTTTAAGATTCAATGTCAAGACTTAATAGTATTATATTTAAATGGCTTGACAATGCAATATGGTAATTCAATCAAAAGTACTTTGCTTTTCTCTGCAAAATAATTTCATAAGGACCTATACCCACTGCTTAGTGAAAAATGCCTAGGCTAATCTGACAAATAGATTGACTCAGAAAAGCCTGAAGAGAGAGGATAATGATCTTAGCACCTTGATTAATATGGGCAAGCTGGAGGAAAGTCATTAAATATAAAGATATAACTGTTGTGAAAGAAGAATTGGATAATGAGGAAACAAAAGAAAGTTGCGGCAAATCCAGAATGCAAGTGAAACAGGAAGACAAGTCCTTTAAGAGGAAGGTATTAAAAGATTATTTCACAATTAATGGAAGGTCGCAATGACTTTGTTAATAAGTCTCACTGTAGCAGATATTTTATTCCAACCTTTTCCTTCTTGTTTCATTAGTTCTCCTAAGACTTTTTAAAAAAGAATTCTTGAAGCAAGCAAAAGCAACAGCTTTTGGAGGATTTAATAGGCTGGGATTAATTTTTTTTTTAGAATGAAAATAGCAAATTAAAAAGCCACCTGCTGAAAGGATTTACAATTTGAAAAAAAAAAACTGAAAGGAAAGATACACAACAGTGAAAAAGGACACATATTGAACAAATTCAACTAATCGTTATTGTCTGTTCAATTAAACTCAGATTTCTGCCGAGTTTAATCAGTATCATATATTTGGAAAGCATGTGCTGTACCCTTTGTACTTCTAGAGCATTCATAGTAAAGTTAGCTCTAAAAGGCATGAGAAACTTTGATAAGCATTAATTCAGCTGAATTGGCATCCCTACCTCTGGAAAGTAGCCAATGAATTGCTGGGGATAGCCTGTAATAAATTGTAAGGTGTTATCTCAAATGGACAGGAGTGCTCTAGGCAATATAGCATGGAAAAGTATTATTTGGCAGTGGAACAGAAAACACACACTCTTAAGTCACTTTGACAGTGAGTGGGAGTTTATTAGAGAGCAATATTTTATGTGATTAGGCAGGAAGACTATGTTGCAGGTCCTGTCAGTCAAGGATGTTGGCTAGTGGAGTTCAGTAGAAATGCCTTTTCAAGTATGGCACTGCCCTCTGGAACCTCATCCATCTGGCGACAGGGTTGACCCCAATCCTGCCTCACTCAAACCTGTGGCCCTGGGCATGTGACTATTACCTGGATGTTGAAGGTGTTTTATAATTCTCTATCTGTTAGATGTATTATTTTGCATTGTATATATTTATAAATATATACCAATGGTATATACCATTGGTAGATGTTTATAAATATATACCATTGGTAGATATTTATAAATATCTATTTATAGTCTGTGTGTCTATCTCTGTCTGTCTGTCTATCTACCTCTCATCTCTCTATATACACATGTAAACACACTCACACACATACACATGTTCACAAATATTTCCATCCATCCATTCTCCCTCTCTCCCCATCCCTCCTCTCTCTCTCTCTCTCTCTCTCTGTGTAACATATTTTTGCTGATAGTTTGAAATAGATCTATACTAGTCTAGATCTATTTCAAACTATTTTGCTCTCATCACCTATGGAGTCTGCTTGTAAGGCAGTAGCTTTAACCTCTAGACCACAGGTTCTCCTCCTCTCGGCTTACAGGCAGATCCCATGGTTCAAATCCCGGTAAAGGTATGGCTAGCTGATAAGAGCAAAATACCTTAAAATAGATCTATGCTAGTCTCCCTTCATTTTCATTATCAGCAAAAATATGTTACACATACAGAATATAGTTGGTCAGCAATAAAAATTTAACTGCCTTGGATATGGCCCCTGGAGGGGCCGAGAGACAAAAAGGAAGCAGTATGCTCCCTCCCATATTTGGGTACACCAAGTGACTCAATAGAAAAACATTTATCTTTCCCCAGGTTCAGCTGATAAGGGAGGAGAACTTGTGGCTTGGAAGGTTAAAAACATTGCCTAACAAGGCAAGTAGTCCATGTTCGAATCCTAGAAGGGTATGGTTAGTTGATGAGAGCTAAATAGCTTGAAATAGATCTATACTACTCTCTATGTATGTATGTATGTATGTATGTATGTATGTATGTATGTATGTATGTAAAATCACATGTGTATATGTGAGTCTCACTTAATTTGGCCACGTCACGTGGGGAAATTCACTGAAGAAAGCTATTATGTTTGGAAGAATTAGTGGTAAAAGGAAACAAAGTCACCAAAGAACATAATGGCTGGACATAATCAAGGTTGATTGTCATCAGCCAGAGCATAAGAAAAACTCAGAGAAGCTGTGCAAGATTGGAAAATGTGGAGAAAGATGTGGCCCATAAATCACCAGGAATTGGATACTGAATTGATGGATAACATTATCATCATATTTTTTTATTTTTGTTTTATTAGTTTTATTGTCATGAGCCACGCATGTTGTGAGTCTATCCCTGCAAAAAATATTGTAAAATCAGTCACGGTCACGTAATGACCCACTTAACAACTGACATGACTTACAACTCTAATTATAGGCTCAATTATCATTGTAAGTCAAAGGTTACCTCTGTTTTAGACTTAAGAACTGCTTGTTAATAAGTAGGATCAGTGGATGGCTTGATCGCAACAGAAAGGTGATCCATTCCTTTTATCTTTTCTCCATAAGTACGGATACAGAACAATAGAGATATCCTTGTAGCTTTATATTCTGAATTTGTCAAGCAGTAAATTGTCCCTTTACAAGTTTAGATTTTTTAGAGAGCGCTGTCCATTAATCTGTTAAAAGAACCGGGAACACTAAATTTTATTGCAAACTATGCACTAAAAAGGAATTGTTGTTTTTGAAAGCAGAGCAGTTATAATGACATACAATCACAAGGAGGATCATAAACCTGTTAGGCCTCTGTATTTACAAAGGGTTTTGGCAACAAACAGGCATTCAAGCTTGGTTTAACTGTGAATGTCTCTCCTTTCTGTGTTTATAGTTTTCCCATCATTCCACTGATTTGTAACAGGAAATTTATATTTGCTGATATGGTTTATTAATAGCTTAAAAAGTTAAAATGATAAGTTATATAGAATTTAGCAAACAATTTTTCCAAATGATAAGTTATATAGAATTTAGCAAACAATTTTTCCAAGTTAAATTGGCCTCGTTGAAGAGAGAAAAGGTATCTATGAGGTCTGATAAATTCTGAATACACAGCAATGCATATTTGCTTAGTAAAATATATGACTCTTATCTGTTCTTCCTCTCATAACAGCTCAGTAAATCTCAAGAAAGATAGAACTACCATAAAGCACCCTGAATATATATATATATTTTCAACATATATATATGCTAACAATATACATATATTGTTAATGAGTTCCTTCCTTTTTTCTAAATTTGAAAATCTAATAAAAGAAAAAAGAATTTAAGAACTCTGGTAACCTATAAGATTAAAGTTACAACACAAGAATTACAACAAGGGCTCCACTTTAATAAGAAACACCAATATATAAGGAAATTATGGCATCAAAATGCTTCTTTGTTTCTTCTTTCTTGTTTCAATAGTCATTGACAACATAGATATCTTCTAGAAATTTACATTGTCTAGCATTTGAAAGAGGCACTTTGTAACACAGAGAATGAAACTCTGTAATCCATTAAAGCCACAGCATCTATTTCAAGCATAGGCATTCACAGGACCTAGCAAAAAGGGAAATCTCAGTCTAGTAGGAAACTACAGAACAATCTCTCTATGCGTCAAATGCAAAGTCATGAATCAATCGTAAACCAATCCATTACCCTCCATCTAGAAACTAACAATTTAATTAGAAGTCAAATGTTAGATTTATAAATCAATTAAATTAATAACCTACTTTCAAACAAGCAATTTAACTTAAGGAAAAATTATCCTGCAATCTACAACTACTAAACTGCAAAAACATATGGACCTCAAAAGTTGACCAAGGCAAAACAATAGACACAATTTATATAGACTTCTGTAAAGATTTGACTCAGTGGTTCATGATAAACTAGTTCTGAAACTAAAATCCTATGGCATCTCTAGACCACTACATGACTGGAAAACTGCATTCCTGTCAGACAACAAGTGGTCAAATTAGGGAGCGCCTATCTAATCCCATTCCTGTTAACAGTGGTGTACCCCAAGGCAGTGTTCCAGGACCAACACTCTTTATACTCCATATAAATTACCTTTGTGATCACATTACAAGCAACTGATTTATAATGTGATCACAAGGGAGGGTTTTGCTTTCTCTTTCTGCTCAAGATTCCCACGTATATTTGGTTGGCCACTGTGTGACACAGAATGCTGGACTTGATGGGCTTTGGCCTGATTCAGCATGGCTCTTCTTATGTTCTTATGTTCGTATGCATTCTCTTAGCCGATGATATAAAACTCAACACCAACAACAAAAAGACGTTGACTCTGGGTCAGAATGGTCAAACACCTGGCAACTCCAAATCTCAACCAACAAATGTTCTGTCCTACACATTGGCAAAAAGAATCAGAACACAAAATACAATCTGAATAAACAAGACCATGCAGATCACCCTCATTCTGTCAAAGATCTTGGAATACTCATATCAAATTACCTAAGTGCCAAAGCCCACTGCAACAACATCACCAAAAAGGCTTAAAGAGTTGTTAACCTAATCTTATGTAGCTTCTTCTCCGTAATATCACACTACTAACCAGAGCATACAAACATTCGCCAGACTAACCCTTGAATACAGCTCATCTGTCCAAAACCCATACTGCTTATCGGATATAAATACATTAGAAAGTATCCAGAGATACTTTACTAGAAGTGTCCTCTATACTCGCAACAGAATATCTTACGTAACCAGACTTGAAATCCTGGGCTTAGAAAGCTTAGAACTACGTCGCCTTCGGCACAACCTAATTATAGCTCATAAAATCATCTGCTACAATGTCCTTCCTGTCAACGACTACTTCACCTTCAACCACAACAATACACGAGCACACAACAGATACAAATTCAAAGTGAACCATCCAAAATGTGACTGTAGAAAAAACAATTTTAGCAACAGAGTGGTTAATGCCTGGAACTCACTACCTGACTCTGTGGTTTTGTCACCAAACCCCAAAACTTTACTTTTTGACTGTCCTCTGTTGACCTCATCCAGTTCCTAAGAGGTCAGTAAGGGGTGTGCATAAGTGTACCAGCATGCCTACTGTCCCTGTCCCTTTTAGGTATCTGTGCAATGTCATGACGTATGTCTCCCAGAGTCCCAAAGGCATTTTATTATCCTGCCCCCATGCTCCCTTCTTGATGGATGCTACTGCTTGCAAAGCTGATACAAGCCTTCTTTTGCTTCATCGTCCACCTTGAAATATTGAAAAAGTTGTTCTATGTATGGAAGTCTCTAAGCAATGTTCAACTTGGGTAAATGTTGAAGAATTGTATTATATTCTAAGGCACTAATTAAAAAGCTTTGTTCATGTAACTGTGACTGTGAGTGAAAGAATGAAAAAATGAAAGAATGAAAAAATGAATGAACAAAGCAATCAGTTATGATGATTTCCAATTCTAATAATTTCCATTCAGATGGCAGATAATATACTTGTTAATTGGAGAAAGAGTGTAAGAGACTTAAAAAGCAATTTCTCTCTTCTGAGGTGTGTCATCAAATATATTTCTTTTCTCACTTACCATCTTGATTCAAATTAACTGAAAACTAATGGAAATATTAATCAGAATGTGCTTCATTCATCTCAGTCATGGGAAAGCAGGTGAACATTAAGCCTGATATTTTACAATGAACTTGATCTGTTGTACGCATATAGTTAATTAAAGTTTCAGAACAGCACATTATTTTAATTGATAAAAGCAGGTCCCACCAAATACATGCTTTAAAGGTTATTAGGAAAGAGAACTCTTGAATTCATTTCTCTCCACCCCTGAATGGCCTAACGGGGTTAACTTTATATACAGTGTCTCAAATGCAAGATACAATAATGAAATGATAATTGAGCTGAGAGGTGTGTCTCAAAAGCAGAGAACAAACAAAATGTTCTTCAGCTGTGCTTTTTAGGCAACTGAGGTACAGGCATCTCTAGGAATAATTTTTGGCTTTTTACAAATCTCACAGGGCGAGATTTGCACAAACAAAGGGATACAATTAGTTTCCCTTCTATTATTGTTTTTATCCATTTTTATATTATGCTTTTAATAAGTTATTAGTAATTAAGACACTTTAGTAGCTAATACAGGTTTTGGCATTTTTCCCCCCACAGTAAAAGGAATAGTGGCCTTATGTGGTCATACAGGAGGTTTAAGAAGTGCTACCAGGGGTGGGTTCTGGCTCTCACTGCCGGTTCGCTCCCTGACATGCCGTGGGTGCGCTTCATGAGTGAGTGTGCGCGCACATGCACGGTACTTTTAAAAAGCCAGCTTCTGTGCATGTGCAAAAGCTAAAAACAAGAGGCCGGCACTTATAGCACTGCCAAAAGAACCAGTTCAGGTTAACTGATAAGTTACTACCAGTTCCACAGAACCATTCCGGACTAGGAGGAAACCACCTCTGAGTGCTACTGATAAGGAAGTTTACATTGGAAGAATTGATATTTTTTAAGGATAGTTAGTTTTAAGGATATTTTTTAAGGCGGTAGGGAAAGCAAGTAGGATGCTTGGCTGCATAGCTAGAGGTATAACAAGCAGGAAGAGGGAGATTATGATCCCGCTATATAGAGTGCTGGTGAGACCACATTTGGAATACTGTGTTCAGTTCTGGAGACCTCACCTACAAAAATATATTGACAAAATTGAACAGGTCCAAAGACGGGCTACAAGAATGGTGGAAGGTCTTAAGCATAAAACGTATCAGGAAAGACTTAATGAACTCAATCTGTATAGTTTGGAGGACAGAAGGAAAAGGGGGGACATGATCGAAACATTTAAATATGTTAAAGGGTTAAATAAGGTCCAGGAGGGAAGTGTTTTTAATAGGAAAGTGAACACAAGAACAAGGGACACAATCTGAAGTTAGTTGGGGGAAAGATCAAAAGCAACATGAGAAAATATTATTTTACTGAAAGAGTAGTAGATCCTTGGAACAAACTTCCAGCAGACGTGGTAGATAAATCCACAGTAACTGAATTTAAACATGCCTGGGATAAACATATATCCATCCTAAGATAAAATACAGAAAATAGTATAAGGGCAGAATGGACCATGAGGTCTTTTAGATGGACCATGAGGTCTTTTTCTGCCGTCAGACTTCTATGTTTCTATAGTTGGAGCTATTTTAGCCTGCTATAAAAACAGGCAGATGTCAGCTGATATCAGCTTCTTTACCAGCAGCATTTTGTATTATCTCCAGTGGATGGAGAAGAAGGAAAACGTGGCAGGAGATTCTGGTAGATTCAAGAATGCAATCTGGTATGGAATCGAATAGAACAGAATAGAATTTTATTGGCCAAGTGTGATTGGCCACACAAGGAACTTGTCTTGGTGCATATGCTCTCAGCGTACATAAAAGAAAAAGATACATTTGTCAAGAATCGACACTTAATGATTGTCATAGGGGTCAAATAAGCAATGAAGAAACAATCAATATTAATAAAAAGCTTAGGATACAAGCAACAAGTTACAGTCATACAGTCCTAAGTGGGAGGAAAAAGATGATAGGAATGATGAGAAAAACTAGTAGAAATAGAAGTGCAGATTTAGTAAAAAGTCTGACAGTTTTGAGGGAATTATTTGTTTAGTAAAGTGATGGCATTTGAGAAAAAAATGTTCTTGTGTCTAGTTGTCTTGGTGTGCAGTACTCTGTAGCGACGTTTTGAGGGTAGGAGTTGAAACAGTTTGTGTCCAGGATGCGAGGGGACAGTAAATATTTTCCCCACCCTCTTTTTTTCTGCAGTTCTGATTCTCCTCTGAAGTCTGTATATGAATGGGTGCTGCATTTCCTCCTTTTTAAAAAAATTTTTTATTTATTCATTTGTCCAATACACAAATACATAGGAAGAAAAATAGACATGTAGTAATATATATAGAGGTAAAGTGAACTTAGAGGAGAGGATATATGAAAGAAAGAAAATATATATGATAAGTGAGAGAAAGGAAAGACAATTGGACAGGGGACGAAAGGCACACCAGTGCACTTATGTATGCCCCTTACTGGCCTCTTAGGAACCTGGAGAGGTCAATCGTGGAGAGTCTAAGGGAGAAATGTTGGGGGTTAGGGGTTGACACATTTGAGTCCGGCAATGAGTTCCACGCTTCGATAACTCGATTGTTGAAATCATATTTTTTACAGTCAAGTTTGGAGTGGTTCGTATTAAGTTTGAATCTGTTGCGTGCTCTTGTGTTGTTGCGGTTGAAGCTGAAGTAGTCATTGACTGGTAGGACGTTGCAGCATATGATCTTGTGGGCAATACTCAAATCGTGTTTTAGGCACCATAGTTCTAGGCTTTCTAGGCCCAGGATTGTTAGCCTATTTTCGTAGGATATTCTGTTTCGAGTGGTGAAGGGCTCTTCTGGTGAAATATCTTTGGACATTGTTGATGTCTGAGATGTGGTATGGGTTCCAGACAGATGAGCAGTAGTCTAGGATGGATCTGGCAAAAGTTTTATAGGCTCTTGTGAGTAGTGTGAGATTGCCTGAGCAGAAGCTGCGTAGGATCAGGTTAACAACTCTAGAAGCTTTTTTAGCGATATTGTTGCAGTGGGCTTTAGCACTTAGGTCATTCGATATTAGTATTCCATTGGTCGAGGTGGGTAGTCCAAATGTTTTTGCAGTGGAGTAGTTGTAGGTTGCAGGATAATTTCTTTCTGAATCCAAATTGTTTGTCTGAGAGTAGGTTATTAGATTCTAAGTAGAGGGTGATTGATCAATTTATAATTGATTCCATGATTTTACAAGGGACGCAACAGAGAGATATTGGTCTGTAGTTGTCCACTAGTAAAGGGTTCTTTTTTTGAAAATGGGGATGACTACTGCTTTTGACCACAGCTTGGGGAGCGTGCTGGTCCTGAAGGATTTTTGGAAGATAATGCTTAGGGGTTCATCAAGAGCAGAAGAAAGTTTCCTTAGGAAGTATGCACAGAGACCGTCTGGTCCGGCAGATAGGGAAGGTTTGAGGTCACGGATTGCTTTTTCTACGCGGTCTACAGTGAAGACGATTTGGGTTAGGTTTTTTAGTGGGTTTGAGGTGCGATTTGCGAAGATGGGGGAAGAGCCATTGCTGTTAACAAAAACAGAGCCAAAAAAAGAGTTGAAGAGGTTGGCTTTGGATGGGTCATCATGGTATTCTTTGTAATTGGGTCCTATGAGTGGTGCAATAGGTCTGGAGTCATTGAGTTTGTTGTTGACGAAGTTATAGAAAGCTTGGTTAGACTTGGTGCGAAGGAGGCTTTCCTCTTGTTTGCTGTGATATTTGAGGCATTCTGTTTTTATTCGTTGGCATTTGCTTTTGTAGTGGACTTATCTAACTTTCTTTTGGAATAATGACAATAATTTAATAATAATAATTTATTAGATTTTTATCCGTGGACTCAGAGCAGGGATGCCTATAGACTTATGACTTATATATTTCCTAGACAGGAATCTAGTTTTCTTTATGACATCTTAATGCTTACTTTTCTGCAGTTTGTCATTTGCTTTTCTGACACAGTAGAGCATTCACAGCTTTCAAAAGGACTTTGCGCTGACCTTTTGCAAGCTGTGTAGGGGGATTTCTGTGCATGAATTGCTTACTTAAAAGTGGCCTGTTGCAAATATCAATTCAAAAATGAATATTCTTCGAGGATGACTGCAGGGAAAAGCTGATTATAGCCCGGATTCCTACAGAGAGGGAGCAGATCAGTCTACAATGTTCTACCCAGATTAATACGCAGGAGTTGTTGATAAGGGGATGTGGGATGCAGATGAAAGAAGAGTGATCTAAAACCAGCTTTAAGCAAAAAATAATGTTTCAAAGAACTGAACAAAAAATGTGTTTCCTTTGTAACAATTGGATGTGGTTGGATCAATTTTAATAAGGATGGGGGTTTTTATGTATGAGTCAGGGCCATCCCCAGGAGAGTCTACCCTATCCTCTTATTTTCTCATTGTTGCTTAAACATTAATAGAACCATTGTCATAATCTGAGACTGGGGTAAAATATAATGTCTAATTATAGCAAAGCAATGTTGAAGAACATTAGGCCAGCACCCTTACAAGTACTAAGTGTGCTTCTCAACCAAATTTCATCTAAACTAAAAGAGATTTATTTATTTATTTATTTATTTATTTATTTATTTATTTATTTATTTATTTATTTATTTATTTATTTATTTATTTATTTATTTATTTATTTATTTATTTATTTATTTATTTATTTATTTATTTATTTATTTATTTATTTATTTATTTATTTATTTATTTATTTATTTATTTATTTATTTATTTGTATGCCGCCCCTCTCCGAAGACTCGGGGCAGCTAACAACAATAAAAAAGACAATGTAAACAAATCTAATATTAAAAATAATCTAAAAAACCCCAATTTAAAGAACCAATCATACATACAAGCATACCATGTATAAATTCTATAAGCCTAGGGGGGAGGGGAAAATTTCAATTCCCCCATGTCTGACGACAGAGGTGGGATTTAAGGAGCTTGCGAAAGGCAAGGAGGGTGGGGGCAACTCTGATATCTGGGGGGAGTTGGTTCCAGAGAGTCGGGGCCGCCACAGAGAAGGCTCTTCCCCTGGGTCCCGCCAGACGACATTGTTTAGTCGACGGGACCCGGAGAAGGCCAACTCTGTGGAACCTAACTGGTCGCTGGGATTCGTGCTGCAGAAGGCAGTCCCAGAGATATTCTGGTCTGATGCCATGAAGGGCTTTATAGGTCCTAACCAACACTTTGAATTGTGACCAGAAACCGATCGGCAGCCAATGCAGACTGCAGAGTGTTGGTGTAACATGGGCATACTTAGGAAAGCCCATGATAGCTCTCGCAGTTGCATTCTGCACGATCTGAAGTTTCCGAACACTTTTCAGAGGTAGCCCCATGTAGAGAGCGTTACAGTAGTCGAGTCTCGAGGTGATGAGGGCATGAATGACTGTGAGCAGTGAGTCCCGGTCCAGGTAGGGCCGCAACTGGTGCACCAGGCGAACCTGGGCATCCATCTCATTTCTGAAATTTTGGGCAACTAGCAATGCATTAAAAACATAGCATTTAAAAAAAATAATCAATATTATAACATTTATACAAAGCAGCTAAAGTTCTAACTGAGTACCAGTGGGAACAGTCAAGTTATTAAAGCTTTTTGAGATTATGTCATAAATCTGCATGTATGGTTCTGGAAACAGAATCCTTTGAATATTACCAGAGTACTGTACATGTAATTTATTATTCATTTCAAATAGCAAGTTTCTAGTTCCTCTTGTAAAAAAAGAATAAGGAATTATGATTCATTAATGTGCACAAATCTTACTACCGTGAATTTTCTTTGAGGTTTTAAACAAAAGAACATTGCAGGAGAGAATGATTGGCTGTTTGTAAATAAAGAAGCAACTGCTTTTTTCGTGGTATTGTTAAAAGAAAGCTTCTTGATCTGCCTGAATGTTCTCTATGAAAAAAGGCCATAGCAATCTGAGCAAAATGAACTTCTTACTCCCAGTGACATTTCTGTGTATTTATGAGAAAAAGCAGAAGATCAATTCATCTGAGAATGAAAAATAGACCAAGGGCAGCCAAGAGAACTGAAGTGAAATGGGGAAACATATTGGATTTAAGAATCTGATGTGAGACTGATAATCTGACTAGTGTTCTGTTCAGTTTGTATGTTTTTTAAATGGACCCTAACATTTTTGAATGGCTACATCTTTATAATTTCTCTTTCTTAAAGAAACAAAGGCCAGATCAGCACTGAGTGTACAACAATTGTCTCTCCTTTCTTTCACCTATCTTATATATTCCCTTCCTTTCATATATCCTCTCCTCTAAGTTCACTTTCACCCCCTTTTATATTATCACATGTCTATTTTTCTTCCTATGTATCTGTGTATTGGACAAATGAATAAATAAATAAAAATAAAAACAAACTTTTGGAGAAGTATAAAATGGGCATGAAACCATGAAAAGTTGATTTGATGTTTATTGCAGCTATAGATGATCAGAAATATTTTAGCCTATATTTAACCCTAACCCTAATCCTGATCCCATTATTGTTTAGTTTATATATCAATGACCTGCCAGGGCTAATGAAGGATCCCATCGTACATATGCCAATGATCCTAAATACTCACTGTAACAGCTTGCTTTATGCTATCATATGATTTTATTATCATATTCAGAAGTAGGATTACGAAAGCTATTAAGAAGATTCAGCTCTTATTGCCAGGATAATTCCCTAATCATTAGTTAATCTAAATAAAAAATAATGGTGTTTGGAAAACACCATCAGATACATAGGTGGCAATTAGATGGTGAACCAATTGAACAGATTAACACCTTTGTATATTTAGGCGTATCTTTTTCCAAGACTGGATCTTGGGCTTGCCATCATCAACTGAGTACATTTAGAGCAAAAGCCCATTTGAATTTACTGGGGACCGATTGGAGTAGGTTGCAGGGATGACACCAAAATATAATTTTATCACATTTTATCTATATTTTAAATTATTGTATTTTATTCAATTTTATTTTAGACTATTTTATTCCAGCTTCATTTTAAATAACATTTTATTTCAATTTCATTTTAAATTGTGTTTTATCAAATTTCATTTTAAATTGCTTTTATCAAATTTTAGTAATACTTTGTTTCTGGAACTTTGCACTTTGATATGGCCCAAAGGCTAATCAATAAAGATTCATGTCATGGGTGTAGCCCTCAAATACTCATGTCATAGTTGTAGCCCTAAGAATGAATTTATAATGAGACAACACCCTTTCCTTCTTTGATATTTAAATTCTATGCAAAAACAAAACAAACTCCAACTACGTTTTTCTGTTGGACATCAATTAAAGTTATGGTAATTCAAAACAAATGTGTGATTATTGTTCATGTGCATTTTTCTTTCAAATTAATTCAATTTGTTGAAATCTCTGTACTATTTCTACATCAGTGCAGCAGATTCTTAAATGTTTAAGAAATGCTGCATTCTTTATCTGAAGGAAAAGACCATTATCTGTCTAAGAAACACTTTAGAATTTGACCAGTGGGTGCCACTATTTTCCTACAGTTCAATTCAGAACTACAATTCAGAAGTTTCAAGGGAGCATGTTCATAATTTTGTTTATTGCTATTTTCCTGTCATATAAGTGAGAACAAGAACAATGATACTCATCATAAGATTACACCTTGAAAATATCACTAGTAAAAAAACTTGCTTAATTTTCTGAAAGTCATCTGTATAATTCCTCCTCCAGAGTTTTGCTTTATGTAAGAGGACACTACTCCCCTAAATTGCAGACAATTCCAAAATGACTCAGAGAAGCACAGAATCCAATCAACAAACACTCTCAAATAGTTTGATGTAATATAGTGGTTACAGTGACAGATTACAAACAGGGAGACTGAGCTCTCATCTCGTTTTAGGTATGAAAGCCAGTTCAGTGGCTTTGGATCATATTTTTGCCAAGCATTATCGTAAAGGGTATAAACATGTATACATGAAATGGTTTTGAATACATGGAGCATTAGAACAGAGACGGTACACACGTTGGTGTGCTTATACACGCCTCTTACAGACCTCTTAGGAATGGGATGAGGTCAACAGACAGTCTAAGGTTAAAGGTTTGGGGATTTGGGGAAGAAACCATAGAGTCTGGTAGTGCATTCCAGGCATTGACCACACTTTTGTTGAAGTTGTATTTTCTGCAATCGAGTTACCTTAAGTTTGTATTTATTGTTGTGGCTGAAGATGAAGTGGTTATTGATGGGTAGGACATCGTAGCAGATAATTTTATCTGCTATACTTAAGTCAGATCTAAGACGGCATAGTTCTAAATCGTCTAAGCCAAAAATTACAAGTCTAGTGGCATAAGGTATTCTGTTGCAAATAGAGGAGTGGAGGACTTTTCTTCCAAGCTCATGATGGAGGCCATCTTCTGGAAAACTCTCATTCTTCAGAATGGTCCCAGTGATTGGATTCTGCAATATTATTCTGGGACACATACTGTATATTTGCCTTCATCCACAATCTATGTCATGTGTTCAAAGGCAATTCTTTGAATTTATTTCTGAGCAGTGGTTCAAATGGGAGGAAACTGATGCACCAGTTGCGGCCCTATTTGGAGAGGGAGTCATTGCTCACAGTCACTCATTCCCTTATCACCTCAAGGTTCGATTACTGCAATGCTCTCTACATGAGGCTACCTTTGAAAAGTGTTCGAAAACTCCAGATCGTACAGAACGTGGCCGCGAGAGCCATCGTGGGGCTTCCCAGATTTGCCCACGTATCTACAACACTCCATGGCCTGCATTGGCTGCTGATCAGTTTACGGTCACAATTCAAAGTGTTGGTCATGACCTTTAAAGCCCTACATGGCATTGGACCAGAGTACCTCCAGAACCGCCTGCTACCGCACGAATCCCAGCGGCCGATAAGGTCCCACAGAGTTGGCCTTCTCCGGGTCCCGTCGACTAAATAATGTCGTCTGGCGGGCCCCAGGGGAAGAGCCTTCTCTGTGGTGGCCCCGGCCCTCTGGAACCAACTCCCCCCGGAGATTAGAACTGCTCCCATCCTCCTTGTCTTCCGTAAACTACTTAAGACCCACCTATACCGCCAGGCATGGGGGATTTGAGACACCTTTTCCCCAGGCTTATTATAATTTATGTTTGGTATGTATGTGCTGTTTGGTTTTTAATTATGATAGGGTTTTTAGTTTTTTTTTAATATTAGATTTGTGCCAGTATAATATTGTTTTTATCGTTGTTGTGAGCCGCCCCGAGTCTTCGGAGAGGGGCGGCATACAAATCTAATAAATTATTATTATTATTATTATTATTATTATTATTATTATTATTATTATTATTTATATTTCTTTTATAAAGCTGGTCATTTGCATTCTTTTAGAGAGTTGTTGAGGCCACATGGAGGTTTATATGTGTCCTCAGAGTCACCTGAGTAGTGCAAATGGGTGTGGAGCCCATATATTGGTCAGAGAAGTCACTGCTTTGAGAGGTGTCAAAGAGACTATCTGTATCAAAATTGAACAGCCTTCTCTCAACAGAGGGGGAGGGATACAACATCATCTACCTCCAGTCTACAACACGGTCTTTTTAGCCATTCTAAGAAGGCTACACAACCATTTGCATACTTATGTGTAAAAGGTATCTCATTTTACATAACGCACCCTGCCACAAGGTATCTCATTTTACATAACGCACCCTGCCACACATCAAAAACATTTCAGAAGCAGTAGAACACAGCTTCTGAGATTTGCAAATGAGCATCGCACACGACCCAGAGTCTACCATACGAGGACAAATTATGCACTATACAGATTATTTGAAGGCGGGAGATACTTCCAATGTAATCTTCCAGATCCCCTGCATCAGTGCTTCTCAACCTGTGGGTCACGATCCCTTTGGGTGGTCGAACATCCCTTTCACAGGGTCGCCTAAGACCATTGGAAAACACATATTTCTGATGGTCTTAGGAACCGAGACACTGCTCCTCTATCCATTTCCAGGTGGGTCAACTCACATGCAAATAGACTACTGCAAAAAAAAAAAAAATCTGCACCATCGGAACTTTTGATCATGCACAGAAGCCAAATTTCTGGCACTTTGCATGCATCACTATCTAGTTTTCAGGAGAGGCTGCAATTTTTTAAAAAAAATTCACTGCTGAGCATGTGTGTGCGCGCAAAGCACGTATGCGCCAAAGAGGCACAGTCATGCAGTGCAGGTGGAAGTGAATTGGCCGTGAAGTAAGTTACACCTCTGAGTTTCCTAATAATTTTATTATTTTATGATTGGGGGTCACGGCAACAGGGTTACAGCATTAGGAAAGCTGAGAACCACCGCCCTACATGGATTGCCCTGCAACTATGTAGGAGAGGCAGGGAGTCAGACAAGAAGACCCAAACTCATTGTATAGCCTCACATTGAAATGAACAAGAACCTACATTCAATTTTGCAGTTACTAAGATTGTTGGATAAGCAGGTACTAAAAAGGGAAGTTATTGAAGTCTGGGAAATCGGACTCTCATCAGTTAACAGAGTGCTGATTTCCAAGTACTTAAGAGGCAAGTGCTTGGCAATACAAGGAAATAACAGCCAATGCCTTAATGAGCAGAATCACCCCAAACAACAACTAAAAAGCACATACAACCAGGCACTATATAAATACCACACATAGGATAGCCCAAAGCAGTCGTTGGTTTATAGAATTCACTTCCAGAAGAGGTCGTGACAGCTGCCAGCCTTGATAGCTTCAAGGCAGGATTAGACAGATTCATGGATGCTAAGTGTGCCGCCTCTATGTTGGTTGAGGCAGGCAGGATTCCCTTGGGTACCATTTGTTGGGGGTCAAGGGAAAGGGAGGGTTTTGCCTTCTCTTTCTTCTCAAGATCCCCATGACAATTGGTGGGCCACTGCGTGACACAGAATGCTGGACTCGATGGGCTTTGGCCTGATTCAGCATGGCTCTTCTTATTTATTTATTATTTATTTATTATTTAGATTTGTATGCCGCCCCTCTCCGTGAACTTGGGGCGGCTCACAACAGGCATAAACAAATCGTACAAATCCAAATAGATTCAAATAAATTTAAATATTTAAAAAAAGTTTAAAAAAGAACCCCGATATACTAACAAGCACACACACACACACAAACATACCATACATAAATTGTATGTGCCCGGGGGAGATGTTTCAATTCCCCCATGCCTGATGACAAAGGTGGGTTTTAAGAACTTTACGGAAGGCAGGGAGAGTAGGGGCAGTTCTAATCTCCGGGGGGAGTTGGTTCCAGAGAGTCGGGGCCGCCACAGAGAAGGCTCTTCCCCTGGGGCCCGCCAACCAACATTGTTTAGTTGACGGGACCCGGAGAAGGCCCACTCTGTGGGACCTAATCTGTCGCTGGGATTCGTGCGGCAGGAGGCGGTCTCGGAGGTATTCTGTTCTTATGTTCAAATAATATGCTAGAGAAAAGTTCCCTGAGGATGGATTCCAATGTGGATCCAAAAACCTGGAAGACTAAATCTCTGCTCCTGGTGACTGACCCAAATTAGATCCTGTAGATTCACCTTCATTTGTTAGACATCTTTCAGTTTTAGAAAGGAGCTCTATAGGTACTCTGATAACTACTCTTTTGTCCCAAGGATACAGTACATATTTGAATACATTTTATTTATTCATGCATATATTATGGAACACATTCATTATCTTGGACACTACGCAAACATTCTCTGGAACCTCTTTTTAATTAGTTTGGAAAGCAGCCGATCTTCAATGCTTTAATCAATTGCAAACTGCTGAAGTGTGGAACTCCGAGCCATGTACCTTGAGTCAGGGGTCCAGCAGGTGGGAGCGTATTATTGTTTTTCCTGTAATTTGCACTCAGCAAGAACTGAACAATGGCTAAACTAGCAATAGGCTCACAAAGGAGAGACCTTGATGGTACCCCAATGGGGTTTTGTTTTAAATAGTATAAAGATAATTAAACTTGACAGAGGTGAGGGACATAAATTTGATTTCTGCTGGGATTGTTTGTTATTCCTTCCTTGTTTTAAAAGTGAGTTTGAATACTAATACTATTGTTGGGTTAACTTTGGGTATTCACACTCTTCTCAGTGTGGGCTAAAGTGGCAGAACTGCAAGAGAAAAAATTCAGAGAAGTAATAAAGAAACTTACTGTGCATTAAAATGGAAAATAAAACTTTGGGTACTCAACCTAGTACTATCGGTATCGATATACAGCATAACCACTGCATATCCAAAATTTCTTTTTCTTTATTTAGTCTGGTTGATTGATTTAAAATAAGCCTGTATAACTTTATAGAGGGAAGGCAAGACATACCATCTTTATAGGTGCTTCCTGATTGCCTGCTACTTTCTCAGTTCATGAGTTAGTCACATTCTGAAACAAACTAGATTCTTAAGAAAGGATTTGCTCTGGTTTCAAGATATTAAGGCATTCACTAACTCTTAACTTGTTAATCAGTTTCTTGCCCTGTATTTTTACCCTCCCCCCCTTTGAAAAATCTTGAAACATATGAGCCTCGGTGGTGCAGTGGTTAGAGTGCAGTATGTTAAGCTACTTCTGCTGTTTACCGGCTGCCAGCAGGTTAGCAGATCAAATCTCAGTAGGCTAAAGATTGTCTCAGCCTTCCATCCTTCCAAGGTTCATAAAATGAGGACCCAGATTTTTGGGGACAATATGTTTACTCTCTGTAAACCTCTGAGAAAGGACTGTAAAACACAGTGAAGTGGTATATAAGTCTATTGCTACCGTGTTTCCCCGAAAGTAAGACAGTGTCTTACTTTCTTTTTATCCCCAAAAGCCCCACTATGTCTTACTTTCGGGGTATGTCTTATATTGAAAAAAAAATGTCGAATTTTTTGTTTTAACCATAAAATTAACATTACAAACATTACTGCTGCTCCCGCGGCCTTCACATCCCTCCGCTCATCCCGCTCTAACCGTCCGCATCCCGCAGGTGTGGGCAGAAGGCAGCGCTCATTTGGATCAGACGGAGGTGGCAGACGCAGTGACGTATGGAGGGGGGACAGCGCAGGCGTGGGCAGGAGGCGGCGCTCATTAAGATCAGAGGGAGGTGGCAGATGCGGCGACGTATGGAGAGGGGGACGGCGCAGGCGTGGGCAGGGGGACGGCGCTCATTTGGATCAGACGGAGATGGCAGACGCGGTGACGTATGGAGAGGGGGATGGTGCGGACGTGGGCAGGAGGCGGCGCGCAGCTAGATGAGAGGGAGGCGGCAATACCCCCGTGTTTCCCTGAAAGTAAGACATATGTCTTACTTTCGGGGTATGGCTTATATTAGCCGACCCCCCTGAAACCCCCCGATACGTCTTACAATCGGGGGTGTCTTACTATCGGGGAAACAGGGTATTTAGTGGAAGATTTGTATTTGACTAAGAGAAGTATAGGTAAAGAGAAGCTCCTTTTTAATTCACCCTTTCTGGTAATTTTTCAATTTTCTTTCCTCACATGCTAAAAAAGCTGCCCAGAGTCATCTTGAAGGGGAGATGGGCGGAATTCAATCAATAAGTAAATAAAATAAAAATATGTTTTTATTTCATAGCAAAATATATAGCTTCTTTTTAAAAGTGAGGGCTCTTTCTCATTTTTTACTGGAAAGATTTCCTCCAAGAACACTGGACATTAGTGTTATCTATATACTACATACCAAAAACAAACAAACAAACAACCTCCCCCTCACTAAATTTATGTTTATAAAAATCGCCTGAAGGTAGCAACTTTTATATAAATCCTATATGGCTTCAGGCTGTGAGTTAATTAACTTAGTTCAGAGGGCAGACAAAAAGCCATATTCAATTGTATCATCCAGGTATTGAAAGGTTTGAGATATTATATTCAGAGACGCAGACACCCTTATGTGATATGTGAGTTATATTCTCCCTCTATGCCCACTTATTCCCAATAATTATAGCCAAATTATAGCCCATAATAACTGTGGAAATGTGAACTGAAGATACTCATAACTGTGAGCTTCACAATGTATTCTTGATTAGCTGGGTAGAAATCTATTGTGGATACAGGAACCATCACGACAGATTTTTTTTTTTTTTAAAGAGGACTGTCATATTATCAGTTATTTAAAATGCATCCAACTGAGTTCTGCTGCCCTGGCTATTTGTTCAAACTGGATTGTGATTTTCTCTTCCATGCCTTTCTGAGTTCAGCAAGCGTTGCACATTTGCAGTAACTGCTTGTCATTGCATTGTAAGATTGTAACATACATTTTTGTATGATTGCATCTCCAGCAGAGGGGTCATAGAGTGCTGAGCAAAACTAGGACAGCTTTTGTGGAAAATATAACACATTGGACATTAATGCGTGATGGCTCATATTTGGAAATTCTTTATGTGTGAAGGTAATAATCATTTATTTTTCTAAGGTAGAAAGGTGAATGAACATTATCTGTGGACATTGTGCCCCCATCTCTCGGTATGTAGTTTTTCTATTCACAGGAAGAGGAAACAGTAAATCTGAATACATTATAGGTAATATACTGAAATACATATAAACAGAAGGATAGAATCAAGATCATGTGAAGTACTAGTACCTCTTTATAAAGCAGTAATACTACATCCAATGTTGGTCATCATATTATTAAAAATATAGACTATTAAAAAAGACTCTGGAAAGAGTTCAGGAAAGAGCAACAAAGATGATTAGAAGGTTGAAGCTAAAATGTAAGAAAAGATAGTTTCAGGAATTGGATATGTCTAATCTAGTGAAAAGGACTAGGAGAGTGTGATAGCAGTGTTCCAATATTTGAGAGGCTGCATATAATTTTATTTTATTCAATTTTTTTATGCCGCCCTCCTCCTTAGACTCAGGGTGGCTTACAACATGTCAGCAATAGCATTTTTTAACAGAACCAGCATATTGCCCCCACAATCCGGGTCCTCATTTTGGAAGGCTGAGTCAACCTTGAGCCGGTGATGAGATTTGAACCACTGACCAGGAGATCTACAGTCAGCTTTAGTGGCCTACAGTACTGCATTCTACCTGCTGTGCCACCTCGGCACCAGAAGGCAAGACAAGAAACAATAGGTCAATAGGGAGAGAGAAGTAACCTAGAACCAAGGAGAAATTTCTTAAGACATAGATAAAAAAAGCACATTAATACAATCCTCCATTCAACTTTTAATGCCTCACATGAGGAATGTAATGGATGTTGAACAAAACATGAAAGTGAATATTAAAAGACTGATTTATAAGTTGATCCCTAGTACATTTTGTAGTAAAGAACCACTGGTCTTTGAATACCAGTTATTTAGAGCATGACCTGTCCCATTACATTTTTTACCTATCATCCAAATGACATTCAATTTTTTCTGTTTTGAGAGAAAACTGGTCTTATTCTGAAGATCTTTGCTATTTGCCTTGCTATATGATAAAAATACAACAATTACATTTTTGATATGCACTAGGTGTATTTTTAGCCTTGATTTTATAATTTTTCTTATTAATTCTACTCTTAGTGCCAGTTAATTACATTGCTTTTATAAGTACTAAACTCATATTTTCCAAGAAAAATTTAAAAGATGTGATGTTTGAAACATGTACGGTGAACAGCTGGAATGTGTCTAGAGACAGGGAACATAGATACTTGCCTAATTATTTTTTTAAGATGGATTTTTTTTCTTTTAATACAGTAAATGTAAGAATCACATTTTTACATTGCTAATTCTTTAGTAGACTGTTAGTATCATAACATTTGGAAGCATTCTGCTTGTTATACAGCTTACTGATGAATCATTAGGAAAATAAATTAATTCCCTTAGCTAAATTAGAAGCACTGCCGTAAGCACGGGAAATGTTAATAGGCATGTAGTCATGCACAAATATTTAGATTTTATCAGTAATAAACTCTATGCAGATGAAGTAAGCATAACACATCCATAATATAAATACAGATCATGGAAGGAAAATAAAGCCTCTTTGCTCCTTGTCTTCAGGTTATAATTTCCATCATGCAATTTTCTCGCTAGAAACTGAACCAGATACGTGTATATTGAATTTCTAGGAAAGCAAGTGCTTAGAGGTTAAATTCTTTTCTCCTGGTGAATATGAACATGGTCTATACAGCAATAAAGTAAAGAATGACGAATGTTTTACAATCCTGTCAACTCTGTTTACATTCTACTTTTTCTTGTAATTTTGTATAACTGTGTGATTGAATTTCTCAGATGTGGTATGTTCATTTTCCAGTTGCTTCTCACACCTATAGTGGTTTCAGATCTTCAAGGGATATTAGTTTCTTTGTGCGATCAGGTAGAAGTTGAGTTTTTAGAGATACGTGATGGAAAAGGACAATGCATTGCAGTTGTGTTGGGAAATAGCAGATGACTTTATTTTTTAAATGTTCACTGCCTGAAAAACAAATTGGGAAAAAAGGGGGAGGAAACACTAGAAAATAATATTTTTGCATCAGATATATTGATCTCAGGAAAGTATTTTCGAGTGTTTAGAAAATTCAGCAAGTATGTAGAAAGGTATCCTCATTATATAAAGAACAACTAACATTTTGTTAACATTGTGGCAGATTTAAGATAGACAATTCCTATTCTGGTACATTTGATTTCAATACTGTAAGGTCATCTTAGGTAGAAAATGTAGAGAATAGAGTCCTACACATTAAAAGGGCCTCAGGCAAAAAATGTCTATTTTAATACAATATAACTTGTTGCTGTGTAATAAAACTGTATCTGTGAAATTCTTGGATATGACTTGTCACTGCTATCTTTCCCCAAACATTACTACTACTATCATAAATGACTACAATTTTTATACTGATGTTTGAAATGCTGAGTGGCTAGAAAATAGAAAATCAATGACTGAAGTGGGCAACATTTTTTCTCCCCAAAATGTTGCTTCCTGATTTTTTTTTTTTGTGATTATAATAAACTCCTTCAAGCTGAACACACAAATTATTAGAGTTTGTTGCTTAAAAATCAATTTCCAGAAGCCCACATGGATGACTGATTCAGCTGGATTCATTAACTTCTTTATTTACAAGAATATAGATGAAATAAATTTTACAATACCAGAGAATAGTTAGTTTCATTTCAGCAGCAGACAAGCACAGAGTGGACAAGAAAACAGAGTGGACAGAGTTACACCCAGCCTTAAGCTTAAGCTTTCAGTTTCAATTCTCTGCACAGACTCAAAAGTGGTTAGCTCCAATTGGCTGACTTATTTGCTATGTCTATTCATTGACTAACGTTGTTAACATGGCTCTCCCACTTCATAAATATCTTAACACTCCTCCCTTCGTGACCGAAAGAGACATAAATCCAATTAATTTAATATTCTTCCCATGGGGCACTATATCCAATAGCTTGGTCATTTTGTTTGCCAAATTGTCCTCTGAAGAACAGTGACGCAAGCTAATTAATTTACCTGTTACAATATTTAATGTCCACATGCTTGTTTCTATTCTTTACTCTGTCACCATTGTAATGCTGGCAGCATTATCTTCATACGCCATTACAGCTTCATTTACCTTTACATTTAAATCCTGTAACATACTAGGTTACCTTTGAACAGAGTTCAGACAAAGCAATAAATTCTGCCTCCATAGTTGAAATAGTGATAGTTGTTTGCTTTCTGGACTTCCAACCAATTAAAGCCCCTCCAAACAATACTACAATCCCAGCATTGGACTTTGTGGTTTTTACACCATTTGCATAATCACTATCAACATAGCATTTCAATTTTAATTCTTCAGAGACCTGTATTTGAAGACCCAAATTCACAGTTCCCTTCAAATACCTGAGAATTCTTTTTACACCCATCCAATGCAATTGTGTTGGTGCAGCAGTAAAATGACTGCAGATGCTTACTGCACAAGCTATGTCTGATCTGGACTACTGTGACAGATATAACAGGCTCCCTATTGCTGACTGATATATCTCTTGATCACAAGCTTCACTTTCATCCTCACACAAACAGTTATGAAAATCTGTGCTCATAGGTGTTGGAACAGTATTACAATCTTTCACGTTATATCTCTCTGACAACTGTTCAGTTTTTCTTCTTTGACTAAGAACATAACCACCTTTCTCAGTTTTTTGTATCTCTATACCGAGATAATTTTTTATTTTTCCCAGATTCTTTAGTTTAAATTTCTTCTCTATAACTTATTAGCAAATTTTTTACTTGTGATACATCCTTTCCAATGAAGCAAAGAGCACCCACAAATGATAATCGTTGACAATCCCCACCTTATAACTTTCCAGTGTATATGCAACCTTCAGCCTTGCAATTCTTAAACCCAAGACCCTTAATACTTTATCTAAACAGAGATTCAAATTCCTGGCTGACTGCTTCAGCCCATAAATGGCCTTGTTCAATTTGTACACTGTGTTAGGCTTTTTACTTTCATACCCTCGTGCTTGAACCATCTAAATTTCTCCCTCTAACTCAGCATTGAGGAATGCAGTGGTTATGTCAAAATGCCAAATTTTATGGCCATGCGCTGCTGCTAACGCTAGCGTGAGCCTGATGCTTTCACTCTTTACAGTTGGCGCAAATGCCTCATCATAGTGCACATTTTTCAACTGTGAAAAACATTGTGCTACCCTGTTTCCCCGATAGTAAGACACCCCCGATTGTAAGATGTATCGGGGGTTTCAGGAGGGTCGGCTAATATAAGCCGTAAACACGGGGGTATTGCCGCCTCCATCTCATCTAGCTGGACCTGGAGAGCGAGAAGGCGGCGAGGGCGAGGAAGGCGCTTGGGAGCAGCGCGGCGGGGAAAGCAGCGAGGGCGGGGGCCGCCTCCCTCCCTCCTTCCTTCCTTCCCAGCTGGCAGCACACTCCGGGCCTCGCCGGCCGGCTGGCTCCCTCCCCGTCTGTCTATGTCTTTTTCTGACTCCAGCGTGCACCATTTTTTCCAATATAAGACATACCCCGAAAGTAAGACATAGTGGGGTTTTTGGGGATAAAAAGAAAGTAAGACACTGTCTTACTTTCGGGGAAACACGGTACTAACTTTTCTTTATATTGCACCTCATTATTGGGCAGTACAGTAATACCTCGTCTTACGAACCTAATTGGTTCTGGAAGTAGGTTCGTAAGGTGAAACGTTCGTAAGACGAAACATTGTTTCCCATAGGAAACAATGTAAAAGCGATTAATCCATGCAAAAAGAAAAAAAATCGCAAAATGGCACTCCGCTGGGCGCCGCCGCCTGGCTGTCACCTTTTAAAACAGCCGGGGGGCTTCTCGGCGGCCTCCCGAACCCAAAAAGTTTGAGTTTGGGTTCGGGAGGCCGCCGAGAAGCCAGGGGGCTTCTCGGCGTTCTCCTGAATGCCAAACCCGGAAGTTTGGGTTTGGGTTCCGGAGACCGCCGAGAAGTGCCTGGCTGTTTCTTTGTGACGTCAAAGCTCCACCCATGGAATTCCCTATTGGGATTCCCCACCTTCTTTCTAACCTCCAGATCGGCCGAAAACGCCGCCGCCGATCGCAAAAATGGCGCTCTGCTGAGCGGCGCCGCCTGGCTGTAACCTTCTGAAACAGCTGGGTGCTTCTCGGCGGCCTCTGGAACCTGAACCCGAACTTCCGGGTTCGGCGTTCGGGAGAACACTAAGAAGCCCCCCCGCTTCTCGGCGGCCTCCCGAACCCGAAAAGTTCGGGTTTGGGTTCAGGAGAACGCCGAGAAGCCCCCTGGCTGTTTTAAAAGGTGACAGCCAGGCGGCGGTGCCCAGCGGAGTGCCATTTTGTGATCTGTGGTGGGTTCGTAAGCTGAAAAAAGTTCGTAAGAAGAGGCAAAAATTTCTGAACCCCAGGTTCGTATCACGAGGGGTTCGTATCACGAGGGGTTCGTATCATGAGGTACCACTGTACTTTCTTCTTGTATACCCATCCTCATACCACACCTTTGATACCCTGTGGCAAAGTCAGAGATGTGAACACTTCATTTTCTCCCATGGATTTCATTTCCTTGTCCATGGCTTCTTTCCAGTTTATTTGGTCAACATTAGGTAACGCCAGTACTTCCTTATAGTTTCTTGGGTTATACCATACATTACACACTTCAACTTTACTAGCAGAATACCTGTCAGGTGGAATCCCTTTGCTCTGACCTGTGTGACATTGACTGCTTCTGTGTGTCAGTCCTTTCTTGCTTCGTATCTTGTTCAGCTTTATCAGTTTCTCCTCGCTCTATGCTGACACTGGCACAAAATGCTGTCAGGCAAAACATTCATGAAAAAGGATGGTGCACACAATGGCTCAGCAAAGATGGTGCTGGAAATTACACAATTGGCGGACTGCTACCGGAACAGCAGAATGGACCGTACCAGTATGAACCCACCACTGGTCCCAAACATTGTTGAAAACATGTTGACATAAATTCTAAACCTCTGTCAGTTTGCAGTTGACATACCTGTTGTTTATATCTTCTTTCTGTGAAGCTTACCCATTGCTTAAGTTTCTGTAGCACCTCTGTTTTACTCTTTAATAAATAGCAGAACCCAAAACTGCTGTAGTCCTCTACAATGACCAGGGCATACTTTGCTCCTCCCAAACTGGCTTGCATTAGCCCAATAAAATCTGCATGTACCAGCTCTAGAGTTCTTGTTGTCTGCCTTGTGCTACTTTTGCTCAATGGGAATGACTTGGACTTTGATGCTTTTCATACTGCACAGTCCAAGTATGCCTTACACCCCTTTCAATTTAACCCTTCTGCAAACTGTTCCATCATTTGCAAAACTCTGAAGCTGGCATGGTCAAGCCTTCTATGTAAGAGATAAATACATGAATCATGCTCTGCAACATTTTTAAATGTCTGAGCACATTGAACCTTTTGTTCCTGCAACACATAAAGATTATACTCTTTTATGCCCTGTGCATATACATTCCAATTTCTCTTTTATGCCCTGTGCATAAACATTCTTATTTCTCTTGATGAGTCACTTTCCAAATGTGGTCTCAAAATCTTGCTTGCCTAAACTAGAGACACTCAGCAAATTATGCTCCATTTCAGGTACACATCATACATAATTAAACCTTGATTCCAGACATGGAATTTGCACATTGCCTTTTCCAATTACCTTAGCCTTCTGGCCATTTGCCAAGCCTACTGCATCTTGAGCAGCTGAAACCATTCTGAAAAACAATTTAGAATTGTTAAGAATAGTTTGACTTGTCTCAATATCTATTAACCATTCTCTCTACTATTGCAATAACCAACTTTGGAAACACTTTGTCCTCCTTGCAAATAATTACATCTTTGCAAACAGCATTTTATTTGCAAACAGTCCTTTTTTAAAATGTGACCTTTCACCACAAATAAAGCAAAGCCTCTATTGCTGGTCTATAATCTGATCCCTTCTGCTGCTGTTTTCTTCTCAGCAGACTTTGAGTCTATAGAAATTTCTATTGTTCTATATCTGCACCTTGGGGCCCCACCTCAGGAATTTCTCCTTGTGGCTCCTTCTATAATGGTGTTTGTTCTCTTCTGTGATCAAACAAACTTTCAGGGCTTCCAAATGCAATTCCTGCTCTTGTTTGCATTTAGATACATTGCTAAGCAAATTGCAAAGATTTGTCCAGGCAGTGGTCAGGAATCAACAATGACTTACACATATACACATAAATGCACACACATATATACATAAATGGATCTGTATCTACCATTTAGGCAACGCCATAAGTCTGAGTTCCAAAGGAGGCATCCAATAACTATAAATATGGTCTCTGGGACTAACCTTTCTATTTGTCTTTTTTCCTTTTCTAAAACTTCTCAGTACTGATTTTTATTTTCCTCTTGAATGGGATTGATCCATTTGAAGTCTTACCAAGAATGTGGAGTGGTGATGAAGCACAGTTTATGCCTTGATCCAGGTTAAATGGTGATTAACCTTGGCTATTTTCTGAACTGATCCTTTTTGTGGTCCTATCAATATCATTCAGGATAGGAAATGCAGAAGCAAGTTTAGCAGGTGAGAACATATAGATCTTCCTAATATATTTGTTGTAACAAAGTAGTGCTCCCTCTTAAACATGCACACACTATGAGAGACAGAGAGAGAGAGAGAGAGAGAGAGTGAGAGAGAGAGAGAGAGTTTTCTTGCACATAGACACATAATACTCAAATCCAGTGGTGTCTTCTGAGCGAGTGCCAAAATGTGTAAGATAGTAGATGTGATGTCTCACACATGAACAAAAGGAGCAAGTTTCAATTACAACACCATCTGTCGTCTTGCACATTTTGACACCCATCTCCCTGCAGACACAAAGGCACATATCCAGACCCAGATAACAAGCTAGGAGATTTAGCATCTTTAAGATGCCATCTTTTTCAACAGCTCTGTTAAAACAAATAAAAACCGGGAACCTAACTGTGGGAAAACATAAAGAATTTCCATAAACATTAAATATTGATAAATGAAATTTCTGTTGCACTTTGCAAACCCCAAATCTTTTAAAAGCAGTTCATTTTAATGGCACAAAGATGAGAGCCAAGTGAGTTGGGTGTAGGCAAAGAGCAAACACATTTTGCAATGCCGGCTTTCCCTGGGGTGGGCAGAGACTCTGGGGAAAGGAAGATCCAGAATTTAGGTGGTTCTTGCTGGTATACCTGCTAACCAGCTTAGTTGTCTCATAAATTCTATTACCTGCTTTGATGAGTTGACCAGTTGATCTGCTGCAGGAGAGTCCAACCTAATTAACTTAATGCTAATTTATTACTATTGTCAGGAGACAAAAAACTTAACCACACTACGACTGAGTTTTAAAAACTGGCCAAATGAGCAACTAGAGGGTATACTTCAAATAAATTGAACTCAGGCCCTACCATTCAGATTAGAGTATTATTCATGTTGGACTCTCCTAAGCAGCGCACTGGAGAACTATGTGAATTGGGTGTAGACAAAAAGTAGGAAACAGTGCCCATGCATGCACCCAGCAGGAAGCACAATGATCGTTCAGCTCATCAATGGATGGGAATACATTCATTCTTTGTTTCTTTGGCAGTTTTAATATATTTTTGGATGTTTCACATAAGTTGCCCATTGACCAATGATGCAAATCTGCAAGTGGCTGTAACTCTGAGAAAAATTCTAAAGCATTAGGCTGCTTTATTCTCTTGAAAAAACAACCCTTCAATCTCTGTAGGAAATTTGTCCTAAGAAGAAAGAAGACAAATTTTTCTTCCAAATTTTATAAGGAGTCAAACTGAACATCCTGATTGTGAGAACATTGAGATAGAATTACCAGTTATAAGATGCAAAAATCCAGATCGTCCTTATGGAGGAGAGTTTTTAATATCTTCTTGCTGTCATCAAATGGTTGTTCAGATTTTTAAAACCTTTGAATAAAAAGGAGGTGAACGGATCAAACCAGACCATTTTTGGCACCTTTGAAAACTACTAGGTCAAGTAGAGAGTTAGTGGTTTTAGGATTTCTTGCTTACCATCTAGTGGTTCCAGAGTATTACAACTCATATCTGCTAGAACTAAACGAGGAAGGAGATAGATGGAGCAAACCAACCTTGAAAAAATAATTTCTAATAGTTTGCGTGGAAAGTGCCAGATTGGAGCATAGTTTCCTAATGTTCTGTCAGGCTCTCTGGTAGACTCCTCCCGAAAATTCACAGGTACAAATTTCAGACACACACACGTTTGGAAATTCAAAACAATGTTCTTTATAATGAAAATTCACTTAAACTAAGCCCTCTTTTTGTAGAGCAAAGAGCACTCGTCTCCAAACAAACTGGTAATTTGTACAAATCCCTTATCAATTCTGTAATACTTAGCTTGCAGCTGTGAGGTAATTCACAGTCCTTCTTCTTTCACAAAGTGAAACACACTTTGCTCTGGTTTAGTTTCAAAGCGGGGAAAAATCAGCACACAAAAGGTCAAAGTCAGTAAAGCAGGCACGAAACACAACGAACAGATAATCCTCCACAATGGCCAAACCCAAAGGCTGCTATTTATAGCAGCCTCACTAATTACCACAGTCCCACCCAACCACAGGTGGCCTCATTTTCTTTGATAATAATCTCTCAGTTGTAGTTGCCTATGCATCGTTCTCCGCATGCGTGGCTGTATCATTAACTCTTGTTCTGAATCCAAGGAGGAGCTAGATAATTGATCTCCTTCTGAGCTGTCTGCCACACTCTCCTCCTCCCTGTCACTCATGTCTTCTTGGTCAGAGGAGCCTTCATCAGCAGATTCGACCAGGGGCAAAACAGGCCTGCAGCATGTGGATGTCTCCCCTACATCCACAGTCCTTGGGGCAAGAGCTCGGCCAGAGCTAACCACAACACCTAATATACAATTCTGTGTTTTATTTTCTCCTCATCTTTCTTCCTTCATGCTCATTAAGCAGCTATTACTGGTATTGATAATATTTCTTTTCTACACCTTTCCTTTATTATGGAGCCTAAAATTAAGGGACCTTTATTGTAAACTGCTCAGATTAATTTAATTTTTTAAAATTCAATTTAATTTAATTTACAAACAAACAAACCTGAAAACCTATTGCAGTGGCCTATTCCCAATGACAACAGCATCACTTTTCTTTCTCTTCTTCTCCTACCAATGCTGACTTGTTTTGATATGGCCTCAATATCCAGTCTTCTATAGTTAGCAGTCTTTGTGATACCTTTTAGGAAGTTGGATTCTTCCTGCAAAGCCCTATGAGCACAAAGCAGCCTCATTACCGTAGCTACAGCATTTGCAGCTTAGCTTCTGCTCTGAGAAGGCTCTATGGTTTCCCCACTTCAAATAAATAGGCTTTTTTTTTTAAAAAAAAAGTCAAAAACAGAAAAAAACCCCATAAACTGAACAGCAATATCAGGGATGGCTTTAATTTTCTTTGTTGTTTTCTCAGTATTAGCTAGTTTCTGGATATATTTTTTTTAATTGTAAGTTTTTAGGTGAACCTTTGCAGCTTTAGACCGAACATTTCAGCTCTCACAGTTCTAAAGGTTGTCTAATGGTACATATCTCATCAAATGACAGGGAGTTTCTGTGTTCTAGTTCTGCCTTAGTTAGACAGCCAGCTGGGTAACTTTGGGTAGTCATTTTCTTTCAGCTCTAGGAAGAAAGCAATGACAAACTATTTCCAAATTTTATCAAATGTTAAAAAAACAAAGATGAAAACTAATGCAAACTAATATAAAGTAGAAAAAAGAAAGAAATTAAAGAGAAAGTTAAAAATGCAAGAATAAAATAGAAAATAGCCACCCTGAGTCCTCGGAGAGGGCCGGCATACAAATCCAATTAAATCTACATCTAAATCTAAAAGGAAGAAAACAAGATACAAAGACGTTGCCTCCTTCTAAGCAGTAATGGGCTGTTGCCCCTACAGGGGGAGGAGGGGGACGCAGTGGGCATAGTAAATTTATGCACTATTCATTGAATACTTAATAGTTTTTTGTTGTTGTCCTAGTACCTTAATATGATCCTTAATTACTTTTAAAATAGGAAATAATTAAATAGTACCCCTAAATGCTTTAATCATTTTAATCATTATCTAGAACTGAACTTTGATAGTGATTAAAGAAAATTGAGCTTCTTGCCTGATCTGTTATCATACTGAACCTTGGGGGTTCAGTACAAAACCTTTAAATGTTGCTGTGCTCCTCAACAAATAATGCTGTCTATCATTTGTCCTTTTTGTGGCTATTCAAATAATGTGGCTTAATCAACTGAAAAAGAGTCCAAGCACCTATTTGAAAACTTATCTTGGTCGGTAATCCACTCCCACCTAGTCACATGACCTTTAAGCCATCCATGATTGCCAAGCCACTCCCACATGGTCACAGGGCTGGCAAGTCACTCCTACCCGGTCACATGACCATCAAGCCACACCCACAAAATAAACCACACTCACAAAATAAGCCGCACCCACAGTGTGGCAGTAAAAATTTTGGCAGCCCATCACTGCTTCTAAGTATTATTCTAAATGTACCTCTTTCTCTAAAGTTACATCATAACTCTCATTTTTCTAAAATTTTGGTTTCTTTTGTATATTAATTTTTAAAATTGTTCAAATCAATATAGGTTACTGAATTTTGTAGTTTTTTTACATGTCCACCAAACATAATAAAGTGATCTTTCTTGTTACAGTTCCTGTCACATTTTCAACATTCTAACCAAAACCTTTAGGCCATTTTATTTTACATTCTTTTATTTATTCTTGTTCTGTTTCAAATTTTAATAAAAGTTTACACATTTTAGCAGTTATATGTTCTTTATTTGTATACAATTCTATTTTAAAATAAGTCTTACAAAGTTCAATACCATAAAACCATTTTATTTTTTTTCTGATAACAGAAAATTAGAAACCTTAAGGAACTATATTCTTCTGCCACCAATTGTTCTCTTGATTTTAGTTTGCATTCCTCTTGACAAAATTCTAGTATATGATAAGTTAATATTTGTTTTTTGCCTGTTATTTTTTGTCTTCTTGTACTAAGAACCACAAAATTGTTTTAGACACAACCTAGATTTCTATTTATTGCATATTCTCAATATGACATGTCTAACATAATGATTTTTAAAATTCACATTAAAATTGACTTTATATCATACTGCAAATATCCACCCAAATCTCAGATCATATCCTTTCTAACTCTAAAAACCTTCTGTTTCTCAACAACACACACTTTTTCATTCAAACCAAACAGCAAATCAAGTCTACCTAATCTTCCTCTTTCCTTTACATTTGAAGTACCTTATATTTAACTTCATGATTTTCCCTCTCCACACAAACGTAGACACAGTATATCCTTTTGTCACTGTTTTAGTAGTGCATCAGTTGTCAAAACAAGTACAGTATAGTCTGAAACAAAAACATTATAGGCATTCAATTTTATCACAGAAATTCTCCCTAGCAATGACACCTCTAGTATAACATGTCTTTTTAAACTTCATTCCATATTTTAACAGTTATTTTGAAATAACATACAATTGTTATTTGTACTGCGGTAGCCAGATATTTTATGTTCTCCTTAAAACCCATTTTATTTTTCTATTTTGTTTGCTACTCTGTTTTCATGGAGTTTTGTTATTTAACATTTTAATTTTCTCTTTATTATTCTTAAAAACTACTGATGTATCAAATTCTTTCAGTTTTCCCATTGATGTTTCATTTTCCTTTGAAATCAACACTAAGTCATTTGTGAATCAGATCAGAGTTTAGGTTCCTCAGATGAAGAAGAAGGTGGGAGTGACTCGGCAGAGGAGGGCTTGGCACACAGCCAAGGCAGTCAATCTTCCTTATCTTCTATAGCTTCAGATGATGACATGTTGGACCCACGCAAGCACAGAATTATGCGTAGAAGAGACCAAGTAAGAACATATTACAGGAAATAAGGAAGGCCACCTGTGCTTGGGTTTGGCTCCAGTAATTAGGGCTACTGCTATAAATAGCAGCAGCCGGGTTTGGCCATTGTGGAAGAATATCTGTTGCAGTTTCATCAGGAATCTTGTGTGCTGGACTTTGTTGCTTTTTCATGCCTTTGAAACCAAAGCAGAGCAGCGTGTGTGTGTGTGTGTCTCCCTTCGTTGGAAGAAGAAGGGGTGTGAAGTTACTCCACAGCTGCTGGCTAAGTACTTAATGACTGCTTAAGGGAAATTGTACAGACTATCTGGTTGTTTTGGGAAGAGTGCTCTTTGCAATACAAAAAGAGTTCTTAATTTATTTTAGCTTTTGTGATAAAGAATATTGTTTTGAATTTTCAAACGTGTGGGTGTCTGAAATTTGTATCCTTGAATTTTTGGGAGGCTCCTATCAGAGAGCCCGACAGAACACTGATGTTCTAGTTCTGCATCTGTTTCAAAGTCTAAAAAATGTTGTAGAGAATGTGCTTGGCTCATAAAAGCAATAGTAACCATGTTGAAGGGAGAGGGAAAAAAATCAATGAAAATTTAGCCAAAATCTTTCTGGCATAACCTAAGAGAGAACAACTTTCCTCCAAAAAGAGCATTCCAAGGAATCACTTCCTAGCAGTGAGACAATTAACCAATGGAACAGCTTGCCTTCCAAAGTTGTGACTGCTTCATCACTGGAGGTTTTAAAGACGAGATTGGACAAACATTTGTCCGAATGGTAGGGCTTGCTGCCTGAGCAGAAGGTTGCACTAAAAAACCTCCAAGGTCTCATCTCTTCTCTTCTCTTTCCTCTCCCCTCCTCTCCTCTCCCCTCCCCTCCTCTCCTCTCTCCTCCCCTCTTCCCTTCCCTCACATGGTACAGTAAATTCTGGAATATTAGGTGAAATTGAGCCCTTGCTGTCCCTAATGGTAACAAATATATTAGGTCAAGGAACATTGTTTTAAGTCTGGCTAACAATGGAAAAACGGATGCGGCCAGTTAACTGGTTTATAAACCAAGCTGTAAGAAATGTGTGTTCTATGTACAGCTCTAACAAATATATACATTCATTTTGATGGATTATTGCAAAAAGGTATGGCTGGATAACATCCTAATATTAATAGGCAACCACAAACATTCATAAGCAGCATCCAGTCATGCTTTCAAATGTAGTTTCCAGAAAACAAAAATACACATGTATTTTAAAGTATTTTTTGCTCATAATGGCTTGGGCTATTCTAATAGTTTAACCTTTCATTGCAGACAATCTTAAAAAAAATAGCCGTTAGCTAGGCAGTAATTATTTTCTGCAGGTTATACATGTGTAGTTAATGAAAAGGGAATGCACTACCTGAGAAGACCAAATAGGAATGGATGTAACTGTTCTTAGAATTAATGAACACTTTTCCTGTCAATTGAGGAACAGGAGGTGTGGAATTACTGCACCCCTGAGAGACACTTCTGCAAGACCCCTAGATAAAACCATGAGGTGCAATCAGGACCCTCTATATACTTTATCTTTTGTCCTTGAAACACAATAGAGCAATCAAATTCTAATCCCATTTGCAGCACCTCTGAATTGCACCCTGGAGCAGCTGCTGTCCATTTGATTATCAATAATACCTTGGTGATCACTGGTACTTTAGGTAGGTGGGTGAGGAAGAATTTATGTCTCATAAGTACCCCAGGCCTATCAGATGACTTTGCAATGTGCCAAAACATTTGACTGCAGAAATGCATCTAACTTTTCCTTTTCAACATATAGATGCACAATATTTGCTAAGCAAATATTTGCTAGGAACAAAGCAAAATGTTGGGTTTCCAATGCTTGTTTTTCTTTGTCAACAGCCTTGTCATTCACTGCTTTTCATAAGATGAACTGCCTTTCATCTCAAAGATTTTATTGAGCTGTCTAGCAAGAAAAAAAATATTCACTGGAATTTATACTTTCCCAGATTTCATCGAGACATCAGTATTGCAGATCATTTATTTGTTGTATTTTAGCACTTTGGGCTCATAATTATGTGGTGAAATTAGCATGTCTGAGGGAGATTATTATTTTACATATAATATGTACTAATGATACTTGATTTGCCTATTTAGAAATCAAGTGTAATAACAGATACTACAACTATTAAATATTACATGCAAAATGCTCCCCAGACTGAAAATATGTTGCGTTTGAACTTAAAACAAAAAAGTAAGCAAGGTTGTATAATATTCTGAGTGCTGCTTACCACCCAAATTGCAAATGATTTTAACAGTTGGAAGAGACCTTGGTGATCTTTTTGTTCAACTTCCTGCTCAAGCAGGAAACCCAGAGATGGATTCCTTCCAGTTCTTGCTGGTGACATCACAGAGCCAATGCTGGTCCATGGATGCTGCCATCTTTTTGGGGGGAATTTAAAAAAAAACATTTTTGCTGATTTTTTTTTTCTTCTGAGCATGCGCAGAAGCTAAGTTTCTGGCACTGCGCATGCACTATAATCTTGTTTGGGGCTTTTGGGTGTGTGTGGAATTTTTGATACTGTATGTGCATGCATGCATGCCCACAAGGTGTGGCCATGTGGTGTGGGAGGAAGTGAACTGGTGGGGAGGTAAGCTAGAACCCACTTCTGAGGAAACCCCTATATCTTTTCAGACAAATAGTTGTCTAATATCTTCTTAAATACCATCAGTATTGGAACATCCACAATTTCTGGAGGTAATCCACTGATTAATTATTCTCACTGGCAGAAAATTTCTCTTTCATTCTATGTTGCTTCTTGCTTTGATTAGTTTTCATCCATTACTTCTTGTCCTGCCTTCAAGTACTTTGGAGAACGGATTGACTCCTCTATTCCTTGTGGCAACCCCTCAAATATTGGAACACTGTTATCATGTCACCCCTTCTTTTCATTAAACTAGACCTACCCAATTCTTGCAACTAATTTTCACCTTCAGTTCCCTAATCATCTTTTAGAGAAAAAGATGAATGTTAAAACTGATTTTTTTTAAAAAAAACACATTAAAATAAATTTCCTTGGAAAACAGAGACAACTGTTCTTCTCTCACACATTGAACTAACAGATCTGAAATTAATAGGTATCATACATTTATCCACTTCGAGTCGAATCTAGCTGGAGGTTTTTTTTTCCCAATGGGGGTCTGTCTACCAACAAATTGCAAGACTGACATAGCAATTAAACTATTTAACATTACCTTCAATTAGCACATCTCCTCTTTGAAATTATCTTATTCTTTTGTCATTTACCAGCCAGGAACAACATTTTCTTTGTGGGTGTTTTTAGCCACACTAAAAAAGAATTATCAGTACTTCTTACCCATGTAACTTTGCAAGACGTAAGGGTGAATTTCCACCCTCAATCATTTTTTCTCAGCCCAGTCCACTACAAAGGATTAGTATTATGGAGGAGTAAAAATAGTGCATTGAGCAAAATTGTCTCAATTTTCTTATCACCAATTCATAGTGCAATTCTATCTACCTACTTCAAAGGGAAAGTTCCTCTGAGTTCAGTTGGGCTTACTCCTAGGTAAGTAGGCACAAAGTAATGCCAACAGAGAAAAAAACAAATATACTTCCCTATTAAGTGTTCAGTCAATAATTTTGTAGCAATTTGAAGTATCAGAGCAGGTGTGTAAAATTATATTTAACTATAAGCACTGCATTATAGCAATGATATCAAGAATCACAGTGGAATACTGCAGGATATTAAAGTAATATGGTGCTTTTTTGAGTTTCATCAAGCTCAATGTGTGTTTTTGCATATGAGTCATGCAGCGTGACTATAGCCTTTGAATAATTTTCGGTATCATAAATCTAAACTGGGCATTTTACAAAAGGGCTTAATGTTGCTTATCACTTATTATACCATAACCAGACAGAAATGACAAAATCAGTGAACTTACACTACAGGGGGAAAAGCCCAAGTTATTTTGGCAAAAATTGGACCCACATATAAATAGATATATGGATTTTTAAGCTATTTTCAGCTAAAAGACAATGTTACTAGAACAGATGCAGTGCTTTGAGGAAGAGACTGAAAATACTGCTTTTGTGCTTTTTTTGTGGAACTATCATTTCTGGTAATGATACCAAGGACTAGTTTGGCACTTCCAGGATCTCAAATAAGAAATGTGTTAAGTCATTAATGTAGCTTCTGTGAAAGGGAAGCAGTAGAGTCAAATTTAGTACCACGGAGTATTGTTTGTTTAAATAGATTTCTATCAGTGTCAGATAAATATGATTTTACAAAATATTGACATTAAGAGGAACCAAGAAGGCAAAAGAGAGAGAGAGAATTTGATTAGTATAAGAAAGATTTGAAGGGCTAGGCATGTTGATAGAGCTGGATCTACATTCTGACAAAAACTTTGCAAAATATATGTTTGTCCAAGAAGTGGGTTCAAAAAAAAATTACTGCCATTCTGTGGTCATGGCTTAATTTTGTGGACGTGGCTTGATGGTCATGTGACTGACTGGGAGTGACTTGACTGTCATGTGACTGGGTGGGAGTGGCTTTGCGGTCATGTGGCTAGTTGATCATGTGGCTGAGTAGTCATGTGACTGAGTGGGTGTGGCCAACTTGACATCACTTACGTCATGGGTTAGGGTTAGGGTTAGGGTGTCTGGCCTCTCTTCACTACAAAGGTCTCAACGAGATATTATTTCCCTATTTACTGAACATCCAAAATATACTCTCTCTGAAATTTGCCCAGCCGGGTTTCAGATATGGCATCAACCTCGACCCCAGGGAAGGGGGGGAGGAGTGGCTATTATAGCCAGGGAGAGCCTTTGCCTGCGTAGACTCATTGCTCCGGAAATTGCAGGTTGCGAGTCTCTCTTGCTGAAGTTGGACTTAGGGGTTCAGGTGGGCTTATTTCTCACGTACCTGCCTCCCAGCTGCGTGTCAAAAGCCCTGCCTGTGCTACTCGAGGAGGTAGCCGGGTTGGCGGTGGAGTTCCCCGGACTCATTGTCCTGGGGGACTTCAACCTGCTGTCACTCGGCGAAACCTCTGGGCTGGCACAGGAGTTCATGGCCACCATGACAGCCATGGACCTGACTCAAGTAGTACAGGGTCCGACTCACGAGGGAGGGCACGCACCTGACATGGTATTCCTTTCCGAGCAATTGAGCAATGGTCAGAGACTAAGGGGCTTAGAAGTGTTGCCTTTGTCATGGTCAGACCATTTTCTGCTACGGCTTGACTTCCTGGCTCCAATCCTTCCCCGCAGGGAGGCGGAACCAATGAAGATGTTCCGCCCCAGACGCCTGATGGACCCAGAGGGCTTTCAGACGGCGCTTGGGGTTATTCCAGAGGCACTCGTCCACAGTTCGGCGGAGTCCCTTGCTGAGGCCTGGAACAGGGCTGCGGCAGGGGCTCTTGACCGGATTGCGCCTTTGCGACCTCTCCGCGGCGCTAGACCCCGTAGAGCCCCATGGTTCAACGAGGAGCTCCGGGTGTTGAAACGCCAAAAGAGACGTCTAGAGAAGCGATGGAGGAAGAGTAGGTCCGAATCTGATCGAACACTTGTAAGAGCTTTTATTAAGACTTACAAAGTGGCGCTCAAGGCGGCAAGATGCGCGTACCATGCCGCCTTGATTGCATCAGCGGAATCCCGCCCGGCTGCTCTGTTTAGGGTGACCCGCTCCCTTCTTAATCAGGGGGGAGTTGGGGAGCCCTTGCAGAGTAGTGCCGAGGAGTTTAACACGTTTTTCGCTGATAAAGTCGCTCAGATCCGGGCCGACCTCGACTCCAATTGTAAAACAGAGTCGACTGACAACGAGTCAGTCGAGGTGACTGGGGCACATACTTGTCCACCTGTCTGGGAAGAGTTTGATCTGGTGACACCTGATGAAGTGGACAAGGCCATCGGAGCTGTGAGTTCTGCCACCTGTTTACTGGATCCGTGTCCCTCCTGGTTGGTCTCGGCCAGCAGGGAGGTGACACGGAGCTGGGCCCAGGAGATTACCAATGCTTCCTTGGGGAGGGGAGTCTTTCCAACACTCTATAAAGAAGCGCTCGTGCGCCCCCTCCTCAAGAAGCCCTCCCTGGACCCAGCCGTACTTAATAACTATCGTCCAGTCTCCAACATTCCCTTTATGGGGAAGGTTGTCGAGAAGGTGGTGGCACTCCAGCTCCAGCGGTCCTTGGAAGAAGCTGATTATCTAGGTCCCCGACAGTCAGGTTTCAGGCCCGGTTACTGCACGGAAACCGCTTTGGTCGTGTTGATGGATGACCTCTGGCGGGCCCGGGACAGGGGTTTATCCTATGTCCTGGTGCTCCTCGATCTCTCAGCGGCTTTCGATACCATCGACCATGGTATCCTTCTGCACCGGTTGGAGGGGTTGGGGGTGGGAGGCACTGTTCTCCAGTGGTTCTCCTCCTACCTCTCTGACCGGTCGCAGTCGGTGTTAGTGGGGGGTCAGAGGTCGGCTCCGAGGTCTCTCCCTTGTGGGGTGCCTCAGGGGTCGGTCCTCTCCCCCTTGCTATTTAACATCTACATGAAACCACTGGGTGAGATCATCCAAGGACATGGGGTGAGGTATCATCAATATGCAGATGATATCCAGCTTTACATCTCCACCCCATGCCCAGTCAACGAAGCGGTGGAAGTGATGTGCCGGTGCCTGGAGGCTGTTGGGGCCTGGATGGGTGTCAACAGACTCAAACTCAACCCGGATAAGACGGAGTGGCTGTGGGTTCTGCCTCCCAAGGACAACTCCATCTGTCCGTCCATCACCCTGGGGGGGGAATTATTGACCCCCTCAGAGAGGGTCCGCAACTTGGGCGTCCTCCTCGATCCACAGCTCACATTAGAAAACCATCTCTCAGCTGTGGCGAGGGGGGCGTTTGCCCAGGTTCGCCTTGTGCACCAGTTGCGGCCCTATCTGGACCGGGACTCATTGCTCACAGTCACTCATGCCCTCATCACCTCGAGGTTCGACTACTGTAATGCTCTCTACATGGGGCTACCTTTGAAAAGTGTTCGGAAACTTCAGATCGTGCAGAATGCAGCTGCGAGAGCAGTCATGGGCTTACCTAGGTATGCCCATGTTTCACCATCACTCCGCAGTCTGCATTGGCTGCCGATCAATTTCCGGTCACAATTCAAAGTGTTGGTTATGACCTTTAAAGCCCTTCATGGCATCAGACCAGAATATCTCCGAGACCACCTCCTGCCGCACGAATCCCAGCGACCGATTAGGTCCCACAGAGTGGGCCTTCTCCGGGTCCCGTCAACTAAACAATGCCGGTTGGCGGATCCCAGGGGAAGAGCCTTCTCTGTGGTGGCACCGGCTCTCTGGAACCAACTCCCCCCGGAGATTAGAACTGCCCCTACTCTTCCTGCCTTCCGAAAACTCCTTAAGACCCACCTTTGCCGTCAGGCATGGGGAAACTAAACATCTCCCCTGGGCACGTTAATTTATACATGGTATGTTTGTGTGTGTGTTTGCTATTACATGGGGTTTTTTCTTAAATTGTTAAATATTTTAATTAATTGGATTGTTGTGACTGTTTTACTTGTTGTGAGCCGCCCCGAGTCTTCGGAGAGGGGCGGCATACAAGTCCAACTAATAAATAAATAAAATAAATATGCTGTATGTTACATGCATATTACAGGTACACAAAAGTATATATTATCTACTATGTATTCTCTATGTGTATGTACACACACACTCACACCTCTTCTAAAACTATACACATTCAACTTCACTTACTACATTTGGAAAAACATACCTGGAGTCCAGTTTCTGCCATACATTTAATCATAACTTCTGTACATTAGAATATTACGCATGCCTTCAGTTGTACTTCCCTAGTTTACACATCACTGTTAGAGCCAGGAGATGACATGCATTGAGTAAAAGGTGGTGAAACTCACTTAACAACATTCTTGCTTAGCAGCCAAAATTTTGGGCTTAATTGTGGTCACAAGTCAAGGACTGTCTTTGCCTTCCTCTTCATGGCAGCCTTGTCCCAGTAAACTCCTTCTCCTTTCTGACAATTTTCCTCTCTGTTAGAGGCACCAAAATAATCCAGACAATGAAAGATTTCCTGTTGCAGAATGGGGTTGGACTAGATGACCTCCAAGAAATTTTCCAGCCCTAAATTGCTGTGGTGTTCAAAATGTCTTCTGAAGCCACATCTAATGGCAGGGTTCATGGTGCTTCCTTTTTTCTCTCCCCCCTCCCTCCCTCCCTTCCTTCCTTCTCTCTCCTTCCTCTTCCTCTTTCTTTCTTTCTTTCTTTCTTCTCTCTCTCTCACTTATTCTATCTCTTCCCTCCTCTCTCTCCCTGTCTCCCTCCCTCCCTCCCTTCCTTCTCTCTCCCTCCTCTTCCTCTTTCTTTCTTTCTTTCTTTCTTTTTCTTTCTTCTCTCTCTCTCGCTTATTCTATCTCTTCCCTCCTCTCTCTCCCTGTCTCCCTCCCTTCCTTCCTTCCTGTGAAGAATTACAGAAGGTCTATGTAGCAGGGAAAAAAATCCAGAGGTTTTGAAACTGAGAACATGACCATTGATCATATAGCATTCTTAGAGCCTGTTGATTAGCTTAGTCTAAGGATAGCTTAGCAGCCACTTATAATAAGCTCTCAACTCAAACTTCGTGCCCGTTGTGTGAACTGGTCCAAACTGGAAGGAACTTACCCCTGGTCTCTCAGCTGTGGCATGTGTGCTTAGCAGTATCTGGAGAACGGGGAGGGGGGTAAGGTAAGAACTGGCTTTTAGTATTGATTTAACTAGATCAATAGAATCCCAGCGACCAGTTAGGTCCCACAGAGTTGGTCTTGTCTGGGTCCCGTTGACTAAACAATGTTGTTTGGCAGGACCCAGGGAAAGAGCCTTCTCTGTGGTGGCTCCGACCCTCTGGAACCAGCTCCCCCCAGAGATTAGGACCCTCCTTGCCTTTCGCAAACTCCTTAAAACTCCTTAAAACCCATCTCTGCCATCAGGCATGGGGGAATTGAGACATCTCCCCCAGGTTTATATAGTTTTATGCATGGTATGCTTGTGTTGTATGTTTCTAAATTAATGGGTTTTTTAGATATATTTTTTAAATATTAGATTTGTTTATTGTACACTGTTTTACTATTGTTGTGAGCCGCCCCAAGTCTGTGGAGAGGGGCAGCATACAAATCTAATTAATAATAATAATAATAATAATAATAATAATAATAATAATAATAATAATAATATAGATCTTAGACATTGGCTTCCAGTTTTTCACTGGAAAGATCCTAAAACTATGGCTTCTTCCTGTACTGTTCAAGTGGAAAAAAATATGATGTGATTATTGGAAAATCAAGGTTACCAGTGTTAGTTACTGTTAGTATGCATTGAATGAAGATCCCTGTGTGAGAAGCTTCACACACAAAGATATAATATACAGTCAAGACATCCCATCACACTGGTATCCCAACAAGATGTATGTAGGGCTTTCTTTTTCACCTTCCATTTATAAACAGTGCACTAGAAAGTGAATCAAAACATATTTATGTATTTGAAAAAGCTCATGTAATTGTTAGCAGCAAAAGATCTATTTTTAAAAAAAAATAATTTCCAAAGAGTGCTAAATATCTGTATGGAAGGAGCTTGTCACTCTATAAAAGTCATCTTGGTTTATTCATTGGCTTTTCTCTCTGAGAGAAAATGCCAAGAAAATCTTTTCAAGCTTCAGTTATGTTGTGTTTACTTTGTTATGCTTTATACTCCGAACTTCACTTCACTGTGTCTCTTGTCTGGTTCCTTGGACTTGTCCCTTCGCTTATTGGGTTCGTGGTCTTGACCTGTGCCAAGCCTTTGATTATAATACAGATGCTGCCACTAGATATAGGAGAAAAGGATTCTAACAGTTCTGCCTGAGTTTGCATATCACTGGACTGTAGCAGGCAGCTTGCTATCTTACTGCTTGGTAGAAAACACCAAGTATTTTATCTGCCTGGATGTTTTGAGGTACATCTAATCCTGATTTCAGATTGGTATCTTGTTGCACTGTAGAAAATACCGGGTACTTTATCTGCATAGCTGTGTTGAGGTACATCTAATCCTGAATCCAGATTGGCATTATCGGTTTTGCTCTTGACTCCCCTTCAATGAGTAGGGTAGTACTGTTGGGTAATCTCCAATTTCCATTCAATTGATTTTTATCACGGCAATGAGAGAAGGTAAGGAAAATCAGGTGAAGCTATAAACATGAAATCATAGTTTGGATCTAAGGAAACGACAGCTGCATTGTTAAGAAGTGAGCTTTAGTTAATACAATGGTGAAAGCAAAGGTCTGTAATGTGCATATCCTAATTTTTTTCAGCTCACTGCCTATTGCCCTAATGGCTGTCCAGCTCGAGCGATGTGCTCTTCAGTTAATTAGTTTTTATGCTGAAGGGAAAAAATAGCAAGGCAATCCTTTAATGTGCAACCGGGGCTTACTTTATAAGGCTCTGCAACGTTAACGGCATTTAACAGATCATAAATGTGACTTAATTGCAAATAACTTATGTGGAAATCTTTTAAGATTCTAACCTTGTCTTCCTCATAGCTGGTTTCCTTTGACTGTTTATATTAAAGGCTGCCTTGCATTCTGCCACAAAACATTTCCAGATTCATCGGTAGGTTTAAGCATTCAGAAAGCCTGATTGGTCTTGTTCTTACTCTGTCTTTCCTAATTGGGTGACTTTCTGCTTCCAGAATTCCAAAGCAAAGAGGATGAAAGCAGCACTGGGTTAGGAAAGTTAATGTTACCAACCAGGCTTTACACACCATTAAAGTGAAATTTCCCCTGCTGAGCTTGTGAAGTTATTTGTACAGACAGACAAAACAATGATAGAAAAACTATGAATGGTGAAGGGATATTGCACCAGCCTGGTAGAAATTTCAGTTAATGCTACACAGAAATTAATCCTGCCTATCAACAATAAAATCAGCAACAGGAGTTGGAGTTTCATAGTCATTGTATTTTTAAATGTAGTGATGTTAAAAGAGAGATACTCTTTTATGTAGTTTTCTGGTACACTGGTTTCAAAACTCAGATTATATGTACACTGTTCCACTAAGATTTAATTGAAGGGATTGTTAATTAAATTAATAACAAAAGTTGTAATACTCCTATTTCTATAGAGCCAATTAATATGCAATATTTGACCCACCTTACTATAATGGACCAATAAAGGTGGTGGGCATTAAAGAAGCTCAAATATTTATTTATTTATTTATTTATTTATTTATTTACTTACTTACTTACTTACTTACTTACTTACTTACTTACTTACTTACTTACTTACTTACTTACTTATTAAATTTGTATGCCGCCCCTCTCCATAGACTCGGGGCGGCTCACAGCAGTGATAGAAACAATGTAGAATACAAATCTAATAATACGAAATATATTGCTCCATTAATCCATACATTGATTGTTTCATTGATCATTGCTGAATTAGCAAAGAGGGATGTTAAAGAAGCTGGAATGGACTAAATTGACTACTTAAGAATGCCTCTACTTAAGAACTTTTCTAGATAAGAACCGTGTCTTCAAGATTTTTTTGCCGGTTCTTGTTGTGGTTAGCTCTGGCCCAGCTCCTGCCCCAAGGACTGTGGATGAGGGGGAGACATCCACATGCTGCAGGCCTGTTTTGCCCTCAGTGGAATCTGCTGCTGAAGGCTCCTCTGACCAAGAAGACATGAGTGACAGGGAGGAGGAGAGTGTGGCAGACAGCTCAGAAGGAGATCAATTATCTAGCTCCTCCTTGGATTCAGAACAAGAGTTAATGATACAGCCATGCATGCAGAGAGCGATGCATAGGCAGCAACAACTGAGAGATTATTATCAAAGAAAATGAGGCCACTTGTGGTTGGGTGGGGCTGTGGTAATTAGTGAGGCTGTTATAAATAGCAGCCTGTAGGTTTCGCCATTGTGGAGGATTATCTGATTGTTGCGTGTCATGACTGCTTTACTGACTTTGACCTTTGTGTGCTGATTTTCCCCCGCTTTGAAACTAAACCGGAGCAAAGTGTGTTTCACTTTGTGAAAGAAGAAGGACTGTGAATTGCCTCACAGCTGCAAGCTAAGTATCACAGAACTGATAAGGGACTTGTACAAATGACCAGTTTGTTTGGAGACGAGTGCTCTTTACTATACCAAAAGAGGGCTTAGTTTAAGTGACTTTTCATTATAAAGAACATTGTTTTGAATTTTCAAATGTGTGTGTGTCTGAAATTTGTACCTGTGAATTTCTGGGAGAAGTCTACCAGAGAGCCCAACAGAACAGTTCTTAAGAACCATTTTCTACTTAAGAACCAGAGCCCAGAAAAATTTCCAAGGAAATTTAAGAGCAACGTGAAGGCCTGGCCAGTTTCCTGCCATTCCCCCTTTAATCCTGGCCATCTCAGGGTTTTCTGGGCTGCCAGGGGAGCCTTTCAGTGGCGCTTAAGGAGGCTTTGGCAGTCTAGAGCGAACAAAACATTTTCCTTTCTCTGGATGTTTGGAGTGGGAATAAATCTCTGCCAACGCCCAGAGAAAAGAAATGTGTTTTCCTTTCTCTGGGTGCTTGAACAGGGAATAAACCACTTCGCTGTGGTGACTCCCTCGCGCTGCCTCCCAAAGCATCTGGGCATGGAAAGGCAAAAGGGGGCACTTCTCCCTGGCCAAATGAACTCAGCTTCAGCCAAACCGAGGAGCCACCACAGTGAAGGAAAGGCACCGGCTACAAAGCAAGCGAAAGAAGAGGGGAGCCTTTCAGCATGGGAAGGAAGAGGAAGCAGGTAGCAGCAGCCGCCTTTCGGTAAAAGGAGCAGGAGGTTCCCCTCTCTCGCCCACCTGGGTTTTTCTCTCTCTGGCGCAGTGTATGGGAGGCTGCCTCGCGCTGGGTGTATGGGAGGTGCGTACTCCTCCTCGCCGCCTCAGAGTCCCTCATTTTTTTAAGCCTTAAAGTTTTGGATTTTTTTGATTCCCCTCACCTCACCTTCTTTCTTCGGCAGCAACTGTCCTCCTCCTCCCCTCCAAATTCCGAGCTTTTATTTCTTTCCTAATGGGTTCGCAAGCATTATTTGCTTTTACATTAATTCCTATGGGAAAAACTGCTTCTACTTACAAACTTTGCTATTTAAGAACCTGGTCACGGAACGAATTAAGTTCTTAAGTAGAGGTACCACTGTAGTTTTATGCTACAGTGGTGAGATGTGCCTTTGGACTAGTTGGTCTAGATTACGGAGAGACACAGCTGAAATAGATTAGAACTCAGATTCCTGATATATATGAGAGCTTTAGGAGACACCAGAGTTGGCAAAGTAGATATTTCAAGCTCCTTTTTATGAGAATGGAGGGTAACCTAAAACCTGGCATTCCCAGTGAATCCCTCTCTCATTAATTCCATCTGAACTCCATGACGGTCCATTTCAGCTTGTCTTTTAGTATTTGGGTCAATGTTTAAAGGTGAGAATTCCCTCCTTCCTTAAATGATTCCATTTCTTCTTAATATTCCCAAACATTGGTAATCTTAGGATACTGAAAATTGTCTCATCCTGCATTACAGGATCTTAATCACTTTATATTTTGGAACTGTGACAAGGAAAAGATTATCTGGTTTAGCTGCTATATAACATTAAGTACAAGTCTGAAAGGTCTAAAAGAAGCAGTTTGAGTTAGTTACACCTTGGAGAAATTTAGAAAAAGAATAGGCTGGGAGGCAGTTTATTGAGCTGGAGCTCTGGAGCAACTGTAAGGTGCATTTTGATTAAAAACAGTATGGAGGAACAGAAGCTATTTGGATACTAATACCATGAATCTCCATTCTGCAGCCTTTTAAAAAAAAGAGGTAGGCATTCAGCTTTACAAATGAACAATCAAAACATGGTTCCTGGTAGAATGGAGTGAAATACCATGAACAGGAAGATGACATTTTGTTTTAATGTCCCATGATACTGTAACTTATTAACTAATGTGTGACTAGTAAAATCAAATGATTCTCTCTTTCAGCAGAGAGGGCCACCCTCACGAGAATCAATTTTACACAACAGACTGTGGCTTGAAGCAATAGAAAGTAGCTACAGATAAAATGAAAATACTGGTTAGAGATCTGTATTCTCTGAGAGAAGCTTACGACCCAGGGCTGAAATGGAATATAATGTCCCATATATTTTAAAAAGTGTTCTCACAACTGAAAGCAATCTGTCTTACATTTTTTTTCCCTTGGTAAATGTTATCTTACATTTTTCCAGGTGAAAAGAAAATGTATGAATCTCCCATTTTTTCGATTGCTTTGGTTACATTTATCCCAAACAATAAGCCTTTTTAATAAGGGGAGAATTCCTATTCAGCAATTTCTATTTAGTTTTTTTACTATCAGGGAAAGTTGTGACAATGAGGCATGTTGTTTTAGTTGCTGATTCCAGAATTATTTACTGGTGTCTTTTGGACTGGGAGAGAGGTCTGGGTTAAAATTGTAGTTGAGTCATTGGGTTAGGAAGCATTAGATGGAACTGTGGATAGAAAATGTAAGTTATTTCTTTTAAAGAAGCAATCAAGTATGTTGCCAACATAATGTACATATATAATGTAAGGATTACCTTCCAGGATTACCTTCCAGTGATACATCATTTCAGTAGAGGAAAAAACATGATGTGATTATTGGAAACATGCGTATTGGAGAAATTACAGACCTAATAATAACCAATGTCACTGACTGTGATGAAATTATTTATTTATTTATTAGATTTGTATGCCGCCCCTCTTCGTAGACTCGGGGTGGCTAACAACAGTAAAAAGACAATATGAACAAATCTAATATTAAAAGTAATGTAAAAAACCCCAATTTAAGAAACCAATCATACATACATACCATGCATAAATTTTATAAGCCGGGGGGAAGGGAATATCTCAATTCCCCCATGCCTGACGACAGAGGTGGGTTTTAAGGAGCTTACGCAAGGCAAGGAGGGTGGGGGCAACTCTGATATCTGGGGGGAGTTGGTTCCAGAGGGTCGGGGCCATCACAGAGAAGGCTCTTCCTCTGGGTCCTGCCAAACGACATTGTTTAGTCGATGGGACCCGGAGAAGGCCAACTCTGTGGGACCTAACTGGTCACTGAGATTCGTGTAGCAGAAGATGGTCCCGGAGATATTCTGGTCCGATGCCATGAAGGGCTTTATAGGTCATAACCAATTCACCTACATCCATCCTTGTTTGATGAGACACATAAATTTCTCTTTAAACATCAAAATCATTCATTCAAAGCCATATGTATTAATATTGCCTTCAAAGCAATCCAGATAATTATAATGGTTGTTAAATATTTTAGTTTTCCTTGTTACAGGTGACCTGGAAAATGTAAATACAAAATGTTTAGTGTTCTGTGGAAATACAGTGGAAAAATACTATCATAGATCTCTTTATAATTCTTTTAGTAGATACACGGGGGAGCTCAATCAATAATTCCTAAACATAAAAGCTATTCTTCAAGATTGGTCTCTTTTAGAGACATTGTGCCTGTCTGTGAGCTTTCCCAATGGGACTATTTAAGTTAATGGAAAAATCTAGCTGTTTGAGTTTTACCAGGATTTGGTAGCAACTGTTTTTCTATTCTGCCTGAGGAAGATTGAACTACCAGGCTCTTATACTTTATCATTTACCCTAAGAGAGGACCGGCTCACCAACTGTTAAAAAAATGGGAGCTCAATGGGAACCAACTGATGAGGTAATAGCAATATCTTTTGTTATTTGAGTCATGTTCATGAAGCTTATGGGATTCCAGAAACTTTAAATCTTTTCTCTCCTTAAGTGAAACTTCTAGCTGAAAAAAAAAGAAATATAAAAGGTTGCCTTAGGTTTATTTTATTTTATTTATTTTTGTAAAAATAAATAAAATAAAAATAAAATAAATTGGGATATAAGCCAGAATGCCAGAAAAGTATACTAGAAAACAGGAACTACAAGAATCTGTATTTCCCCCCCTCAAAATATACCGTAAATATCTCCTTGTTGCCTTTATGTACTCTTTTGGAATGACTGATCTTCCAGATTATGCTTCTGCTGGATTCAGTTGCGCATAGAATTTGGAGACAAAATCAAAATATACTGTAGGTCTGCCACAATTATAAAAGTTAAATGCATATGGGTTGTAGAGCCAGGATCAATTCTTCTGCCCTAAATTCATATGCTTAATTTTATTTATTTCTAAAACAAGTGTCTGTTGTCATCCCACTCCAGAGTAACTTTACAGAGCTTGTGAAACGGCATTCTAGCTCCTGGTACTTTAAGGATCCATCCTTTCTTTATTTGTTTGTTTGTTTTATAACAGCTATAAGTATAAATATAACTATGAATACATGAAATGGATACAAGTAAAAGTGAACATTAGGACAGGGACGGTAGACACACTGGCGCGTTTATGCACACCCCTTGCTCAGATTCGGCATAGAGTGAGACTCCCTTCTATTATCAGCCAGTATAAAGTTGGCATTTCTGATTCTTTTTTCATCCCTGCAAATATTTTTTGCCTTGGTAATGGCCCTGGAACAACAGACTGTTCTCCCCTTCTTCTTCTTTTGTGTTAATAAAGACTCAATCATCCAGACAAAAGTAAGAGCTAAATCATGGCATTTTAAATCACCAAGTCATCATTAACACATTGAAATATATTTTGGGGAGAAACCCCTGCAGTTGGTGTGGAAACTGTTGTTACACCCCAATGACTCTGACTATTCCCCCCCCCCCTTGGACTAATGAAATTACTTGGATGAATAACGAAATGTCTCAGATTAACAAATGTTGGTTCAGTTGCCATAAGGTAACCTTTTAAGATAGAAACATAGAAGTCTGATGGCAGAAAAAGACCTCATGATCCATCTAGTCTGCCCTTATACTATTTTCTGTATTTTATCTTAGGATGGATATATATTTATCCCAGGCATGTTTAAATTCAGTTACTGTGCATTTACCAACCACGTCTGCTGGGAGTTTGTTCCAAGCATCGACTACTCTTTCAGTAAAATAATATTTTCTCATGTTGCTTTTGATCTTTCCCCCAACAAACTTCAGATTGTGTCCCCTTGTTCTTGTGTTCACTTTCCTATTAAAAACACTTCCCTCCTGAACCTTATTTAACCCTTTGACATATTTAAATGTTTCGATCATGTCCCCCCTTTTCCTTCTGTCCTCAAGACTATACAGATTGAGTTCATTAAGTCTTTCCTGATATGTTTTATGCTTAAGACCTTCCACCATTCTTGTAGCCCGTCTTTGGACCCGTTCAATTTTGTCAATATCTTTTTGTAGGTGAGGTCTCCAGAACTGAACACAGTCTTCCAAATGTGGTCTCACCAGCGCTCTATATAGCGGGATCACAATCTCCCTCTTCCTGCGTGTTATACCTCTACCTATGCAGTCAAGCATCCTACTTGCTTTTCCTACCGCCCGACCACACTGCTCACCCATTTTGAGACTGTCAGAAATCACTACCCCTAAATCCTTCTCTTCTGAAGTTTTTGCTAACACAGAACTGCCAATACAATACTCAGATTGAGGATTCCTTTTCCCCAAGTGCATTATTTTACATTTGGAAACATGAAACTGCAGTTTCCATTGCTTTGACCATTTATTTAGTAAAGCTAAATCATTTACCATATTACAGATGCCTCCAGGAATATCAACCCGATTGCACACTTTAGAGTCATCGGCAAATAGGCAAACCCTCCCTACCTAACCTTCCCCTATGTCACTCACAAACATATTAAAAAGAATAGGACCCAGAACAGACCCTTGTGGCACACCGCTTGTAACCTGTCTCTGTTCAGAATACTCACCATTAATGCTTCAGCCAGCTGCAAACACCACCTTCATCCAACACCTTTGTGACATAGTCAAAGAAATCAATGAGATTAGTCTGACATGATTTGCCTTCAGTAAAGCCATGCTGATTTGGGTCCAATAAGTTATTGTTTTTAAGGTGCTGATTTATCCTCTTTTTGAATAGAGTATCCATCATTTTAACTATAACTGATGTCAAGCTAACTGGCCTGTAGTTACCAGCTTCTTCTCTACTGCCATTCTTGTGGATAGGCACAACACTGGCCATTTTCCAATCCTCAGGAACATCTCTTGTTAACAGGGATTGGTTAAACAAATCAGTAAGGGGGGTAGCAATGATAAATCTGAGTTCTTTAAGAACTCTGGGGTGGATGCCATCTGGACCCATTGCCTTATTTATCTTTAATCGTTCAAGTTCTTCTAAGACATCGGCTTCTAAGATCACTGGAGCTGAATCTGTACAGCTGGAAGCAATGCTATATCCATCTATAGTATTATATTGTAAGGTGTCTTTTGAGAAAACTGAACAGAAGTAGCTATTGAAATGGTCAGTGATCTCCTTATTCCCATCAAAGCATGTATTATTCCCGGCACTAAGCTTCGTGATGCTGCAGTTTTTCTTCTTCCTATCACTAATATATCTGAAGAAGGTTTTATCCCCCTTCTTTACAGATTTGGCAATTTCTTCCTCTTTTGAGGCTTTAGCAGCATATATTATCTGTTTCACCTCCTTCTGTCTTTTTATACAGCTCTCTATCAGCTATATTTCCAGACTCTTTATACCTCCTATAGGCAACCTTTTTTTCATTGACTATAGCCCTTACATCACTGCTAAACCATAGCGGTTTCTTCTTTCTTTTACCTTTAGTTATTTGCCTTACACACAGTCCAGTGACTTTTAAGATGGCCCTTTTTAATACAGTCCACTGGGTGCTCACTCCTGCCAGTTTATCCCTCCCCTTTAATTCATTATTTAAATATCCCCCCCATCGCATTAAAATTTGTTTTTCTGAAATCCAATACTTTGGTTGTAGTATAGGATTGCTTACAATCAGTTTTTACATCAAACCACAAACATAGATGGTCACTGCAACTTAAATTTTCTCCCACCTTAACCTCTGAAACCCAATTCCCATTCGTAAAGACTAAATCTAGAATATTCTCCCCTCTAGTCGGTGTCTTAACCAGCTGTGCCAGAGCTGCTCCTGTAAAGGCCTCTACTATATTCTTACTTTTGCATGTAAGGGCAATGGGGATATTCCAGTCAACATCAGGCATGTTGAAATCACCCATAGCCACAATATTTCCCTTTACTGCCATTTGGGTAATCCACCATCTTGTTGTCATATTCCTCAGATTGCCCTGGAGGCGTATAGATCACCCCAATTCTAATGACAGAAACTTCTTTATTTTGCATGCAAAACCTTGCAAAGATATTTCTTCCTCTTTTACTGCAGCTGATTCTAAAGCAGTAAAAATTATAAAGCAACTGGGAACTTCTTGGGGAAAAGGGAGCTATTGGATGGTACTGAGTGGTATTGGATGGTATTGAGTGGCTTTGGATACTTCCCCTTATTAGGGAATCTTTAATGCCCTTAGTGCTTGTCTGTAGTCATTGTTAAGAATATACCTTTCCCGCCCCCAATTCCAGTCAGTGTAGTAACATACAGGCCTAGATATAATGACTGGGAAAAGTATGTCAGAGCTGCTGCCCTAGTTAATTTTCCCTCCACCTTGGTCCCTTATTATCCAATTGTATTTGTATTTTGTATCCTCGTGATTAAAGCAGAGCATATGCACCAAAGATAAATATTCTATTCCAGTCCATTCCATTGTAAAAAAATATAAATACCTGGTTCTAAAATTACCAGTCTGTGGTTGTTACATCATTAACTAGCAACAGGCTTTTCCATGCAACAGAGCAATGATAACTTGCTGGCTTTGCAGCTACCCCTTTTACATCATTTATACAGATTGTTCTGAGAATGTGCTTGGAGCAGAGCACAAATATTTTTTTTCCGTTTGGAGTGGTGGAATGCAAGTGATTTTTGCTGCTTCTAGCCCTGCAGAAGCTAGAGAAAGGTGCTGATTGGTTCATGTATCCCTTGCCTGATCTGAAGGCCATAGCGGTGAAGGCAGCTTCAAGACAATTTTCAGGGATTACATAGTGGGGGGGGGAGGGGAGCATGTGACAATGCTCTTGGCTGTCAATTATAGCTGCTAACGTTCAAACTCTGGGAAAATAGTTGATGGCTGGAAATATTTGCAGTTTTTCAGCCAAACCTCAAGACACATTCATCTTAGTATCAGTGAGATTTTACTTTTGCTAGATAAATCACTGCACCAGATGATAGTTTTCTAAATTATGTATCTGAGGGATCTTTGAAAATTCCATTCCTACCATCTTTCTCTGAGAAAGAGCAGATGGTGCCAACACATCCCAGCCTCTCAAGGCAGTTGGCATTTTGCAATTACACGGGTGTATGTTCTGGTGAGATGAAAACAAAGGCCTTGCAAGGGAGGAATGAAAACTGTTTATGGGGGTGGTAGACCCAGGCAATTGCTGACAAATGTTGATTTGCAAATGTAAATATAATATGGTCCTGCTAAGACAGGACAGTTCTTTGTCGAAGAGAAGGAAAAACAGAGGCTCCTTGTATTTTAATGTGTAACAAACATGCGACTTGCAATTCAGTTTCTACTTTTGTTTTTTTTCCTAATGTTTGGTTTCCAAACTCATTTTTAAATTAATGAATTGTAAAGGAATTGGGTGGGGGTGGGGGAGAAAAACTGTCAAAATCCACACTGAAGAATACAAAGACTTGATCAGCAAGAATAAGAGGACCTGCCTGCAATTCTCTCCAATCCTTGGCCTGGCTATTACATCATTGCCACTTTAATCTTTCCCATCTCTACTGTATTGAGAAATCCAGCACTTTTATATACTTTAAAAATTTGACATTTTAAGTTTATTTTATTTATTTATTTATTAAATTTGTATGCTGCCCCTCTCCGCAGACTCGGGGCGGCTCACAGCAATAGTAAAAACAATGTAAAATACAAATCTAATATTTAAAAAACTAAAAACCCATAATTTAAAAAACATACACACACAACATACCATACATAAACTACATAGGCCTGGGGAAGATGTCTCAATTCCCCCATGCTTGACGGCAGAGATGGGTCTTAAGAAGTTTACGAAAGGCAAGGAGGGTGGGGGCAATCCTAATCTCCGGGGGGAGCTGGTTCCAGAGGGTTGGGGCTGCCACAGAGAAGGCTCTTCCCCTGGGTCCTGCCAGACGACACTGTTTAGTCGACGGGACCCGGAGAAGGCCAACTCTGTGGGACCTAACTGGTTGCTGGGATTCGTGCGGCAGAAGGCAGTCCCGGAGATATTCTGGTCCGATGCCATGAAGGAAACCTGTTTCTTCAAAGTTACCAGTTAATGACAATCATAGAGGAATATCACTGCTTCTAGGCTTTCACGAAGATAAAAGGGACTGTGCTATGTGACCTCCTCTTTGCTGATGACTGTGCCCTAATGCTGGATCAGAGCAGGAAATGCAAGCTAGTGTTGACAAATTTGCAGCAGCATGTGACAACTTTGGCCTCCTTATTAACATAAAGAAGACCAACGTGATGCATCAGCCAGGTCTGAAAACCAAATACCAATACCCCACCAACACAGTGAAAGGACAGAAGCTGCAAGCAGTGGACCAATTTACATACCTTGGCACAGGGCGGATTCCTCTTACTTGTTGCTACCGGTGCGCTGCCCGCGCAGCATGAGGATTATTGTATGCATATGCACGTCCCCGCATCCCCAGCATGATTTTGCTTCCACACATGTGCAGGAAGCAAAACAATTACTGAACTCTTTCTCGTGGGGGCTCCCCCTCACGAGATTTTCTTCTGCGCATGTGCTGGAAGCAAAAAAAGACCAAAAATTCAAGAAAAAAGTATGGTGACGCCCGAAGGACCGGCACCAGAGTGGTTGCGTGAAAATTGTGCAATCTGGCAGCTGCTATCAGTGTGGAGTCACCTACTGTACTAGTAGCAACCCGCTACTGCCTTGGCAGCACCGTCTCCCATATAGTGACAATTGACATTGAGGTCAACTGCATAATCACCAAGGCAAGCTCTTCATTTGGAAGAGTCCTGACCAATGTGTGGGACCACCATGGAATAAGCCTTGCTACAAAGCTCAAAGTCTACTGAGCAGTAGTGCTAACTACCTTGATGTATGCCAGTGAAACTCAACTAATAACAAAGAACTTTGGGTTTTATGCTACAGCCCTCGAGCGATATACAGTAATACATCGTCTTACGAACCTAATTGGTTCCCGGGGGAGGTTCGTAAGATGAAAAGTTCGTAAGACGAAACATTGTTTCCCATAGGAAACAATGTAAAGTCAATTAATCCGTGCAACAAAAAAAAACCCCGCAAAAAAATGCCGCCACCCGGCTGTCACCTTTTGAAACAGCTGGGGGGCTTCTTGGCGGCCTCCCGAACGCTGAACGCCAAAACCGAACTTCCCCCCGGCTGTTTTAAAAGGTGACAGCCGGGCGGCGGGGCTTCTCGGCGGCCTCCCGAACCCCGAACCCGGAAGTTCAGCAAAAGTTCGGGTTCGGGAGGCCGCCGAGAAGCCCCGCAGCCCGGCTGTCACCTTTTAAAACAACTGGGGGGCTTCCCAGTGTCCTCCTGAACCCAAACCCGGAAGTTCGGGTTTTGGCGTTCGGGTTCAGGAGGACGCTGGGAAGCCCTCCGGCTGTTTCAAAGAGCGACAGCCGGGCGGCGGGGCTTCACGGCGGCGGGTTCGTAAGAAGAAAAAAGTTCGTAAGAAGAGGCAAAATTTTTCTGAACCCCGGGTTCGTATCTCGGGTTGTTCGTAAAACGAGGGTTTCGTATCATGAGGTACCATTGTAATTTCAATAGATATGCATTGGGAGTTCACCTCATGATATGGTTAATGGTGCTAAGAACATGTTTTGGCAGTTTACTATTCATTTCTGAATTGAAGGTTAAAAAATTACACTCCTACACACACCTTGTGCCTTCTAACTTGGGAGCAATGTTAAAGTTCTGTTTTATTTACTTTAAAATTTTATACTTTACCTATAGTGATATATGTAAATGTATAAACTGCCCAGAATTGCTAGGATTAAGGTGCCACAGAAGTTTAAATAATAATAAAATATATTATGTATATTATATGTAATCATGTTCTCAGTTAAAATGCAGTGGGAAGGACAGTACAACATTGCTTCATTATGTGTTTAGGTCGGTTGTAATGGGAGTTAGAGTAGCATATGCAATAATTTTCGGAAAAGTTATAACTCAGGTGGAGTTTGTCAGTCTAGCATTTTTACAGGAAATATTTCAAAAAGCACAACACCTTTCATTTTGGCACAGAAACAGCATTACCTTTTGGTATTTAAATGTATTAGCTTAGATGTCTAAGTCTTGATTGAAATGGAATCTCCTATCCGACCATTTTGTTGAAAAAGAAGTCCAGGTATTCTTTCCTGACATATGGGCTACAACATCTGCCTATCCTTATAATTTATCCGTAGAACATACTACAACTCTGCTTGGTCTCTCGAACTGACATTGGGATGAAAATCTATAGCATAGCCATTGACAATTAATCTATTTTTTAAAAATATAAGTAATTTATCTTATAGATAGAAACTTTAAAATGCACAGAAACTGACCTGCTACCTTACTTCTTCATAGCTGTTTGTAAGCATAGAGTGTTTTAAACATTGAAGTGAAATTATTTACCCTTCCCATGGACATGGAAAACTTCTGGATCAGGGCAAATGTTTTTGAAAAGATTGACCATTTATAGCAAGTCTTCTTCATAAAATATTTTATATATTTATTTATTTATTTATTCAATTTGTATGGCTGCTCATCTCAACATTGATTCTGGGCAGCAAACAGAATTCAAATAAAGTAAAAACAATTGCAACAATACAAAAATTAAAATACACAGCAGCTGAGAAAATATCATATCCCATAATCACATATTGATGTTAATTTGTTTTTATTATGATTAAAAATGGAGCCACATTTTCTTTCTTAATAATCATTATTTTATTAATATATTTTACAAGATTGCAGGTTGAAACAATTTTAAATACAAATCTTTTATACAGAAAGTGTAATAAAGTTAAAATAGTTCCTTGTGTAATCATAGCATTATTGCAATGCTTACAAAATTTTGCATAGAGTGTGCAAGGATTGATGTTACTTGATAAAAAAAGCTTTTTTTCTCACACAATCACACACATACATAAATTAAGAATAAAAAATAAGAATCCAAACAAAATGTGAACATCTTCATGAACAAAACATGATATAAAATTGTTGGGTTCACATAATGAATGCCTTGATGTCAGACAATGCATTTTACTAGAACAGATGGAAAACGCTGATGGCATATGGATGGTGTTTTAATGCTACATTCATAAACAGCTAGGATTTTGACAGCTTTAAGTTTCATTGCTTAAACCAGCAGAGAATGTATTCTGCTCTCAGTGCTCAATACACAGTGTTTTAGTTGTTCTAAACACTAGTAATTATGTGATACATTAAGCATTGCTATCCAGACAAGGCAAGCTATAAAATAAGGGATAACTTATGATCAGGAAAATGACTGATCTGCAATCCCCAATCAATCCGTCACGTAACTTACTACAGTATTTCCAATACTGTGAACTGTGAACGCTATAAATCAATCTGAGCTAATAATAAGATGCTTGATCCAGATTTAATTATGCTTAAAACAAAACAACTGAATCAAAGAGGAAAGTAACTGTAGGGTAATTTAAATTCCATTGATTTGAATCAGTGGGTTTGGTGATTTCATTGAGTCTACTCCAAGCATGACTAAATCTGGATTCAATTTATTTTTAAACACTTAAGAACAAACACATTTCTGTTTAACATCCTTTTATTCACAGGTCACAAAGCTCAAAGTATAACCATGGGCTAGGAGTCTGTGAGTGCTTTCACGCCTGGTAAAGTTTTTAGAACACAATACAGGGTCTGGTTGATGCTGGAAACAGAATGCTAGGTTAGATGGATCTTTGGTTTGATTCAGCAAAGTTCTTTGTTAATGTGTGAACCAGTTCTTATTTTAGGATTTAAACCCATAATCTGAAGGTATTTCAGATATCACTTTAAAATAACATTTGAGCCTCTCCCATCTCTCTCCCATATGCATGCTATCAGTGCAAAATTAATGAAAAGTCAATTCTAAATGAATGATTCACTCTAACCAATGGGAAATTTCTACCGCTCCTGTAAATGTGAAAAGTTGAAGCAAAAAAAATTCTGAAATAAAATTATATAGCTAATGGTGAACAATTTGTTCTTTCACTCAAGCTAAACATCAGATCAATTTTAAATCCTAAAACCTCAACTCAAAATTGAGGATTGTAAAGATGCAATCACATGGAGAGGGGCATGGCCATATGCTGCAGTGACACAGAATTTCCCGCGCTCCACAGGGGATCCCTGATATCAACATCATTTGGGGGAATCTGGTTTTGCTGGAACCGGTGCAGAACCATGCTGGAGGGGTTTTGAAGAAGTGGGACACATTGGTGACCTGCGAGGGATGGCAACCCCTCCCCCAGAAAGCCGGCATAGAGCCCTTGACTAGTGATGCTGGGAAACAGCTTCAAGTTTCCACATTGGCTACAAACAAACTGAGTGTTTATTTTGGAAGATTGGATACCATCTGGTTAAGAAGATTTAAGAAATCATGCAGGATAGAAAAGTGGAAATTTGAACTGGTAAGCTGTATTGCCAGAAGAAACTTTTAGAATTTTTTAAAACTTTAACGGGGAACAAAAGGATTAAAAAATGATTAAGCGACTATCTAGCACATTGAAAATCATAGATGAACTAATATACAAAAAGCGTACTAAAGCTCAACTACGAGAGTTTTAAACTTTGAATTGTGGAACAAAAGACACAGTAGACTTTTAAAAAGTAGCTTGGAGAAAAGAAAATATTTGAGTTGATTTAATAGTGAATAAAGAAAAGATTTGTGGGAGTAATGGAGAAAACCATCTGCTATTGGGGGGAATTAACTTCATAAAATGAATGGTTATTTTAACATCTTCTACTTTAACATCTGCTGGCCTTGAATGGAGAATTATTTTGATAGTTTGTGAGAATAGAAGATTTGAGCAACTTGCTAGTTCTAGTAGAGATATTATTACCATCTATTTGGACTGAAACTTTTGGAATAAATTCTACCTAAAAGGAGACATTTTAATAGGTTGTTGGAACAGATTATATTGTTTTTACTAACAGCTGGATTGCTGTAAGGAACTGTGAACTCTCACTGGTTTTATGGAGGTATGTGAATATGAGGAAGTTTTAGCCTCTTTTAATGCTCTGGATTGGACTGGAACAAATTTTTGGATTACTAAGGATTTACAGTATGTTCATATGCTTGGATTGGAGCAAATTAAATTGGAATGAACTTTGATACATCAAATGCCAAAGATAAATAATGTATCTAAATTCATCTAAAAGGAAATAATGATAAAGATTGTGAAATAGACATTTATTGTGAAAGCTTATGAACTTTGACTTGGCTAACATGGAAGTAAGCAACTATGAAGAGTTGATAGCTATTTTGAAAGACTGTCATGAAGAATTCAAAGAAGTAAAAGAAAATGTTTCAGAATTTGCAGCTGGAGTAAAATATCTTCATACTATAATGATAATGAAAGAAAATAAATCAAAACTAAAACACAGCAAAAAGGAAAAGAAAACAGAAGAAGAAAAGCAGGTAGAAGAAGATTTTGAACTTGACAGTGGAAAAATAGAAGAAGACATAGAAAATGAACAGTTTAATGATAATTTTGATTCTTATAATCATTATTTTGGGTTTAATAGTGATAGAAAAATAAATAACAAAGATACTTGATAAAACAAATTTAAAAAAGAAGAGACGGGGAAGGGATTAAGAAGGATTAAAAGAAAATCTATAATATCATTAAACATTAAAAGGTAAAAGGAATGATCAATAGAAACGAGGGACACAAAGGTAAAAGGAAGAGGAAAAGGGGGTAAAAAAAGAAAAGCCAAGGATAGAAAAAGGTTAACTTAAAGAAAATGGATGATTTCTACGTTTTTCTTAAGGGGAAGAGAGGAAACTTGTATCACTATTATGTAATAGTAGTTTGTGTTTTGTAGTAGTTGATGAAACATAAAATAAGTATAGATATAGTTAAATGAGAGTACATGAGGAATGGTAATTATGATATAGATTGATATGAGTTTGGTTTGTTTGATGAAAAATTGAGGTTCAATACATACTTGGTATTGTTAAAGGGAAATAGGGGCTCATGAATTTGAATAACTAACTTTTCTCCATTTTTTAAAAAGACTTAACTTTGAAATGATATTTAAAGAAAGTATTATGGTTTAATATTGGAATATAAATTATGTGAGCAAAGGTAAGAACATAAGAACATAAGAAGAGCCATGCTGAATCGGGCCAAAGCCCATCAAGTCCAGAATTCTGTGTCACACAGTGGCCCACCAATTGTACATGCGGATCTTGAGCAGAAAGAGAAGGCAAAGCCACCCCTTTACCTTGACCCTCAACAAATGACACCCAAGATAATGTTATGGTGTACGTTATAAAACAACTCAAAGGAATTAATGTGAAAACTGAAGTTACTATTTAATATTATTTGTTAAACCATGCAATTAAATGTTGATTTGCTATGAGGTATTTAGTTATGGTTGAAATAGGAGTTAAGAAAAATGAAGGATGAGTAAGAATTTAAGGAAGAGGGGGAAGCACTATGGCTTGAATTTAAGAAGCAGGAGAAATAACAAATGGCTGAGAAATTAAGCTACAATGGTCAATTTGGTACAATAATCTGAAATTAATTGGTAGGATACCCAGATGACAAAAAGACACTTTTTTAGTGGTAGCAGTAGGGAAAGAATGCATACCCATAATATGATAATAGGTTGGTGTCTTTAAAAATATAGAATAATAGACATAGAATAATATAAAGAAATAATAATAATTTTAGGATGGGGCACTATTAGAGTAAAAGTGGAGAAGAAAATTTCAATCTGTTAATTATGATATGAGTTAAGGAGGAGAAACACTCAAGAAAAGGTAAAAGAAGGAGGAAGAGGAAGTAGGAAGTGAAGAGAGAGTAGAAGAGCGGAGAGAGAAGCGGAAGAAAGCAGAAGAGGGAGAGAAGATGGAGGAAAAGAAGAGGAGAAAAGGAGTAAGAAAATAGGAAGAGGAGAGAAAGACAGAGGTGGAGAGAGCAAAAGACAGACTGAAGAAATGGAATGGAAAATTGGTGCAGAGTAGGATATTGATTTATGATGATTTATTTAAAATGTATGCATATGTATACCACTTATTATCCTAAGGTATGCGTATATTGATGTATGGATGAAATTTATGGAGAAAAATTTAAAAAAAGTTATAAAAAAATAAAGATGAAACCACATGGAATCATAATGGAGAAGGTTGAGGGCAGGTTTTTGAAATGAAATGTGTATGAGATAATCCTTAAGAACTTTATAATATTTTAGATTAGTCACATGAATTTATGAAAAGTAGTATTACTGAAAGAGAAAAAAACCCAAGTAGGCTCTTTAACTTAAATAGAAATTATATGCCAATGGGAAAACATGACATGCTGCTAAACACAATTATAGTGTATATAAGGAACACAAATGAAAAGCTGTTCAAATAAGAGAGGATTCCATATAACCCATAACACAATTCTTACATTCTCTCCCCTTCCCACTGTCATTCTAATGCAGCTATTGTTGTGCTGTAAGCTACTTAACTGTTTCCCACAGTGATGGACAAATCAATACCATGGTAGCATGATTCTACATTCTGCTCATTAAAAGGCCTTGACAAAGGCACCAACAGGTCTTACAAAGATGTTCAGCAGTCAGCCAGCAGCCTGTCTCTCTATATGTCTACATTTGCTTTAGAGGCAGTAAAGAGTCCAACTGATTTCTTTACTTTCTCCTTACTTTCTATCTACCAATTCCTCTTTAATAATCTTTGTCGTGGATGGCAATGAATTACAAAACAAGAATAAGCTTCACTAGAGCTGAAACATACCAGGCTGAATGGAGTTAGATTTTCTTTCAGGAACATTGGACAGCAGAAAGGGCAATAGAGAATCATCCTTGTTTCTTTAAGAATGAATCTGAAGCATTTAGAGCCATGGTGGCATAGAGCAGCGTTTCCCAACCGGTGTGCCGTGGCACACTAGTGTGCGGCGAGACACCGTCAGGTGTGCCGCGGCGAGAGGCGGCGGAGGAGAGTGGGCGGATCGGGCGGGCAATGGGGCAGGGCGGAGAAGCCAGGGGCGCGTTTGGCCGGAGGCACCTACTGCCGCACCTCCCTGCCCCTGCCTCCCCATGGTGCCTCCGGCCAAACGCGCCCCTGGCTTCTCCGCCCTGCCCCATTGCCCGCCCGATCCGCCCACTCTCCTCCGCCGCCGCCTCCTGCCTTGGGGCGAGCAATCCGGGAGTCCGGGACTGTGTGGCTTTGCGCCATGAAGAGAAAACGGCCGACTTTTCCCTGCTGCCGTTTTCTCTTCATGGCGCAAAGCCACACAGTCCCGGACTCCCGGATCGCTCGCTTCTCCGGTCAGCAAAGCCATCTGCCCAGGAAAGCGCCGCGCTGGCCGGAGAAGCGAGCGATCCGGGAGTCCGGGACTGTGTGGCTTTCGGCCGGGCTAACGGGAGGCGGCGCGAGGCCAGGTGCTGGGGACGTCTGGGAGGGCGAGGAGGCTGATGGCTGCTGCGCACTCCACTCTCTCTCCGGCTCTCTCTCGCTCTTTCTTTTTCTCTCTGTTGCTGGCGTGGTGAACGAGAGAGAAAGAGAGAGAGAGAAAAAGGAGGGGAGAGAGAATGAGAGAAAGAAAGCAAGAGAAAGAGAGGGAAAGAAAGCAAGAGAGAGAGAGAAAGAAAGGGGGGAAGGAGGGAGAGGGAAAGACATAGAGGGAGGGAAGGAGGGAGAGAGAAAGAGAGCAAAAAAGAGAGGAAGAAAGAAAGAGGGATGGAGAGAAAGAAGGGAAGGAAGGAAGAGAGAGAAAGAGGGAGGGAGAAATAGAGTGAAATGGAGGAAGAGATATTTTTTTTGTCCAAACTTTTCTTTAGCCCCCCCGCCCCCCCTTCAGTGTTCCCCAGAATTTTGAAAACATGAGTAATGTGCCGCGGCTCAAAAAAGGTTGGGAAACACTGGCATAGAGGTTAGAATGCAGTATTACATGCTAATTCTGCTGACTGCCAACTGGACTTCAGGACTTCGACAATTCAAATTGGTTGTTAAAATGAGGACCCAGATTGCTGGGGGCAATATGCTGACTCTGTAAATCGCTTAGAGAGGGCTGTAAAACACTGTGAAGCAGTATATAAGTCTACGTGCTATTGCTATGATAGTAAGATTTTAGCTTTTAAGATAAAGAGCTACAGAAGGTTCAATACAGGTTTAGCTTGTTTATTGCAGTGAAAAATAAGTACATTTCTGCTTCTTGTTGGCTTCATGTGCCAAATCAAAAATCTACCTATCAATGTACCCTTGGATGCCTGCTTGGTATGCACCAGCTCAGTCCGTGCTCCCTCCCTCCCTTGAAATTATGATGATGCAGAGCAAAGGGCCAGTCTTCAGCATCATTGTTATTTACAAGAATGTTTCTGGACACCAGACAAATCCTATTTGTTTTCTTAAAAAGTAAACAAAAGAAAAATGTCAGTTTTTGTGACCAGCCTCAGCCACATTGCAGTTTGGCGATTTACTGGTGAATTAAAGATGTTCAGAAACTGTGAAACTTTGTATCAATAAGAAAAGTACTTAATTATCAAATCTAAGAAGTGAAATAGATATGACAGAATATCTGGGGTGGAATCATTTTTCTCATGCAGTAGCAGCTGGGGGCATTTAAATTTTGATTACAGCAGCGGTGCTATGTGGGAGCAAGTAAGCGAGGAAGTAATTGAATGTTATCTCCTGCTGGATTGTTGGTTTATATTTTGGCACCTAATTTCTCCTAATCCAGCAGGGGGACTGACTAACATGCCCATGTTCCTGCATCGTTGCTGCAAACTGGTTGGAAAAATGGAGCAGAAGCAAAATTTAGCTTTATTCCTCAATGTTGACACTCCTTTCAAAGCAAGCCCCCATCCATACATGTAACTGATTAGCAGTTGACACAATGATCTTAATGAATGTTCAGAGGTGAAAAATAAAATGTTAGAGGAGCTGATCATAATAGAAACATAGAAACATAGAAGACTGACGGCAGAAAAAGACCTCATGATCCATCTAGTCTGCCCTTATACTATTTTCTGTATTTTATCTTAGGATGGACCTATGTTTATCCCAGGCATGTTTAAATTCAGTTACTGTGGATTTACCAACCACGTCTGCTGGAAATTTGTTCCAAGGATCTACTACTCTTTCAGTAAATAATATTTTCTCATGTTACTTTTGAACTTTCCCCCAACTAACTTCAAATTGTGTCCCCTTGTTCTTGTGTTCACTTTTAATTTTTGATACTTTTCAATTATAAAGCCATATTGATAGTTTGTCAGCAACTTATGGGTTGGGCAACTATAGGGAAGATGTTGGACTGATTTCAGGTTTTATAGGGGAAAGCAGTTGTGGGTTGCTGCCAGTTTGGATCGTTTTGCTCCAGAAATTTGCCCTCACTCACTGAACCGGCACGGATGGCTGGTGGCCATGCCCCAAAACCAGTCTTCCAGTTGCAGCAATTGGCAAAGAACCCTCTGCACATGTGCAAAGGCTTCTGCACATGCACATTTTCCTATTGTGATGTAGGCACAAATGCGCACTTGCGAACCAATAGGGAAGGTAAGTTGAACCCATTCCTCGGGGGAAATGCTTTTATAAGGTAGGATTAATACAAAATAAAGTGAGCCATCTGCATGGGTAGAGCCAGGATATTTTTGGATGAGCTGCATTCATATTATTTTAAAATTTACATTATAGCTTTCCTGTGTTTGGAGCATGACAATAGGGCTTGTAGACCAGTGTTTCCCAACCTTGCCAACTTGAAGATATTTGGACTTCAACTCCCAGAATCCCCCAGCCAGCGAATGCTGGCTGGGGAATTCTGGGAGTTGAAGTCCAGACCTCTTCAAGTTGCCACGGTTGGGAAACACTGTTGTAGACTATGGTAAAGTCTTCAAGGCATACAGATCTCCCCTTCTTGGTGCAGTTAAGCAGAATAACAGGAAGAAGTAGAAATCATTCCATTTTGTTCACAATAACATATAGAATAGCATGCAATGCTGTAAAGATTTTTATAATTACAGCATTATATTTACTCTGTTCTAAAAATGGTGCTCATAAATTCTATATCATGTTCCATAGCTACAATTTAGATTCCAGTTGCAGAAAGTAACTTATGTTTTACACAGGATCATATTAAATTTTTATAAGGATTATATTAAATTTGTCTAAAAATAGGATCGTTTCTTTGTTGAAGACTCACTTTTTTGCCCTCTGACTTCAGACTGAGTTAATACCGCTGTTCATATGAATAACTTGTTGCTGCATTGATATTGATATTAGCTTGATGGGTGTAGTATGACTGGAAAAAACTACGAAGTAAAATATTCTGTTTGGGGTAATGTATTTCGGTCTCTGTGAGTAAAATTGGGTATATCATTAATAACTAACTAATTAAGCATCAGGTGTTTATTATATCAATATGGGTAACTATAATTATCCAGTGCAGATGCCTGAAAACTCAATCCAAAACAAAGGGCCTATTCTCAAAAAACTCAACAAACACTAATTTTATTATCACCATACAAGAAAATGAACCAAAGAAGTCTTCAACTGAAAGTTATTAGTAGAAACGATAGGAGACACCACAGTGTTCCCTTTTTAAACCAGTGGACTGGTATGAAAAAAGTCCTACACAATTATTTATGATATGCATCATTGTTGTTTTCAGATTGAAAACTGCTTACAGATGCTGCTTTGCTAGAGAAAAATTGTAAAAGCTTCCAGGAATAACACTGTTTTAGAAAACAGTAATGCATTTACCAGCAGAAACCTCCTGGTTTTTTTCTTTTGTCTTATCCATGATTATAACTTTAGTACAGAAAATGGAAAAGGACACAAACATGAATATAGAAAAAAAATCTGTCACAATATGAAAAAGGATCTGGCATATTACAGTCAGCAAACCTATTCTCACAATTCACTATAAAGAAACTTTCTGAAGCGCTTCAATGTGATTAAAAAGGAAAAAAAAGGAATTGGGTGGATTTTTCCTAAAGCACCCCAACTTTATTTCAAGTATTTATTTGGTGGTATAGCCACACTGCAAATATAAAAAATTCAAATCTTTTCTTCTGTCACTGACAACATCTGGCAGAAAAATGAAGCAGATTCCACAATGGGGCATCTATTTTAGATTTTTTCTTTAGCACAGTGAAACAACAATAACAAAGCAAACTAAATTTGATAAAATTATCAACAACCAACACTACCTCATCTTACCTTTGAACTTGTAGTCTGCTGTAGCTAAAATATACTAGTGAGGAAGCAGAAAGATAAAAATATTCCCATAAAATCTATTGGATTATCTGATTGCCTAATCAATTGGATATCTTTACACGAATACCAATGTCCTGCTGGCATTAGCCCAGTGAAATTTTATCCTATGCTATTCTTCCATGCTCTAATCCACAGCTTCCTAATTTCCTCTATCAGACTGAAAATTCACTCCTGAGAAAATGTTGAGGGTTACGTCAGGGCAAAATGGGGTGCTATGAGATTTGAAGGATGATGGCTTCTCCATAGGAGGAATTCTTGGCTCACACCTCCTTCAGAGCAGGTTCTATAGATGTATGCTGGCAAAAGATAAGCCACTTGCAAAGTACAGGGTATTTCATTTTAAAATTTATTTCCTTTTTGATGGAATAAGTTAAATTTGTTCATGCAGGACTTGTGGCAGCATTTTTTGGAACAGTAATGCTTATTTTCAGCATTTCTGAATTAACAGGTGATGATATTAGGACAGTGATAGGGAACCTTTTTTCCCTTGGGTGCCGAAAGAGCATGGGCATGCACTATCGCTCATGCGCGGGTGCCCACACCCATAATTCAATGCCTGGGGAGGGCAAAAACAGCTCCCCCCACCCCCTGGAGGCCCTCTTGAGGCCAGAAATGGCCTGTTTCTCAATGTCTGGTGGGTCCTGGAGGCTTGTGCTTCACCCTCCCATGGCTCCAAAAGTTTCCCTGGAGCTGGGAGAGGGTAAAAACGCCCTCCCCATGCCCCCGGAGGCTTTCTGTAAGCCAAAAACGCCCTCCCAGAGCCTATGTGCAAGTCAAAAATCAGCTGTCTGGCAAACACATGCCTGTTAGAGCTGAGCAATGGCAACAGCTTGCGTGCCAGCAGATATGTCTCCGTGTGCCACCTGTGGCACCCATGCCATAGGTTCGCCATCATTGTATTAAGACATTTCCCACTTGTTTTTGAGAGATTTTGGCAAAGAAAGGGTGTTGAAGTACTTTGATTTGGCTGACTCAGGGGTGTCAAACCCGTGGCCTGTGGCTCAGATGTGTCATGCACTGGCCATGCCAACCCATATTTTAGTGAAGGCAGGAAAAGTTGCGATATATCACGTGATGACAACATGTCATTGCGAGTTTGACACCCCTGGAATTTCTTATGAAAAAAAGTCTTATTCAAGGCAGGATTAATTCTTGATGACTTTTTAGTCATTTGCATTAAGGCTTCTTGGCAAAAGTATATCAGTTGTTGGCTATTGCCCTTCCTACCCCCCTCATTTTTTTTTCAATATCCTTACCAAGAATACAGCTCTGGGATTCCCCAGCCATATACTAACCAAATACATATGAGAGTCAGACAAGATCAGCCAGATGCTGCTACCTGTAAGCACTTATGCATAATTGCATTATGAATCAAACAGGAATTGTAATTAGATGAACATAATAACATAAACGAGCATATTGTTTTTCTTTTCACTTAGCAAATCCTTTTTTTAGCAACCTATGTTCAGATACTCTGCAGTTTGAAAATAAACTTCAAACAAATGTGAGTATCTTGATGTCCATTCCAAAAGCAGAGACAATTACCAAGAATACCATTCATACTGCAGAAAGCATTGTTTGAGAGCGCCTTTGACCTCAGCAGCATAATTTATTCCCCCCAGCATTCTACTTTAGAATTGGGAATGTCCATGGATATGCTATGTTCTTTCCTTTCTATTGTGGGGGGAAAAAGCAGCCCTATGGAGATATCAAGTAACATTGGGTGCTATCTAACAAAATGAAATTCAATGATGAAAAAAATAAGGTTCTGCATTTAGGCAACAAAAACAAAATGCACATGTGCAGTATATGTGGTACATTGCTCAACAGTAGTAACTGTGAGAGAGATCTTGGAATTCTAGTGGATAACCATTTAAATATGAGCCAGCAGTGTGCAGCTTCTGTCCCAAAAGCCAACACAGTTCTAGCCTGCATTAACAAAAGGATAGAATCAAGATTATGCAAAGTGTTAATACCACTTTATAATGCCTTGGTAAGGCCACACTTGAAATACTGCATTCAGTTTTGGTCACCATGATGCAAAAAGGATGTTGAGATTCTAGAAAGAGTACAGAGAAGAGCAACAAACTGGACTGGAGGTTAAAATATATGAAGAACTGTTGCAGGAACTGAGTATGTCTAATTTAATTTAAAAAAAAGGACCAGGGGAGACATGATGGCAGTATTTCAATATCTCAGGGGTTGCCACAAAGAAGATGGAGTCAACCTATTCTCCAAATCACCTGAAGGTAGAATAAGAAGCAATGGGGGAAAAACCTAACAAGGAGAGAAGTAATTTAGAACTAAGGAGAAATTTCCTGACAGTTAGAACAATTAATCAATGGAACAGCTTGCCTCCAGAAGTTGTGAATGCTCCAACACTGGAAGTTTTTAAGAAGATGTTGGATAAACATTTGTCTGAAGTGGGTTTTTCTGAAGTAGGGGTTCCTGCCTAAGCAAGGGTTGGACTAGAAGATCTCCAAGGTCCTTTCCAACTCTGTTGTTGTTGTTGTTGTTAATGATGATAATAATGATGATGATGATTATTACTACTATTATTTCCAGTATGAATTGTATTCTTGGTAATTGTTTCTGCCTTTGGAATGAACATCAAAATGCTTGCATTTGTTTGAAGTTTATTTTCAAACTGCAGAATATATGAACAACGGACATAGGTTGCTAAAAAAATATCCCCAATCCCCAAGTTCAAGTACAGATATGTTTAACACTGTAGTCTTAATAAATAACAACCTAGATCTAAATTCCATTTATTTTAGTGAGTTTGACAACAGGTAAAAAGATTTTGGAATATAGTCTAAATCTGTCCTTTACGTTTGCTGCCTCTGCCTCTTCAATGCCTTTAGTTATTTTCTATGAATGGCAACCTTTTGTAAGTCTTTTTTTTTCAAGGATGCCCATTATCACGACTTTTCTTTGTGTTGACATTAGAATTTTCTCATCTAATGAGAAAAATATGGGAGAATAAGGAAATCAAAGGAATAAAAATTAAAAAGGAGGAACATAAATTACAAGCATTCGCGGACGACTTACTATTCATATTGGAAGTTCCTTTAAAGTCAGGAACAGAGTTAATTAAACAAATTGGAGACTATGGAGAGGTGGCTGGACTAAAAATTAATAAGGACATAACAAAAATATTAGTTAAAATATTACTGAAAAGTAAAAGAATGATTTAACTGAAAATTTACATATTCAGATAATGAAAAAACCTAGATACTTAGGGGTGTAAGTTACAGTGAGATGTGCAACACTTAAGGAAGGTAATTACATACACTACACATATTGAGTCCCTGTAGATTATGTATGCTTATGTAGGTATGGATATACTATTATAAGGTAAGTTGTCCCATGATTTTATGACATGTTATATGAGATTCGAAATGACTGTACCTCACCTAGTAACATGATCACGAGCAACTGCATATGTATGCAATTTGCATATGCATGATGTTTTAGGAGCTTCTGATAGCAAATGATTTCATTAAGGGCCAGGTTTTTATCAAAACATGAGTTTGTTTAAATATAAACAACCATTATCTAAACAGTGTTCTGTTAAGAATGTTTTTTTCCCCATTGTGACCATTTTCTAAATTATAACTTTTCATTTTGACTTAAAAATTACAATGACTGTTGAATCAAACCAAACCAGAGAACAATGCAAACTGTTTCCAGTTGATAGAATTAGGTTACTTCTGTACAGACCATTGATATCAACCATGTCTACCACACTTCTCAGATTTTAAAGTGTGCTGAAAGTACAGCAGGCCTATCTTCTTACCCATGGAGTTTAAAGTTGGTTGAGGTATACTAAATATAACAAGAAGTTTTAAGTATTAAAAAAAAAACTTTAAAAATATTTTTAAAGAAATAGAGGTACTGTAAAATTAATGACTATAACTGCTTGAAATAATCTACATTTAACAAATGTGAATTGGAGAATAAGGTTTTTGATACTAAATCCTTATTGAGAAAACCCTTTGGCTAGCATTTCAGCCTATTCTTCTTAGCCTGACTTCACTGCTAGTCTGCCATTCATATTTTTTCTTCTTGGCAACCAAAGATGAACATTAGTGGTCATTGAGAGAAAAATGGAGAAAAATGCTAGTGAAAAATAGCATATCAACCTTTCTTGGGATGAAATAATTAGTTAAAACCAATAAAGTAAATTTAATCCATCAAGACTTGTATGGAATTCATCAAACTCTATAGTTATTGCATGGAAAAACTATCCAGTTTTTTTATGGAGCAATCCTAATAAAATTTGAGGTGACCACTCCAAAATTTGAGGCAACAATCCCTTTAGAGCAGTGGCCCCCAACTCTTTGAGCACCAGGGATCAGTTCCTTGGAGAGAGGTTTTTTTCTGTGAACCAGAAGGAGCGTCATTTTGTGTGGTGCCTGCATCCCACGGATGGGGCTTTGCTTGTTTGTGTGGTTTGGTTTCTGAATTGCTGAGGCCAGTGCAGACCCACGGGCTGGGGGTTGAGGACCTCTGCTTTAGAGCAAGAAGTTTTTTTTCCCCTTGCAATTACTTTCCACAGAAGTCTCTTTTACAATTAGAATTGGAGAGATAGAAGAATATAAGGGGAAACTAATGTTACATTAAAATAAGGTATCAGTTTTTAAAAGTATTCATAAAACATATTGTATATGTATCCAAATTGTTGATATATGCCTTATTTAGAAATATTCACATTGGTACAAATCTTAACTTTATATGGAAGGTATTTGTGACTGATCAAAACCAGAGTATACAAATAGTTAAATAATTATAATTGAGCTCTATGCATTTTAAAAATTACCAATTACTTGTTTTAATACTGAATCTGAACACTTTGAACATTTTCTTTCTTATTGGATATTATTTCTCTTGGAAAAAAACAATACAGAGTACAATGAGAAAAAGTTATTGATCTATCTTTTCAATTAAGTGAATTGGAATAGTTTGGAGTATGGCATCCATCTTTCCCATGACTGATTTGATAGATGTACCTGCAAAACAGGCAAGTATCTGCCATCTTTAAGGAAGCTAGTTGTAAAAGCATGGCGTGTTGATACAACCACTATTGTGGTTAATAAAATGACAGTCATACTATTATTGGGATTTTATGTACAATAATACACTGCATACAAATGATACTTTGAAGATTTAAGCTTTGTACCACTTAGATTGGAAAAAAGCTAAGAAAGAGGAAATATTTTCTTTGACTATATGTGATTTTACCAATATCAAAACACCTTCTTATATATGATAAAAAAATAATAAATTAAAGCCTAACAGTTTTTAGCAAAGGAAACAATAACCATCTTTTCCAATGAGAGCTTTTGTTGTTTTTGGGATGACAAACTTCTTCCATATTGTAAAACATCTTTCTCTCACCCAATATTCATTAATAGCTATGTTGGCTGAAATAATGGACTTTAGAGTCTAGTTTATGTGATGAGAATATGTTTCTGGAGAGCCTAATTTAAATTACTAACCAAATTCAGCACCTAAGCTTAGATTCTAAAGACAATTTGACGGTTGTTGTGAATGGCTGGTTTGTTTTACTTTTGCGATTGTATTTCTTCTCTCACCATAAACATTCTTCATTACTATCAATTTAGTTAACAACCAAACTGAAGATCAGGAGCCAAATTAATATACAGGATAAACTAGCAGAAAGTTAAGCCCTTCAGAAACAAAGAAACAAATACCCAGACACCTGCAGTTCATTTCAATAAAATCGTCTCTTTCCTTATCAGTAAAATTGATAATAGAAGAAAAGATAAAACCTTGTCACACTGCAATATGACTATTTTCTTTGCAGCACTGAGTTCATTTACCATCATTGGCACCCTGACAAATGTTCCTTAATGAAATGGGCCTTACAGTGAATCTCTATTCAGTATGAAATGAACAACAAAAGCAAAAACACAGTTCACAAACACATCTGATGATCTGAAGTTGCACCTTCAGTATAAATTTAGATGTTCATTACTCAGACAAAAACAAGATTGAGGTTACCAGTGCCTCTCAGCCTTGGCAGTTTTAGTTAAGTCTACCTCATAAGTCCGCATTCATCTTCCAAACATTGCAATCACCATTCTTTCCAACATTTAGTCTAAAATATCAGATAAAATGGTTTTAATAATAAGATAAATATTGATGTGCTTCTCCTTGCTGAGTGCATTGACTTAAGGCATAGGCACAAGTCTCCCTCTTTTAACAGAGATGGTATATAGTTGTGTCCCAATACAATTATTATCCTGGGTGACCCCCTTGCATTTAAGTAGCTCAAAAACTACTTTGCAATTACCACTGAGTTAGCCAATGCTTTATAGACTTAATATAGTCACTAAAGCTGCACCCTTAACCATGTAAAGTAAACCTCGTAAGAGTGTATTTGATCTTACATCTGAGTAAGAATGTCTAGGATTACACTGCAAATCTAATCTGTAACTATGCATTTTACTGTCCATCAAAAGTGCACTTTACTGGTGTCTTCAAGTCTTTTAAACCAATGACTTGAAGCACCTAATTATATTTAGAAATGGCTTAATCCAAACTCTACTGAAACCAGTAGTGAGAATGTTATTTAAACTGAATCCGGCTGTCTTGCTAGGAAGTTCTTGGTGTGCTCTAGATCAGAAAGCCTCAAAACTGGCTTGAACCTTGTTAGAAGAGTAACCAATAACTTATGTGTTCCCCCAAATCTCAGATGTTATAGACCAGTTCTATTTCCTACACTATTACAGATGAATTTGGGGATCAGCTATGGAATCAATTGCATGAATCATGTGCCTTTTCCACGACAGAAGATGCAGTGTAGTGGTGGACAGAACATAAACCACTTGCTTCCTATCACCTTTTCTGAAGTGCAATTCATTTTAGGTTTTTGGTTTTAACAGTATGATTGAAAAGGTTTTTCATTTTGCTGCTACCATTATTCCTTAATTGTTATTTTTTTAAAGAGTTATTTTTAGGATATAATTTTTTGGCAGGGAATGTTTGTAATGATCAGATGGTTTGCTTCCAAGACACCATTCCCAGGCCTTTCTTAAAATCTCTTCTGATTATACGATATATGGTGGTGCAGTGGTTGGAATGCAGCATTGCAAGCTAACTCTGCTCTCATCCTGGAGTTTGATCCTCACTGGCTCAAAGTTGTCTCAGCCTTCTATCCTTCTATCTGCAAACCCAGATTATTGGGAGCAATATGCAAATTTTATAAACCACTCCAAGAGCAATTTGCTTTATATATGTTTTATATTTGTTCTGTTCTTCTGTTTACTGAAAGTCTGTAGCTTGGATATATTCTACCTTCATTTTTGGTTTCTTACTTGTGGAAGGCTGCCTTTGCTTTTTTGGTTTCATGTTTAGGTTATCTTTATATACAATACTCTTTCTCCACAGATACAGACATGGCCACAGAAGAACCAACAGCACAGGAATCTGTGTTCAGCATCATATAAATGTAACTTCTCTATCTCCCTTTCCTAGACAGCTGGGGAAACTGCAATTGCAGCTCTAGTGCCTTTACACATGGCAGATCAAACATGGGTGCAATCTCTTGTGACATGATAGAATTTCTTCTGAGAATTATGTTGATTAAATGTTACATGTGAACTAGCCTTTAAATTTGGAGAGGCTTGAAAACCCTTGACAAATGGAGGCTTATGTTCAACAATCTGGGAAGGATCTGCATCTAGTTCACTCATAGTTCTTATATTTTGATGCAGGAATGACAAATGCTACATCAAGAGGGTCACCCTGGAATTTCTTGTACTGAAACCTCGTTTTATGGAAAGGATATATATATCTATATATACTTATATCTATATATATCTATATATTTATATATTCACACACACACACACACACATGCACGCACACGCCCCCTCCCCCCAAACATACACACAAGTCTTTGATAGGCTTTCTGTGTTCTAGCAAAATTAAGTGGCAGCTTAACTGTCTTGCCATGAAGTCTGCTGCAAACAGTCTCTTTCAAAGGCAGATAGTTGGGTTTATCTGGCAGGTGGAGCTAGATCCAGCCTGGGACAGAAACAGCTTCCCATTGGAACATACACACAGCTCGTAGATTTTTTGACTGGATCCCGAAGGGGAGTAGGATCCCTGAGGCAATCTAGGTAATTTGATTTTTGAAGCCTCTAACTTTATCTGAAAGAGAAAGAGGAGAAGGTAAAGAAGGAAGAGGGAAAAATATTTTTGGTCAGGCTTATGATTTAAAACCCAGAAGGTAAATTAACTGTTCTGTAGTATACATATATATTCAGTGAAGAATTGGCAACACAGACCCCAAATATTATATGCTAGAGTTATATTTATTTAGGTACTTACCCGTACAATTTTGTATATAATAGTGATACCTCATCTTACGAACTTAATTGGTTCTGGAACGAGGTTTGTAAGGTGAAAAGTTTGTAAGATGAAACAATGTTTCCCATAGGAATCAATGGAAAAGCGATTAATGCGTGCAAGCCCAAAACTCACCCCTTTTGCCAGCCGAAGCGCCCATTTTTGCACTGCTGGGATTCCCCTGAGACTACCCTCCATGGGAAACCCCACCTCCAGACTTCCGTGTTTTTGTGATGCTGCAGGGGAATCCCAGCAGAGAAATCCCAGCAGTGCAAAAATGGGTGCTTCGCTGGCAACGGAAATCCCACCTCCGGACTTCCATGTTTTTGTGATGCTGCGATTTCGCTGAGGCTCCCCTCGCTGGGAAACCCCACCTCCGGACTTCCGTTGCCAGTGAAGCGGCCATTTTTGCGCTGCTGGGATTCCCCTGCAGCATCGCAAAAACACAGAAGTCTGGAGGTGGTGTTTTCCATGGAGGGGAGCCTCAGGGGAATCCCAGCAGCACAAAAACGGGCGCTTCACTGGCAACAGAAGTCCGGTGGCGGGCCATCCCAGTGGTGGCAGCTTGGGTTTGTAAGGTGAATTGAGTTTGGAAGAAGAAGCAAAAAAATCTTAAACCCCGGGTTCGTATCTCGAAAAGTTTCTATGACGAGGGGTTTGTAAGACGAGGTATTACTGTACATGGCATTCTTAAATGTGTGCACATAAATACATCCCGTACTCTCCTGCAAATTGCTAAGCTGAATCTATCCCTATACAAAGCCATAGCAAAAAGAAACATCCAGAGTTCACATCAAATAACACATCTTATAAATGTTGGCTGAGTAGCATCGTCTGCTTATGTCAGTGATAAAAGTGATGAACAATATTCACATTTATACCTAGATTCTACTGTAAATGTTTCTATCCCCAATACTATTTGCCTTAAAATGAAAATCTGAATGCAAATAATCCCTCAGCATTGAATGTAGAATGGTCAGGCAGTGCGAAGACAAGACTCTTCCAAGATGCCTATCTCAATATGGGACCCTAGGAGGAGGCACTTATGATCAGGAACAGGATTATGCCTCTTCATGCACTAAGTACTAAGTACTTCATGTCTTAAGTAAGAATGGACAAATTTTAATGCATTAGTCTGATATTAATTTGGAAAGTCTAAATGAAAATACAAGCTAAATTACTGTAATTGTTCTCCTATATTGTTCCATTGAAAGTGGAAAATGTTTACATTAAAAAAGTCATCACTGCTAGAAGATCTTTATAATTGCCATAATAAACAACGTTTTATTGTTATTTGTAGTCTGATATCATTTGATTATTCTTTCTGTGATAGTTTAATGATGCACAGGGAATCCATTGTTTGAAATATATAAACATGTGAATTAAATTTTCCATAAGCAGATATTCAGTGCTAGAAAAATTCAATATTATTAGATTACAAGTGACCAACAAAATGTGCAGTTACTGGGATAAAAGATGATGGTGCTGATATATTGAAATTGATCACAGAAAAAATTACCTACTATTCAAAATACTAAAACTAGACTGCCTTGGAGTTGCTGTTCATCCAAACGAGCTTTTAATATTTAATTTTTAAAGGATATCCTATTTACCACACACTATTCTCAGTCATTTCTCAGTTAAAGAGAGTCTGCTTTGATAACTCATTTTAAAAATGTATACAGAGAAGCAAAGGGAAGGGAAGACAAGGGGGAAATCTATACTAAGAGCAAAGTGCAATAGGATTTACCTTGAACTGAGGTTCTGCATCTATTTTCAGTGTTAGGGCTCAGTGAGATTCTAAAAATGTATAGAGCGTATTCAGATGTTCTCATGGCCACTGAATTTATAGCTATTTCCAGCTCTCTGGCATTTAGGTCAGAATTCTTTTGATGTTTATTTCACAAATTAAGTGCAATTTGATAGTTGCAGTAATTTTTAGGAGTAATTATTATTTGAATGGTAGTTAAAAGCTTTATGGAAGCTGCTTGGAGTTTGCCAGAAAATTTTGCTTGCATTATGTTTGTCTGCTAGGTGTCTGGTTCTGAACCTAGAGATTAGAGGTCTGTTGTGTCTATTGTTACATGAAACAGGATCTTTGGAATATGGGTGAAATGCTCCCAGTCTGGGCATGCTCTAGTTAACAGATAGAGAAAGTTTTGCTACTGTTGTTATAGTCGATTTGATGGAGATAAAGATTAGGAAACCTCAGATCTGGAGGCTGTTGCCCGGGATTAGAGCCAGAGGTAAGCAGTATTGTGAAGCAGGGATGGGTCCTAACTTACCTTGCTGCCAATTTGCTTCCTCCTGTGCCACGTGGCTATGCCCTGTGCACATGCACTTCATACGCGCATGCATGCATAGTGGCAAAAAATCCAATCCCCCCAAGCCAAAAACAATATAGCAATACATGTGCACTGCTGAAAATTCGGTTTCTGTGCATGCGGATAAGAAAAAAACCTGGAAAAAATCCCCCCTGCCTCCAATATCTGAATAATTTTTAAAAAGATGACAGTGATCACGGACCGGCCTTGATAGAACCAGTTCCATGACATTATCGTGATGCCACAAGTGGTTTGCTACCAGTTTGGGCGTAAAGGTCCTAGTGAGGCAAATGGTCACGAGGTAATAAAATAGTCTATAGATGAAAAAAAAAATAATCAGAAGGAATATGGGAAGTTTCTCTGAAAAAATGGTGAAATAAAGCTAATTTGAAAGTAAGTTAAAAAGTAGAAGAAAAGACTTTCATTCATTCATTCATAACAGCACTAATTATTCTAGGATTACATGTACCACTTAGTTATCACACCAATATGCTGTGAGTTTAGTAGATATAGTATTCATTGAACATTTCCCTAAAAAATATTGAAATATTCCTCTAGGTTATAAAAGGGTTGATAAAGGCTATTTTAAAAGTGGAAGTGACCTAATTGTTCTTCTTTCTTGAGCTGAAGATTGGAATGTGTTTGTTACTATCATCAGTAGGGAAAACCAAGGAGAGATAGGAGAATAGGACCTCACATGTCCATGGTTACGTGTTACTGATGGAACAAAATGTGGAGATAGACCCAAGCAGCCACAAATTTATCTTGGTTTGATACACTTTGATTATTGGGCAATGTGAAACTTTTACAGCCTTCATTGCAGAAACAGCTAATCATAGTTGTTGCCTTTAATAACTAAAAATTGGGACTACGCTCATTTATTTCAAACAAAACTAACAAAGTGTTAAGAAGTTATTGTATTTATATAATTACTTATCCAGCACATTTAAATTATATTAAAGTAATAAAAATATCTTTACAATCCCCAAAGGATGTCACTTTAGAGCACCCCTACTGTTTGGAAATGGAAAGTTGAAAAATTTGACCTGCCCTATGAGTATGCAGTGTTTTGGATTCCATTTTTGAAATTGTGCTTTATAAAATGTGTCAGCGCGTTTAAACATGCCACCAGAATACAGCATCTTAAAACAGCTACATATGGGTTGTTGGTGGTTTTTTTTTGTAATCTGGAATGGTTTTGGCAGGACATGCACTATGTTTGTGCCCTTATGCATTGTGAAGCACTGTTTGCATCCTAACTAGGAAGACTTTACCAGAAAACTTTAGTTGTAAAATGGGGTGCTAATAGTTTATATTTGCATGATAATAAGTTGAACTGAATATTAAAATATTATATTGTGTAGTTCCAATTATATTGAAATTGGCTTGGTACACTCTGATTATTGGGTAATGCCTGTGTTATTAAACTTGTGGACTATCATTGCAAGCTCCTAAATATCTTCAAAGATCTAAAGAGTTTGTTTTAACCCATTAAAAATGGGTTAAAAGGCTTTACAGATCAATAGGAGTGAGTTAATCCCACCTCACTAACAAAATAAATGATATAAGAGGTAATTATACTGGTCAAGAAAAACTCACTTAAAATTGTCAAACAAAATGGGAATTTAGTGGTACTACTCATGTTTACGGCTACATAAATCTGTTTCCTATAATCATTGCTATTATCCCAGCCTTTTAACACTAATTAATCAGCCTGCCACTTTGTATGGGAAAAGTACAGTTTGCATACAATGAGTTCCATCATCTTGATGAGAAACTTTAACATACTGTATTAGCTATCCATATTGCTTTTTAAAAGCAATGCTAAATGGAATTGCCACGATAATTTCCAGAACTAAATGGAATTATCATTCAATTTTTAAATCTGAAAAAATGCCTAAATGTACCAAGCTCTGTTCTGTACTCACTGCAAATTAGACAGCCTTGACAATAGACCAAAAGCATATGCTAATCTCAGCTCTGAGGTGTACATAACTTTCTCCGTACCTCACCATCTTTGGATTGCAGCTTAAGCTCCGTCCTGCATGTCGCTTCCAGGTTGCCAGCCTCAGCATTGATCAAAACTCCCTTGGGAGCCTCCATTACCAAAGAACGTGTTGGAGACTCAAGTCTGTAACATCAAAAAGGGCTCACATCAGTATCTGGATTTTGAAGGAGGAGGAGATTCATTTGCAACTTGAAAATATTTTCTCTGAATTGATACCGTATCTAAGAAAATACATTCATTTGAAAATAGTGCTAAGCTCTTACACATGTACCATTTCACAGTGCTATGCAGCCCCCTCTATGTCGTTTACAGCATATTTCCCCCAACAATCTGGGCCTTAATTTTACCAATCTCAGAAGGATAGAAAGCTGAGTCAACCTTGACCTGGCCAGGATTGAACCCTGGCAGTCAGCAGAATTAGCCTGCAATACTGCATTCAAACCACCGCACCACCACAGCTCTTGAAACACTAGTATTTCATTGACATGATGTTATATTTTCTTCATCTGTTCAAGTTAAACCTTTCTATAGCAAGCATTTATGACACTTTTGCCAGAGGGACATAATCTACTTGCCAGCTGATAGATAAGAATTGGTGTCCAGTGATATTTACTAAAGAAAAACAGGCCCCAGATACAGGAGATGCAGACCAAGAAGGAAGAGCCTAAAAGGTGAGTGAGGGAAAGGTTTTTAAAAAAGAACGAACCAATTTCATAATGCAATATTTTATTAAGGAAAAGTAATACAAAACTCCAGCCAAGTCACAAGCATTCTACTCACAGTCAACTTTTATTTCCTGTCTTACAAGTGTCCGTTGTGACCACCACCTGCAGTATGGGCAACATCAATGTGGTAAGAGAATTCCTCTCAAACGCAGCACAGATTCTCGCCACTTGTTCCTGCAAAACCTGTGGTCATCCGGGACTTTTTCCTTTACACAGACACCCACTCTCTTGAAACTGTCAAAGCCACCTTCAAATGTTCTTAGGAGAGGATGATTAATTTCAAATTGTCTTCAAAAAGCACATTGCACCTTGACAACCGAATTTGTTTTTGCGAACTCAAGAACGCAGAACGAGGACTCCTGAGGACTCGCCATTCCAAGGGGAAAAGAACAACTGAACGTTGCTTGAAGAACAACACATCGGCCCTGTGGCAGCCATTTAAAATTTAGATAACCCCTCTTTCAAAAGGTGGTGACTCATTACATGACAATGCTTAAGAACTGAAGCAATGCGTCATGAAATCGGTTCATTCTTTTTCAATAACCCTATATACTGCTCTTAACTTGGTAATATAGATATGCATGCATATTTCTCACATTCATAAAAAATTGGGAATATCACATGAATGTTTTTATGTGAAGTGGATGGTTATACAGTGGTACCTCATGATACGAACTTAATTGGTTCCAGGAGGAGGTTCGTAAGGTGAAAAGTTCATAAGACGAAACAATGTTTCCCATAGGAATCAATGTAAAAGCAAATAATGTGTGCAAATCCTTCAGGAAAATTCCAAACCTTAGAAGGGAGGCGAATAGAGGGCAGGGAGGAGCAGCTAAAGAGGGCGGGTGGAAGAAGCAAGGCTAGGCTAAAGGGTGAGTGGGAAGGAAGAAAGGCAAGGGGGGCGCCCCTCCCTTTTCTTTCTTCAAAAGACACCCTTTCAGTGCCTCTGCAAGCACGCTGTTCTCTCCAAAGTCTTTCCCCCTCCAAGCCGCCCCTCCCTTTTCTTTCTTCAAAAGACACTCTTTGCTGTTCTCTCCAAAGTCTTTCCCCCTCCAAGCCACCCCTCCCTTTTCTTTCTTCAAAAGACACCCTTTCAGTGCCTGCAAGCACGCTGTTCTACTTTTGTTAATGCAAAGTCTTTCCCCCTCCAACCCGCCCCTCCCATTTCTTTCTTCAAAAAAGGGAATAAAAGAAACCCCTTCATCCCATCAGCAGCGGCTTGGGTTCGTAAGGTGAAAATAGTTCGGAAGAAGATGCAAAAAAATCTTAAACACCGGGTTCGTATCTTGAAAAGTTCGTTAGAAGAAGCGTTCGTAAGATGAGGTACCATTGTATAGATTTTCTTAATAAATAATATTTTTTTTGCTATTACCTCACACTCAGATTCACAGAACTCTTAATAATTCCCAACAGTGAGGCAATCTTCTACATGTATACAATATCCTCTTCGTATTCTCCCTACCGGTACAAAAACAATTGCAAAGCTCTTCTTTCAGCATGTCATTTTATCTCTAATCTCTTGAATCAAAACTGGAAAAAGCAGAAATGGAGCTCCTAGAGGACTGTATTTTAAGAGGAAGGGTGGAAAAGAGTATACCTTTCCAAGACTTTGTTCAGTTGGATCCATACTTTTCATTCAAGGATAAGAATTAAATCTACCAGATCTGGTTACCAAAATAGAAATGGCTGCTTACCGGTAGCAAAAAGCTACAAAAACCTGTAGATTTTTATTGCATCTATGGATCATCTGGATTTTTAGGGAACAATTTGCCAATCTTAATTTTTGTTTGTATGACTAGGGGTGAAATGCTCCTGGTTTGCTCATGCCTATTGGTCATCAGAGAGCCGGTTGCGAAGATAGCACAAGGCTCTACCCACCCGCCCAGACACCACCAATTAGATTCTTCTACCCTCTGTGCATGAACAGAATGCTTTGTGCATGCGCAGAGGGTAAAATAACCCAAATGGCAAGGTCAGGTCCAGGTTTCTGGGCGGAGCCTCACACTGCCTTTGCGACCGGCTCTCCGATGACCAACAGGTATGAGCAAAGTTTGATTTGTTTGTATTCCAAAAGCGATAAAAAGTACCTGAATTTTGTTCTTCATTAAAAAAAAAACATTTTGCTAGCAAAAAACAATCTTGAATGTAGGCTGACATAATGTAGAATATTTGGACTCTATTAAGATGCTATTTAGTCATCATCAACATCGCATAAAACTTCTATCTCTCTAGGTCAAGAATGGAATAATCTGTTCTATGAAACCCACAGATAGTTATTTATAGTCCTGATTTACATTAGACAGTGGCAAGCGTGATAGCTTGCAAAGAAGTCACACTTGCCACCTTCTGTTAATATTTGAAAGCAACACTTTAAAAATCTTTAGATCTTTTTTATTTTTATCAAACCCACTTAGAAAGGATATTGAAGCTTTCACTGTGGCCTTTAACACACAATTATCTTGCGGTCAGACTTGGACGAAAGTTGCTGGATTAGCAAAGGTGCTAAAAATAATTATCATGAAATACAAGCATGTGACAAGCTTGCTTTTCATCAAATAATGCTGATGATCTGGGCGCCGAACTACTTAAACATTTATGACATAGTAGATTTGTATTAAGGTTTTATTTTGATAATAGGTTAACTCCTGATCACTAGGAGTCACTATACAACTAGTTTTCATCCTTATTGAGAGTCTTCAGGCATAGGAATCCTCCATACTAGTTTCCAACCCATTAAATAGTTGATCATAAAATATTTGGTATGAAGATTACCTATCACTGAAGAGTTTCAGTAAGGATGAACTGATTGGGTAATGTCTCTATTGATCATGATCTAATATACAAACTGTACAAACCTCCTTTAAGACTCCTAAGTATAATAAATATACAAGTCAGTGAAAGTTTTGTAAGATTCCTCAATTTCTATATTGTGTGCTTCAAATATTCTCTTCCAACAATAGATTATTAATGCTATTGAAAAAAAAAACCCAGATCAATGCCACTGCCTGATAATCTTCACACCTTGTTCACACAGCACAATTTATTTAGTTCCATTTCTATGCCACCTAACTCCCTAAGGACTCTGGTAGTCTAGAATGTAAAACACAATAATACATACACACACAAATTATTACTGTACGTCTTAACAAGTGCCAAGAAATAAATGGCATTTGTCAAAGTGAGAGAAATGAGTTATTATGATTGTGTTGGAGACAAGAATTTCTTTACTATAGGAAGTTATTATTAGAAAGAGGTATTACCACTATTTAGTAATAGTACTAATAAGACTTTCTCAACTCTCAACAACTCTGAGTGACAGACAGTTAAAAAAAAAATAACACTCAAGAAATAATTAGCGGTCCCCAAGACAACATATAACTAGAAAATCCACTCAGTAGGATTCAGCCTACATATTTCCCCAAAGCCTGAAAGAACAAAGGATAATTTTGAGATCTTCAGACTGGCAAAATAGTCTCTTCACAACTATTTGACAGCTCACTCCAAATTTAGCTTTTTTTAATCACACTGTTTTCCTGTTTATACATTCTGCTTTTTCTAACATTCTGAGCTGTTTCCACCAAGTTCCTTTCTTTTTTTCTTAAAACAATGAAAGAAAAGGAAAAAGGTAGGAAGAACAGTTAACATAGGCCAGCCAGCTTGAGCTGGTATAGCTCAACATACCGGCATTGGATACTTACCTTGCTATACTGTTTCTTGACTGGTTTTGTCTACTTTGCTTAAATACTCTTTTCTCTCATGTTTGTTTCTAGAAAATTATAATCAGTCAGATGGCAGGTGGAACATGGCACCTGCCTACCTTCTAAATAAGTTCCTTGGCATTGTTAAGCTCTATGCTGTGGAGTCTCTTATCCACAAAAGTGTAAAACATTCCTTTTGTCAGTTTGAAAATTCCTAGAGTAATTTATTGGAGGTCAACCTATCAAGTTGTACTGTGCTTTTAGAGATATTCATTCTCTTGAAGCAATCATTACTTATCCAGATTTCTAGTTTTCATTTCCTGCCTCATATGGAGCCTCATTAATCATTTCAGAAGGAGGACAGTATTTAAGATCATCGTTTTTGCTATATTCCTGGTTTTAGTGGTACACACAGTGGTGCTTTTGTTCTTCTGTAAGTAGACTTGAAATGAATCGTCACAATATCAATGTATCAAATACTTTCAAATGCTATTATTTTATTTATTTATTTATTTATTTATTTGTCAAACAATTATAGGGTGATAATTTGTACATATAAAACATTAGATAAGTAATGATAAAAAGTAGACAATAGGACAGGGACGGTAGGCACAATGGTGCACTTATGTACGCCCCATTATATGTCTATCAAATGCTCTTTTTTACTATTGTTAGATTTTCAAAGGATCATGTGTGAATTGCTGCAAACTTCTCAAGAATTTTGAAGTACCCAAGAATAGAACTTGGATCTACAGAACTCATTCTTAAATCATTAGGGTCAGTGGTCTATAGAGAGTCTCAGTCATCTGGGTCATGCTTGTCCCAAATCCTTTGGTTGATAGTTGCCTTTTTCAGGAGGCAACTGGACTTCCTTGTTTTTCTTTTGAAGTTGTTTCACTTCTCTTCCAAGAAGCTTCTTCAGCTCTGACAGGATAGTAGGGAATGGGAGGATTTATACAGCCTTCAAGGAATATAAATAGTGATGAGATCAAAACCCTATAGCCATGGCTAATGCATAGAAAAGGAAAGTTGGAAACTGAGCATAAGTTATCAAACACCGTTGGATTTAGGAAGACAGCTTCAGGAGAAGGCACTCTACCATCTCTTTTAAGTTTTAAGGTTTTCCTGGTGATAAATTATTATGTCCAAATGCCTAGAGTCAAATCATTGTTTAAGCAACTCCTCTCAGAATGTAATCTTTATTTTATCAAAATCAATGATTTTTCAGACATACCTCTGTGATTCTGATAAGTCTCATCATCCAAAAATCAACAATTTCCCTCCAGGAGGACTCAAAAACAAAGACAATAATGATGCCCATTGATCAGAACTTAATTAGCCAACATACTTTTATTTATTTTTTTTAAAAATGCACCTATATTTTATTCTAATACTTGAACATCCTGTTTGGATGGTCAATAAAATCCTCCTATGACAAAAATACATAGATAGCTTGTTGGAAAAGATGTTGCCAAGAGATACAGGTAAGATTCACAATGGAATTTTCACTTTATCACAAAGGCAGACAGAACAGTGAAACCAACGAAGGATCTTGTAGTTTACCATAAAGAGGATTCTAAATATATGGAACAGCCTAGATAGATATTCTATGGCTTGGTGTGTCCTTAAAAATAACCACGCAGGAATGAATTCACTGAATTCAGAATTACATGCTGGAGCATAATTGCAAGGAAACCTCTTTTTCTCTAAACACCTTTTAAACAGCTACTTCGGTTCGTCTATATTCTGATGCCTGTAAGTATTCAAGAAACCATTCAAGAAGACCATGGAAACATAAGTATAAGTCATCTTAAAGTTGGGAAAAATAAAAATAGCAAAGCCTAACAATGCTGAAGAGGTTGGTGATTCTGAAATCATCTTATAAACAATATTTGTAGGGTGGCATTGATCAATAAAGGCAGGCAACATCATTGTGGTTATCGCAACAGCTACATTTTGTAATTCCAATTATATGCGTTGGGTTGGATTGCAAGCCTGTTGATGATTTGGATCTTTCTGCATTTGGGTCATGTTTCTTTATTGTACTGATGATAGATTGGCTAATGAAGAGCTTAGTGATAATTCTTAAAAATGCATCAGTTTTAATTAGTAGTTATGATTGGATTTATAATTTGACCCAATTTAAAAAGATTCTGAACTGCTAACAACAAAATATAAAGTTAAAACACTGTATAAATTGAATTTTCAATTTATGGTTTTCAAAATATAACAACAGTGCAAATGCTGCAGAGAAGATATTTCAAAATAGAAGAGGGATCTCTAGATCAAAAATCACTATATTGTAAGGTCTATCTATATAGAGCTCTACATGGAAAAAGAGATGCCTGGGGTTTAAACTGGCTTTAGAAAAGGCCAAGGAGCATGAGACAATATTGTGCTATAAACTGGCTAATTGAGCAACTCAAAGAATAATTGAAAAAAGTTAGTATATGTTTTATTGATTATAGAAAGACCTTTGATTGTGTCAATCATGTCAAACTGGGAAATATACTTAGGAAACGTGAATTCTGGAATATCTCATTTTCTGTATCACAACTATATACAAAATGTACTCTATGTACAGACAGAATATTGTGAAACAAACTGACTCCAAGTTGGCAAAGAAATGAGACAAGGCTGTGTGCTTTCCCCTTATTTTATTTAATCTATAATTGGAATATATATTAAGGAAAGCAGAATTAGAAGTAGATGAGGGTTAAAGGACCAGTAGGACAAGGACAGGTTCAGATCATCATGGATAACATCCACTAAATTGCTAAGAGATGACACTGATTTGGTGGCCCATAATCAACCAATCAGTTTATGCTAGGCTGTCTCATGCTGCCATAAAGGAATATACTTATAATCTATTTCTCAACTTAGGAAAAATGGCCTATTTAGTATGAAGGTGACTTGGAGCTTTTGTGGTGCCAATGAAAAGAAGTAACTATTAATTATGATGGCAGACCTTTCTTAATCATTGTAGCTCATGAACTGAATACACCCCTATAGAAATACCAAGATAATCAGCCTCTTTGTAAACATGCCCTCAATATCATGGCACACAATAAAATATTTATCAAGATCATTTATTGCATGGCACCAACATCAATCTTGTTTTCAATTATGTTCTAATGAAATGCACCAATTACTGTTTGAATGGTGACATACAATTGTAATTTCATTCAGCAGATAAATCTTGCTCAAACAAGCTTTTCAAGCATACTTTCTTCCAGAGTATTAATTACAAATATAAACAAAGATGCATTATTATCTTGGTATTCTGCAATAAATCCAGGGATTTAGTATACTGTAACATGCTCTTCTGTTTGACAGGTTTAATCACCCTGCAGTTTCCAACAATTATGCTGCACATTCATAACAAAATCCAAGATTTGCGGCAGTAGATTCTGAACCTGTTCCTGTGATTTTTTTATTTAAAATGGTCTGTATCTCCTTTTACATGTAGGCAAAAAAAGATGTTATCTATTATAATATTTTTAAATTTAAAAATCTCAACTTGTTGTTTCTCTGTGTCATATATGTGGGTATATGCATATTTATTTATTTAGTCATATTTATGTAGTGTACATTGGAAGTGGTAATCCTTTGAGAGCTGTACACAACAAAATTTTATTTTAATGTATGCCGATTAGTGTACATTTACAGTGACAATAAAATTATTCTAACTTTAATGCTCGAGGCCTATGCTTTCTGATATACAAAGGATGAAAATTCCTTTACTGATAGTCATTGAGAATAATAATTGCAACATGGCTTAATTTAAACTATACACTGAATCCTGATGATGTCAAAACTCAAAAGTATAAAAACAATTTTGCATTTTGTTATATCAGTAAAGATGAGGATGGAAACACTTTATGGTGTACAAATCTTCACAAAGAGCTCATTGATAGTATATGTTCTGCTGCAAGAAATACATATTGGTTGAAATAAATGAAAATGGCTGCAGATCATAGCATGCATCTTGTTATATGGAAATGATGACTGGATATTTTAGGAAGTAAATGAAAGTAAATTGAATGCCATGGAAATGGGTTGCTTGTGAAGTAAGTGTGTCAAAAGAGAGAGGGGGTGGGGAAAGTCAATAATGACTTGGCTGGTGCAAAAGTAGTCCAGAATGTTGAAGAATTTTGATAATTACAAATGCATTATTTGTTACTGTTTTCATTTTAATTTTCTTGTACTGGTCTATGACCTGAATAAAGATTTTGATTTGATTTGAAAGTTAAATGGAGTCAGTGAAAAAAGAAGATAAGAAATTTAAAGACAAAAGCCAGTGCACAAATCAATGTATGGATGTGATAGGAAGCAAGGACACAAAGGCATGAAGATGTATAGAGAAGGTGCTGGTATAAACCAGATATTAAAACTCTTCCCATGTCCAAATATCCCACCTTTAGTCTCTTTTATACAGTATGTATCCCTCTTTGGAGAGGGATACATACTCTTTTGCAGAAAGGTCTTCTGCAGTCATGACATAAGCCTAAGATTGAAAATCAGGCTTGTCAGATAATAATAATAATAATAATAATAATAATAACAACAACAACAACAACAACAACAACAATAATTTAATATAATAATAATTGAAGGCAAAGTGGATAAAGAAAAGACCTGGTCATGGCTTACAAGTGGAACACTCAAAAAGGAGACAGAAGGACTAATACTGGCGGCACAAGAACAGGCCATTAGAACAAATGCTGTCAAAGCCAGAATTGAAAAATCAACAGACGATGCAAAGTGCAAACTCTGTAAAGAAACAGATGAAACAATTGATCACATACTCAGCTGCTGCAAAAAGATTGTACAGACTTACTACAAACATAGACATGATGCTGTGGCACAGATGATCCACTGGAACTTGTGCCGGAACTATCATTTACCAGTGGCAAAGAACTGGTGGGATCATAAGCCCGAAAAAGTAGTCGAAAATTAGCAAGCAAAACTACTGTGGGACTTCCGACTTCCAACTGACCGAATTCTGAAGCATAACACACCAGACATCCTAATTGTGGAGAAAAAGAAAGTATGGATCATCAACATCGCAATCCCAGGGGAGAGCAGAATTGAGGAGAAGCAGCTAGAGAAATTAGTGAAATACAGACATCTAAAAATCGAGCTGCAACGACTTTGGCATAAGCCAGTGAAAGTGGTCCCAATGATGCTTGGCACACTGGGCACAGTGCCAAAGGATCTCAGCAGACATTTGAAAACCATCATAATTGACAAAATCTTCATCTGTCAATTGCAAAAGGCCGCTTTACTAGGATCGGCAAACATAATTCGCCGCTACATCACGCAGTCCTAGGTGCTTGGGAAGCTCCTGACTGGTGATGAAATACAAAATCCAGCATAGTCATCTCGTTTGCTTTGTTGTATTGTCATAATAATAATAATAATAATGACTCGGAGCAGCTCATAACAACTAAAACATCATATACAAATCCAATGTTTAAAAAAGTCTTTAAAAAAAACCCTATTAAAAACAATCATACAACCCAAACACACCATCCATAAAGTCAAAGGCAGCTAATATATCAGTTCCTCCATGCCTGGCGACATAGATGAGTTTTTAAAAGTTTGCAAAAGGCAAGGAGGGTGGGGGCAGTCCTAATCTCTGGGGGGAGCTGATTCCAGAGGGCCAGGGCTGCCACAGAAAAGGCTCTTCCCCTCAGTCCTGCCAAATGGCATTGTTTCGTCGACGGAACCCGGAGAAGGCCAACTCCGTGGGACCTAATAGGTTGCTGGGATTCGTGCAGCAGCAGGCTACATTTTTTTCTATCCTGCTCTAGGAAGTGGAGTAGAAGCATTTGAAATGTGTATTTACAGGATACTGTGACGAATAAATTGGGTTGTCAAAATCAGAAATGAGGAGGTGATAAGCCATCTGGGAAAACCAAGGGAAATAATCAGAACCATAAAAAAGCAAAAGTTAAAATATTTTGGACATGGGATGCAACATCCAGAAAAATACACCATACTTCACTTAACCTTCCAAGGAAATATTGAAAGCAAACGAGGTCCAGGCAGAAGAGGAACATCATGGCTTCAAAATCTAAGGGACTGGTCTGGACAAAACTCAACAGCACTTTTTCATATGGCTGTTGATAAAAATAGGATTGTCAACATGATCGCCAACGTCTGATGATTGATATGGCACAAGAAGAAGAAGACCTTTTTGCCTATACTCTGCATTGCACTGCTTGTCCTGAAAAGGAATAATATGATTGGTATGTACCTATGATTTTTTTTTTTTTTGATAGTCAAAGGCTGCAGATATTATGCAGAGGTTGTTAAGGAAGAAACTTTTGAAAGTTTTTCAGGTAAGATAGGTTTGGAAGAAAGGAACTGGGGAGGAATAGAAAAATCAAAAAGCAGTCTGCATAAATGCATCTTAAGAGTGGCTTTTCTTATTATCCAATAAATGTTATTCTGGGGATCCTGATACAGAATAGCTATAGAGAAATAACTTCAACAACCAAAACTGAATCAAGGAAGATGGTAAAAAGGATGTGAGTTGGAAATTTCCTATTGAAAGATAATAAAAGTGATTATATATATGTTGCAGGAGATGTATTTATATATATATATATTAAGGGAGATTAGGATGGCACCATTTCGGCCTTGTTCTGGCCTCATCAGCTAACCACACCTTTACTGGGATTTGATCTGCCAGCTTCTGCCTTGTAAGGCAGAGAATTAACAGCTGGGCCACCGGACCTGATCCCTTCAGCTCTGTACCAGGGAGGGGCTATATGTTTTTTTATGTTGGATCACCCTGGTATATTGAAGGAACGTCACGGCTCCTTTTTTGCCTCTAGGCCCAACCCAGGGCCATTTCAAAGCAGTTAATTTATTCATTTATTCAAATATATATATATATAAATACATCTCCTGCAACATGCTTCCTGCTTATTTTATTTCAAGGTGGAATTGGCATGTTTTGAAGACTTATGGTCTTCTTAAATTTCAATGTCATGAGACCATATCAGCACTCTTCCTCTTGGGAAAGCCTCACAAATTCGATAGAAATCAGATTTCTGAAGTATGTTTTGAGGAAAAAACCACTGGGGACCCATAGCTGAGGAGTAGAGATCTGTTTCTGAGGTTGATGCAGAGATCTTCCTACACTTCCAAGGATGCAGATGCCTGGAAATGCAGTCAGAAAAGACTGCAGGGATAAGAATGCTTTCTTGAGGAGAAAGATTTTTCTTAGACGTAATTATGTTTCGACAGCAGTAAAGGAGTGGTTAAAAATGCTTGAAATGGGAAAGGGCTTAAGTTACCTCAAAGTCATAATTCAAAACTAAGCTTGGAATATTTCCAAAATGACCAGGGGTTTTGCACACCTCTATTAGAAAGAAGCATTTCTTAGTGGCACTGAAAGATTAACAACTGTGCGTTGAATACAAAAGCATTAAAGCCTTCACTGCTGGAACAATGTATGACATTATTCTTACTGTAAAGGTTGCTCTTTACTGCTCACCTTCTAACTCATGAACTTATCCATGCCGAGTCGTCAAGCCCTTCACAGTATGTTTTTCAGAATACAACCTGACAACATTTGCCTCACTTCATCTTTCTCTTTCCGCATATCTTCAGAGTGAGCTCTTCTAGTAATTGATTTCTTACTAATTTGGAGCCACAACCTTAAAAACGTAACAGTCAGCAACCACAAACTTGAAATCCAAGAGGAAAACCAGCAATAATATGTAACCAAAATAATAATAAGATGTTACGCTACGATAAATAACTCAGAAACAGCTAAAATTTTTCAGATTGAAAACTCTCTAGAAATAAATTAAACTGGTACAGTGATACCTTGTCTTACAAACTTAATTGGTTCCGGGATGAGGTTCTTAAGATGAAAAGTTTGTAAGACGAAACAATGTTTCCCATAGGAATCAATGGAAAAGCGATTAATGCGTGCAAGCCTAAAATTCACCCTTTTTGCCAGCCAACGTGCCTGTTTTTGCGCTGCTGGGATTCCCCTGAGGCTCCCCTACATGGGAAACCCCACCTCCAGACTTCCGTGTTTTTGTGATGCTGCAGGGGAATACCAGCATCGCAAAAACAGGTGCTTCGCTGGCAATGGAAGTCCGGAGGTGGGGTTTCCCATGGAGGGGAGCCTCAGGGGAATCCCAGCAGTGCAAAAACGGGTGCTTCGCTGGCAACGGAAGTCCGGAGGCGGGACATCCTAGTGGCGGCAGTGGGTTTGTAAGGTGAAAATAGTTTGTAAGAAGAGGCAAAAAAATCTTAAACCCCGGGTTTGTATCTCGAAAAGTTTGTATGATGAAGCGTTTTTAAGATGAGGTATCACTGTATTTGAGTCCTGTAGATCCCAGAAACCTTCAATATAATAATAATAATAATAATAATAATAATAATAATAATAATAATAATTTATTAGATTTGTATGCCGCCCCTCTCCGAGGACTCTGACAGGTTGCACCATAGAACTGGACTATAAGTCCTCCAGGGATGGGCTTCAAACATTTTAGCAATGGATTCTCTCCCTGGTTGCTGGGTGTGTGTAGCCATGGTGGGCATTGTCTAGTTGGCCTCCTGCATCACATTGGGAAGAGGAATTTTTGCCCTCCCCAGGCTCCGGAGGTTCTCTGTAAGCCCGAAACAGGCCATTTCCGGCTTCTGGCACTTCCGGGAGGCCAGTTTTTTACCCTCCCCAGGCTCCTGAGGCTTTCCTCGCACCAGCAGGAGGGCAAAATGACCTCTTCTAGTGAAATTTCTCATTTCCAGCCTCCTGGAGCCTCCAGGAGACCCATTTTTGCCCTCCCTGAGCCTTTGTATGGGCCCTGCATTTACCTGGGATGGGGTGTGAGGGGAAGTGCCAGTCAGGAGTGGTATTTGGGGGTTTGCTGAACCACACAGAATCTTCACTAGATGATCACCCGAACCTGGATGAACCCAGAGCTGCCCACCCCATGCACTGGACTCAGGTTTTAGGAGAGGCCATTTGGAAGAAATACCCTTGAACAGTGAGTTGATCTTCCCCCTTTCTTCTTGTTCCAGGATTTGTGTGTGTGTGTGTCACCAATTAGATATTGCCTTAGCTGACCTACAAGTTATTCTCCAACTGCAAAATATAATGGCTCCAACGAATATGGTAAAATCCTGAGAATGGTGAAACCCAAATGGCTACATATACAATTGCTGATGAAAATGGATTATGCTCATACTAGACAAACTGCTCCCTGAACAGTAAATTAGGAAGCTTTTGACTTTTTTTTTTGGAAATGTACTACTGTAGCCCAAAGATATATAAGCTAGATTCTGCTTATTTTCAGGGCTGCTCAGTAAATTGCCAATGTTTTGGGGGAAACCTGATACATATTTTATTGTTTGCACGTCTAATAGAATTGTTGTATCTTCAAAGTGACTTGGTTGCTTCAGGCCAGAGGTCCCCACTTTTGTGGCATGGTGGCCTGGGGGAGAGGGGAACCAAGTCATGTGAGCGGCAGAATGGCATGCACACAGGTGCAACTCAAGTTGCGCCAGGGGCAGGCATGCACACGCATACACAGGCATCACAACCTGCACAAGTGTGCATGCATGGAAGCCAATTGCTCATACATCTCAAGTTGTGTGCATACATATGCAGTCCCTCCCTTTGGGTAGCCTGGTTGTGAACAGACCACAGCCTGCTAGTGGCCTGTGCCCCGGGGTTGGCGACCTCTGCTTTAAGTGACTTGGGTCTTGGGTGCCACACCTCTCTCTCTCCCTCTTTTCTCTTCTGAGGATCTGGGTCTGCTTTACAAACAAATAAGCAAAACAAACACACCTAAAAATGATGACTAACAGGAAAAAAAGTGTAACCTTCATACCTTAGTTCTTGCAATCCTATGATATTTTGTACTTTTTGTATGTTTAAAATCTGATAAAAGCTTTCAATCATCCAATGAAATTAAACTTATTCCCCATACTAATTTATTATATGTACTTTCAGAATGAAAGGTCAGGTTGTTATATTTAAAGAGAACTGAAGGAATACTATAGCAGAAATGATGTCAACTTACATCAGGCAATTGTTTCTGGGATTATCTGATTCCTTGAAACTTGAAATTTACATCTTCTGTTAAAATGGAAAAGGGTGAAATAGATGTACACCAATTTCAAATAGAACACTTTTTTTCAAAATAAGTGAAAACTTGGAAGCAAGCACTCTGGCATTGAACACAGCATTGTCCTGCAACTTGAAAATGGATTTCCTATTTATTTTAAAAATAAAGAATATAAAGAATAAGGCTAATCATGACAAAAAAGGCAGCTTTTGGATGATGGGAATCTACAGATGAACCAGACATTTGACTAGTTTTAATATGTTTCTGTTTTTCTATAAGGAAGGAGAATGTACTAGCTAATAAGTTAAAATGCCACAAAATAAGCTAGTACAATTAGCCGAGTAATGTTAGTTATTTATGGCATATATACTGTAGATATTGATTGTAGAATAAAGACAAAACTTCTATGGAGATTCTCAATCTCCCGTGTCATGGTTGTCTCAAAGGTGCCTTTTCCAAAAGGCAACTGGAATTTTTGGTTTTTCCTTTGAAAAACGTTTCACTTCCCATCCAAGAAATTTCTCAAATTCTCTTGAATTAAAGAAGCTTCTTGGATAAGAAGCAAAATATTTAAACAAACAAACAAACAAACAAATAAAATCACCCAAGAATGTCCAGTTGTATTTGGAGAAAGCACCTTTGGGATAACAGAATAGCACAAATAAAAACATTAACAATGTATTACATTAAATTTTCTGGTGACTACATTAATTTATAAGGAATCTAAATCTGAATCCCAGTATGTTGTACCTCCTGAAGTGAGCTTATGTTGTGTGCAAATGTTAACTTAATCTGAAGAGCTCTCTTTGGGTGATGAATTGCCTGTAACCTGACAGCTATTTCCAAAGAGCATTTTAAAGACTTGACTTGGTAATGACATCTGTGGCATGCTCATTTATGTAGAATCAATTGATAATGATTCCACCAACTTAACCCATCATTAACCATTTGATTTCTTTGGGCTGTGACTTGTCTTTTAATTAACTTTAATAATACGACAAAAATGTCCAATATTTCACCCCAGCAAACATTTTATTTGAAATCTATAGATTATTTTGGATAACAGACTTTTGAAAAAGATGAAAATTAATTGAAATGTCATTTGTCACACTGTGGTTAACTTTTTCTTGTGGCTCTCAATAGATGTTATTTTGCCCTTATTCTATCATATATTTCTTTTAAAAAAATTAGAAATGCATGTTGTTGTTTTAATGGGAATAAATGTCATTAATACAATGGCATTTAATACATTGCAAAAGATCAAGTTACACATTTTTCAACCAAATTGGTTGAATTTTGAAGATTTGATTCATCAAATCCAGAAGAGAAGTTGGCATTGAGGAAATAATTTTGAATATACTTACTAGAAATTAAATCCAATATTTCTCTCTATGTATTATATGCGGCTGCAAAATCTTTTAATGAAATACCTAAGAGATATGGTATATAGGATTAACCTACAAATGGAGGTAGAATGTCTCTTTAAGATACTCTTAAATTAAAATTTAAGTAACCAATTGTTGATGTCAACAATAACCGAATTCTGATCCAAACTACATCACCAACTAATTAAAAGTACCCTGAGAAATTATCAATTATTATAGAGACTAAGAATGTATCAGGAACCATATGGAAAGTAATAGCCTATTGAAGAAAAATTGAAAAATACTGATACTACAGTGATTAATAAATTTCATCAGAATACAGAATATACTATAGAACAGGGATGACAAACTCACGTCATCATGGTGTTGTCACGTGCTGTATCAGGACTTTCCCTCCCTTCACTAATCTGGGTGTGGGCATGGCCCACACACCCATGGGCCGGGAGTTTGACAGCCCTTCTATAAAATAACAGAGTTGGAAGGGACCTTGGAGGTCTTCTAGCCCAAATCCTTTTTTGCAGGAGTGCCAATACAATGTCAGACAAATGACTAAGAGAACTAGAATCATATAATAATAACAATAACAACAATAATATAATAACAGATTAAATTCTATGATGATACCTTTAACATTCTCAAACAGCAATATCTGACTGTACCAGAGTTCGACAAGTAGATAAAAATACCAATATCTAAACATTTGATTCACTGATGAATCATACTAATATTAATTAATATAATAAAATTATAAATTATGTTAATAATAATAATAATAGTGCAAAAAAGCTAGACTTGAGAAGAGAGTCACACATTGCAATATCACTTTTACAAAGAAGTTGACGAAACAGTGGACCACCCCATTGCTATAAATAGATTGCAGTGATTACTAACATCATGACAACATAGCAACAACAGTGAATTGGAATATTGTGAGCAAGAAATGAGGGGACACAAAACAGACAAAGTAAGAGAAAATGAAGAAGCGAAAATGTTCTGGTACTGTAAATGAGGAGCTTTTATAACATTGTCAACCATTATAATTGAATGGATTCCAAACCTAATAAATATGCTAGTAAATATTTTATCCACTGGAAAGAAAAAAAAGATAATTAAGATAATGAAATCCTCAGGTTAAGTACTATATATGCAACCTTAGCACTCACACCGCTTTCTCCACAAAATGGTACTTTATTTTCAGACACTGGAGTAAACAGGACAGTACAGAAATCTCCAATGGTTTCTATGAGGGTGTTTGTGCGTGAAATGCTATGCAAACCTGCCCTTTTGTATGTGGTGTCACACCCACAGACAAAAGGATTTATAGTATGATGCTACTTCTGGCACGTTGCCTGTTTTCACTCTACCCTAAATGCAACCCATATATAGTTCCTCTCAGAGGAACTAATTCATCAGACTTTGACATGGCCATATTTTCCTACAACTACTGTTCCCAAATGATACTCAAACAAGCTGTATTAACACATTAACACGTTTCCAAACAATATGGTCTTTAATCCATCCCTGTCTGTGTTCTCCCCCTGCCCTTTTAAGTGGCTATTCAAAGAAATATCATAATATCAACAATTTTGGAATCAACTCCTCCCGGAGATTCGCACCGCCCCCATCCTCCCAATGTTTCGCAAAGCTCTGAAAATACATCTCTGTCAACAGGCTTGGGAGCCCTACGAACTTTTGGTATCCCTGGCCCATGAATGAAAAATAATGAAGATGAATGTGGATGTCTGTTTCTTAAATGTGTAGGTGTTCTTAGAATTAATACAAATTACATTTTTATATTTTTAGTAGTGAGTTTTTAGTACTTTGAAATATTTAAATATTAGATTTCTTCATGTATTGCATTCTTTGTTGTGAGCCGCCTTGAGTCCCAGGAGAAGGGCAGCATAGAAATCTGATTAATAAATAATTAAATTTTAAGCATTTCAGGGATGCAGTTTAACCAATAAACTAGAAATAGTCTACAAATTTGCTCAGTTGCAAAATGATTTATATTAAAAAATCCATGGCAAATCAGTTATCATATCTTTTATTTTAGAAATGAAACATTTAAATAAAACATAATTTAAATTAGAATTAATGAAATCTAATTAATTGCTTTCAAGATTGAACTGTTAATTTGTTTTGTTTGTGAATCTTCTCCCACAAGGTACATACATGATAAATGCAGTTCTTTGATATGTCTTAGTTTACAGGCTATATTAAAGATCAGTTTATCAATTAAACAGTCTTTTGGCTTCCCATTAGGTTTGAAACGATGCAATGGGAGTTCCTACAAGTAAACATCATAGTGAGGGATAGTTTACTGAAATAACAAAAAAACCTGAAGTTTGTAATTCTTAGCAGCTTATAAATAATGACTAAAGCTTTTCTTTCATGGTAATATCATTTTTATAGAGATTTTTAATTCATTTCTATTTTACAGCTGTAGAAGAAACCAAGAATATTCTGGAGAAAACTTGTTTATATTGTTACTAGGGGTTCTTTTTTGGGGGGTGGGGGAGTGTAGCAAGGTTTTGATATGAATAAAGGCTGCAGAAACTTGGTTAAGGTTGGAATAAGATAGTATCTATATTCAGTGTTCAACAGGAACAAACTATAATATAAACTTCCTGATTGAGTATTTGAACCAGTGGAAACATGTTGGTGATTATACTGTCTTATGGATAGATGCATTTGTAAATTGTGTTTTTTCACATTCATTTCTTTTCAAGTGTGCATTTCTTTCAATCTTGTTTAAGAAGAAATGTGTGAATTTTGGAAAGTAATATATAAAATAACAAACAAAATTCGCACTCAAATGTAACCATTCAGAAGGTTGTTAAACCATTCAAGTTGTTAAAGCGTGGAACTCATTACCAGACTCCGTAGTATCATCCCCTAATCCCCCAACATTTTACCCTTAGACTATCCATGGTTGACCTCTCCAGATTCCTAGGCGGTCAGTAAGGGGCGTACATAAGCGCACTAGAGTGCCTTCCGTCTCCTGTCCTATAGTCTCTCCTATATCTCATATTTCTTCTCTACTATATCTTCTATAACATTCATTGTGTATTATTGTGTATTGCACAAAATAAATAAATAAAAATAAAAAAAAATTTAAAGGTGAAGAAAGATGGATGTGGTGTATCAGACAGCTGTGTAGTGGTAAATGACGAAGAGCCTGGCAGAAAACCTTAACCCAGCACTGCAGATATGGCTAAATATGGAATCAGATTCATAATTATTTGATAAATGAACCCAATCAGTCTGACATCTCCCAAATTCATTCTTTTTTTAAAAAAACCTCAACATTTTTATTTTTTTCAGGATGAACATTTTCTGAGATTGTTGACTCAGGTAGAGTTATAAATTGAAATAGTTAAAGTTTAGACACTTTATAGATTGAATACAGAATATTGTATCTCTTTATGTCTCTTAAAAAATAGTGGGTGGGAGAGAAGAATTAGAGATTTTTTTTTAGGAATCACCAAGACAGACTTCAACTGTTAAAATTATTTGAAGTGATACTTGATTCTTTTCTGTCTAACTTCTATGGTACACATATGTAACTTATGATGATCCATGGGCCTTAAATGTTGTCAAAAACTCAATAAGAAAATCTCTCAAGCTACATAATAACATAAAGAAGTGTATATAAACAATCAATATAATCCTCTTCCCGATCTGAGATTATTGGCTCATAGATAAACTGATCCCCATCTGGCCATTTCAAGTCTGAGGAAATAAGATCATTAGATCCATTATTTGTTAACAGAATGCATTTTAAGAGAGTTGAGAATGAACCTGTTATTAGTTCTCATACATTGACTCTGTAAATCATCTTGAGTTCTGATATTGTTGGAGTCATAACAGGAATATAACTATGTGAGGAGGGAATGAAAGGAAAGCTATGAGCATTTGATTTTGGACAGGATTTTGGTTTAGGTCCCAGAGTTTCCCTTCTCTAGGTCCCGTCAACTAGACAATGTCGCTTGGTGTGACCTAGGAGAAGAGCCTTCTCTGTGGGGCCCTAGTCCTCTGGAATCAGCTTCCCCCCCCAGAGATTTGAACTGCCCGCACCCTCCTCGCCTTCCGTAAGAGTCTAAAGACTCATCTATGCCACCAGGCTTGGGGACATTAGACCATAGCCCAGGGGTCCCCAAACTTTTTACACAGGGGGCCAGTTCACTGTCCCTCGGACTGTTGGAGGGCCGGACTATAAAAAAAACCTATGAACAAATTCCTATGCACACTGCACATACCTTGTTTTAAAGTAAAAAACAAAATGGGAATGTACTATTTAGAGGGGGGAGAAGGTCTGAAATTCATATATGTTTATTTTTTGTTTTTAATTTTCTTTTGTTGACATCTGATTGGCTATACAAGGTTTTCTTGGCTTATGATAAATGTATAAAGAAAGAAGGAAGCACTTTGGCACAATGGTTAATAAGTTAGAAATATAATTGGTGTTGCACTTTTTGAAGGAACATTAAGGAGGAAATTTAATTAAAAGAAAATGAATGTAACTGGATGACAAAATTAGAAAAAAAAACTTTGCAACTTTTTTGATGATTGATATTAGTTACTAACAAAATACTGCATTTTATTCATGGAAAATTAGATGGTACACTGTGTTGTTTGAATGTATGTTGAGAGAAAAATAAAAAAAAATTACCCCCCCAAAACAGTCCTTCTTTCCTCTGTCCGTCCATTTCATGCTTCCTTCCTTCCGTTCTTCCTTGTTCCCTCCATTTCTCCTTCCTTCCCTCCTTCCTTCCTCTCCACTTCTCCTTCCCTCCCTTTATTACCCTTTTCCTTCTTTCTCTCTCTCTTTTCCCTGTGCTCTTGTCACTCCCCGGCGGGCTGGATAAATGGCCTCAGTGGGCCGCATGTGGCCCACGGGCCGTAGTTTGGGGACCGCTGCCATAGCCCCCTGGCCGATGAATGTTATATATGCTGTTATTGAGTGGGAATGACTGATTTTTAATATAATGGAGATTTTAAATTAGATAGTGGGTTTTATATTAATTGGATTTAGGATTTGTATTCTATTGTTTTTTTTAATATGTTGTAAGCCACTCCGAGTCCCCAGAGAGGGGCAGCATATAAATTCAATTAATAAAATAAATAATAAATAAATAAATTCCAACAGAATATTTTAGTTCACACTCAAGTATTTTAGCCACTCTTCCACCTGTTTCTGGCCCAGTCTTCCTTGCCTACTCTTATTTGTTTGGATGACCTTGAGAGAAAAAAAGCATTGTTTATGAGTTATTGAACAAGATGACTTCAAATTTATTCCAATCCTATTATCATGTTCCTTTTGTTGTGTCATAAAATAATGTGATGTTGAAAGAAGAAGCCTCCCTCTGGAACTCTAAGAAGCAATTTAATTACACAGCCACCAATTCCTGGTACAAGACACTTTCATTCTCCCAGATTTAAAAAAAAATCTTAAAAAGTACAGTTTTTCTCATCCACCCCCCCCCCCCGGGGATTATTTAATGTCTGTTGATTCCTTTTTATTTTATTAAAAATATTAAATATTTTACAGTAAAATAGAAATAAATAACTTCCTTTCTGCAACAGATGGCGAAATCAGAGTAAATACCATGACTGACATCCAAATTCCATTCACTTGGATATTAGTCTTATTGACTTACATAAGACTAAGTTCCTTGCCTAGATAAAGTATAAAAAGGACTGTAAATCTGAATTCTGTAACATCATCAGGGAGAGTTTTAAGATCCCTTATTTTGCCCAAACCCCCCTTCCAAAGTATTCTTTTTATACCTATCATCCAGGATAAAACTGTAACACCAGTCATACCAGTTTATGAATTACTTGAGTGATCAAATGAGTGTGTAGTTCTGATTTCATTCAAGCTCAAATGCTTTTTAATAGGACTAAGATTGGCAATTTTGTTTCTTTTAATGTTTAATGTTAAAAAAAAAGGGTTTCTTAGCTTTGGAATTAACCCTCAGATGACATTTGCTTTGGTGTAAAAATAATGAGTCAATCATATGCAAATTAAAAACAATGCAGTGTAGAAAAAGTGTTCTATTATGAGGGCCCCGAGAAGCCCTTATCATTTTAAGCCAACAGGTCACAAGAAAGTCATATTGTATTTTGTTAACACATCCTTCACAAGAACTACTTGGACTTGAATGAAATACTGCAAAAAATACTTGATCACTTAAGTCTATGATGAGGTTTTCCATCACTGACTATAACTAATATTGTAGAAGGAAAAACAACAACGAATGGTGATTTAATACAATACTTTGCAGAAAATGATTTAATCAAACTAATTCTTTGGTTAGATTCATATGCTTGGTTTCAGTGTTATTTGAAAATGTGGCTTATCTAAATGAATGCAAAATTATCCAGGAAAGCATCACACTGCCATAAGAATAAAAATGAATTTTCTTTGAGCGAAATCTCATTCCTGATATTTTCATGTACTTTTCTTGGTAGAAATATAAAAGTGATTTGCAACAATCTTCTTCATGTTTTTTTACCTGCCAATTATCCTACAAGTTCAAAGAATTCTCCCATCCAAGTACCAACTAAGTCCAAAATGCTTAGTTTTTGAGCCTACTAAGACGGTTCAATTCTGCCACCCATTAAGACAATATCATTCCAATAAAATAAGTTCCAGTATGATCCAGGTCTATTTGGTTCAAAGTTGCAGCAAGCAACAAGTTATTATAATTTCCATTATTTGTCAGTTTAGATAAGTTGTTAAGATAACAAACAAAATCTGTTGCCAGATGGGCAGATTTTATTTTCTTTCTTTTTTATTTCACAGTAATGCTTCCGGAATCCTTTTACTCCATTCTACCATTTTAATTAGATAAAGCTTAAGTTGCCTTGTAATTGCCATTATGCAATGAAAAACCTGTATAGCAGGTATCTTCACAAACAGATCAATTTGAATGGCTGTAATTTAGCAAGGAGATCATTATAAGCATAGCCACAAGATACAATTCCAGCACTAGCTCGACAGATATTTGGCACCTTATCATGCAATCTTGCTAAATTGAAATTGCTTAATTCTCTCATTAGTTCTTCTGCTGCAGCAGCAAAGTCTTTGGGTTTGAAACTTTTATTTCCCAAGTTGTGAAGAGTATATCTGAGAACTGAACTAAACCTTTTTTTAAAAAATCCCTTTTTAGGAAATTTCAGTTTATTTTATTGTTGACGCAATTTGCGTGGTTTGTTATATAACAGAAGAATACTTTATCTTGAAAAACAGCAAAAGCATAGAAGAAGCTCCAATTGACTCCTCCTTAAATCACTATGAGAGAGGGGAAGATTCAATTAGGCTTTCAAGTCTCTGTTATACTATTCTACATCAACAAAGTATAGTTGTAGTCAGAATCGTGGAGTTGTTTCCTGACCTAACCTATCTCAAAGAATGGCAAAATTTGGATGCATGACATTTGACTCCTCGTGGTCCTGATGGATTCTTCATTGCTCATAGATAATGGAATCCTTCTGGATTGCCTATAAGAGTCAGATGTTGAGGGCACTTTGCTACGTTTTTTCTACTCCTAAGTGGGGTAGTGGGAAATTCCAAACAATAGAGGTGGGGTGGGGTTGTTTGAACAGTTGGATGCTTCTGTTATATCCACAGGCTCAGATTCTCACACTAGACTTGATGCAGAAGAAGCTGTTCCACCTGAGCCTGTGGAATGTCCGCCTCAGAAAAGACAAAGCCCAGAATCACATGAGGTGATCAAATAAAGGCATTACCCAATCAGCTGGAAAAGTCAGAGGATTATAACAATATAACTTTCTCAGCCCATGAGCCCAATGAGTACAGATGAGAGCAAAACAGAATGGAAGTCCGTTAATATAAGACAAATTAATTAAAAAATAAATAAAATAGTTTGGACGATGTTGTTTTGACTAGATATAAGGAACTGTCTTGTGACTGTCTGGCCACCAGTACTTGTATGTCCCTAGGGTATGGATTTTACTCTAGAACAGTGATGGCAAACCTTTTTTTCCATGGGTTTTCAAAGAGTGTGCATGGGCACTATTGTGTCTGCACAAGTGCCCACACCCATAATTCACTGCCTGGGGAGGGCAAAAACAGCTTTCCCCGCCTCCTGGAGGCCCTCTGTAGGCCAGAAAAGTCCTGTTTCCCAACTTGGTGGGCTCATTAGGCTCATATTTTGCCTTCACCAGGCTCCAAAGGCTTCCCTGCAGCCAGCGGAGGGTAAAAATGCCCTCTCCCATCCCACTGGAGGCTCTCTTGAACCCAAAAACACCTCTGTGCGAGCTGGCAAGCACACATGTGCACATTGGAGCTGAGCTAGGACAACGGCTCGTGTGCCAGCGATATGACTCTGCGTACCAACTGTGGCACCCCTGCCATAGGTTCGCCATCACTACTCTAGAAGCTCTGATCCTTTAACTGGATGAAAACCTGGACCTATCTCTGAAATTTGGACTGATTTTGTACATTCCTTTCTTAAACTATATAAACAAGTCTTTGTTTTGTTTACATTTTCTTGCCTCATTGTTTATCAGTTTTACTTCAAAGCTGAAGAGTAATTTCTTGAGAAAAACTGTGTGCCTGTCTGACTCCTATCTCAAACAGGACAACAGGGTTTGGCTCTTTCCCACCCACTATTTAACATCTCTATTGGACTTCTAGGTAATGTGATTGTGAGGTATCATCAATATAAAGATTATACTCCTGCAGAAAGTAGGAGTTATAGTGAATGTTTGTCCTGATGTATGGATGATATAATGGATTAAATGTAGTGAAAAAGATGAAGCTAAATTCCCTTTAACAGCAATGAAAAGGATGAAGCTAAATTCCCTTTAACAGCAATGAAAAGGATGAAGCTAAATTCCCTGTAAACAATACGTTGAGGTTTTATTTATGTAGAACAATGTTTCCCAACCTTGGCAACTTGAGGATATCTGGACTTCAACTCCCAGAATTCCCCAGCCAGCATTTGCTGGCTGGAGAATTCTGGGAGTTGAAGTCCAAATATCTTCAAGTTGCCAAGGTTGGGAAACACAGATCTAGAAATCTTTGCTGCTGGTCTCTATTTCCCTTTAAATGAGATCCATGATTATCCTGTATCTATGGTTGTTCTTACAACAACAAGTCAGTGGATAGCAAAACTTTGGTCCAGGTTTAGTTCACTGAGGTCCTTTTAAAGTGTTGCAAAAGTGCAACAGCCCATATCCAAACAAGTAAGAGCTTTGCAATATTGCAGCTATGTTACAGGTGCTGAATCAATGTTTTTGAGTTCAATTTAGGATGCTGGTGTTAATCAATAAACTGTATATACCTTGGATCTAGGTCATTTACTGAAGACATCAGTTTATGTTCACAGATAATTATGAATCAGTAATTGTTTCTTACTACTGGAATTTATAGATTATGTTCAGTCATCAGTAATGTAAAAATGCAGTTGTCTATATCTAGTTACAAAACAACTAATTTGCAAAACGAACAAGGCTGAATAAAATCTACCATGCCTGATATGACATTAGGCAACTATATGCAAGTAAATATTATGTCTAGGAATGCAAGCTGACCCTCATTTTCCCCCCCATCTTTTACAAAGCAGGCTATATTATCTTGATTTTGTTTATTATACTGCTATAAAGAACAAATATATCTTCTTTAAACATGTTGAAAGTCTCTCTTGCTAATGAAAAAGGCAATCATGACTATAAGTCAGCTTTACATAACTTCTGTATTTAATTATTAATTAAGTATTAATTGCATACTTTGAGAGACAATGTTAAGTGCCTTGTTTTTAAGAAATGTAATTTTCACTATAAAATGTTTGTGGTTGGATTATTAAAAACCGAATTGTCCCTTTATATGCCAGAACCTACTCAAAAAGATTTCTATAAAATAAGTAAAACAGAATAAGATATATTAGCAAACCAATGACACTATTGGGAAACTATCAATTTATCAAGAAGAAAGAACACAAATAAATGAAAATAGAACAATAATACAGAGACTGTATTGTTTGTTTTATAATTTTTGTTTGTTTGTTTTGTTTCATCTTTAACCACTGAGATCATCCATGAAAGTATTAGACTTGGTCATGTTCAATAATTTTGATAACCTATCATTAACATCCATTCAGAATAAAATAATCTTATATTAAAGACAGGACAACTAAACCATAATGGAAAGAAATAACCTCAATTTGGCACTATGTATGATTTGACTTTTTGTGTTTCTAAGTGCAAACAGTGGTTCATCTTTATAAAAATTCACCTCCATGTTATAAAATGTTATGTTTGGTTTTCTGTCCTCATTATTTTGAGCATAAGTGAATGTTTGTGAGGTTCATGGGAGAAGACTAGATATCGGATTTTATTTCAAATTCTCTTTTATGAGTCTGACTTTTCCAAGTACTGAAGTCAGCTTATAGCACCTCCTTTATGATTGCGTGTAATATTGTATCTGATTACTTAAGGAATTTCCTTTCTTCACTTTTTAACTCAGTCCCTGGCCTGCATTTTTTAACATTTTTTTTTAATCTAAAACTGCTGACATAGTAAGAATGTACTGTCTATTTGACAGCATAAACAGATGTTTCCTTGATTGATCGAATTATCCTTCTTTTCAGTTTCTTAAAAACATTTTAAAGGCAATTAATTTTATATTACATTAATATATAAATAAAAATAGATGTGATTGTGTGGTCATTCATAGGGTATCAATGACTGCACAATGAATTCACCTTCCACCTCTGTCTACATAGAGATACATATATTTAGAATAGAAGATTGTTGATCCTTCTGTTTATATCACTCTGATTATCTTTAGTAATTCCTTGAAGCAATAGTCTGATAATCCCATTAATTAAAATATTTGATTTGTTCATAAATGATGCTTGTGAAATAGATAAAAAATCCATTTTTGGCATTAAAAAATCCATAGAACAAATGATTTAAAAACTTGCTGTAGATAATTCATTTTTCTATGTGAAATATCTTTTGCTGGCATGGATCACTTAAGTTTGCAGACATGAACTTGATTATCTGCAGGCACAAACCCTTATACGATACCCAATGTACATTTTAGATGAGAAAACCCCCACATGTATGCAGGGGAGTTTCTCAAGAGAGAAAGTTGAAGTCTTGTTTTTCTTTGGTCTATTAATTTTGATTGGACAAGGAACTGGGTTCAACAAATAAATTAGGATAATTGCCTATGAGAGGCCTTAATTAGAAAAAAAATTATTCAATGCTTTTGACAGATGCTCGTTCCAAGTTTATGCCTCATCATGTTGAGAAAAAGCATCTTCTTTTTCTGTCCTCAGATGAGTTTGTTTCATTTGCGGCAAGTATTTGGTTTGGTTCTCTTCAAGCCAGTCGAATGCATTCAGAAAGCAAGTGTGATAATGAAATTTCTGTCTCTGCATTTTCTACGTCACCCTTCAGTCCTGCGATACTGCATGAAATACATTTCTGTAAGAGTTATTTATCCAAGGGCACCCTGTCTTTGTATGGTTGGAATGAAAATCAATTTATTATTTTACGTGCCAGCAAAACCTCTCACAGACATATTTTTTACATGTATTTCAAACAGCTACTTTGGTTGATGGAGCAACAACTAAAGTGCATCTGTCAACTGCCGTTTTTACAGACTCAATCAAAATGGTTTCTCCTGCCCTTCGAATGCATTGCAATGTCAGCATTTCCATGAGGGATCCAAATCTTCCTAATAAAAGACCGAGTGTGGCTTTGGTTTAAATATATGTCCTTGTACTTAAACGTCTGGAAAATTATATTAGTTGATAGAGTGTTCAGAACATTCAGAACTCTTTCCCCCTAGGCCTTTACGATTTATGCATGGTATGTTTGCTTGTATGTATTAGTTTTACAATAAGGGTTTTTTAGTTGTTTTAGTATTGGATTTACATGCTGTTTTTTATTGTTGTTGTTAGCTGCCCCGAGTCTACGGAGAGGGGCGGCATGCAAATCCAATAAATAAATAAATAAATAAATTTACTAAAATCTAAATCTAAGGTTAGCTGCACTGATATAAAAACATCTTTTCTAGAACATACTCCCTTCTTTTAAAGCTATCAGTGCATTGCTAAATTATATTCCCCAGATCTGAAATTGGTCTAACTATGAATAACTTTGGATTTATCATGTTTGAACTAGGTGTTTTCCGAACATTATGAGCTTCTGGAAAAAACACTGGTTTGAAATTGAATTGGCTTGAAAAATATTTTTTTTAAATATAATGACATAAAGGAAAGAGAGCAATTTCAGTCTCATGGCCAACATTTAATTAATTGTTTAAAACAGAATTAACTAAATTTTAATTCATATAAATGGCTATATAAGTATAGAAATACAATTTTGATTATATATTGATTATATTCTACTACTATATTAGATCTAGATTTTTTCCTTTGGTTTGTTTCATTTTTAACATATCTTATTATGTTTTATTTGCATTCACATCTTTCTTCCTTGTGGTTTTATGAAATCAATGCAAAGTAATCATCCTCACCATCCTGCCAGTGAATTGAATTTTATGACAATGCAGTTTGAGAATTGGATTTGATAGGAAAATTACAGCTGTTCTATTTCCAACAAGACTAAAGTAATACCTAGTGTTATGCTACTGGGATATTATTTAGTTTTACTTTTGACACAAGACTAGTGTGGCCAAGCCAGAACTATATTCATTTAACTATTGGTTAAAGCAGTGTTTTTCAACCAGTGTGCCGGGGCACACTAGTGTGCCGCGAGACATGGTCAGGTGTGCCGCGAAGCTCAGAGAGAGAAAGAAAGGAAGAGAGAGAGAGAGAAAGAAAGAAAGCAAGAGAGAGAGAGAACAAGAGAGAGAGAAAGAAAGCAAGAGAGAGAGAGAGAGAAAGAAAGCAAGAGAGAAAGAGAACAAGAGAGAGAAAGAAAGCAAGAGAGAGAGAAAGAGAACAAGAAAAAGAAAGCAAGAGAGAGAGAAAGAGAGAGAAAGAAAGCAAGAGAGAGAGAGAAACAGAGGGAGGGAAGGAGAGAGAGAGAAAGACATAGAGGGAGGTAGGGAGGGAGAGAGAGAGCAAAAAGGAGAGGAAGGAAGGAAGAGAAAGAAAGAGGGATGGAGAGAGAAAGAAAGAGGGAGGGAGAGAGAGGGAGGGAGAAATAATGTGAAAGGGAGGAAGAGAGAGATAATTTTTTTCTCCAAACTTTTTTTAGCCCCCCCCCGCTCAATGTGCCCCAGGGTTTCATAAATGTAAAAAATGTGCCGCGGCTCAAAAAAGGTTGAAAGTCACTGGGTTAAAGAATATTTTTTGAAGCAATGGACATCCTTATATGCTATTTAAGGATCCCTAGGTGATATACATAATTTAAAAGGCTGCCTTTGCATAATTATGGCAAGCAAGTTTCTTCTTGGATAATGCAAAGTACACTCTGTCAAATTGGAGATTTCTGAAATCAGCTGAGCCACTGGAAATGGACTCAACAATGCTGTGTCAACAAATCTGTGATTAAATAATTAAAAAAATAACTTTTGAATATACCAACTCTAGGGAAAGAACCTGGCAAGACAAGAATCACCAACTCCTGATATAGAGAGAATAATTAGTTCACTGGCCTACCGTCTCTTCAAAAGCATCTGCAGACCTCACTGTGCTGAAATTTCACAGACAAATTATTTTAAAGAGCATTCAGACTGTGGTTAGACCTCTCTTGGATTTTATTTATCAATATCCGCTCCGAGTCTCCAGAGAGGGGCAGCATACAAATCTAATAAATTATTATTAATAATATTATTGACTCAGCCAGATAGGAAAAAAAATGCTTAGAACAAAAATCTAAAGACTTTAGATGGTATATAACTGTGATAGCACGTGCACTGTTGCCAGCTGCTCTTCTGGTTTCTGGTGTGTGCATATGCATCGGCATCGGCATATGCATATGCATCGGCCAGCTGGTGTTAGTGCTCCAGTGCATGCACACATTCTGATTTGAACATTCAGTGCTGAAAATGTTCACCATCACTGGTAAATAATATCAAACAACAGTATAAAACAACAAAAGAAAAAAAAGGAACTTCATGTTATATATATATGTCACATGTTTTTTGCTGAATTTGAAAATTAAGGGAGACTAGGATAGATCTATTTTGGCCTTATTTTGGCCTCATCAGCTAGACATACCCTCACTGGGACTTGAACCTACAACCTTTGCCTTGTAAAGCAGAGAATTAACCTCTAGGCTACCGTATCCAATACCTTCAGCTCTGCACCAGGGAAGGGTTACATATTTTTGTGTTGAATCACCCTGGTGTATTGAAGGAACATCACAGCTCCTTTTTTTTTGCCTCTTGGCCCAACCCAACGCCATTTTCAACACAGTTAATTTTATTTATAGGTTTTTTATACGTTTTGGGGTTTTTAGATTTTTTAAATTAATTAATTGGATTTAAGATTTTGTGCATTGTATATTATATGTTGTGAGCCGCCCTGAGTCCTCAGAGAGGGGCGGCATAGAAATCAATCAATCAATCAATCAATCAATCAATCAAATAAAAATTAAATCAGAACTCTATTGAAAAAAACAACTCCAAATGGAAAGCAAATAAAACCTAGACTTCCTGATTAAATAAGTCAGTATAAACAGCATCTCACAAACCTCTTTTATTTGTAACGGATGCTAATTATTTTCATTAGCTATCGTAATAAGTCCAAACAAAGGAAAACAATTCTGACTAAAGTATTTCAGGGAAAGGCAGATAACACATATGAAATTTGCTCTTTGTTGGCAAACTGCCAAGGATCAATTTGCAGAAAAAACTTGGCAAGTCCAAACAGAAACTAAACTGAGTCTGATGAACTGAGCTGCTTCCTGCAATGAACCCTTTCATGTTCTCCACTTATATAGCCTATGAGAAGGGCCAATTATCCCCAAGCCTTACTCCCCAGTAGTCCTTTCCTCTGTAACTGTTGTAGCCTTCTGGCAGATCTGTGCATTTACGCATTGAGGACAGGCTCCCCCTGTTCCTCTGCCTTACTCATGTGAATTTCTGGAGGTTCTGGAGGCAGGACAGACCTCCCAAATGGCCCTGGCTGTATCCCTGTTAATCTGTTAATTCTCCAGACTCCAGGCCTGGCCCAGGTTCCTCCCCAGCCTCCTCTCTGTCTGACTGCTGGTGGACTAGAACAAGAGGCATCCACATTCTGAAAGCTCTTTAAAGTCCTTAAAATTGCTTTTAACTTGTTCATGAAATTGTTGCAAGGTAAAGTCTTCTACTGCAGAGGATATCAATTTGTCTGCAGTGGCGTAGAGTTGGACTAAGCAGGGGGTTGAACTAAAAGATCTCCAAGGTCCTTTCCAACCAGTGATGGGCTACTGCAGGAATGGTCAGGAACGCAGTTCTGGTAGCAAAATTTGGAGCTCCACGCCAGAGCACCCAATTTGCACTGAAAGATGTTGAAACAAAATGCGTAAGCCGTGCCCACAGTGTGGTAGTAAAAATTTTGGTAGCCCATCACTGCTTCCAACTCTCTTATTCTATTCTATCTATCTGATAAGATACTGTATAAGTTTTGATTTCTTCATTCTATAGTAGGCAAATCTTCAGGGTTAAAGTATGTTTTCATTCTTGCCTGCAATTAAAAGATCAATCTAAACAAATAGCATCTGACAGCATTCCATTGAGTAATATCACTTTCGAAACAACTGTGTGCAGAGCCAAAACATACAATCAAACTTAGTATGACACATGATACCAATGGTATCTTTTATTTTCATGATTATTACTTGCAGTTCATGTCTTATATTTTATTGAAGTTGATCTTCTTGTCCAATATAAACCTTTTTATCATCCCATGTAGATTATTTTTCACCTGAAGGAATTTACATTTGAGAATTTAATAAAACTGAACTCTAGTGCAGACACACTTATACACAGAACAAAGTTCACATTTAGTGTCCTTGTCCCAGGTTATTGACAAGAGAATAGAAAAGAACATTTCAATCATTTCTGACACTGAACATCAAAGAGGAACTTTAAAGTTGACTTTTTTTTTTAAAGTGCTGTGCCATAATTTCATGGATATTGATTTTAAATCTGAGTTATATTGTAAAATCAATCTTTTCTAACTTCCCTGTCTAACTTACTCTGCAGGTAAAAATCTGCAATCCTCTTTGAAGTTAGACAGCTTTGACAAAATGAAAGAGACTCTGACAAACAATAGTGACACCAACAAAGCAAGCTAATATTAATAAACAGAGAGTAAATCTTGCATTCAATGGCACCAGTGATATTACATAATATGGTAATGAAATGTCTATAAGCAAGTAAGCAAGCTCAGAGAGCATCAGGTTCAATTCTGAGCTACAGATATTTTCTTCTACTTAAATACAATACAGTACTCTCTAACAGAAACCTAGTTAGCCCAATGGCCATATGTTTAAATCTGCATGGGCTTAAACATACGAAAAACACAACTTGCTATTAAAAGACAAAATCACTTTAAGCCGTAGGGTGGTGACAATAGGAACAAGTCTGTCTCTACTTGGGCTCAGACAAAATAGCTAAAATTCGTACTAAGGGTAGTTTAACTGAGATGAAGAGTTTGTAGACACAGTTGCAAGATTTGGATTTCACACTGTTAAGTTTACAAAACACCACACTTGGAAATGTTGAAAAATCCCACTATATTTCAACATAACACTTAGTTCTTGTAGGTTTTCACACTGTTATGAAATAGCTATTGATTGCTGCTGCAGTCAACAGATGGAGTGTTTAGAGCTGAATATTTGTTGTCATAACAACAGTGGATTATCAGCCAAATAATTTAATTTAATGATACTGCAAATGCCGCATAATGCAACCTACAGTTATTTGACTACAAAGTTACAAAGGTTATAGTGCAATGCAAAGTAGCTATATATTATACTAAGTTACATTTTATGCTTGCTAACTGTGTTATTATCTAAATTGTTTGGATACTTTCCCAAAGTATTTAGATGACTTAGTAATGCATCATTTAAATATATAAATATCTATCTATATCATAGTTATAGGTTAGGGCATAAGAGAATAAGATAGAAAACAGTACTAAATCAAAATATCTCCCTCTGTCTCTTTCTCTTATCTCTCATCTTTATCTATCTAGAGTGCATGCGTAGAAAAATGCATAGACTGTTGTAATAGAGGATTTCAAGCATTGATGGAGTATTGGTGAAATGATTTTGAAGATTCTTTTCAAGGTTAGAATTTAAAAGGATAGGATAGAAAATAGTATTGGAGATACTATTTCAAAGCTTAGGTCAGGGTGAATTTATGAATGTGAATGAATTGAAGTCAGTGTCATCCATAAATGTACTCAAGGAAAAGTGGGTGGCCCATAAGAATGATGGGGCAAACAAAAAATGCAGATCTAGCATAACTAATAACTATTAATAGCTATTAAGAAATGTTTCTAAGTTATATTCCAAGACTGCTTCCTTTTTTATTTTTTATTATCAATCATAAGATTCATATCTAAATTTGTAAGTGAAAGGGACACCACATATCAAGTTTTACCTCCTTGAATAAACGTATAATTCAGATGAAAGAATTGCATAACATTCTGCAAGAGGTGATACAAATTGCAAAGAAGTTTTATAATACACTTCCCTTTGAACCTGTAATTCTATAGTCAAAAAAGGCAAGAGATTTACATGATCTGAAGAGAAATTAGACTATCAGTCTTATCATTTTTACTTGATATTAGCTGATAAAAGTTTGAACTGTGACATATGATGACTAGCTAGCTAGCTAGTTAGCTATGCATAAATTAATGTAGGCTGTTTATATTTGATGTGAACAAGAGTTTTACAGCTTTGTTAGAAACATAAAAGTAACTGCAGCAACTTGCTATACTTCAGAGGAAAGTGTGAATATAATAATAGTAATTGGAAATTTAGGTATTTATTAAAATACTACACTACCGCAATACAAAAACACATTTATTGCACACAGTTTCTCAGCTAACAATGTATGCTGCATTATAAATATTTCACTGCAAAAAAGAAAAGGATAAGTAGCATAACAAATTGTTTTCCCTATTTCATGGCAGACAAAACTTGATTTCTAAACACAGAAGAGTGAATTAAAAAAATAAAAATGCTGATGAACTTCAAATCGATTTGGTAGTTAAAGCTTCAGGCACTTCTAATGTTGAATTCCAGAAGCATGTGAGGATATATGATCTTGACAGCATTACCTTCTTGATTAAGAGAATCTCATACATTGAAATTGAATCTCATATTAATGGAGTATCGAGGAATGCCATTTATCAGTTCAGTAGTTCATAAGGTATAACTTTATCTAAGAAAACAGATCTGGCACTTTACCTTGATTAAATCCAGCATAACGCCTCTGATTACATTCACTCTAATTATATCTAGAGAACTCAGCAGAATGACTTAAATGGGGCTTTTCAATTTGAAGATTCTATGTTTCTGTTATAAACTGCTCTGTAACTTTTGGAGCTAACTTGGTCTACTGGTTAAGGCACCACGCTAGAATGTTGAAGACCACAAATTCCAATCCTGTCTTAGCCCTGAAAGCCAACTGGGTGACCAGTTTGGCCAGTCACTCTCTCTCAGCCCAACTCATGTCACAGGGTTGTTATTGTGGGGAAAATGTATGCTGCATTATAAATATTTACAGTGGTACCTCGGTTCTCGACCATAATCCGTTCTAGAACTGTGGTTGAGAACCGATTTGGTCGAGAACCGAATTAATTTATCCCATAGGAAATAATGGAAATGTATTTAATTGGTTCCCAGCCCATTGACTTGCTGGGAACCAATTAAATCTACAGTATTTCCTCTACTCCCTATGGCAGTGATTTTCAACCTTTTTTGAGCCGCGGCACACTTTTTACATTTACAAAATCCTGGGGCACACCACCAACCAAAATGACACAAAAAGACAGTCAATATTATTTATTTATTCAATTTTTATGCCCCCTTCTCCTTAGACTCAATGCGGCTTACAACATGTTAGCAATAGCATTTTTTAACAGAGCCAGTATATTGCCCCCACAATCTGGGTCCTCATTTTACCCACCTCGGAAGGATGGAAGGCTGAGTCAACCTGGAGCTGGGGATGAGATTTTAACTGCCGACCTTCAGATCTACAGTATTTCTACATGTATTTATACATAGAACATACAATCCCATGTAACATCCCCTTATAAATACAGTCAATCATCAATCATCCCTCCTCAAATTTATACTACTGTCTCATTTCTGTCTCCCCCCCCCTTATATGTCTGTGTGTACTCAAACCATTTCCAAAACCAGGTGAGGGCTGGGGTTTTATTCTCTTTTATTCTTTTCAAAAACAGGTGAGGGCTGGGTTTTTTTTCTTATTATTTGGGTGCTTTTTACCATGCTTCAAGAACCACCTCTCTCTCTCTCTTGTTTCTCTCTCCTCTCATTCTCTGCCTCAATCATTTTCTCATTTCTCCTCCCCTTTTTGTTCTCATTTCTCTCTCTCTCCTTTCCTCTTCCTATCTGTCTTTCTTGCTTTCTTTTTTTCTCTCTCTCTCTTGCTTTCTTTCAGTATCTCTTGCTATCTCTCTTTTTCTCTCTTGCTTTTCTTCTCTCGTGCTTTTTCTTGTTCTTTCTCTCTCTCTGTTGCTCTCTCTCATTCTCTTATTTTCTCTCTCTCTCTTTTCTTTCTCTCTCTCTTAGTCTCTCTCTCTCTCTTGTTCTCTCTTATTTTCTTTCTCTCTCTTGTTCTTTCTCTCTCTCTCATGCTTTCTCTCTCTTGTTCTTTCTCACTCTCTCTCTCTGTTGCTCTCTCTCATTCTCTCTCTTCCTTTCTTCTCTGTGGAGGCCAGCGAAGGTTTCCCTTAGTTTGAATGTTCCGAGCAAGCAGCCCCTTTACTGACAGCCCGGGACGGGACTGTGAGAGGGGTGGGCGTTCCCACAGCGCTTGGAGCGGCTAGCGACCGGATCACCAGCGCCGCTGCAGCCACTGCTGTGTAAGAAGCCGCACCCCAAAAAAGCCGGAGAGAAGGAAGGATCGGGCGGGCGGGGACAGCCACAAGTGGAAGCCTCAGCCCTGGAGCCCCCTCGCGCCCATGGCGGGAATAGTGGGGGGGGGGGCTCCAGGGCTGAGGCTTCCACTTGCAGGAGCCCCCCCGCTATTCCCGCCGCCGCCGCTATTAGCACTCCCGCGGATCGGGCAGGCAGAGGCATCGACGAGAAGCCATGGGTGCGAGGGGCCCCCAGGGCTGAGGCTTCCACTTGTAGGAGCCCCCCCGCTATTCCCGCCACCGCCGCTATTAGCACTCCCGATGCCACAAGTGAAAGCCTCAGCCGCTGCTATTGCCATCCCGCCGAGTCCCAAGCTCACCTGCTGCAAAGAAGGCACGAAGAAGAAAGTCGCGAAAATGAAGGTGTGAAGAAGCAAGCCGGGACACTCAACTTCCGGTTTGGAAGCGGAACTTCACGGTGCAGCTGCTTGTAGGTAACCGACTGAACGCTGAGGAAAGTAGCCCCCACGAAGCTGCCGGTATTGTAGCCAGCCCTACTCTTCCTGCTGCGTAGAGAAGTTACAAGGTAGAGACTGGAAGGCTATTAAGAGGGCGGCCAGGAGGGGCGTTCCGACTCCCATTCCCTCTCACCTCGTCCCTCAGATCTTACATTTCGGATAGAAAACAAAATTTTCTGTTCAGTATCCGAATTTTTGTTCGGATACTGAAGCAAATTTTTGCAGAAAATTTTGTTCGGTATCCGAAATGTACAAGAAAGGAAGCGTTCGAAAACCGAGGTACCACTGTATATATTTATCTTATTGCTTTGTTAGCTCAAGGTTGCTTTTTTATCATCCTTCCTGTCTCTTACAGCCCTTCCTTCTCTTTCTTCTTCCCTTCCTCTTTCTCTTTCTAAATCTACCGTACTTCCCCCTCTCTCTCCTTCTCCTCTTCCCTACTTCCCCTCCTGCCCTCTCTCTTCACTCTCTTTTTTAAAAAAAATAATTTTTATTTGTTTATAAATTTTTAAAAATACATAAGAAAAAATACAAACAAATAAAACATTATACAAAATGAACCGAAACCAAACTCAAAACATGTATACATACATTTATATCTTTAAGGTTATTCTGCGGTGCATATATTGGCTGTTATTCTACACTTATTTACTATTTTTATCTATTTTCATTGTCATTATAATTTATATATCTCTAAGGATCTTAATTATAACACCTTTACGTAATATATATATTTCTAAACATTGATATAATACAGTATTATGTTCATTTGTCCTTACAATCTTAATACTAATATCCTAATGCTTAATATGTTACATTTATTTTCTTCTGTCAAGCCACTCCTACAACAAATTCCATGTTTTATAGTATTCCAAATATTCTTTTTCTTTCAGTTCTGTAATCAATTTATCTAGTCTGTCTGTCTGTCTACCCATCCATCCATCCAGGTAGAAAAACCTTTATCGTTGTTTTAACATGTGCACACATATATAAAATACCTAAAATATACATTAAAAACGGCAATTAAAATAAGTTGTGAATGAAAAAGGAAAAATGGAGAGAGAAAAGAATCCATCCCAAAGGAAGTGAAATCTTCATGCCAGATAGGTTTCACTACATTTTAATATTATCACTACAGAACTCGTATCCACAACCTCCAGTGTTGAAGCTTGCAGTAGAGAGTAGTCTATAAGTGACAAGAATTCCTCATGTACAAATGCTACAATTTTCTCTTAATTAGCGGCAATGCAGTTGGCATGCTGAGTTCTCAATGAATAACTGAGAACCTTTCCCACTTATTTTCCCCACAGATGTCCTTGTAAAATTTCATCTCCAGAAGGTCATGTGAACTTGAGGGAAAGATGAGTCTTGTAATTAAGTATTCAATATTTTCACTAGTCTGAACCTGCCTGCCCTGGTATATGAACTGGCTCTTATTAGCCCTTTACTAGCCCCTTTTTCATGGATAAAGTTTGCAGAGGACAATAGTTAAAATAGTTTTAAATGTGTTTCTGTTCCACCAGCCCCCAAGTATTTACATACATCTAGATATTATGTGAACAGAAATGATTGGAAATGGGATTGGAACTAATTCTTAAAGGTTAAATTATGATTCTCTCATAAGAACTTATCACTTTCAGATGTAGAGCCATAGAATGGTTGGACTGCTCTTATCAGTAAGAAAAGATATAATGTTAGCTAAACAGGATATAAAACAAAAATATTGGGGATGAAACCCATAGATGACTCTACAATAGTGTCACAATGGCATTGAATAGGCTTTCTGTTTTGACATTACAGGCAGTCCTTGACTTAAAAACGCTTAACAACATGTTACTAGCTTATCAACTGCAGTGATTTGCTTAACAACCATGGCAAGAAAAGACAATGTGGAGCAAAATTCACTTAATAACTGCTTCACTTAGCAACAGAAATTTGGGGCATACGGTGAAAACTACTTGTAAAGGAAACCACATTATAACAAATGTAAATGGAAACAATGAGAGTTTGAGGGCAACCCTTCTCCCAACCTATTTGTCTTTCTTTGAATGTCATAGAAGCATAGAAGAGCACTACCCTATGGAATATGCATAACAATGTTGAAGTTGTGGTAAAGAAGCAATTGGCAGGATACTTAATTTCATGAACTCTTATTAAGCTTTGACTTGAATCTCTACTTTTGCAAAGTAGCTACATGGCTGATGCAAAGACATTCCAAAGAGACTTTTCAATCAGTTATTGTGATGGGAATGGAAGGTTTGTTATATTACAGACCAATCAGCCTCACATCAATACCCGAGAAGATACTGGAAAAGATAATTAAAAACACAGATCTCTCAACACGTAGAAACGAGTAAAGTAATAACTGGCAGCCGGCATGGGTTTGTTAAAAACAGATCATGCCAAACCAATCTCATTTCATTCTTCAACATGGTGACTAAATTAGTAAACCAGCAAAACACTGTGGACATAATATGACTTCAGCAAGGCATTAGACAAAGTAGAAGATAACCTACTTCTTCATAAGCTAGAGAAAATTGGGATAGACAACCTCACCACCAGATAGATCCACAACTGGCTGGCAAACTGTACTGAACACGTAGTTCTTAATGGGTCTAAGTCCACATGGAGAGAAGTAAGCAGTGGAGTACCACAAGGCTCCAGCTTAGGCCCAGTACTCTTCAATATTTTCACAAACTACTTAGATTGGGGAATAGAAAGGGAACTTACCAAATTTGCAATGGCAAGAATAGCTAACACCCTAGAACGGTGATGTCAAACCTATGGCACAGGTGCCACAGTTGGCACGCGGAACCATATCTACTGGCATGCAAGCTGTTGCCCTAGCTCAGCTCCAGCACATATGTGCACACTAGCTTATTTTTGGCTCTCACAGAGGCTCTAGAAGGGCATTTTTGGCTTCCGGAGGGCTTCTGGAGAGATGGGGGAGGACGATTTTGCCCCCCCCCCCCAGGTTCCAGGGAAGCCTCTGGAGCCATGGAGGGTGAAAAATGGGCCTATCGTGACCACCAGAAGTTGGAAATGGGCTGTTTCTGGCCTCCAGAGGGCCTCCAGGAAGACAGGGGAGGCAATTTTCGCCCTTTCTAGGCATTGAATTATGGGCGTGGGCACTCACACAACTGTGATAGTTTGTGCGCACGGGCTTTCGGCAACTGAGGGAAAAAAGGTTCACCATCACTGCCCTAGAAGATAGGCTCAAGATCCAGAAGGATCTTGACAGACTTGAATACTGGGCCCTATCTAACAAAATGAAATTAAATGTAGAGAAAAGTAAAGTCCTACATTTAAGTTAAAAATAAAATTAAAAGTATACATATAAATTGGGTGAAACCAGGCTTAATAGCAGTGACTGTGAGTGGGATCTTGGAGTCCCAGTGGACAACCAGCTAAACATGAGCCAGAAGTATGCAATGGCAACCAAAAAAGGCAATGAAATCCTAAATTGCATCAACAGAGGGCTACAACCAAGATCAAGTGAGGTACTAATACCACTCTATAAAGCCTTAGTTAGAGCATCCAGTATTTGTCACCACACTATAAAAAAGAAGTTGTGACTCTAGAAAAAGTGCAGAGGAGAGCAACCAGGTTGATTAGGGGATGGGAGACTAAAACATATGACGAACAGATCCCAATATTAATAGTATTAATCACCAGGACAGCAAAGTTATATTAGAGGCTTTAACATCTTTTATTGATAAGCCGATTAATAAAAAAGTATCTCACAAAACCCACAATCCAATGTCACAAAGAGCAGAAAGGCCAGAGATGGTTTGCAACATTTGCAACATTTTTTGTAGGCGACAGTCCTTCATTAAAGATGAGATTTCTTTTTAATAATCCTCTTTTAGCTATATGGATTTAAAACTGCTGTAGCCATTTCCTTTCTAGTGACAGGTTTATCCGTGAATAAATCTCAGCTTTCCCAGTTGCTCCCCCAACTGAAATTATTCACTTAAAGCTCTCTTGGGATCAAATGATTTTTTCTTCTTCTTGCCTCTATCTTATGCTTCACTCTCCTGCTAAGAAGCAGATGCATTCATTGCCAAACTACAGCATGCTGCCTTTTGTTATTCACAGTAGTTATGAAACAAATTTCTGGTCTTTTTGAATGGGCATATTATTCATGTGATCTTGAAATATAATAACTATTGCCCTGACTTATATGACTGAACAGAAAGCACTGAAAACAGGGCTAAGGAAAGTGGGTTTTTTAAAACAATTGTGAATATATGTCAAGTACAGGGAATTCATGACCATTTGTTTATTAGTAATTATTTGAAGTTACAATAGTTCTGAAAAAAAGAGAGACTGTTTTTCACACTTACAACGGTTGCACTATCCCCAAAGTGGCATGATCAACATTCAGGCACTTGACAACTGGAATGTATTTATTTATTTACATTGATATTTAATATTTCTAAATTGCCCATCTCCCCTATGACAGTTGCACTGTTCTGAGATTGCATAATCATCATTTGTAACCTTCCCAGCCAGTTTCCAACAAGCAAAGTCAATGGGGGAAGCCAGATTCACTTAACAACTGCAGTAATTCACTGAACAATAACTGCCTTGCTTAGCAATTGAAATTTTGAGCTCTGTTGTGGTTGTACCTGTAATATAGAAATTAGTAGCTCCTGATATAATAACAAATGAACTAAGAATATTATTTTTTTAAAAAAAATCTGATTAGCTCATACACACCAAATAATATGACCAAACTTTAAAAAGGAGTAATAATGGGAACAGAATAATAAACGTGTAACCCTATGAGCTGTGGTGGCACAGTTGTCAGAGTGCAGTACTGCAGGTTACTTCTGCTGATCACCAGCTGCCAGCAGTTTGGCAGATCAAATCTCACCTGGCTCAAGGTTGACTTGAGAGATGGGTAAAATGAGGACCCAGATTGTTGGGGGCAATATGCAGACTCTGTAAACTGATTAGAAAGGGCTGTAAAGCATTATGAAGCGGTATATAAGTATATAAGCGGTATATAAGTCTAAGTGCTATTGCTATACTAGATATAATCAGGTGGCTCTGTGGATAACTTTCCATCTCTTATGTTTCTTCTTTAATTCAGCACAGATCTCAGAGGTTGTTGAACTGATTCTATACTTACTTGCACTAACAGATGGTAAGCACAAATATATCCATATTCTTCTTCTCCTCCTCATATTCCCTAGCAGCTGGTATTGAGAGGCATACTGCCTTTGATATTGGGGATAATATATAGCCATTATGATTAGTAGGCAATGATTGCACCAGCTTCATTGGAGTGAATAACTTCATTGGAATGTGTGCTTCGTTGCACACATGCTGCCTTTAAGTATACACTAGCAAACATTCTGTTGATGCGAAATCTTTGTGATCTCTTTATTCCGATTCCTTTCTTGACTGGGACAAATTAGCCACAATCCTTTTATTCTCCACATCAATAGTTAAGCAATGAGCATAAGCTGCACAGCAATTTTGTTGAAGTAAGAGATGCATAAACTAAGCTAGGACAATGGTTATTCTTGTCAAATAAGCTGAAAAGCAGGACAAGATCTGCTATTTTTCCTTTACTTTAAATGACAACCATGACACTCGCTCTAAACGTTTATTACAAACAATATTCACATTCATTTTAATTCTCCCACTGCCTCCAGCATCTCTAATGATCGCTACCAGGCTAGTCTTCCCAAGAAAGAACAGTACAGTGTCCGGAATTTTTTTTTTTAAGCGACCCCACATTTATAAAGAACAATGATTCAGGGATTATAGAATTTCTGTGGAGATTGATGGCAAGGTAATCACCTGGAACTTATTCTTCTGCATGATACACAAGGCATCAATAAAAGCAACAACGATGGAGAAGGTGAAAGAAACCGAAAATATCGATATATGTGCATTTCAGGACTCAAACAATACAAATCAAAGAATTACAAGAGCTTCAAGCATTGATCCAGTGAAGGTACAAGAGTACAAGGCAAAGAGAGAATTAGTGTTCAGTGAAACATAATGGTGCACACATGAAATTCTTTGGGGGAAGAAAAGCACATATTGCCATTGGTCTCAGCAGCTTATATCAAGACTGAAAATGTCCAGCTTTTAGGTAACTAATAATTCCTTGTAAAGTAGTTATAATGGTGAGACCACATTTGGAATACTGTGCTCAGTTCTGGAGACCTCACCTACAAAAAGATATTGACAAAATTGAACGGGTCCAAAGACGGGCTACAAGAATGGTGGAAGGTCTTAAGCATAAAACGTATCAGGAAAGACTTAATGAACTCAATCTGTATAGTCTGGAGGACAGAAGGAAAAGGGGGGACGTGATCAAAACATTTAAATATGCCAAAGGGTTAAATAAGGTTCAGGAGGGAAGTGTTTTTAATAGGAAAGTGAACACAAGAACAAGGGGACACAATCTGAAATTAGTTGGGGGAAAGATCAAAAGCAACATGAGAAAATATTATTTTACTGAAAGAGTAGTAGATGCTCGGAACAAGCTTCCAGCAGACGTGGTTTGTAAATCCATAGTAACTGAATTTAAACATGCCTGGGATAAACATATATCCATCCTAAGATAAAATACAAAAAATAGTATAAGGGCAGACTAGATGGATCATGAGGTCTTTTTCTGCCGTCAGCCTTCTATGTTTCTATAATGTACTGTATAGTTCATCTCCAGGTATGTTAGCTGGGTTTCAGGGAACAGGTGCAACCAGTAGCGGATTGCTACCGGTATGGGCCACATCATAGCTTCGATAGGGAAAATGGAGCTGTGCGTGCAGCTCCACATCCCCAGTGTCTACGCACCTATGTCCAAGCGAGTTTTTGCTTCTGTGCATATGCAGGGAGAAAAATCTCACTAGGGGACATGCGCACACATTAAATTATGGCACTTTTTCTGCTTTTGTGCACGAGCGGAAGCAAAACAATCTGCAAAATCTCTCTTGTGCATGCATCCTCTCGTGGGATTTTGCTTCCTGCGCATGCACAGAAGCAAAATCTCACTCAGACACACATGCTCACAGTTGCAGAGCTCCGCAGGAAGCGCAACAGTGGTGGTAAGTCGCAACCCCCGCCTGGGTGCAACATATAGTATACTGGAGGCATCAGGTTGGAGAAGACTGATGGAAAAGGTTTCTATATCTCTAGATCAGTCTTTCTCAACCTTGGCCACTGGAAGGTATTTGGACTTCAACTTCCAGAATTCCCCAGCCAGCAAATGCTGGCTGGGGAATTCTGAGAGTTGAAGTCCAGATACCTTCCAGTGGCCAAGGTTGGGAAACATTGCTCTAGGTCACATTGTAAGTTTCTTTGTTTAATGATACATCCCCATATAAGGAATGGCCTAGTAATGAATATCTGTACATTACGGACCCTGTGTAGTCTAGCTCAGTCTTGGGAACTTTGGCAATTTGTAGACATGTAACTTGTAGACCTGTAAACTTGGGAGTTGAAGTCCACCCATCTTCAAGTTGTTGCAATTGAAAAGCACCGGTCTAGTTACAACTCCTTTTTTAATGACCCCACAATCCCTTAATTTGGAGTGGTGTTGGAGCAATGGGATGGAGTTGAGCATTTTCTGATTGGATGCCCTTCCTGACACCACACAAGAAGTTTGCAAGAAAAGGGTTTTGTTTTGGGTTTTTTTGCACCCTAGACGAGAGAAACATTTGCTGCTGCCTAGGATTGAACTCTCAACCCTCCAAGTGGGAGGCAAAGTCTCCATCAGTAGGCCACCATCTAGCTAATTGTGGATCTATATTAAACAATGCTTGCTTTTTAAGACCTTTTATTCTATTCCATTCAGAGACATTCATCTTTTTTTTTTTTAAATGGTGCTTGGGGAAGAGAGATGAAACAAATGACTGGCATGAGTTAATTCGGATCAGTCATTTTCTGAAGTTGGAACTCAGCTGCTTTGGCTGCTGGAAATAAATTTAGCTTTTGTATTTGAAAGCACTGTTTCCTATACAAAGTGCTAGGTAGATGATTGCCAGATCCTTCAGCAGGAATCCTTATCATAGCTGAGTGCCACTTCATTATGTACCTTGAAAAGTATGCTGTCATAATAGCTGCTACACTGAGAGTTTGGAAGCAGGCAAAATTGGATAAAAAGAAATGCAATGGTTTGTGGATTGTGTCCTGCCTATTCTTCTTTTATACAGGATCTGTTTTTCCAGTAACACATAAATCAGGTTAGTGACAGCTGTCACGGATGAATACAGGTTCCAAGTTATTTTATCTGTAAAGAAAGTAATTTGACCACAGTGCCACTTTTCTCTTTGCTGACGTTCTGGGATACCTGGAAGCCCTACTCAATCATTACTGACCAAAAGAGACCTTTTTAGCCCCCCCTAAAATAAACCCCAGTCACAAATGTAATTTTTATTCCATGAGCCAATGCTCTTTTAAAAATTTCATATTTACTTGGAGTATAACTGTTTTCTGGTATTCAGTGACATCTATGCAACTGCATGTTCCTTAATTACTTCAAGATTTGAAATATCACCAGCCAGAATGCACAATTCAAGCAAGGTACCTTTGCGTTTGCATTAGAGCTAAATGTCAGAGTTTACCTTAGTTCCTTGAATGGGTCTGCCCTGACATTAGGAGTTTCTATGGATTTGGGGAACACTGTGCCTTCTGCTCCTGAAACCACAAAACAGAACACAAGGCATAGCTGTTATAAACTGTTAGCAGAGGAATGGTATGCAAATCACACATCACATATTTTACAATTGTCATAAGTTCCTACCAGAAAATATATACTACAATCCTAAAAAATCCAAAACCAGAACAATGAATATTTTTGCAGTCCAATATAAAAAAACCCACTTCCATTTTACAGTACAGTACTAGGGAGAAAAAGAGGAAACAAGCCTTTCAATTTCTTTCAGTTTTAAAATTTTCTTATCTTAAATTTTCTTTCATCTTTGCAGCCATTTGTAATTTTTAAAATGTATACATTTTAAATATCCTGAAAGTACAGTTCTCACCCTGATGTTTGCCTTATTCCAAAGAATAAGAGATGGGGAATGGCTGGGAAAAGGGAAATATATTGTATCTTTCAGAGTATAAGACGCACTGGAATATAAAACACATCTTAGTTTTTCAGGAGGAAAATAGGGAAAAGAATCTGCTTACCAGGAATTCATATGGCTAGCATCCTTAGTCTGGTCAGCTTCAGCACATTATTTTATCCCCTGGTTAAGGGCTTAAAAAAATTCATCTGAAATAGTAACAGTGAAAGAGCTTGCAAGCCAGTAAGAGCTGGGAACATCATTAGCACCTGGAAAGAAACAGTTTGAGCAAGTAGAGCAATGGAAAAAACCCTGCAAAGACTTAGGGCTTGGAAAACATTCTTCTTTGCAGAGAGTAACAATGAAAGAGCTTGCAAGCAGATAAGAGTAGGGAACATTGTTAGCACCTGGTTAGGGCTGGAAAGAAACATTTGGAGCAAGTTAAACCAATGTGGGGGGAAAAAGTCAAAGACTTAGGGGTTGGAAAACATTCTTCTCAGAGAGTAACAATGAAAGAGCTTGGGTACATTAATAGCACCTGGTTAGGGCTGGAAAGAAATATCTAGAACAAGTAAAACAATGGAAAAAAACCCTACAAAGACAGGGTTTGGAATACATTCTTGGCAGAGAGAAATAATGAAAGAGCTTGCAAGCTGGTAAAAGCTGTGAACCTTGTTAGCATCTGGTTAGGGCTGGAAAGAAACATTTGGAGCAAATAAAGAATGAAAAAAAAAATCAAAGACAGGGTTTGGAAAACATTCTTCACAGAGAGTAACAATGAAAGAGCTTGCAAGTCTGTAAGAGCTGGGAACATTGTTAGCACTTCGTTAGGGCTGGAAAGAAACTTACGCAGAGCAAGTTAGAGTAATGAAAAAAACCCTGCAAAGACTAAGGACTTGGAAAACATTCTTCACAGAGAGAAACAATGAAAGAGCTGGAAAGATTGTTAGCAGCTAGTTGGGACTGGGGGGTGGGGGTGGGGAAAGCTACAATTAGAGTATAAAATGCACTCTAATTATCAGCCTCTTTTAGGAAGGAAAAAGATGTGTCTTATACACCGAAAAATACGGTATCCCTTTGCAGACAGCATTTGTGTCTTGGTGTCCTTCCAAATTCTGAATCCACTAATGAAGAGTTAAAATTAGACTTGGAATGCTTCAGAAATGTTCTGCTTTGATCTGGACATTTCCTAAATCTGTCAAAATATGCCTAATTTGGTTTCAAATTGTGGATTCACTCACTAATGAAGGAGTTTTGATTTGATTTGAGTTTTAGTTTTGATATACTTGTGTACCCACATGTGCGTGCGTGTGTGTGTGTGCGCACACATCCATACAATCTGTTTTTTTAAAAAAATGTATAAACAAAATAAACTTCCTTTGCCAAGTCCCCCTTTGTCTAAAATTCATACTGCTATTAATAACCTACATCCACATTCATTGTGGGTTTATTAGTGAAAGAACTAATACAGATCAAAATTTCTCCCAACCATTCCTCCAGCAGGTATTCCAGTCACTCCATTGTTTTCCCTTTCCCCCATACAATATGGGCTTGTGTCATTTCCCCTCCCCTCATGAATTTCAGGAGTCTATGGTTGAAGCCTACCATTTCCTCCTCCTTCTCCACTTCCTCCTCAAATGATTTTTTTGAAATTTTTGCCACTGTGTTGTGGCTAAAGAGAACCAGGGGAGATAACACAGCATGAGGAAAACTTTCCCCATACTCTCCATTTCCCCAGGGCCTCCTCGCTCCAGTGAGGAACAGGGCTCACCAGTTGCCTGCTGGCATCTCCCTATCTTGCAAGCATGCATCTGAGTTGCTCCTCCTTCTTTTCCTCATTAGTCACTACTGTTAAGAGATTTCAAAATTTTGTTTCGGTTCCAAAGCAACCAATGGTTACTTACCCACTGGATCTTGCCAACACCAATTGGTTGCTGGAGCCCAAGAAAGGCGAGAAAGTGGCTGGGGACATGCCTTTCCCTGCACTACACAATGTATGGGTTTCTGGGAAGTTTATTAGAGGATATGGTGGCACTGAAATAGCTATAACTACAACTTTGCCAAATTTCAATCCCAGAGGAGTCATGTCCTGGATCTTGGACACATTCTTTAAGTTAGCCGATTTGAGATACATTGATTCAAAAATAGTTGCTCTATGGTGCTTGATTTCATTATGTGTGTGTGTGCACGCGCACACGCGTGTATACATGAGGGTCGCCTACCACATTTTTTCTTCAACAATTATTTATTGAACACAATGAAACTTACACACAAGAAAGAATAACGTTTCTTCTACACTCTCTATTTTTACATGTAATCTCCATCCCGTTCAATGGCCTTCCTCAAGCAAGACACATGGGATGTACGCCCTGTCGGTATCACTCCTTGTTCTGGTCACATTTCTGCATTGTGCGAATCACTTCTAATGGCCTCACCGTCTGTGCCCAGCGACTAACCATATTTCTGTCGACTGCAGATTCTCCATAAACTGTACACAAACATTTGTGAATGTTCCCAACAGTTTCTTACTACGCAGTGAGAAATTCAATGATGACACAATGCTTGTAATGTACATAATTCTATGGTTAAGGAAACTCTTACAGATATTACAGTAGAGGCAATTCTCAATTTATGACTGGCTGTTTAGTAACTGTTCAAAGTTACAACCTATCTGAAAAAGTGGACTTATGACCAAAATCTAGAGTTCTCACTTTTGCCCTCCTCCCTTACCCCATGATCATATTACTGCACTCCAGGTGCTCAGCAACACAACCACATTTCTGATTATAACTCAAGGAAGCAAGGCTTCCTTCTTCTTTAGTTCATCAGATGAATTGGTACTTGGCCTCAATCTAGCTGGAAATCCTTGGGTAAGTAAAACTCTATTTCTTCCACCACATTTCCAACCCACTGAAGGCTTTCTGCCATGAGCAAACTTAAGGTTGCATGGACATTTTCTTCCCCACAGTTCACCCACTCAAATGGTTTGTGGACTGCAAGTGATTCATAAACTAATGGGCTTTCAGCAATGCAAACACTGCCTAATCTATTTTAGGATCAATAGCTGCCTTTTTAATGCCAGTGAACATAACCATCCATGTTCAGCAGCTAATACAAAATCATCTCCATTTCTAGGAGTCCTCACTTCCAATACAATCCTAGTCCTTCCTAGAGTTCTTCTGAATGTTGAGATTTTCCTTTCGCCACTAGTTCCTATAAAATGCCTTACTCTCCAGTCATTATTTTAAAACTGAGTTTTGTTTGGATATCTGCATGCAGACAAGGATATGTGAAGAGCCAACAAGAAGATATGCTAAGAGCGGACATATCAGGTGTGTTTGTATAAGTGCATTAAGGAATATAAATAGAAAATGAAAACTTATTTTGTTTGATTTTTATAAAAAATAGGTATAGATATTGTATATATAATTCAGATAAGTAGTTTTCAATGTATTAAAGGACTATCTAACAACTAGCAAATAAAGTACTTATAGCAGGGAACAGAAATAAAATAATGTCTAAAATATTAAGCAACAATTTTAATGAAATTGTAGGATTTAGTTCAATTTCCATGTATGGGGTTATTATAGTGGAAAAATCTACTTCTAATGTATTTTTTCAGATAGAACTCTGAAATAAATTATAGCTTTATTTATTTTAACCTTGACTCTACTCTTACTCTTAATGAACTCTGGTGATGAACAATAAAAGTACAATATGTCTGAAATAATATAGCTTATTCACACTTAAGATAATAACCAATATATCCATAGTACACTTGTATATACAAGAAAATAAACTAAATTTAAACAAAATTATTGTGCAATATTGTGAAAAACTTATAGTACTAGCATCAATGGAATTTCCTTAGATATTCTCGAGTCAGATAACACAGAAAAGGCATTCCCTTTAGTATGAAATATTTTAAGATATTTGTATAGTAAACTTTTTAGAAGAAATCCAAGTCAGAATTCTTGCTAATGAATTCTTGCTAATGAATTTGAATAGAGTCATTCAAGAGCAGTATAATATGCGATAATAATATAACAAAAAGATTTCTGGTGCATGAATAATTGTAGCCAAGATCTCCTTGTTTAGAAACTGCTGCTGTTGGTGAATTAGATGAAGTTAGTACAAGATATTATTAACAAAGCCATTTATCTCCAATGGCTAGGTGAACAACATCATAGCTTGAAAACTGATTTCCTGGAACAAAAAATACAAGACAATGTCTCTGCTCATGCACCTTTCATTATTGTGGAAAATCATAAAGATTAAAAAAGTAATGTGATAATTCTAAGACATAATTTAAGGCCAGGAAAATTGGGAACAAAAGAAACATATTTTCAAGACTGATGTGAGCTCTTAGAGCTAGGCCAAGTCAGGAACAGACTCCATAAGAAATGCTTGATAGATATAAGCCATAGAATCAAATGTTGAAAGCCTGGTGGTGTTTTTCCCTTCCCTCTCTTGCATTAAAGAAAGTCAAGGTGTAGCAGTTTAAGTTTAAACTGTATTAATATTTTCTTTTCCTTGGCTTAAATTTTGTTTTGCCAACCATCATACTCATCTTTCAAAGTCATGTTTGTGATTCTCTACCATTATTGCTCTGATGCTAATACAATTGATGGTTTTTGCTACAAACTTCAATTTTAACACAAATCATATTTAGCTGGTTGTCCACTAAGACTCCAAGATCCTTCTCACAATTACTGCTATTATTGGTTTCATCCAATCTATATGTGTACTTTTGGTTTTTCTTGTCCAGGTTAGTTGCTATTTAATATTATCTGGAGAACCTCAGTCCCCCAAACAGCATTTATCCAAATCTTATATCAGTTGGTAGATTTGAATGCAATTTCAAGATAATAGGAGCTACTTCAGAACTTTGTAAGACCTGATAATTTAATTACTAAAGACTATTGTATTTCTTTAGTTCAAGTAATTTTCAAACTTTGATTTTCTAAAACCCAATTTTTACTTTTTGATTGGTCTCTCTGTATAATTAACACAAATTGCATGTGTTAATATCATCAAATCAAAATTCCAATCTCAAAATTGCACTTTTAACCTGTTTATGTCCATTCAATTGTAATACTGTACCTACTAAATATAAGTAGAACTTATTTCCCAGTAAATGGAATAAACGCAAATATCACATCAAACGTAAAATAAATAATTCATGAATACCCAGAAATAAAACATATTGTGCTCAAAAAGGCAAACTAATTGTTCCAATTCCAATTGTTTTTGCATTCACAATCAAATGCTATCTAAGAATCTTCATGATGGCTAGAGCCTTCAGGAATTTTAACTTCAGCTGATAAAATGGAAAGCTGAACAAATCTCAAGAATTTTCTGAAGAGTAGGAGAGGAACCAGCTCTAGAAAAGAATGAATACATTCAAAAAGTAGAAGAATAAAAAGAAATGAAGCCTATAGTTGGATTGATATCAGAATAAAGATCTAAAAAGGAAATGTGGAAATAGAAGGAATCAAAATTGTTGAATCAAATATTTGTGTGTGAGTGTGTGTGTGCACATGCACACACATGCACACATACCCAAAGTTATAGCCACCCTGAATGGCCTCAAAGACCAAATCTGATTGAAGAACTGAAGATTACATACATATTAAAAAGCTTTTATTCATAAACATGTGTAGCAAAATGAAATCTTGGGAGAATTCCATCAACCTCATCCTAAGTCAGTGATGGCAAATTTTTTCCCCATGGGTGCCAAAACTGCATGAGCATGCACTGTTGTGCATGTGTGAGTGCCCACACCCATAATTCAATGCTTGGGGAGGATGAAAATAGCCTTCCCCTCTCCCTAGAGGCCCTCTGGAGGCCAGAAATGGCCCGTTTCCCAAATTATGGTGGGTCCTGTAGGCCTGTTTTTTCCCCTCCACAGGTTCTAGAGGTTTCCCTGGATCCTGGAGAGGGCAAAAATGCCCTCCCCCATTCCCCCGGATGCCCTCTGTAAGCCAAAAACAGTCTCCCATAGCATCTGTGCGAGCCGAAAATCAACTGGCCGGCATGCACATGCATGTTGGAGCTGAACTAGAACAATGGCTTGTGTGCTGTTGTGGTTAGCTCTGGCCCAGCTCCTGCCCCAAGGACTGTGGATGTGGGGGAGACATCCACATGCTGCAGGCCTGTTTTGCCCCCGGTGGAATCTGCTGATGAAGGCTCCTCTGACCAAGAAGACATGAGTGACAGGGAGGAGGAAAGTGTGGCAGACAGCTCAGAAGATCAATTATCTAGCTCCTCCTTGCATTCAGAACAAGAGTTAATGATACAGCCACACATGCAGAGAGCGATGCATAGGCAACAACAACTGAGAGATTATTATCAAAGAAAATTAGGCCACCTGTGGTTGGGTGGGGCTGTGGTAATTAGTGAGGCTGCTATTAATAGCAACCTGTGGGTTTGGCCATTGAGGAGGATTATCTGATCGTTGTGTTTCGTGCCTGCTTTGCTGTGTTTGACCTTTTGGGTGCTGATTTTTCCCGCTTTGAAACTAAACCTGAGCAAAGTGTGTTTCACTTTGTGAAAGAAGAAAGACTGTGAATTGCCTCACAGCTGCAAGCTAAGTATCACAGAACTGATAAGGGACTTGTACAAATTACCAGTTTGTTTGGAGACGAGTGCTCTTTGCTATACAAAAAGAGGACTTAGTTTAAGTGAATTTTCATTATAAAGAACATTGTTTTGAATTTTCAAAGGTGTGTGTGTCTGAAATTTGTACCTGTGAATTTTCGGGAGGAGTCTACCAGAGAGCCTGACAGAACATGTGCCAGCAGATATGGCTCCGCGTGCCACCTGTGGTACCTGTGCCACAGATTCGCCATCACTGTCCTAAGTGGTTGAGCTGTAAATCTATAAATTACACTTTCTGAAACTGACTCTTAGAATAACTTTATAATAATTTTATTGTCACTTTGAATTACCAATCAGCATAGATTAAAATGCATATAGCTCTCAAAGGGTCTCCACCTCTCATATAAACATAAACATAAACATGACAGAATGAATGAATGAATGAATGAATGAATAAAAACAAAAGTATGCATGTACCCACATATATGACATGGAGAAACAACACAGCCTGGGTTGGATGTATACATGTACATGGCGAAACAAATCTTGGAAGCTTACCAACTGATGGCATAGGGAACAAAGCTGTTACAGAATCTGGAATCCTGTTAGAAATACTTCAAGGGAGGGAGCAATAGAAACAGACCATGAAGTGGGTGTATGGGGTCTTTAACAATGCTTTCAGCTCTAAGCACGTAGCACTTAAGAGCAGTATCCTGAATAACTGGAAGCTTCGTATAATCTTCGTGGCTGTTCTTACCACTCTCCGAGTGGACTTTCTAGCTGAGACACCGCTTCCACCAAACCAAACATTGTTGCAGTTTGTTAAAACGCTTTCAATTGTGCCTCTGTAAAAAGTGGCCAGAACAGAGAGAGATGTGCTCTCCTCATCCAATGCAGGAAATGCAGATGCTGGTTTCCACACTTCACTAAGGATGACTAACAATTCAGATTGTTAGTCATCTGCACCCCCAGATATTTAATACTGTTGACCACGCTGCAGGAATAAACAGCACCGACATTTATTTAAGTAGATTAAGAATGTCAGCATTATTTATATTATACAGTGGTACCTCATCATACGAACTTAATTGGTTCCAGGAGGAGGTTCGTAAGGTGAAAAGTTCGTAAGATGAAACAATGTTTCCCATAGGAATCAATGTAAAAGCAAATAATGCATGCAAATCCTTCAGGAAAATCCCAAACTTTAGAAGGGAGGCGAACAGAAGGCAGGGAGGAGCAGCTAAAGGGGGCAGGTGGAAGAAGCAAGGCTAAGCTAAAGGATGAAAGGGAAGGAAGAAAGGCAAGGGTGGCGCCCCTCCCTTTTCTTTCTTCAAAAGACACTGTTTCAGTGCCTTTGCAAGCACGTTGTTCTCTGCAAAATCTTTCCTCCAAGCTGCCTCTCCCTTTTCTTTCTTAAAAAGACACCCTTTCAGTGCCTTTGCAGGCACGTTGTTCTCTGCAAAATCTTTTCTCCAAGCTGCCCCTCTCTTTTCTTTCTTAAAAAGACACCCTTTCAGTGCCTTTGCAAGCACGTTGTTCTCTACAAAATCTTTCCTCCCCCAAGCTGCCCCTCCCTTTTCTTTCTTAAAAAGACACCCTTTCAGTGCCTTTGCAAGCATGTTGTTCTCTGCAAAATCTTTCCTACTCCAAGCAGCCCCTCCCTTTTCTTTCTTCAAAAAAGGGGGAAAAAAAGAAACCCTTTCATCCCAGCAGCAGCTGCTTGGGTTCGTAAGGTGAAAATAGTTCGGAAGAAGAGGCAAAAAAATCTTAAACACCGTGTTCGTATCTTGAAAAGTTCGTTAGAAGAGGTGTTCGTAAGATGAGGTACCACTGTATTATCTTAATTTGTTATGTTGTGTCATTTTAGATCACCAAAATAATACCGAACAGAGCAGTGCAAAGCACTGCACAGGCCCCATTATCATCCTGTCCTCAAGACCTTGGATAATAACCAGTCTTTAACAATTTCCTGTGTAATGAATAGATATGAACCATACCTTCCCAATTCCTGGGATTATTCCAGGAATTGCCACAAAATAGGAAGGCTTCCTGGGTCCTGCAACATGACACTCTTTATTAGATGGGACTTGGAACATATTTGCCCTGCAGGACCAAATCGATGGACAGAGAGAAGGAGAGATAAGGTTGCATAGCATAGGGATTCTTTAACTGGCTATGCAGGCCATAAGATATTCAATATAGATTTTATTTTTATGCTATATATCTATAAACTACAAAAGAAAACAAGAAAACATTTCATTATCACTCTTCCATCTTTACTAAGCACAAAGCAAACCATGTCAGATTGTTAATAAATCAATATCTCTTATTTATTTTGCTATTGGAAACATTCCTCACCATATTTCGAAGAAGAGGGAAAGTAACCCTAGGTTTGGTTTAAATTGCTTTAAACTGAGCAATTGATTTTGTAGTTCACAATTCTATGCTCTCAGTAAAGTATAGAAGGCAAGTAGCAACAAACCTGTGTATTTTATCCTTATTCTAAATGGTGATAAACTATTGTTTTATTATATACAAAAGAATTTTTATTACAACCCCACTATACTAAATCTTCCTTTTAACACTACGTTATATATCAGCAACAAATGTTCATAAATACTTTGAGTGGAAAATCCATAAAGCCATTTCACCTTTATTTTAAGTTCCATTTAATGCTTCTCCAAAATGATTTCATCAATGATGAGTCCATCTGCTGGCTTTCTGCCCAACAGCCTAATTCCATACACTCAATCAGGAATTTATAAAGCATGTGACACTATCTGTCTAAAAGATTTTGAGTTACTGTAATTATTTGGCCAATGCTTTTTTTCTTCCCCTCATCCTATATTGGTGTGCAATGGGAAAACCAATCTGCAAAACAAACAACACCCCCCCCCAAGTCCATTCTCATATAAACTCAGTTACCATAGTTACAGTGAGAAAATTGCTTCTGTGAAAGGGATAATAAACACATAGGCCCATGTTATGTGAAGAGAAAACTCATTTTAATAATACTACATAATATAACTATTACATAACTTTGTGTCAGCCTTGTGGGGTTGACCAGATAAGCAGCATACCTAGCTCTATCTTTATTGGCATATTTACAGAAACTTATAGGACTGAAAGTACCTATCCCCCCAAACCTTCCATTGCCTTTACTTTCCAGGGAACCAGGAAGGTTCCTAGTCTACCATGATTTTGTTCTTTCTGGAGGCTCAGCTGCCTCTTTTCTGTTGCTTGATCTGTGGCTCTTCCTTCTGTCTCCCAAGGTCATTCTCACATTTTCTACCTTTGGACTTGCCATTTCACTTCTAAAAGCTGATTTGCAAATGTCAGGTGTCTGTTTCTTTTGAAGATGCTCATTGGTTGCATGAAGATTTAAGCGGTCTTTTATTCTGGCAGCCTAGTTTTTTCTTTCTTTCTCCTGGTTGCAATATTTTCTGTTAAATATTAAGAAGGGAAATAAATATCTATGGGGGATATCTACCCTAAGGTCTTGCACTTTATCTCTGGGGTATATATTTAGAGATCTTTTCTGATGCTGCCTCCAATCTCACCGACTACTTTATGAAGCCACCTCACCACATGCCATCTTGGAATGAAATAAATTAATCATGAAAGAAAAACAATTTTTGAATTAGTTAAAAAACCTAATTCAATCCACTTCATTAAGAATCTATCCATCACTGATCCTTTTTTTTCTGGTTTTACCATACACATAATGTAAAAGTTCCATTCCCACTGTGTTTGACTTTTATGTTTCGTCTGATGTACCCAAATATCAGTTTCACATAACAAAGTGGACTAAAGTATCATCATTTATTTATTATTTAATTAGATTTCTATGCTGCCCTTCTCAACCAACTCAGGGCGCCTCACAACAGAGTAAATAAAAATACGTAAAAATGTGGAAATCTAATATTAAAAAACTAAAAAATCTAAACCCCCATTTTTGCTAAAAACACAATCATCCACATTCATCCAACTAGATTTAACCATCCATAGCATCGGCCGGAGTCAGCTCTCTACATGGGGCTACCTCTGAAGAGTGTTCGGAAAATTCAGATCATGGCCGCGAGAGCACTCATTGGCCTTCCCAGATACGCCCAAGTCTCATCATCACTCCGCGGCCTGCACTGGCTGCCGATTAGTTTTCAGACACAACTCCAAGTGTTGGTAATGACCTATAAATCCCTACATGGCATCGGACCAGAATACCCACAGGACTGCTTTCTGCCGCATGATTAGGTCCCACAGAGTTGGCCTTCTCCAGTCCTATCGACTAAACAATGTCATCTGGCAGGACCCAGGGGAAGAGCCTTCTCTGTGGTGGACCTGGCCCTCTGGAACCAACTCCCTCTGGAGATTCAAACTGCCCCCACCCTTCTCGTCTTGTTTATTGCTGTTGTGAGTCGCTCCGAGTCTTCGGAAAGGGGCGGCATACAAATCTAATATATTATTATTATTATTATTATTATTATTATTATTATTATTATTATCACTCCCAGCCTCCCATGCCTGCCCGCAAAGGTGGGTTTTCAGGGCTTTGTGAAAGACCAAGAGGGTGGGGGCGGTACGAATCTCTGGGGGGAGTTGGTTCCAAAGGGCCGGAGCCACCACAGAGAAAGCTCTTCCTGGCCTAGGCTCCACCAGATCATGCAGTCATTATTACTTCCTTCTGAAAACATTCATTCTTTGGAACAGATACCATATCAGCCTATTATCCTTCTACCAACACTGGCACATTTTAAAATTTCTTCTCCGATTTCCCTAGTAATATTCTACGAAAAAGCACACATTAATCAATTTTCCCCACTTCTTATCATTCATTATCTTGGCTGCTGTGTATATTTACATTTGTTGTCCTTTATTATTTTAATACTTTTAGAATTGTAAGCTGCCCAGAGTCACTGATTGAGATGGACAGTTATAGAAATTGAATAATTTCAACTCCATTTCCTTCAGCTATTAGACTTCAATACATTAATTTGCAGATCTATTATATAAATAAGTCATTCACATTGTCAATCCCTTGGTTTTGCTTTAATGGAACATAACTCATATAGTAATTTCTTAATTAACATAACTGTAACCTCATCACAAGTATTTCTTACACTTTTTCCTTACACATTACATACATTAAATAAAACCAAATATCCTCGACTTGTTTCCTATTGTGTTTTTATAATGCTATAGGTACTGCCTATTCCAGAAAGGTTTTTTTCCTAAACCAAATGCACGAAACTGGCTGTCCTATAACCACAGATCTCTTATTACTTAGAATTTAAATCTACATAAATCATTTTCCCTTCAGATACAGTACATAATCAAAAGGTCCCCACAAAAAAGCACAGCTTACATTGAGAACATTTACTTGAGAATCAAAACCAAACTGCAAGTGCTTCAAATTTCCCAAAATTATTTCTTCCTTTTCAATGAATAATTGCTAGCAGTGATTTTTTCTAAAAAAAATATTTTGAAAAAACAAATGTGAAACTTTTTGTGTTCACTTTCTTTGAGGAAATTCACAGCAGTACAATAAGGACAACACATAAAACCCTAAATACAAAAATAGGTATGGCCAACTATGGATCCTTGTAGTTTGCATAATCAATTCAAGGAAATGGCAACTGGCTCACAATTGTGAGCATCATTTGTGACTGTCACTGCCAGCTTCTGACAATCAGTGTCTGTAAAGGCAAAACGTATTTAATTAAGGTTCCTGTTGGAACTAAAATAGTACTGCTAATTGTAAAAGCAACTGAAATTATTCTGCAGATGGAATTAGGAGAGAGTAAAAAGAGTGTGGGGTTCCCATTGTGGATAGTTCCCCAGGCTCTAATTTAATGTAATATTTTAACATTCTTTTCAAAATGAAAATAGCTAACAAAATTCTATATTATTACATTTTCCTTTTATTTAAAAGAATAACTTAATAACAGAGTTATTGTAATCAAACTCCCTGCTCTGGCAAGAAAGCCTATACTATTTCAGACAAATGACTGTCCAATCTTTTCTTTAAAATCTCCAGTGATCGGGCACTTTGGATAAAAGTCATTCTACTGATTAATTGTTCTAACCAGGGGTGGGCTTCAAAAACTTTAGCAAGAGGTTCTCCGCAAGTAGTTTATAGGGGTGTTTTTACCCTCCCTGGGCTTTGGAGGCTTTCTTCGAGCCTCCAGGAGGGCAAAAATAGCCTTCCCAAGCTCCAGAGGTCTTCTGGAGGCCAGAAACAAGCCTGTTTCCAGCCTTCTCAAACTTACGGTAGGCTATTTTTCACTCTCCCTGAGCCTCTGCACACGCCCTGCATTTACCTGCATCCAAAATGAGCCATGTGGTGACGCCTGAGAGGGGTGGGCTGGGTGGGGCCAGTCAGGAGTAGGATTTGGGGGTTCTACAAACCACACATATGGGCGCCACCATCATTTTTCTGTATGTTTGCTTTGTGCGCATGCGCAGAAGCAAAATCTCATGAGGGGACGTGCACGCGTGTGAGATTTTGATGATATTTTGCTTCTCTGCATGTTTGGAAGCAAAAAAATAACCGAAATCTCATAAGCACATGCGTCCCCTCTCGAGATTTTGCTTCCTGTGCATGCACAGAAGCAAAAACATGCTAGGACGGGAGCACACATGCAAAGTAGGCACAAAAGAAGCAAAACTGCACACACAACGCACTGGTAGCTGCAGTAATGTCAATCCATCCCTGGTCTCAACGTATTTTTTTTTAATGTCATAGTGACCAAAACTGGATGCAATATTTCCAGTGTGGTTTTACTGAGATATTATAAAGTGGTAATAACATCAGACATGATCCCTTTGTTAATGCAGCCTAGGATTGTGTCCCAGCAGACTGCTGGCTCATATTTAAGTCATTGTCCATTAGGACTCCCAAGATCCCTCTGACAGTTATGTGTTGCTGAATGAGAACAATGATTCCGAATCTTACCACAGACACATTAGCAATTTTAGAAAACCATAGCTACTATTTTGAAGTTGTGTTCTTGCTAAAAACAATTTTAAGGAAAGGTGGGTTGATCATGGCATCAGTTGTTTGACTTCTGCTAAGTGAGTATTTTATGACTGTTCCTAGCAACCGTGACAAGAGCCATTTCGTGAATTATCATCTGCTCTTTGTGATTTGATAAAACCTGGCGGCACCCAGATGTATCACTTTCCAACTTTTAGAATGGCATGAACTGTAATCTGACATAGCAAGAGAAGCCAGTTCTCTGCCAAATTAAATGTAGCAGTGAAAAACTAAGCAGTTTTCATTGTAACAGTGTGATGGAGAGAAAGTATTGGAATGGACTAATTTTATTTGGATAGAAATTAGCTGGGAGGCTTATACTGAAAAGTAATTTGGAAGTTTGTTTTGATCAAAGGAATATAAATCAAAAGTGGTGTTAGCAGGACTACTTTTAATATTCTGTATGTTCTGTTATTGGATTGCCCATTCAATTACTGCTAGAACATTGACTGTCCCTTCATTTGTTGAGATACTTTTGTCAGAAAACTAATAATATTGAAGCAATTCAGGGCAAGGATCACTGTCTGTTGCAATATTAGCAAGCTTCAGAGTAGGTAGGTTATGATTATGAATACCATTTACTTATTATTGTAAATCTATATGTGGAAGTGCCTGTGAAGAGGCAAAGAGATAACGATTGCCTGTTTTTGAAGTTGCTTTGGACTATTTTTTTAAAAAACACTGTCCTGTTTTCTGGTGCTTGAGGACAAATTTATTAATTCAGCTACTGCTTGTCCTACTGTGGCACTGATTAAATGAGGAACAGGGACTGGAGACAAAGCAGAGCCTTTGGAATTAATGTCAAAACCTCTCCCTACTACCCTCCTTAATGTTTAAAAACATATTATTTGCGATTATGCAATGCAATTCTTACAAATTTATGGTTTTGAACAGATTCAGATGCATTCATTCATGTGTTAAGCTCAATCTTACCATAGACACATTAGCAATTTTAGAAAACCATAGCTACTATTTTGAAGTTTATTCATGCGTTAAGCTCAATGAAATCAATGGGAATTAAGATAGTGATTACACTTAGACTGGATGCAATCCTTTTTATTCCATCACTTGGAAGGTCGTAATTCAACAAAGCTACCAGCTAAATGAATTTTTATGGTATATGTTGCACCATGAGAAGTTCCACCCAGAGCACAGAGCAGTGAGGAGACTTTTAAATTCATTACGCCTAATCTGTTTTGAAGATTTCTTTGCAATGTTTACTTTTATTAAAAAACATCAAAAATCTAAACTATCGGAATATTGGACACTCACTGTTTTTTAGAGTACACAGAAATAAATGTGGATTCTATATCATTGCCCTGGGGACACTGGAAACGTACAAGAAAACAATGCTAAAAAATTAGCTGCAGCAGTAGATAGTTCTTATTACACCCTCTTCTAGTTTAGTGACTGAATTCTGTTCCCATGACATTGTTGTTAAATGAAATGTTTAAGTGAATATCTGGCACAGAAAGAGAGAAAGAAGCTTTTTGGAAAGTCACTGATGGCTGAAATTCTCTTATTCAATGTCCTATGTCTGGCCCATTCTCCCCCACCCACCCCCTTTTTAGTTCCCTTGCAGGTCAGAGGAGATTGCTTAAATAAGTTTTCTCCTCCTGAGCTACAGTTCTCCATACCTTGTCCCTTCTATAGAAAGTGCTAACTGCAAGTTAACAACCTCACCTCTATGAGCTTAATTAGTTGATTAGAACTCTTCAATCTGTTTGCATTGGTTTCTGAAATTGACTGGGCCTTAATCAGTTTCACACTGATTGCTTTTATTGTCAGGTGCACAAAATTGGGTTGTAAATGCATATACTGGTGGTAGAATGCATTTTTAAAATTATTTATCATTGTTGTATTTGCAAATGGCTGTTAGCCAAGGTAGTTGTTAAATAGGGAGTGGTTGTATAGAAAAAGCATAATTGGCTCTTATTATGGCCCTTTCTCTAGAAGCTACAGCATCTTTTGCCACACTTCTTTACAAGGAAAATAGGTAAAAGAGTAGTAAAAAGAAGCATAATTAAGAGCTAAGGGGCACAGAAATAACCTATTTATGACATTCAGAGGATTTTTAGTTATTATATCTGTGGATTTTTTTATTAAAAAAATTGGACTCTGCTGCTTCTGGTGGTATAATATATAATCCTAAAACTATGGTTATTCTGTTCAATTCCATATTTTAAGATGATCTTGGAAATTATCCGGCATAATGGGATAATAAAATAACATTCAAAGTTTGGCTTAATTGAAATACTCCATTACAGTGTTACCAAAACAATTGGGTTCAGAAATGTACCGACTTCAAACAATGTACTAAACCACCTTGTACCCAATCTTGCACTTTTTGTCTTATTTGCTTGTTTGCATGATGGAGATTGGGACTACAGAAGGGATTACAAAATTGTGGCTATGTTTCTTTCTTTCTTTTTTCTTTTTGCAGATGGATTTTCATAACTGAGATGAACAGAAATGTAAGCAGTATAATTTCCCATCAGGATGGGAAATCTAGATTTCTAGATGTTGAATAATAAAACTTACATAAAATCCTGACTATACTGTTATAAAAATAACAAACACACACATTAGTTATTATTTGCTTGATGTGCATGATAAATATTCATGGAGATGTGTTGCTAACCCCACTTCTTTTCTTTCACCTAAGTATGTATTACAAAACCTGAGTGAAAATGCCTGGGATGCAAAGCCATGAGACAATGTGGAAGGTTTTATACAAAGATGGAATTATGAAATCATCACATTCACCTCCCAAACTAAGTCAAAAAAATATCCAGGGGCAAGGCAGATTATTTCTTCTTCACCTTTTAGAAAAAATGCCAACTCCTGGGGAGGCAAGGTTACACAAAGAAGCAGCTTTTGGCAACTAAGGGAATGAATTCTATTAGCTTAAAGCTCTCGGATTTAATTCCATGAACACTTACCAGGAAATAATCCCTACACATAATTATGTTACATATGAGACATTCTGCCCATTACATTTTTAAATAAATCCTCTAAACATCTTGATGAAGACATTTTACATATAGGAATGGTAAGGTTAACTATCTGCACAAATTCTGAGTTGACATGTCTGTGGTTCCTGTTGCACTTAACTATCACTTTTTGAAAAATATCAAATACGTGTTTTTACCCAACTTGTCAGGATGGGAGAGAGTTGCCATCTCTTTGCTGAATCTTCAGCCCTCCTGCCGATTTAATCAGGCAGGAGGATGCTGAGCTCACAGTTGCAAGAGATAATTAGGGTTTCCTTGTTGGAGGAATAAGCTTCCCTTTGTATAAAGGAAGTGGGGAAAACTTTATTAAGTAAACCCTCCCTTGATGTGAGAGATTTGGGAAATTACTGATAGTTTTAAATGTATTGGGTGGGGCCTTGCCCTATGGAAGCTATTGATTATCCGAATCTAATTTTATTAAGCTGTTAGGTGGCGTATGTCATTGTGGCTGCTTTGTGGATTTTCTGTGATGAGAATTGGATGTAAGGAAAGGGAGCATAGCCATTTTAGTCCTCTTGAATCCTTCATCAGATTCACTTTCTGCATGAAACTGTTGGAAGTAATCAATATGAATTACAAAGACAGGTACTATCAGCATGCTGATGACACCCAGATCTACTAATCTTTGCTACTGAATGCCATGAAAGAACTTAATTTCCTTGACAATTTCCTTACTACAATAGTAGAATGGATAATCAAAACACAGAAGCCTAATAAACAATTTTTGGTAAAAGACCTAAGCAAATGGAATAGGGAGAAGGAAACTTAGGGAAGACTTTAACAGTGTTAAAATCTCATTTCTTTTACTAGCTAGTTGGCATTTCCAAAAATCTGTTTACTGGTCTTTATGTCCACTATTCACCTTTTTTTTTTGGTTGAAATCTGCCTTGAGTTGCCTAATATCTACCTTCATCTGGAGAGAAAGGTAAGATGCAAATGCATTTTTAAGTATAAAATAAATTAGAATTATCCACAAGTGTATTTTAATTTTATTGTTTTACTATATTGAGTACTGCTTGATTAATCTCAAAATAACCAATTTCACTTTATATATTGGTCAGCTAATTTAGTTTAATTTAATTTAAATGATTATATGGCTTTCCATCTCACAACAGAGGATCTCGATGATGTACACAAATTAAAACAACAGCATCATTAAAAACCATGATGCTCAAGGTTAAAACAAACTCCAAATTGCAAAACAACAACCTTAACAGCAGAGCCTAACTAACCTTCTGGCCTAAAAACCTTGGAGACCAGCAGGATCTCCAAAACCTTGTGAAAGTGAGAGGCATTCAATTCTCCAGAGGGATGTTTACCACAAAACAAATGTTGCCAGAGAAGGCATGACCCCTGGCTTCAGCAAGATTATACTATTTGATAAAGAGAACCCAGAGTATGTTTTCCTCTACAAATCTGGTGAGCTGAGCAGAAATAATGCAGGTGGGGGGCGGGAAGGAAAATGTGGTCCTACAAGCAGGGCTTCATAGATGACAACCAGTATCTTGAATCACAGCTAGAATACAAATGTGAATTGTAGCTGACACAGCAGTGGTATTATATCAGCATAATGAGAAACACAAAAAACTGTGCTTTGAATAGGAAGTAACCAAACTGACAGTTCCAAAGACTCCTACACTGTGCTTCAGGCAATTACATGGGACTTCTATGGCCAGGTTCCAGGTGAATCTAGGTTATTTAACCTGTCAGATGCCTCAAAGAGTCTTTACAGTCCTGCAGGTGTTTCCACCCAGGAGACCCTGCAGGTGTGACCCAACTAAGAGGAACCGGGATACTCTGAAGAGAGTCAAATGACTTTATGAAAATGATGAATGCCTTCTCTAGATATTATTCCACCTAAAAGCAGCATTTGGAGTCATTCAACTGCTGCTTTGTATGAGAACTGATAAATCATAGCATGCCATTAATGTATCTAAATTAAAACTAGTAGCACTCATTACAACTGATAACAGAAAAAAAATATGAATTCATTGTGAATTGAAAGAAATAGTTTCTTTCAATTTCTTCTCTGTCATGAATCTAATAAGAATTTCATTGATGACATTGGAGTTCATTTTTATCTGTTCTACTGTGAAGTTATTTATTGTACATATTACCCAGAGAACACCTTTTATTGACTAGTATAAAAGTAGAAAGAAAAAAAATCAATAATGGGGGGGATTTTTTTTCCCCTTCATCATTTTGCAAACATATATCCCATTAATGTAAACATGACCACAAGTACATATAAGAATTGTTTCTTAAACATATACATAAAACGCACAATGCTTTAATCCAGACTAATTTTTATTAATTTCCAGATACCATGGCTCAACAGTCAGGAACTACAGTAGCTAAAGATTATTTTATTCATCTTCTAGAAGAGGCTCTTAGAAGAGGCTTTTTCTATTGTGACATTTATAATTTCTCTCCTCCTTGTCTCACAGCTGGAATTAGCAGTGGCAGGAGATTATTACAAGCAGAATTGAAGTGGGACGCAATTCAATTTCATTGCGTGTAACTAAGCATGAATAGAAACATTTTTATATATTAGCTATAAGTCTAGCAGTGATATACATTGACCATTACTCTGAAGATCATTGGCATCTGCATCTCAACATTTTTTTCTAGCCCAGCTACTTTCTCTTCTGATTTCTTTCCTGAGTCAACTGCTTTAAATATAGACAATTTTAGGTGGTGTCAACCCTTCAAGTTAAGGTCAAGAAACAGCAGGAATTCCAGAAATGCTCTTAATTGTATCAAGGTAGAATTTTGAAGGCCTGTCCAACTTTCTCTTTGTTGCATTTTATATTAAACACAAGCAAAGTGGGATTATTTTTCTTTCTTATATCTTATATTTATTACATATATTGGTGGCCCATCTTATGTCTCCTCTTTTCCCAGAACTCTATACTGTAATCACTTCTGCAAGTCTTCCATTAACAGTTTGCTACTACCCCAAGCTCAATTTTATTTTTCTCTAGAGCAGTGATAGCGAACCTATGGAACGGGTGCTACAGGTGGCACGTGGAGCCATATCTGCTGGCACATGAGCTGTTGTTGTTGTTGTTGTTGTTGTTATTATTATTATTATTATTATTATTATTATTATTATTATTATTATTATTTAGATTTGTATGCTGCCCCTTTCCGTAGACTCGGGGCGGCTCACAACACAATAAAACAGTTCATGACAAATCTAATAATTTACAATTTAAAATATTAAAAAAAACCCATTATTTAAGCAAACATACATACAAGCATACCATACATAAATTGAATTGAATAGGTCCGGGGGAGATGTCTCAGTTCTCCCATGCCTGACGACAAAGGTGGGTTTTAAGGAGTTTATGGAAGGCAGGAAGAGTAGGGGCAGTTCTAATCTCTGGGGGGAGCTGGTTCCAGAGAGTCGGGTCCACCACAGAGAAGACTCTTCCCCCGGGGCCTGCCAACCGACATTGTTTAGTTGATGGGACCCGGAGAAGGCCAACTCTGTGGGACCTAATCGGTCGCTGGGATTCGTGCGGCAGGAGGCGGTCTCGGAGATATTCTGGTCCGATGCCATGAAGGACTTTAAAGGTCATAACCAACACTTTGAATTGTGACCGGAAACTGATCGGCAGCCAATGCAGACTGCGGAGTGATGGTGAAACATGGGCATACCTAGGTAAGCCCATGACTGCTCTCGCAGCTGCATTCTGCACGATCTGAAGTTTCCGAACACTTTTCAAAGGTAGCCCCATGTAGAGAGCATTACAGTAGTCGAACCTCGAGGTGATGAGGGCATGAGTGACTGTGAGTAGTGAGTCCCTGTCCAGATAGGGCTGCACCAGGCAAACTGGTGCACCAGGCAAACCTGGGCAAACTCCCTCCTTGCCACAGCTGAAAGATGGTTCTCTAATGTGAGCTGTGGATCGAGGAGGACGCCCAAGTTGCGGACCCTCTCCGAGGGGGTCAATAATCCCCCCCAGGGTGATGATGGATGGACAGATGGAATTGTCCTTGGGAGGCAAAACCCCCTCGGGGGTGTTCGATCGGATTCAGTGTTCGATCGGATTCAGACTTACTCTACCTCCATCGCTTCTCTAGACGTCTCTTCTGGCGTTTCAACTCCCGGAGCTCCTCGTTGAACCATGGAGCTCTACGGGGTCTAGCGCCACGGAGAGGTTGCAAGGGCACAATCCGATTAAGAGCCTCCGCTGCAGCCTTGGTCCAGACCTCCACAAGAGACTCCTCCGAACTGTGGATGAGTGCATCTGGAATAACTCCAAGCACCGTCTGAAAGCCCTCTGGGTCCATCAGGCGTCTGGGGTGGAACATCTTAATCGGTTCCGCCTCCCTGCGGGGAAGGATTGGAGCCAGGAAGTCAAGCCATAGTAGAAAATGGTCCGACCATGACAAAGGCAATGCTTCTAAGCCCTTTAGTCTCAGACCATTACTCAATTGCTCGGAGAGGAATACCATGTCAGGTGCGTGTCCTCCCTCGTGAGTCGGACCCTGTACTACTTGAGTCAGGTCCATGGCTGTCATGGTGGCCATGAACTCCTGTGCCAGTCCAGAGGCTTTGCTGAGTGACGGCAGGTTGAAGTTCCCCAAGACAATAAGTCCGGCTACCTCCTCAAGTAGCACAGGCAGGGCTTTTGACACGCATCTGGGAGGCAGGTACGTGAGAAACAAGCCCACCTGAACCCCTAAGTCCAACTTCATCAAGAGAGACTCGCAACCCGCAATCTCTGGAGCAATGAGTCTACGTAGGCAAAGGCTCTCCCTGGCTATAATAGCCACTCCTCCCCCCCTTCCCTGGGGTCAAGGTTGATGCCATATCTGAAACCCGGCTGGGCAAATTTCAGAGAGAGGAACTCCTCCCTTTGGGCCCAGCCAGGTTTCAGTAATACATGCCAGGTCGGCCTCCTCATCCAGGATCAAATCCCGGATGAGGAGAGCTTTATTTACCACTGACCTGGCATTGAGCAGCAGCAGCCTGAGCCCAGGGCCAGAATTACACTCATCACCAGTGCCCAAGATTGGGCTCACGGAGCCAGAACAAGGGATCGTTATTAGGCAACGATCCCTCCTTCCCCTGGAATGGCTAACTCCGTGGCCCCCGCCATATCTGCCTCTCCCCAGCAACACTGGAATATTCCAACCCTCTGTCACCCCAGAGATTGGTGCCCCCTCCCCTCCTGCCTCTCCAGCGTCAGGTGGGGCAAATCTGTCATTCATACTATTTCCATTCATCTCATCCATACCATAGCCCCACCCACCCCATCCATCCTATTCATACCAATCAATCCTCCCATGCACAAAATTACATCCACCCCAGTCATCCATTAATTAAGAAATCCCCCAATAATATTAAAAATAGATTAAATTAGTAGTAATTAAAAGCACTAATAAATATATCACAATATATAAATAGAAAATAGAAAATAGAAAAAATTTATACTAAGTTAATATTGATAATATAAATCAGATCTTAGTCATTATTAATCATCAGTCAATCAATCAATCAATCCAGGTATTATCGGTTGCCCTAGCTCAGCTCCAATGTGCATTTGTGTGCTGGCCAGCTGATTTTTGGCTTGCACAGAGACTCTGGAAGGGCATTTTTGGCTTCCAGAGAGCATCTGGGTGGTTGGGGGAGGACCTTTTTACTCTCCCCCAGCTCCAGGAAAGCCTTTGGTGCCTGGGAAGGGAGAAACATGAGCCTACTGGGCCCCCTAGAAATTGGGAAACAGGCTGTTTTCAGCTTCCAGAAAGCCTCCAGAGGTGGGGGAAGCTTTTGTTGCCCTCCCCAGACATTGAATTATGAGTGTGGGCACTTGTGCAAGCACAATAGCGCATGCACACGCTCTTTCGGCACCCAAGGAAAAAAAGGTTCACCATCACTGCTCTAGAGGCAGACAGAAGAAAGGCAAATAGCACACTGGCCATTTTCTAATAATAATTATTATTATTTTATTATTATTTATTAGATTTGTATGCCGCCCCTCTCCGTAGATGTATGTAACAAGTTAAGTGGATGGTTGGAGATCAGTGGTGGGAACATATAACTTTGATTTGTTTTCCTGACCAATGAAGAAGTCACTAAAGACATAATCACATTTTTAAAGAAGACCTAGTGACTTTAAAAAAAATATGAGAGAATACTTTATAAACTAAGAGTTTTGATACATTTATTGCAAGTAAGAAGATTCAACCTGGTTAATGCTTGGTTAAACATATTTATAGGAATATGACAATTATCCTTGGATACCCTCCATTTACCTCTTTTGACTTCTATTTTTATCATTATTTTGAAGGAAACAAATGTCCACCTCACTCCAGAAAAACAAAATCTGTTAGATGAGTTTGAAATGCATGTTTATGTATAATTAAATTGGCAGACTATTTTATGAATGCACAACACACACACACACACACACACACACTCTCTCTCTCTAATCCAATGTTTTTGTATAAAACATGGGATTTATATTTCATAAGAATTCAAATAATGTATTTTTAAATGTACATGCTGCTTACTAATACATGGAAATCTTCTAAAATCAGTTATTATATTTGGCACCAACATGTTTCTCCTGCTTTTAACATTCAAATCTCTGGCTACTAGACCTCTAAATTCTATTGTTTTCTATGTATAACATCAGCATCTACTCTCATCCTATAAACTTGTGTCTCATGATGGCTGAGATATGTATGGATTCTCAAGTATGGACTAATGGTGAATAAAAAGTTTCATAAGACATATGTACCACATTTCAGCTACGTTTAACAATGCCCTTTACACAATGCATAATAGTCTTCTCTTAATCCATAAACCAGAGCAACAGTCACTTCAGAGACAAGGATGGGCAAGGTAATTTCAATAAATGTTATTATTATTCAAGGTCTAATGGTACTATCTAAGAGTATCAGATAAGTGCTGAAAATTGTTTTTATTCCAAACCAGTCTGCAATTTCTACTAATTGACCACACTGATTTGATTCCAACTAGTGTTTTGTCTTTTTAGTGGAGTGTAATTATTTTTAATCATCATTCATCAAATTTATTAGTTGGTTGCACTATACAAGCTACACAAAGCCACATTTGTACTTCCATCTCCTTATTATGTAGGCATAGTTTGTGATATAATGCATAATCCCATACAGTAGGTGGTGTGATATTTTGGAAGGCTAGAATATAAAAAAATGTATTGTTTCTGCAACATCTTTGATTATAGTTTATACCCACTATTGTTCAACATGAATTAGATACATGGTATGCTGTAAAGAGTCCTCTTCCAAGTTAGGAAAACTATTTTTCCCCCGTTCTTTTTTATCAGAATCTTAAAAGTGTGAGAGCAATATATTCATTTCTTTTCCAGGAATTATTAGGAAGTGAATTCCTCCTATGAGATAACATGAGATATCCCCCTTTGGCAATCAAACTTATTATAGTCTGCAAGTATCCAATTGTGTAGGTTCTTGAATATCCCATTGTTTCCTCGACAGGGGAAAAAAACAGTTGCTCTGTTCAAAACAAGTATTTTCTCCCTAGCTTCTGAAAAGAAAAGCAATAATTCCAGGTGTATATCACTAACTAGCCCTAATACATTTTATCTATGCACATTTGACATGCATATTAAAAAGTTGCAGTGAATCTGCAAAACAGCACACATTAATCTTTTTTCAAAAATATTAAAAGTGTAGGGAGATGGAAAATCTATTGCTACACAATATTAAATAGGGCAATGGAAAGTCTAACTATCCATAATTTTTACACTATAAGATGCTCTGGACCATAAGATGCAACTATCTTTTGTGGAGGAAAACACGAAAACTAAAAATCTGCCTCTGCCTACCACTCCAGCACGTGGTTCGTCAGAACTCTGCTCCATTGCACCTGCCACTGGTCAGCTGAGTGACAGCTGAATTCTGGCCTCCCATAGCCTCACCAATAAGTGGGCTGGCTGACTAGAAATGGTGCTGTTGCTGCCTCCTCTGGGTCTGTTGCCTCTGCCGGGGAACATTGGAGTCTTCAGCAGAGTCCCCCACTATCGCTGCCACCGCCTATCGCTGCTGCCACCTATGGTTCCAGGCGGTGGGGATTGCCACCACCTATTGCCACCACCTGTTACTGCCACCACCTATTGCTTGCTGCTGCCTATTGCCAGCACTCACTACTGGCCTATTGTTATTGTTTGCCACTTATTGCTGCCACCTCCATATGGCAGTGGCAGCAACAAGCAGCCATGATCCTCACCACCTGGAACAGCTGATCAGCAGTATTCCCCCGAGGCCAATCCAACTGATAGGTGACAGTGGCAATAGAAGTGGTAGCAACAGGCGGTGGTGGCGATAGGCAATATTCACTCCATAAGATGACAGACATTTTCCCCCACTTTGGGGGGAGGGGGAAAGTGCATCTTATAGTGCAAAAAGACAGCACTACAAGTTCACTTCCACAACACTAGTGTCTTAGTAACCCTTTTGGCCTCATGCATACCATATTGACAAAGGCCTGTCCATAACATCATCAAAAAAGCACAACAAAGAATGTTCTTTCTGCGCCAGCTCAGGAAGCTCAAACTGCCCAAGGAGCTGCTGATACAGTTCTACAGAGGAATCATTGAGTCTGTCATCTGCACCTCTATAACTGTCTGGTTTGGTGCTGCAACCCAAACAGGACCGACACAGACTTCAGAGGATAATCAGAACTGCAGAAAAAACAATTGCTGCAAACCTGCCTTCCATTGAGGACCTGTATACTTCACGAGTCAAAAAGAGGGCGGGGAAAATATTTACTGACCCCCTCACATCCTGGACACAAATTGTTTCAACTCCCTACCCTCAAAACGTCGTACAGAGCACTGCACACCAAGACAACTAGACACAAGAACAGTTTTTTTTCTGAACGCCATCACTCTACAAACAAATAATTCCTCAACACCGTCAGACTTTCTATTAAATCTGCACTTCTATTCTACTAGTTTTTCTCATCATTCCTTTCACCCATTTCCTCCCATGTTGATTGTATGACTGTAACTTGTTGCTTATATCCTAAGATTTTTATTAATATTGCTCCTTCATTGCTTATTTGACCCCTATGACATCATTAAGTGTTGTACCACTGATTCTTGACAAATGTATATTTTATTTATGTAGCTGAGAGCATATGCACCAGACAAATTCCTTGTGTGTCCAATCACACTTGGCCAATTAAAAATTCTATTCTATTCTACAACACTTTGGATATTGTGTCTTTAAAATATCAGTATTCAGCTTTTTCAACCAACCAACAAATCATTCAGGATCAGAAAGTAATTGATGAAACAAATAAATTCAGCCTCACTCCAGTAGTTCTAGATAAAGTCCAACTGTTCAAAGTAAGATTTGCTTAGTATAGAACTGAAAAAAGTGAGTTGATGTTTGGTAAAAACAGCAATCTGAATTCTTCAATTAGGGGATTTATTACGCCAGACCGGACAACTTTACAATAATCAAACTTCAAGCTTTCTCGTTTGCATATTTATTCTCCTCAGCAGGGTTCCAATATCATTATGTTGAAATCAGTGTTGACTGATTTCAATTTTTGTTATTGTTCTATAGGCTAATTCGATTGTGGTTCTTTTCTTTAAAAAACTCATTCTAATTTAAATTACTTTATTTTTCTGTCAGATACATGATCTGCCATTCTTCAGGGAAGGGGGGGACCCTTGCTTGCACTCTTTATTTTATTGCTTTCTTCTATGTACCCTACATCCTGCATGCTATTGATTTATAGCTTTTTTGTCTGGTGCCTAGGTGCCCTGGGATTTTCACGTCTTTTGGGGAATGAAGGAGGGAGGGTCATGTAGGTTGCATCACCTGAAAGACGGCTGAGGATGACCCTGACAAACTTCCCTATCATGTTCTCAGAGCAGCTGGTACAATAACATCTTCATACCTGCAGATTGGCTGACTTCATACCTGCAGATTGGATGTTGAGAGAGGTTCCTAATTCCTTTATTCTATTTGTATTGCCTGATGGATCTCAGAGCCTGTTTTTATTTTATCCTGTTATCAACCTTGTTCAATAAAAGATTCCTTTTGAGATGCCAAGTTTCAAGTCTTTACTTTCTTGAATAAGGGAGAGAGGCCAGACCTTACACTTTTATTAAAATGCTTTTATGTAGTGATAATAATTTGACTTTGCTAGCGATTGACCAAGTAGCATGTAGAGGACATATTTAAAACTAATCTGTAGTATAAAAATAACTAATTAACAGAATAATGGTTTGTGATTACCCTTAATTTATAAGTGCTGCAATTCAATTTTCACTGAATAAAGAAGTAATTAATGAACATCAAAACTAATTTTCAATGTTTTCTTATTAAAATATAACTTAGCTACAACTGTTGTTGCTCCATATGATCAATAGAAGAAACAAATCAATGTTTCTTTTTGGGTTAATCCTAAAACAGCATCTCCAACAAAATGATTTACAAGTATAATTAAATGTTTCATGTTTCATTGATCACCAATAACTCTGGATTCCATTTTACACATTTGATCAGGAATACCTGCAAAGAATGCTGAAAATTCTTCTATAGGTTATAGAGCATCCTTAACCAATGGGTCAGAAAACACCAGCACAATATCTATATTCTTAAACATTCTGAAGCAGATCTATGTGATTGTTATTAGTCCACGACTCATTTGATGACACATCAACAGTCAAACATTTCAGGCATGTATCTGAAAAATTTCTCTGTAGGCATCAATAAAAGATTTAGTTTTGTATATTCATCTTTCTTTGAGAAAATGACAGATCAATAATTTAAATTACTTTCTTAAACATACATTTTTTTCTTACCTTGAGACCAATGATTTACGGATATTAAATTTAAACCACCGTGGCTGAATCTCCAAACATGTGTAAAATGCAACTAAATTTGCATTAAAAGAAAATAATTTACAGTAAACATAAAGTACTGTATGTGATCAATTAATTAGCTTCTGTTACCCTTTTTTGAATATATAGAAAATTGAAAATTTGAACCCAAATTTTTATTTTAATTATTTATTTATTTTATTATTTAGATTTGTATGCCGCCCCTCTCCGCGAACTCGGGGCGGCTCACAACAAGGCATAAACAAATCGTACAAATCCAAATAGATTCAAATAAATTTAAATATTTAAAAAAGGTTTTTAAAAAAGAACCCCAATATACTAACAAGCACACACACAAACATACCAAACATAAATTGTACATGCCCGGGGGAGATGTTTCAGTTCCCCCATGCCTGACGGCAAAGGTGGGTTTTAAGAACTTTACGGAAGGCAGGGAGAGTAGGGGCAGTTCTAATCTCCGGGGGGAGTTGGTTCCAGAGAGTCGGGGCCGCCACAGAGAAGGCTCTTCCCCTGGGGCCCGCCAACCAACATTGTTTAGTTGACGGGACCCGGAGAAGGCCCACTCGTCGCTGGGATTAAATATTTCAATAAACTTAATGTATGTTTAACAAATGAAGGAAGTCTGCCCTGAGAATGACATAAAATCTCTTGAAGGACTTGCTTTTGGTCCACTGTCCAAATTCTATGCAATTTCTGACATATATTTAGAAGACATCTATTTTCATATGGAAGTTGCCCCAGCATTACCAACAATAATTTGGAAAGCTCTATAGCTTGATCATAAAATACATGCTTTGCTAAAGCACTAAAATTAAAAATAGATATTGAAGGATTTAATAACTGAATAACTTGGGAACTACAAACGAGAAATATTAAGCTAGTTTACAGCTTTCTGGTCCTTGTAGTACCTACCAGAACATTAATCTCCCTCTTAAACATTGCTAGATTTATGACAAAGTTAGTTGCAAATCAAACATAGTAAAAAATAATCTTTTGAAAATTGCAGATCTTATGAAATTTTTGCTTTCTTACATGATAACTTTAAAAATGTAAACATTAATACAAATGCGTTGCAGCTCACAAGATTTTCATCATGTGGATGAGCATGATGGTATATGAGTCCTGAAAAAGTTGCTGATTCTAGATTACATGTACATAATGACCTGAGTGATTGACAGTAGAAAAAGGGTACAAATGCTTTAATTATTTAATGATGATTATGTACCATAAAGTCATTGTCAACTGTAACCTACCACATACATAGATTTTTGCCTATAATCATCTGTCCTAACCTGGTCCTTCAGTTCTTCCAATGATACACACATTCCTAACATAAATAAGTTCATCCAACTTTCGGGTCATCCTCTTTGTCGCTTCCCATCCACCTTTCCCTGTATTAGAACTTAATCCTCCAGTGTTGGGTCTTCATCATGGGTGAAATTAAAAAAATTAACAACCAATTTGCTGCCTGGTTGCTGGTGGGCATGGCCATGGGGGATGGCCTACACGGCCTCCTGCTCCACAGCAAGACGGATGTTTTTGTCTTCCCCAGGCTCTGGAGGCTTTCCTTGAGCCTCCAGGAGAGCGAAAATAGCCTCCCCCTAGTACTAGAGGCCCAATACTTCTGGTACTTCTAGTAGGCCCATTTTTTCCCTTCCCAGGCTCTAGAGGTTTTCCTTGCACCTCCTGGATGGTGAAAATGATCTTCCTGGCTCTGGAGGCATTCCGGAGGTTGGAAACAGGCCCTTTTTGGACTTATTTTATTATTATTATTATTTATTATTTAGATTTGTATGCCGCCCCTCTCCGCAGACTCGGGGCGGCTCACAGCAGGATACAACAATTCATGACGAATCTAAATATAATTTAAGATATTTAAAAACCCCATTTACTAAGCAAACATACACACAAACATACCATGCATAAATTGTACATGCCCGGGGGAGGTGATTCAGTTCCCCCATGCCTGACGACAAAGGTGGGTTTTAAGGAGTTTACGAAAGGCAGGGGAGAGTAGGGGCAGTTCTAATCTCTGGGGGGAGTTGGTTCCAGAGAGTCGGGGCCACCACAGAGAAGGCTCTTCCCCTGGGGCCCGCCAACCGACATTTTTTAGTTGACGGGACCCGGAGAAAACCCACTCTGTGGGACCTAATCGGTCGCTGGGATTCGTGCGGCAGAAGGAGGTCTCGGCGATATTCTGGTCCAGTGCCATGGACTTCCAGTAGGCCCATTTTGGCCCTCCTCCTCAGGCTTCGGAAGCTTTCCTTGAGCCTCCAGGAGAGTGAAACTGGCCTTCCCTGGGCTCTCGAGGCCAGAAACGGGCCCATTTCTGGACTTCTAATAGACCCTTTTTTTGCCCCTCTCCCCCTCCCCCAAGAGTCTCCATGCAGGCCCTGCACTTACCTGGCATCCAAAATGGGCTGCATGGAGATTCCTGGGAAGCCGGGTCATCCAGTCCTTGCAAAAACTGGTTTGCCAAACCAGATGAAAATTAACATCTGGTTTGCCTGAATCAGTCTAAACTGGCTGAATCCCACACCTGCTTCACATAATATAGGTAGGATACTTTAAGCCTGATCAGTGTCTTAATGTATGCTAATAAAAGTAAATACTCTTTAAATGTTTCTCCAAACTTCTCTTCTTTACGGAAGGGCAGACTGTAATATTTTCTATGTTCATCATGGCTAGTAGTTTGCAAAACAAACTATATTTTAAAGCTTTCTTTTGTTAAAAAAACGTTCTAACTTAAAAAAAAAATAGTTTTATTTATTAATAAAAAAGGGGGAAGGGAAGTATAAACAGGAAGAGAAAAAAGGTAAGGGGAAAGGATACAAATCAAGAGTTTGGAAAATGATAGTATTATACACAGTAATACATAAAATTCTTTGTATTATATTTCTCAACTATGTAAATAAAAGTATCCTTATTATTACCATTTATATCATATATTTGTAATTCATACATTTAATTTCCAATTAAATTCCATTTCTAATACGTATATATAAAAACGTTCTAACTTTTAAAACATTTTAAATATTGTTTTTTTTTGCTCCTTGCTTGGTTTTAATGTTGAAAAAGTTCTGAAGAATTCAAATACATAAAAAGAGACAACCTTATTTTATTACTTGAAGGCCCCAAACTGCTTTAAAGGGTAAATTCATATCAAGTTTTGAACAAGTACAAAGAAAATGAAATAATTATTAGCCAGATTAAAAATAAAATACCCACTCGTTGCTGCTCTAATCTCCCCCAAACAACTTTCTTGCCAGATTATAATTTTGTATTTCTTTTTTTCTGTTTTTGTAACAAGGATATGTGAGGTAGTAACAAGAGTATCTGAAGATTAGCCACACAGAAAAGAAATACTAGAGCTACCTGGACTTTTTCAATGCTGAACTAATTATTAGTAGACATACCCCACCCTAAACTAATTAGATTACAATCAGCATAAGAAATAAGTATAACACATATCAAGGAGCTCATTAAAACTGTTATGACTCAGCTTGATGTCATTGTCTCATTTTTCTTTGATGTCTCTTTTAAGAGAGAAAAGAAAAGCATTTTTTTGCTTTTTTGCAGAAAACTGCAAACATAAGCACTACATCATGGAAACTACACAAATCATTTTTTTAAAAAAAAACCTCTCTGATTTATTGAATTTTTTTGAAGCTCATAAAATATAATTTTTTAAAATAATAAATGTACATCTGTACAAAACTCTCAGAAAAGATACTGAAATTCCCCCTTTGGAGCTAATTATTGTTTTACGGGGCATGATTGAAACCAGATGATGCAAATATTAAAATCTTATCAAAAGTAGAATAAACAAGTATCTGTTGATGTTGTCAATTTGTATTATTTCATCAGAGATTCTGGAAATTTCAAAATTATGCATAGTTGAGCTGCTTTGTGAAAGGTATTTGAAAGCATAAACATGTGATTGTTAATACCTGCTGCATCATAAACGTTAGGGAAAGAAACTGAAACATTATTTTGTGAGTGGGAGTAGAAGTGGAATTGATGGAAGTAGAATTCTGCAGCCAACTTAATATTCTTAAATATCCTCTAGAAGGTTTCCCGTTCTCCAAAGTGGGTTTTAAGGGTGTATAGAGTGACATAGATAAAAAGAAAACAGTGGAAATTGCATTTCATAACCAGACATCTGCTTATATAAAACAAATTCTTTTTTATTTCTATTTTATTATCTAATGGCAACAGTTGATGTTATTTTCTACTGCCTAGGTAAAAAAAAGTATTTGGTTTGGGGATCACAAATGGAAATGGATTTAACATAAGACTCTAAATAATAATAAAACAGCCTACAGGGGCCTAACAGCCATTTTGCTCCAAGGTCTAGCAGTACAGCCAATTATTTTAAGTGATTTAAATAGTCTTAGCTGTGTACCTGGATGAAATAAATTGCAGGCTTCTAAAGTTATATACATGCTGGCAAATCCAAATGGCTTTAATGCAGAATGTTAGATTGTAATGTACAGCCATTGCTACTTCATTACTGAAGATAGCATGCCATTTCATTTTTAAGCTGTAAGGCATAAAAACCATTTAGAAATGGTTTAGATGAAATGGCGTGGCTCACATCTGCTTGCCAAAAGCATGAGAAGCAAAGTCGTTTGTCTTTCACAATACTGTGCTTTGTAATATATGCCGTGACCAAGATGATGGTCACACTGATTGATTTCCCAACATCCTTATCCTAAAAGTCTTTAATAAAAAAAACCTGAACATGGCATGAAATTGCAAAAAACATCTGATCAATTTATAGGGAAGCCACAAGAGAACATTCTTTCATAAAAGAGATCATATAAATAAACTATTTTCAAAGTAATCAATATGCTGATAATAAGAGAAACTTAGATGAAAATTGTTTACCTAAAACTTTCAGTCTTTCTGCTCCAACGACCACTTCATTATCATCTGCAGAAAATAACAATTTCCCTGAAGTGGTTAGCACTTGAAATTTTTGGCTGTAGGCTTCCACTGCTTTGGGACCTAAAGAAAAGGAAAAAAAATTAGTGGGCTATATAACTAATCTAATCTTGGAAATTATACATAACTAATATTTATTGAGCATAATGAACAGAGCTTCAGGGAAGCTAATAAACCTGAATAAATAAATAATATTCCTTGAAATACTGATAAACACGCCTGTCTATATTCTACTATATTTACAACATATTACTTTAAATCAATTAAGCATGTATTTAACATTTATATTCTTTAAAAATAAATCACTACTCTGCTGTTTGTTACCAACTTGAACACTGTCAAAAGAAACATTTCAAGTTGTCATTACAAGCTAAAAATCCATGAAATTATGAACCAGGAGCGTCAACATTTCCAGTAAATGAAACACTGATTCCCCATATCTCCATAAAGAGAAAGAAAAGATGTCTAGTAGAGATAATCTCAGAAATAACTGAGTGGCATGGAATCTATGTATTGTATTTTTGCAGCATATTATACTGGAGTATATTATGTAGATGCCATAGAATAATACAGCTCACCTCTGACAGTACCATTAAGATTAGATCTTCTAAATTTTCATTTAGAAACTCAGGGTAAAATTCAAAGTATATCTGTATTTATTACAACACTCGTAGGCCAACCATCCCTACACATTTCTAAGAAACTTACAAAAACACAAAAGCAATTGTAAAAAGATAAATAAAAACAAGAAAATACATAAATATGGTTTTAATTTATTCATAGTCTATAATGAAGAGGAGACTTGCTTTAGTAATACAATAGTGGCAATACATTTCATAACAAGGACTTACTATACAGAAAACTGAATTTATCACTGATATTTTAAATGTCTTGTCTGTATGCCTCTCAGTGGAGTTAGGTAAACTGGTCCCATCCACTTAACTAAAGTAGATGTATAATAAGAAATACACATTCTTCTGGTTTCTCTGAATAAGAACTTTTCTTCCATCAATGAAAGGCAAGTATTCAATTGGTGGGAAGACACATTTTGTAATCTCCAGAATTACTTTCCCAACATATTTGACAAATTTATTAATCAGTGAGAGAACACATTCAGAGAGTGTGAGTTGCACCAGTGGGAATTGGACTAAAGTAATTTCTTTTCCTTATTTCTGAGTGAGAGCAAATACTGAACAGAGCTCTGTTTAAGAAAGCTCCCCCACCCCTCTCTTCATATACATATAACGTACAGTGATACCTCGTCTTACGCAACCCCTTGTCATATGAACTTTTCGAGACACGGAACCCAGGGTTTAAGATTTTTTTTGCCTCTTTCCGAACTATTTTCACCTTATGAACCCGTTGCCGCCGCTGGGATGCCCCACCTCCGGACTTCCATTGCAGCCGAAGCGCCCGTTTTCATGCTGGTGGGATTCCCGTGAGGCTCCCCTCCATAGGAAACCCCACCTCCGGGACTTCCACATTTTTGCGATCCTGCAGGGGAATCCAGCAGGAAATCCCACCATCGCAAAAATGGGTGCTTCGCTGGCAACAGAAGTCTGGAGGTGGGGTTTCCCAGCGAGGGGAAACTCAGCAAAATTGCAGCATCGCATTGTTTTTGCGATGCTGGGATTCCCCTGCTGGGATTCCCCTGCAGCATCGCAAAACGAGGGAGTTAGAAGGTGGGGTTTCCCATGGAGGGGAGCCCCAGGGGAATCCCACCAGTGTGAAAATGGGCGCTTCGGCTGGCAAAAGGGGTGAATTTTGTGCTTATATGCATTAATCGCTTTTCCATTGATTCTTTCGTCTTACGAACTTTTCATCTTACGAACCTCGTCCTGGAACCAATTAAGTTCGTAAGACAAGGTATCACTGTATATCAATATCAGCCATCTGGTTCTTTCAACAACATCAATCATTACTTTTCCTGAAACTTTCCTGAAACCATAAACTTTTCATGAAAAACAAAAGGCCAATGGAAATGAAAATGAATTTTAATCAAACTTGAATAACTAGAACATTTTAAATGTTCTGATAATTCTTTCAATATTATAGAAAATGTTTAGTCTGAGCTCAGTTTAGAGCAGTTATGGTAAATCTATGGCATGCATGCAACAGGTGGCATGCAGAGCCTTATTTGAAGGCATGCAAGGCATTGCCCTATGTCAACTCCAGCGTGCGCCTGATTTTCAGATTTCTTTTTAGCCGTTTGCTTTTCCCAGGGTTCAGGAAAGCTTCCTGACAGCTGGGGAAGGTCAAAAAAGACCCAACGGGCCAACAGAAGTTCAGTTCTGTGTGTCACCCCAGCTACCTTTTCGCTGTCAGAGGTCTTCAGAACTTCTTCAGCTTTGGACAGTTGCAGCCAGACCTCGCACAATTCGGCCCATTTCTTCTGCAGACAGCAAGTCTTTCCCCAAGGCCTCTGCAGCCAATAACAGAACTCCAGATTGACCGGGACCTCTGTTATTGGCTACAGAGGATTTCAGAAAAAGCCTTGCTCGCTGTAGAAGAATGGGCTCAGGTGTGCGAGACTTAGTTGCAACTATCTGAAGGTAAGTAGTATGGCAGCTGCACTTTCGTTTCATTTCAGAATTTCTGATTGGCCCGTTGGGCAATTTTTCACAATCCTCAGGCTTCAGGAGCTTTCCTGAATCCTAGGAGAGTGAAATGCACCCCAACAGGTCTACCAGAAATCCAGAGGTTTCAGTGAGGCCTGTGCGCATGCATGGGGGCAGCATAGGGGGTGGGGCACATGTGCAGGGGGGGGAGGGCATTGCATTATTGATGTGGGCATCCTTTTGACACCTGATCCAAAAAAGTTTATCATCGCTGGTTTAGAGTATACTGAAGAATAGAAATAAAGATGTCTCATAAAGATACAGCAGAAATACAGCAGAAAAGGATATTTTCAACAGCAGTTTATTCATCTCTTCCTACAGAAAACTAAGTCTTAAATATCCTCCCATACCATTAACAAATCTTTTTTGATTAAAATGCCTCCCACAAATTTCCATTTATTTGCCACAATTTCTGATTGCTCCCATTTTTTTAAAGCAGGCTACTCTTCATTCAACATAAGTTTGGGCATCACTTCTATACCTATTAAGGTTCTCTTGTTGCCTTTTAACCAGGAACAAGATCATATCTAAACAGCTATAATACTATACAAAGTACCTTTCTTTGAATATATTTTTTACAAAAAATTGGTCTCTAACGATATCTACATCATAAGTTCTCCTTCTGCAGACATGCCCTATGTAAATATATGCAATATTAGTAAAAGAGTTGTTGAAGTGTGGAACTCATTATCGGACCCCGTAGTATCATCCCTAACCCCCAACATTTTACCCTTAGACACAGTTGACCTTTTCAGATTCCTAAGAGGTCAGTAAGGGGTGTGCATAAGTGCACTAGAGTGCCTTCCCACCCCTGTCCTAGTGTCTCTCCTATATCCCATATATCTTCTCTTCTATCCCTTTATCTTTCTTCCTGATTTATCGTATCCTATACCTCTCTTCTATTCTTTCTCTATTTTTTTGCCCCTTGAAGGTGTCCTCTACTACCATCATTGTGTATTATTGTGTATTGGACAAAATAAAATAAATTAAAATAAATAAAATATATCATTTCTGGTTAACAATTAATACGTAAAGATGCTGTGTTACAATGAAGTATGAATGAAGTTCATAAAGAGTACAAGGTATATGACACAAAAAATAGCTGTCAAGTTCAAGAATAAATTAGGAAACAAATTCATTCATGCACAACCATGTGGCCAAGCTCTACAGATTTAGCACTGAGGGAAAAGTTACTTCCATTTTAAATATAGTTTCAATTAAATACACATATTACAGTTGAATTATATTAACATTTATAATTAACTGACTAGCATTTTGCATTTCCAAAGGGGAATGCATTTTTACCCTTTAATATATTTTGTGTTGGATTATCACAGTGAAATTAGATTAAATTTTGCATTACTTCAATAAAATGGAATCCAAAGTGAAAAGGGTTACGGAGTATTGTTGCAAATGCAAATATTACTCACTGACATATTCAAATTGTCATTGCTATCCTATTATTTCTCAAAGAGAGAGGTTAGAAAATTATTATAGTATATTATATTACTGTTATTATTGTAATTTCTAAAGTTATCTAGCTAATCGCAACTCTGTATGGTTCATCAATTGCAGGATAATTTGGGAGCTGATTTTTTACAAGTGTAAAGTCAAAGATCAAGGGCAATAATTCACATTCAAAATCTTAATGTGATTATATAGTACTGTACTACAGTACTGTAATGCTGAATATTATTACATACTATTTGAATCAGATGTCACAGAGTTGAAGGTAACTACTTAACAACATTATTTCACAAAAGCATCAAGAATTAATAACCAAAGATATTATTATGAAAACTTTGTTAAATGAACTTTCCAATTTTTCATAGGTACATGCAAATAAACGTACTCCTCACTTCCTGCCTGATGGAAGAGATATGAACTAATCTCTACTGTGTTATTCTGTGCTACAGCTATTGAAGACTGTATTTGACTTTTTGTATGTATCAAGGGAAAGTCTATGGAGATTCTCAGTCATCCAGGTCATGGTTGTCCCAAAGGTGCTTTTCAAGAGACAACTGGGCTTTCTGTTTTTTTCTTTGAAGATTTTTTTCTTTGAAGACATGTTGCTTCTTATCCAAGAGCTGAAAAAGAAAACCAGAAAGTCTAGTTGCCTCTTGAAAAAGCATCTTTGGGGTATGAGGCAAAGATTTTTTCACACTATCACTATGTCCATCTTTTACCTATCCCATAGTTAATTAAGTCTCTATGTTTAACCTTAAAAATAAAGGTTATTTTTTCCTCTCATTTTTATTTTTCTTCGGGATGTAGCTTAGATAAGAAGCAGGGCTTTCCAATCCTGTCTATTTCTTAATAAATCTTGCTTTTACTTATTTATTTATTCGATTTTTATGCCGCCCTTCTCCTTAGACTCAGGGCAGCTTACAACATGTTAGCAATAGCACTTTTTAACAGAGCCAGCCTATTGCCCCCACAATCCAGGTCCTCATTTTACCCATCTCGGAAGGATGGAAGGCTGAGTCAACCTTGAGCCAGTGATGAGATTTGAACCGCTGACCTTCAGATCTACAGTCAGCTTCAGTGGCCTGCAGTACAGCACTCTACCTGCTGCGCCACCCCCTTTGCTAGAAACCACCAATTAAGAACACAGATTGTGTGTTGCATGTGTGTTTTGTCTGCTTATATTTTGGATCATATTTTCTCACAACAGCATCTGCTGTATCAAATATCTTACCACAGCTGGCTAAGTCTAAAAGATAAGGACACACTGGTCCAATGGCACAAAGCATTAGTTGGTTGCTCACTCTCATGGCAGGTTACGGTGGTTGAATGGTGCAAGAGTAGAGGTTCTGAACTAGCCTTTCCTCGCAGATCCCTTAATCCAGGATTTCCCCACCAATTGGGCCGCCATGTTAGGAATTGGGATGCAAAGATGGAAATGAGCAGCCAGCGAGTGAGCAAGCAAAAAAGGAACCATCCTCTCCAGCTGTGGAAAATTTATCTTCCATGAAACCAGTTCTTGATGGGGATCATTAGTTGACAATCTGGAATGAACTTGATGTCAGCATTGACCTGTGTTAAGTTTATTTCCTGAGAAGGATAGTCACATCCATTCTGGCAAGCAAGGCTCCATTTAAAAAATATCTGAAGGGTATCAATGAGAGAAGCATATTGTATATTTGGTATTCCATTAGATGGAATTGGTGGCCTGAATGAGGAGGGATTCTGCATATTTTAATGCATGGATTAGGTTAGCCTGATTAGAAGGGTTAAGATTAATCAGTTACACTGATTAGAATGGATAAAATTCTGATGGAGTTGACTAATCTCATATTTATTTATTTATTTATTTGTTTGTTTGTTTGTTTGTTTGTTTGTTTGTTTGTTTGTTTGTTTGTTTGTTTATTTATTTATTTATTTATTTATTTGATTTGTATGCCGCCCCTCTCCATAGATACCCTTGGAGTTCTACCTGCTTTCTTTGTTTGTGATGGTGTCACTTCTAACCCTAATCTTTTGCCAAAGAAATCAATGATCTTTCAACCACGCTGGCCTTTTTACAGTTGGTTGGTTACATTTTTAAGTATAAATCATGTTTTTTAGAAAATGGTATAGATAGAAAGGAAGGGTACAGAATAAATGAATGGAGTTAGTTCAGAAAGTCCTTTTTTAGATTTCCACTTACAGCCCAATTCAAACCAACATCATACTCCACAGAGATGGACACCATAAATAATTACTTTCCAATGACTACTCCACAAAGCTAATTACCTTTTTAATTTTAGTCTTACTTAAATGGCTGTTCTTAGTTCTAAATTAGCATGGTTTTTATGGGCATGCATAGATCTGTCTTAAACCTTGATTCTTTTTGACAAACTCAAATATACATGGGTTCCCCCCTCCCCATATCAATCTATAATTTATCTACAGGAATTATAACACAACTCTTTCTCCCATGTAATACAAAATACCTGAAGTTTTCAGATTTGTAAAATAGCTACGCTATTGATTCCCATCAATCACTATTTCTTCCAAGATTGGAATTGGAATGTTTAAAGCAAACTATGGAAACCTAATAAAAACCACAAAGTCCATAGTTATAGGGCTGTACAAAGCTGGAAAAAGATGAGTTTTGTCAAGACTTCATATGAAGTACTCCTTTGAAGCTGCTGCATGGAAGAAGGAGAACTTCTGCTTCTATAGCTCAAAGCAAAGCTACTGCCTTCTGGGGGGAAGTTCAGTACTTCTAATAGAGTAGTCTGGCTATGTAAGCACTGGCAAAGTCCCCACTGTGACCCCCAAAACCCTCCATTTCTGAGGAAATGGAAACAAAGAGTTGGAAAATATACGGTAGATTTCTTCCTATAGTATGCCTACAGAATGCATTTATTTTTAAAACCAACTATGTTGAAGAATGATTACATAGCCACAAAACCTATGTGCAAAAAACACTGGGTGTGGCTTCCTCTGTTTTGCCCTTCTTGTTTCAAAGGCAAAGTTGCATTTTTGAGAGATGTTTTGGCAGATGGCACAAGTCTTCTATTAGCAGTACCTCCATGGTGTTTGTGATTCCTTTGCTCCTCTTACTTTTTTCTGTTATTCAGCCATTGGTGCAACTCCACATATTCTGCCTGCCAACAGCAGATGAGTCACCAACCATACAACTATAATGTAAGTGCTGACCAAGGCTCCTTAATGAATGACTTAACTGGCTGTCTGAAACACAAAACAAGCCAGGTGGTCTAATGTCAGTCAGAATGATATGTGGTTGCATGATTCTCGTCTCCCAATCCTGGACTTCTTTGCTGCTGTTGCTCCTATTGTAAAAGCTTGCCCATGCTTAGATGTGACAGGTCTGCTGGGGAATTTCAGAAGCATCCACTTCCCTGTCAAACATTGAGTGTAGCAGTTTGTGAACATAAATGGTACTCATCTGCACCAGGGATTTTAAAAAGATTTTTAGAAACCGTTTAAAGACAGAGGACTTCTCTGTGCTATGAATATTAATCAGATTGATTCCAATTGTTTCAGGTACGTGTAAAGTATTCAGGGATTGTCTTTTGCCTGTTCCAAATCCTTGGGACAGTTGGCACTTTGCTGATTAATATTTATAATGGTATCAGAAATCACAATTCTATTCTGAATGTCTGCTAGACTAAGGGAGCATTAGTTTCTAGATCTGTGAATTCTTGCTATCCTGAACATGCCTGCTTCTTCAGGTCTCTTGCAGGGTTTTTCTTTTTTCAGCTTTGCAAGGGCAAGCTGGGGTCACAGTTATATCAATGTAGGTATGTTACTGATGAGTATTCCAAGGGCTAATGCTCTCATCATTATGCTCATTTGGTTCCCCCTTTCTCTTCCTCAGATATTTCCCTTGCCTTACCTGTTACCAGACGTGTAAGGACTTTACTCTCCTCATTGAGAATGTTCACTGTAACATTCTGAGCAGACTGGAAGTACAGAGGGTTGCCCTACAATAGGAGCACAAGAAAAAGAAATTAATGAGGTGGACATCACTTCCCAGAAGAAAATGCACTTTCTCTGACCTTCTTCCTAACCCAGTAGGGCGGAAATGCCTAGATCAGTTTTATATCTATTTGGTAAAATGTTCCATGGCTTCTTTTCAGTTGCTCAACAAAATGCCTGGAAAAGTAGAACACTATACAATGTGACCAACTTTTTTTTAAGTGGTAGAAAATTGCATGGATTTGCTTCTATGTGATAGCGAATCACATTTTGAAGTTTGGTTTGAGGCATAGTCAATAGTGGTATTGGTAATTTTAAAAAATCTAAACAGAAGGATAAAAGAGATTGAATAAAATGTTGAATGCTACTTCTAGCTACTACACTGATTTGTTATTGTTTCATGTCTATTGCAAGTTTCTTTTTTCTATGCCACTTTTTTTACTTTTCTTTTTTAAAATGAAGTCTGTTAGATTACTCGCCCAACATAAATTGCTAACTGCTATCATCAGAAACTTGCCTCAGATTGACAATTTTTAAAGTCCATCTTTAAAAACACAGAGTGGCATTCAAACCTAAAGGATATCATTGTGGCATGGGCATGGGTACCAAATGTTATTCCAGTATGTCACTGTCCCTGCTACTTGCAGATTGGAAAAAAATGAAAATCATCAAAACTGAATGAAAATATTTACACTGCTTAGGCAAAATATTTTTTTATTAAAGCCCAATATCATTTTTCTTTAATGTATGTTTAAGATGCTTGCGTTCAAAAAGTAGCGTGAGGCAGACACAATTTGTTGCAAATAAATATATAACTATCTATTAAGAAGTTAAATATTTAACTTCTTTAAATGAGGAAATAATGATATATTGATCAAAAATTAAGGCCATGATTCACCGGTATACTAATTGACATTTTATAGTGGAAAATGGAGACTGCTTCTGTTAGATATTCTCAGAGGGAGCAGAATTAGCATACCAACCTCTAATTGGTCCATTTAAGTGGCAGGAAATTATAGCAGTTGCCGGTCTGACTGGCAGAGCCCTTTAAAAAGAGGGAGCCATTGCCAGCCGGCATCCTTTTTACGGAGATTCCAACCAAAGTGCTGAACCTTATGGGGAGTCCCACCTCTTCATTCAAGCCCATACAAACAGCTTCCAGAGCACCCAATTTGCACTGAAAGATGTTGAAAGAAAATGCAGGGCGTCCTGCATAAGCCACGCCCACAGTGTGGTAGTAAAAATTTTGGTAGCCCTTCACTGGTTACTACAGATGCACAGTTTGGGATGCATGCATATTAGCTTCAATTTCCCAAGATCGATTAGTGAATGAAGTATTCCAAATTGCCTCATCATTGTTTAAAATCTAAAATACAGTCTACTTTATATTCTTCCTGCCAGGAAAAAAAGGGAAAGAAATAAGGGTGGCGGTGGTGTCACATAGAAACATGGTTTTAATAAACAGTAGTTAATAAAGAATAGATATGGAAGGCCAGATGAATCTTCATTGAAGTTGGCAATTGTAAACAAAAAGTGTCCACTAACCAGTGTAGATTAAGAGAAGGGCGGATAAATTTTGAATCTCACTTCCTTGAAGGGCAGGAAGATGGCAAAAACTTAGTTGAAGCCACACAGCAATACTTAAGCTCTCTAGTCTATGGCCATCTGTCATATATTTATGAGCCACTGTGGCCAGGTCCAGCTGTTCCTTGAGAGGGAGTTGTGCTGCTTGCTGTTCCTCTAGGAAGGTGGATGTATTCTCATCTGAGAAACTTCAGATGAGGGCACCTTGGAAGATTAATGGTACAGATTATAGCTATAAACCATCTGGATAGGTTGTGGTAAGCAAATTCTGGGTACAAAGTCCAGCCAATTGACCTGTTGATACAAGACACAGCAGTGCAAGAATTGGAGAAGAATTGTGTTGGTTCTCTGTGTCTCCCTATCTGTCTTCAGGAGGTTGATGGATAATAAATGAATTTGCATATGAAAAAACTGGAAGAAAGATTTCCAGAAAAGGGATGTAAATTGAGCTCAGTGATCATACCTATAGTGAAGGACATTGATTAAAAAGAGCTTGACAGTTTCTCGTGCAGAGAGTAGTCACATACAGGTAGTAAATTATTCCATCTTGGTAAACAGATCATTCACCATCAAGTCAGATAGATGAGTAATAACATCCCATAAGAATTTATTCCAAATTCCAGCCTAAGATGGAAGGATTCGGCCACAAACCTGTCTTGACAATAGGTATGATAAGAAGAAATACAGTCCTAAGAATCCATCTGCATGTGAGGGCACCAGTAACTACTAAATAAAAGATGGACAGTCAAAGGCGGGTTATATCTTGGGTCTTCGAAAAGTGACACATATTAACAAATAATGTAGAAAAAAAATCAAAGAACTATGTCTCCTTGACCCAGACTAGACATATGGATACTATTGCTGCTGTAGTCTCACATGGTCTAGAGCAGTGATTTTCAACCTTTTTTGAGCCGCGGCACATTTTTTACATTTACAAAATCCTGGGGCACACCACCAACCAAAATGACACTAATCTAATAAATAAATAAATAAATAAATAAATAAATACGTACGTACGTACGTACGTACATAAATAACCCCCTCATATATACAATCCCATGTAACATCCTCTTATAAATACAGTCAATCATCAATCATCCCTCCTCAAATTTATACCGCTCTCTCATTTCTGGGTACTTCTCCTGTCTTTCCCCCTTTTCTCTCTCATGTTTCTCATTTCTCTCTCTTCCTCCCTTATTCCCTCATTCCTTCTCCCCCTCACTTCTCCTCTTTTTTCATCCCTGTCTCTCTCCCCCCTTTATGCGTGTGTGTGTATACACACTCGAACCATTTCCAAAACCAGTTGAGGGCTGGGTTTTTTCCCTCTTTTATTCTTTTCAAAAACAGGTGTGGGCTGGGGGGGGGTTTCTTATTATTTGGGTGCTTTTTACCATATGCTTCAAGAAGTACCTCTCTCTCTCTCTCTTTTGCTCTCTCTCGTTCTCTCTCTTATTTTCTTTCTCTCTCATGCTTTCTCTCTCTTGTTCTCTGGCGGGATTAGTCATCTGTTGTCCTCCTGATGCTGCTGACGTGGTGCCAGGGACAAAATGCCCACCCACTCCTGAGGGAAAAGACGGACTGTTTGGGATGGCAATTAGCATCTCTCCCACCGCGTTAAGTAGGCAAGGCAAGGCAGAAACTCGCCGGACGCGGAGCCCAAAAAAAGCGCCTCAGGAAGGCAGAAGCGAAGCGCCCCCACCGCCCGCTCGCTTTCCAACGCTGCGCCCGTTGTGCCAGGCTCTTTGCCTGAATCCGCCTCCTTTCTGAGGCTCGAGCGAGCCTCCTTCGCTGGCAGCCGGGGGGGGTCAGCTTCGCCTCCTGCCCAGCCGAAAGTGTGCGTGTGAGGGGGGAGAGCTTGCTTCTGCAACCGCATGGCCAGAGAGAAGCGGGATAGCAAGGCGGCGGCATTCTTCTGCCTGGCCTGGGCGCTCTGCTTGGTTTTCCCGGGCTTCCCGCAGCATGTAGGTGGCCGAGAAGACCGAGCGGGACTGTGAGAGGGGTGGGCGTTCCCACAGCGCTCGGAGCGGCTAGCGGACGGATCGCCAGCGCCGCTGCAGCCACAGCTGTGGGAGGAGCCGCGCCCCAAGAAAGCCGGAGAGAAGGACGGATCGGGCGGGGACAGCCACAAGTGGAAGCCTCAGCCCTGGAGTTCCCACTTGCAGAAGCCGCCCCTCCCCCGGCTATTGCCCGCCGCTATTAGCGAGGAGAAGCCATGCGCGCGAGGGGACCGACTTTCAAAACAACCTTTGCTGGCCTCCACCTCGCGGCACACCTGACCATGTCTCGCGGCACACCAGTGTGCCGCGGCACACCGGTTGGGAAACACTGGTCTAGAGCAGGGGTGTCAAACCCACGCCATCACATTGTTGTCACATGACATATCAAAACTTTCTCCCTTCACTAAAATTGGGCAGGGCTGGCCAGTATGTGATGCATCTGGCCCACAGTCAGTGAGGTTGACTCCCCTGGTCTAGAGCCGTGATAACGAACCTATGCTATGCATACCACAGGTGGCACATAGAGTCATATTGGAGGGCACTCGAGGCGTTGCCCTATGTCAGTTCCAGCACGCATGGAAAATGGACTTCCAGTTTGCCTGTTGTGCTGTTTTTTACACTCCGGGGCTTCAGTAAGTTTCCCTGAAGGCTATGAAGTGTGAAAAACAGTACAATGGGTAAACTGGAAGTCCATTTCCCCAAACTTCCAGTTTGCCTGTTTGGCCATTTTTTCACTGTCTCAGGATTCACTGAAACCTGAGACAGTGGGGACGGGGGGAATTGTGCATATGCGCAGGGCAGCAGTGTGTGTGTGTGCGCGCACATGCATGGCGAGAGGGAATGGGTGTGGGCAAGTGCACAAGTGCTAGCACACACATACCCTTTTGGTACACAAACCAAAACTGATTGTTTATGTTGGCTCTTTCATTTTTCCCCAGTTGCTCCTTAATATCTCATATCTGTTGAAATTAGCAGCAACTTTCCATCTTCCAGATAGGACCCTTAATGCCAGTATTATTTTATAATAAAGATGCCAGTATTTTCCTGCTCTTGATGACTTGATGGCAGGATGGATGACTAAATCCAGGAATTGTTTAATTAGTGATCAGCATTGTCACAGTTCATAACATAAATTGTTTGGTAGCAATGTACCCTCGTGTAATGAAAAATGTTGTATGCATTGAAGCATGTGAGTATCTCTGAATTAATTGAAGCATGTGAGTATCTTGGAATTAATGAATCAGAATTTCTATAGTTCATCTATGCAAGCAGTACATACTTTTGGAATGAGAAATTTTAAATTTAGAGGTGCTCATGTTAAAGAATATAATTAAATATATATTTGTTCTGCTAAATACAACCTAGCTTTTGCTTTTCAAACCACATGAAAAGATAAAGTTGAGAATATAAATACCATATTTTATTTATGTGGCAGAGGTAACATTACTTGGGCTTGTCATTGTCATGTTCTAGGCTACCAGCAGGGGGAGACTTTTGGCGGGAGTAGTCTTGTGTTCTGATTGGTTAATTGGGAAGTATAAAACCCTGTCGTTGTGTTTTGTTACCTCAGTTCTGTGTTTAAATAAAGTTGAGTTATACCAGCTGTGACTGCTCAGTTCCTTCACTACACTGGCGACGAAGGAAAGTTGGATCAGAATCCACATTTCTAGCTGCCGTCGTGAGGAAAAAAGAACCGGTAAATCAGAATGTCAACACAAATAGTTTTTCCTCCGTTTAATCCTCAAGGGGAATCTTGGGAAGCTTATCTCGCCCGATTTGAGTGCTTCTTGATTTCAAATGATTACAAAGATCTTTCTGGAGACAGAAAAAGGGCTTATTTCTTGAGTTTTTGTGGGACAGACATGTTAGAGACTTCCCTGTCATTATTTGCCCCTCGATCTATTCATGATGTGCCATGGGGGGAATTCCTTACAACTCTACAAAACCATTATGCCCCCCCACCGTCTCGCAGCGCTCGTAGATATTTATTTTATCACAGAAATCAAGCAGAGGGGGAGACAATTAACCAATACATGGCAGCCCTCCGGCGCGCAGCAAAATCCTGTGAGTTTCAAGATTTGGATGATTATCTTTTGGATCGTTTAATTTATGGGGTGAGGGATGCCAGACTTCGGCGCAGGCTTTTAACAATGTCTGAAGTGACACTAGCGGCTGCGTTAAAAGAGGCTAGGGCTGTAGAGATGTCTACACAGTCATTGGCAGAGATGGATCTGCCTGCAGACACAGCCACTACGCATAGCACTGCAGCTGCTGCAATTTTGCCACCAGAAATAGAAAAAAATTTGAGGCAAGAAGAGGAAGAAGAAATTAATAAATTAGCCACCTCATCCAGGCAAAGGCAAGCACCTTCGGGAGATCCCCGTTCCCTGGGGGCATCGCGTTCCTCGTGTGGGGGTTGTGGCGGAGATCACCCCCGAGCACTCTGTGGATTCCGCGAGGCTTACTGCCGCCGTTGTGGAAAGCAAGGTCATATAGCAAGGGTCTGTCGTATGCGAAGGAATGCCAGCACGCAGCCTTTTCCTGTCAGAGAGCCATTTTTTCAACAGCAGAGGGCGTGGCAGAGGGAACCGTTCGGCCGCCGTGACTCCTGCAACGTCATTCAAATTGCGACTCCAATCAACACTCTCCAAGCTCCGCAGCTGTCATCTCAGCAAGGAAAAGCAGCGAAGTCTTCGAAAATCTCTGTGTACGTGCGAATTGGTGGATCTTTGTGTCCTATGGAACTCGACACAGGGTCCTCTGTCTCGTTGATGTCTTGGAGCACTATCAAGCGATTGTTTCCCCGCTTGTCTAAAAGTCGTTTGGGCCCGTGCACTGTTTTCTTAAAGGACTATCAAGGCAACGTCATTCCCACTGTGGGACAAGGTCATTTTCCTGTGCAGTACAAAGGTTTTAAGGGGCGGTTACCCATTGTTATTGTAAATGGCCCTTTTATAAGTTTACTGGGATTGGATTGGTTTTCAGCATTGGGGTTCACTATAGAGGGTATAAATGTTGTTAATGATTTAACCATGTCTCAACAGTTAGCAAAAGAGTTTCCTACAGTTTTTGATGGTACTCTAGGGAAATATTTGGGCACACCAGTTTCTTTGACCCTCGATCCATTAGTTCCTCCAGTTCGCCTGAAGCCCCGGCGAGTGCCTTTAGCTATTAAGGGTAACGTGGATTCAGAATTAGATCGTTTGATTAGCCTGGGAATTTTAGAGCCGGTTGACCAAGCCAAATGGGAAACCCCTTTAGTGGTAGCAATTAAACAAGATGGATCTGTGCGTTTATGTGGGGACTATAAGTGCACGGTTAACCGAGCATTAGCACACCATTCCTACCCTGTACCCATGGTTGCCCATCTATTACATTCATTGGAGGGAGGAAAGGTATTCGCGAAAATTGACCTGTCTCGTGCATACCAACAGTTAGCAGTGGACACTGAGACAGCTGATATACAAACAATCATTACCCATCGGGGGGCGTTCCGTTGTACTAGGTTACAATTTGGAATAAGCTCTGCCCCTGGAATATTCCAGGGGCTTATGGAGCGCCTACTATATGGAATCCCTGGCACCTTGCCATATTTCGATGATGTGATCATAGCCGCCTCATCCCGCCAAGAGTTATTAGAGCGAGTCAGAGCCGTACTTCAGAAGTTCCAAGACGTGGGGTTGCGAGTTAAATCGGAAAAATGTATTTTTGCTTCTCAAAGTGTTGAGTTTTTAGGTTTCCTCATAGATAGCAAAGGAATTCATCCTACCCCTGCTAAAATAAGAGCTATCACAGAGGCTCCGGAACCAAGATCCAAAACCGAACTACAATCTTTTTTGGGTTTATTGAATTTTTATGCAATGTTCCTCCCTCACAAGGCTTCAATTGTAGAACCACTGCATAAATTATTGGCTAAAGGGATTCCATGGCATTGGGGTAGAGCGGAGGCCAACGCATTCACGGCCATTAAAGAGGTGTTGGTATCTCATGATATTTTAGTACAATATAGCTCACACTTGCCATTGATATTAACGTGTGATGCATCCCCTTATGGGGTGGGCGCAGTTCTGGGTCACATTCTACCTTCAGGAAAGGAAGCTCCTATAGCATATTATTCAAGAACATTAGGCCGCCCTGAACGTAATTATGGGCAATTGGATAAAGAAGCCTTGGCTCTGGTGGCGGGAGTCAAGCGTTTCCATCATTATTTATATGGCCGCAAATTTAAGTTAGTTACGGACCATCAACCCCTCCTGGGAATACTGGCGGGAAATAGACAAACGCCCGAAATTCTTTCTCCTCGTTTAAATCGTTGGGCCCTGTTTTTAGCTAACTATTCATATGATCTGATGTACCGACCAGGTCGCACCATTCCTCACGCGGATGCGTTGAGCCGATGCCCGTTATCTATTCCTGTTACAGACCCTGCTCCCATTTCCACCGTATTAGCCATAGAGTCGTGCCCTATCAAAGTATCTGCTGCCACAATTGCTTCCGAATCAGCAAAAGACCCTGTTCTCTCTGTGGTGACGTCATGGATTTTACGCGGTTGGCCCTCTTCTTGCAGTGAGCCTTCTTTTGTACCGTACTGGGTCCGCCGAAAGGAACTGTCTGTGTTACGGGGATGTGTGTTATGGGGTTCAAGGGTAGTTATTCCCCCTTATTTACAGTCTAGAGTGTTGGAGTTAGTACACATTGGCCACCCCGGAATAGTCCGGATGAAAGCGTTAGCGAGAGGCTACATCTGGTGGCCAGGGTTAGACAAGGCAGTGGAAAATAAGGTTGCCAGTTGTCAACCTTGTCAACAAAATCATACAGCCCCTCCTGCAGCCGCCCCCCTTCAGTGGGAAAATCCCAATATGCCTTGGTCCAGGATTCACATCGACCTTGCGGGTCCGATGGAAGGAAGGATGCTTTTGATAGTGGTTGATGCGTACTCGAAGTGGGTAGAGGTCAAGATTATGTCATCTACAACAACAAGAGACATTATCAGGGGGCTATCAGCTCTATTTGCAACTCACGGGTACCCTGACGTTATCGTTTCCGATAACGGTCCACAATTTGTTTCTGGGGGTTTTGAGGCCTACCTCGCGGGGTTAGGTATTCGTCACGCTAGGACTGCCCCGTGGCATCCGGCCAGCAACGGCATGGCGGAGAGAATGGTGCGCAGCACTAAAGAGATGCTGTCTAAAATCACCCGAGGTACGCTGCAGGAGAGAGTAGATGAGATGTTATTGGCTCAACACACCACCCCTTGCACTTCAACATCAAAGGCCCCCTCTGAACTTTTAATGGGACGGAAATTGCGAATTGTGTTAGACAGACTTCATCCTTTGTACACTGAACCTGAACGAGAAATTACAGCTGCTCGATGTTTTAGAGCCGGGGACTTGGTTTTTGCCCAAAACTTCATGGGTTCGCCTAGATGGGTTGCCGGCACTGTTAGCGGTACCCGGGGGCCTCGAGCATATACAGTGTTGTTGTCTGATGGGCGAGAGTGGCATCGTCATGTGGACCAATTAAGAGCCAGGTCAGCTGATGTACTTGACCCAGGGATAGAGGAAGAAGGTCCTGGCCATGGGGAGGGCATTCCTTGTTTGGAGTATTCCGTCCTAGAGAGGGATGAGTTACACATGGGTCCTCCCCAGATGTTTACGGGGAACGATGGGAAACCCCCAAAGGTCCCAACAGTCGAAGCCGAGGGTTTGGCCGAAGGAACAGTGGAGTTAAAGGGCCCACAAGTGTTATCTAGAGAAATCAAAGGGCACCAGAGCATGCCTCGTTGTTCGGGGCGCACCAGACGTAGGCCGGCATACCTGGATGATTTTGTATGCTCCCCCCCCTAGGGGAAAGGAGTGTCATGTTCTAGGCTACCAGCAGGGGGAGACTTTTGGCGGGAGTAGTCTTGTGTTCTGATTGGTTAATTGGGAAGTATAAAACCCTGTCGTTGTGTTTTGTTACCTCAGTTCTGTGTTTAAATAAAGTTGAGTTATACCAGCTGTGACTGCTCAGTTCCTTCACTACAGTCATCCTTCTGGTTGAATTTATTCTGGGCTATGAATTACAGATAGTCCTTGGTTAATGATGGTTTGAAATGACAATGGCTCTGAACAAGTGCTACTTACCACTTATTTTCAAAGTTCAGCTGTTTCAGCACCCCTGTGGTCATGGGATCATAGTCTGGGCACTTGGCAACTAGTTCACATTTATAACAATTCCAGGGACTCTTGGCCATGTGATTTACACCCTTCCCTAATGTCTTCTCACAAGCAAACTCAACATGGAAGCCAGCATGTGAAGTCACAAGTCAGTCCTTTAAGTCATTCCCACTCCTACCATTTTTTTTCCTGAGAAGCCTGGGTACAGAGTACAAGATCCTAGGGACCTCATACTTTAATGTGCATGTCTGCTTGCAGCACCCTCTTCCCACATTTGACTGTGCACATCTGGTTGTCTGTTCTTGTGTGTTGAATTTACTCATCCACTGGTCGGCTTTCTGCCAGCTTCTTCATTGATTTTGCTTGTTGGAAATCAGCAGAAAATTGCAAGGGGACCCTCACTTAAAAATCCACAATCCTACCTTAATAACAGCAATGTTGACTGCTGGAATTCCTGCCCTTACAACTGCATTGCTTAGCAACAACAACAAAAAAATCTGGTCCTAATTACTGTTATTAAATGATTAATTTCTAGTACTTTCTGTAAGCAGAAAATCATGGGGTAGTTCATAAGGCTGATACATTACCAGCTTGCAATTACCATTTGATATAAAGACAATGAAGCAATATATATAATCCCAGACATTGAAAAAAAAAATTCAAAATCCCATGCAGATGATATCAGCATAGAGCCTAATGTACAAAATCTTCTCAACTGCTTCCCCACATCCCAAAAGAACATTATTTCATAGAGCAAAGTGCAGTTTTCTTCTCCAAATAAGTTTTGACCCACTCCAACTTAATGCCGTTTGTAAGCAAGCATCTTAACGGAAGACATGACTTTTCCATAAAATAGAGGAATTGCTTGCTTAAGTTAATAGTCAAGGGTTATGATAACAACTTGCTGGTGGTAGTAATAATATAAAAAATACCATCATCAATCTGATCCAAAATTATTTACTGCCATCATCACATAAAAGGGTGGAGAATACAGAGTACTACAGCCTACCTACTCCATCCATATCTCAAAGCTGCCAAAGTGTACTGTTTGTTGCATTTAAAACCTGTGAAATTAGATTATTTTGGTACGAAGTCTATAGCTAAAAAAGATGGAATGGAGCGAGCTTGACCTAAAAATCCAGGATTTAGGTAAGAAAGACAATTTAAAAAAGCCCACACACATCTCAAACAGAAAGATCACAATTTATAAGATTCAGATATAGCTCAGCTGCTGAACAGTGACACGGGTTCACAGGTGATTCTGGAGGCTGAAATGCTCCATATAAAAGAACTTGTTGGGCTGCTCACTTAAGCAGAATCCGAATCATTTAGACACGTAGGATGATACTACAGTATTTATTTATTTGATTTGATTTATATGCTACCTCTTTCCGAGAACTCGGGGCAGCTCACAACATATCAAAACAATAAACAATATACATATCTAAAAAATCCAAGTAATATAGGCAAAATCTTTAAAACTCTAATAACATTTAAAATCATTCATTCCCATTCACACAGCAAGACATACTACATTCATTGGCCAGGGGGCTAGGATCTAATGGCCACATTCTTGTCCTCTCTTAAAGCATAAAGCTAGCTAGGTGATTTTTAAAAGGCCAAGGGAAAAAAAAAGGCAATGGCAAACAACTTCTAAAAATGTTATCCAGAAAATGGCATGAACTTGTTCAGTCAAAACAAACTTGGAAAGAAAAAAAGTAACTATTCATAAACAAAATTTTAATATTCTAGACCACGGCTCACCAAACTTTTTAACTATCTCTCTTTGCTATCATTCAATGACCACTTGAATCTTCTCAATCAAGATATGGTAGCCTTATACAAATAGAATTGGTATTTGTTCCCACATGTCCCCATTTAGAGTGATGTACAGAACAAACCTGTCAAACATTGTCAGAACAAACTCTGACAATTCTAATATCTCATAACTCTCTTCTCAATAAAAAAAATTCTTCTACATATGGTAACTTCTGATTTTAAACATACTGGATACTGAGAGATTTCTGTGGTTTTCTTTTACTTTTGTTTTTTGTTCTGTTTTCCTCTTTAAAATATTCCTGTTTAGAAACCATTCTGACAAGTATTGCTTGCCTGCTTTTATTAGATGAGCTGTTCTAGAAAAGTAGACTTTCAGTCTCCCATACTAATAAGAACTTTTTATTACTGATTTACATAAAATGGGTGCATTCTGTTTAAAAATAACTATTCCTTAGAGGAGCCAACATACATTTTGAAATACTTAATTTTCCCCTTTAAAGATACTTAGTTTACACATTCAGACCTTTTCTTCTTGTGGTTTTCAGAAGGTTCAATTTGTCTGATGAAAGAGCAATAGTTGCAACAGTCTGTTAAGAGATTTTTCATGCTGCCACTTAATTTCCATAATTCATATGATTAAAGGCTAAAACAAGCTAACAAGCAAGGCTGGTACTGTGTTAGAAGACATTAGCATCCAATGCCTTGTGCCAAACTGTACAACATTTTTTTATCTTGAGATAGAGAGTCTTTCATATTTATCTGTAGCACCCAATTTTTAAGAAAAAAGCAATGAGAATTCTCCCCCAACATCGATTGCAACTAATTGCAAAAAAATGGTTGCTCATAACAGGACAGATACTGTGTGTTCCCACTATAAGAAGTCCTGCTAAATTTGAAAGAGAGACTATTTATACAATAATGATGATTGTAAACATTGTATTTTCAAGGGTGAATCACACAGCATTCAAGGAGTGTGTGAACCAGAACTTTGTCTCAGCAAGACGTCTCAATCAATTATCCTAGTATGTTTACATCAAACAAAAGTGTGATTGAATTCTGATCTCTACAATATTTTTGTAGCTTTTTAACTTTCATGGGATACAGATATTGTTGTTGACACATCATTATCACCTACATAAGAGTGCAACATTTGTTTTTAGCACCCCAGCAACAGTTGACTGTTTGCAAACACTATATGGATTTTTTCTAGGATTTTTTCTCTCTCTCTCTCTTGTGATAAACCAATGCAATTATGGACAGCTGTGAGCAAAACGAGTCATATCAGAGAATTGGGCTTTCTCTCGCATGAGCAAGAAAAGACTGTGGCTTTTCTAAAATTCAGATTTTATTTATTTATTTATTAGATTTGTATGTCGACCCTCTTCACAGACTCGGGGCGGCTCACAACAATAATAAAACAGTATACAATAAACAAATGTAATATTTAAAAAGTATCTAAAAACCCATTAATTTAAAAACCACTCAACACAAGCATACCATACATAAAACTATATAAGCCTGGGAGAAATGAAAAAGAATGAATGATGTTGTTTGAACATGTAATAGTTCCATACTTATATCAGGAATAAAAATTGAAAACATTTTTTTCAAACCAGAAACAGCTAGAAAATTCTTTACTATTCTAGCTTTTCATAGAAACTGTTTTGGACTTCAGAACAAGGAGTCAATGGCTGCAAAACAGGTATAATTGCATGCTTGAAACCCAGCATCTGAAAAAACCACAGGATTTCCTGTACCCGGGAAGTTTTACAGAACACTTAACAAAATACTGTACACACATTGTGGTAGTAAAGGTATGGTATCAGAAAACACAAACACGGCAGGCCCTTGAGCAAGATGAAGTAGCACAGAGAAGGATACGTGTACTATTATGTAACAACAGGCCCTAACCTTGTTCATGCATTTTAAATGTTCATACTCTGGGAAGCCCCCACCCCAGAAGAATGAAATATTTTGGGAAACATTTTTAAAAAGGCAGAATATTGTATTTTCCTTAAGGACAAATGGAAAAAACTTGTTTTCAAAGGCAGAAAACAGCCCCCAAGTCTTTCTTAATAAACCACAGTAGATGCCAGCAGTTAAGAGATAAAGAACTTATTGAAAGAGGTAGACAATTATCTAGATCTCTGTTCATAAGCTAAGCAAATACTGCAGGCAGAAATCCATTCAAGACAGGATATTTTGAAACTGCTTGCACCAAAGTTTGACAGCTAACAAAAGCAGAGTGATAGGATTAGAAGCATATCCTTATCCAAGATCCAACACAGGATGAAAGCCCTTAGCCACAAGAGGAATTGCTCAACCCAGTTTCTGAATACAAGCACCTTCATTGCACCACCCCCAGAACAGCTCAAACTTCAAAGTCACAGAAACCTATAAAGATCCATCTATTCACTCAATGGTTTATTCAGCTGACCCAGAACAGTGGTTCTGTTCAATAAACCATTTTTCCAATCATCCTCCATGTCATTTCCTAGCTTGGAACTGAACCAGATGGATTTTCCTCCTGACAATACTTTCACCAAAACGGCTACAATGTATCACAATATGACAGCTAGGATAGGTGTGGACAGTCTAAACTGTAGTTTCTTAGAAGATCTTAGATTTTGTACATTGAAATTAGGAAAAATAATTCCCGTGGAGTCCTTGATATTCTCTGAGCTTGAATGTATACTTGCAGACATTTTATTATCTGACTAAGTAACATCAGTGCTAGTAAGTGTGGTTTTTAATGTCTGTTAATATATGTGCCACATCCCTGGCAGAGTTGATGCGAGATATTGTTTTTTCTCTGATTGTTTGTCTGGTGTTTATCCCATCTTATGAATACTGACTGCTGGATACATTGTGTTATTATTGTTTCCTTCTTTGTTTTTTGTAGATTTTTTGAACGGTGTGTAAACATGATTTAAATATCTATTGATGGTTGATTTGTCTGAATGCCAAGTTTCCGTTTTTTTCTGAATTTAACTTCTCTAGGAATCTCAGTTTCCCAGTTGAAACTATAGTTGAATTTGTCCATACATTGTGAGATTAAGGATTTTTGACTGCTAGTTGGTGTTCATGCATGTAGACCGATAGTCTTCTGCCTGCCTGTCCTACAAAGGACAGTCCTTACACTGTATATTGTGTATGACTCCTGTTCTTTTTTCTTGGGTTATTGGGCCTTTTGTGTATTTAAAAGGTTTTGGAGGAATATAGTTAATTTGTGTGCTATGATGATGCCATGCGATTGTGATAGTCTGTTGGCAGTTTCAGATGGTTTTGAATATATATGTAATAATCTGGTAATTTGCAGAAAACAATAACCGTATTAAGAAGCTACTAAAGAGAAAACCACAATCCCACACACATTTGCAGGCAAGATACTGTATATAAACAGGGAGGAAACCCCACACTTATTAACATAACCTAGTCAGGTAATGGAATGTTTGAAAGCAAAGAACCAGGTTCAGAGAGCACCAAAAAATTTTCTTGGTGACCTCAACCTACCTCATATCAACTAGACCCTAAATGAATGTATAACCGAACCCGTACTCTCAAATCTTTTCAATGCTATTAATTATCCAGTAACCTGCAACTCATACATTGCAAAAACATATGGACTACACATCTAGATCAGGGTAAAACAATAGACACAAATTACATAGACTTCTGTAAAGCCTTTGATTCAGTGGTACATGACAAACGTCTTCTGAAATTCAAATCTTATGGCATCTCAGGTCCCTTTCATGATTGGATAATGGTATTCTTGTCAAACAGACAACAAGGGGTTAAAATAGGGAGTGTCCTATCAAATCCTGCACCTGTCAACAGTGGTGGCCCTCAAGGCAGCATTCCAGGACCAACACTATTCATAATTTACATAAACGACCTTTGTGATCATATTACAAGAAAATGCATACTCTTTGCTGACAATTTTAAATTATTTAATACCACTGACAATACTGCTACCCTTCAAAAAGACCTTGATCATGTGTCAGAATGGTCAAACAACTGGCAACTTCAAATGTCAACCAATAACTGCTCTGTCAGGTCCGATTGATAGAGAACATTTTAGGCCACATAGTACTTTTTCAATGTTGTCTTCAGTGAAGTCTCTTTGTGTTAAATAATTGTGAGTATTTGTGGTACGACTAGGGAATTTTGGGTATGAGCTGTTGCTGTTTACAAAGACTGAGTCAAAGAATGTGTTGGCTACTACTAGCTACTATTTCATCATAGCATTATTTGTTGTTGGGTCCTTTTAGTAGTGGGATGGGCCTCGAGTCCTTGAGTTTGTTATTGGAGCAATCTTGTTTTAATGATAATAGATTGTTTATAGCCTTTCACTTATTTGCGTATAGATTGAAATACTGTTTTATTGTTGACAATTTTGCCTTCTGCATTAATAGTAAATCAGATAAACTAATGAGCCTAAGTAATATCTTGCCGAAGAAACTGAATATAAAAGCAAAACAAAATAAACAAACAAGAAACAAAAAGCAGCTCTCCAAAACACTAAAGAATTATTTAATCTGGAGCATTTTTGTTCCAAGAGAACATTTATTTCACTAAGGCAAATTTCATCTCGGGCAAACAAAACATGCTTTTCACACATGGTAATTTTACTTTCTTTGTGAAACAGGCTTCATTCATTCCGTAGAAGAAAAACCCCATCTGCTACTAAACACATAAACACATTCACCCCCAAAAACACACATTTCTGAAAGGACATTCCCAACTTTCTCACCTAGAAACAGAATGCAATGCACTTTTTTCTCCCCACCCATATCCAACCAGGTTTTGTCTCTTTATCTTTTGTCCCTGATTTCTAGTAGAAGAAACCCACTCATTTGCTCATTCTACTCTGTATTCAGCAGAGGTTTTCATGAATCTGACCTCTAAACTGCAACTTGGAATCTTCTAATAAAGTTCTAAAAATCACATTTCTCTTTAGCTTTTGTATCAGCCTCTCATTAAGGCTTCCCACTAGGGTTTCATTGTATCATTGTGTGGTTGGACATGTACCTGTATTAGCTGTTCCAGACACTCAGTTCATTAAAAGACATGAGATGCACTGAAGCAAACAATATTTAAAAGGTGGAGCAAATCTAGCAGTACAATGTAACAATGGATGAGCCACTCAACCAAACAGGGTAATTTTTTACAAATAGGAAGAAAAGGTATTGATTGATGGTTATTAGGCTCAACATAGTAAGTACCATTTAGTGTCTTTGTTTGCTTCATTTCCAAGAAAAAGTAAAATCTTTTTGGTTAGAAATGAAAGGCTAGGTAACCAAAGGTCATTCTTCTTAACATTTATTAGCTATTTTACGCTATGCATATTTATTTGGTATAATTTATAGAAAAAATATAGAAAAGAGGAAAGCGTTTTGTTTGTTGCATGCTTACCTACAAATGAATAATGATTCAATCTTCCTTTTTTATTTTTAAAAAGCTGGTTAAAGACTATAACGTAGCGATTTAAATGGAGCAATTCAAAGGCTAAGTGAGCACAAATTATACTGAATTTGACAGAAGAAACAAAGATGCTTTTTAAAATGTATTAGTCTGTTACAAAATTAAACAAAATATATAATAATTGACAATGAACAAAAAGGATTGGGTTTGTTTTGTTTTATTAAAAGAAAGAATACATTTGAAAAGAATATCGCCGGCTGACTTACCGGCCCCACGGCGCTGTTGCTGAAGGGCCGGGCAGACTCGGACCCTTCTGATGGCGGCCGCTATCTTGTTTTCGGCCGAAATCTCGCAAGGTGAGATTTCGGCCGAGAATGCCCAGCCCACGTGGCTGGGCATGACGTCGGGTCCGGGCGGGGCCTGCTGGCCCTATTTAAGGGACAGCAGGCCGGGAAGAAAGCCTTTTCGCCCGGACCTGTGCTGAAGAGCAGACACTCGGCTGAGTGCTGCTCTGACGCCATTTTAGGTTGCCCTCGTGTTGCGGCCGCCATTTTGTGGCCGACCGAAGGAAGCGAAAAGTGGTTTCTCTTGTCTCTTCGCCGAAGCTGACGTTGGAGGCTCCAATCCTTCAGGACCTGTGGAGCTTGCTTTCAGTGGATCCCCCTCGGGCCCGAGGGGGACTGGTAACCTCCTCCCGGCCGGGAGGAGGGCGTGGTGGGGGCGTTTGGTTCTGGGGTCCCCGGTTGGGCTGGTTGGAGGCCGGATTGCAGGCCTTTAAGGCCTACCTGTGCTCTTTAGCGCCTGAGGGAAGGGGCCTGGGGGTAGCAGGAGCTTCTCCCCTTTTTAGTACTTGGCCCTAGGTAGGGCCCAGTGGTGGGGGACCTTTGCTTGCCTCAGTCAGTGGGGAGTTCGAGCCTAGGTAGTTTGGGTTGCTCCCTGCATACTTGAGAGAAGTTGGGATGGCTCCAAAAAAGAGGCCTGCCACTGCCCCTACGGCTCCGCCGGCTGCGCGCCCCAGGAGGGCCCTTAGGCCTTCGGCCCGGGCTCGGGCCAGTAGGGAGGGGCCTGCGGGGGTGGTCCCCGAGCAAGGGGGGGTGGTTTCGTTGCCTCCCGCCCCTCAACCTGTTCTTTCTCCTGCCATGTCTTGGGCCAGGGTGTTGGAGAGGCTCGACGAGCTCGAGCAGTGGAGAAGCGGTGCGGGCTCCGGAGGGCCCTTGGATCAAGTTCCGGCGGCGTTGGGGAGAGATCCTGCGGTGGCCCAGGCTGGGCAGATGGCTCCGGTTGGACGACAGGCCCCGGCGGGGCCGATGGCGGCTTTCCCGGGCCCTGCAACAATGGGCCCCCCGTGGATGACATCAACCCCGTACGGGGCAGGTGAGGCTGCACCACACACTACACCACTGTCCTTTCTTCCTTCCCCCACCCCGGGTTTTCCCCCGGCGGGGGTTGGGAGCGGGTCCAGTTTTTTGGGGTCCTCCACGGGCACATGCGGGCAGGTCTGGGCACAGCCGGTTCTTCCGTCGGGGCCGCCGGCGGCCGGCCCTGCTCCGCTGCCCGGGACAGGTCCTACGGGGATACCTGCGGTGCCTGGGGCAGGGGGGTGGGTTCCCCCGGCCCCTGCTGTCATGCCCCCGCTCCCCGTCTTGCCCTACCCCCACGGTGCGGGAGTTTTTGGTGTGGCGGCCAACTCGGTATGGGACCCGTTCGCCTGCATTAAAGCAGGGGCTATCCCGTGCGGCTTGCCGTCCACCCCTTTAGGGTGCCACCTTCACCCTTCGGTGAAGGAGGCTATATGGCGGGGGGAATACGTGGATCTTTTTTCGCTTTTGAACCGAGAGGTTCCTAAGCAGGAGAAAGAGATTGTCCCGGGGGAGAAAACAAAGAAGACCAAAGTAACGAAATGCTTCAGCTCCTGGCTGTATGCTTTTCTTACTTATGGGTCTGTGGTGATTCAGAGGCAGCCGGCTATGGCCTCTGCCATGTTTAAGTATATAGATTTGATTGCTAGGGCCCACTTCGAATATAAGGGCACCATATGGCGCCATTATGATAAGGGTTTCCGTATGAGGATGGCGGTAGAGCCTAACTTGCCATGGGATATGGTGGTTCCGGACCTGTGGTTCCGGGCCACGCATATGTCTGGAAAGGAGGGGTGTGAGCGTACGGATAGTGGGCACTTCATGGAGGAGGAGCCTGGCGCGGCTTCACCAGCCAAGGCGACTCCTGGTGTGGCTGGCAAGGGGGCCTCGCCCGCTTGTCATGAGTTTGCTGCAAAAGGGGCGTGTTTTCGTCCCTTTGTAAGTACAAGCATGCCTGCGGGAATTGTGGGGGGTCCCATGCAGCTTCAGTCTGTCCCCGCCCCAAGAAAGGGGCGGAGAAGAAGGGCGGGGGTCCAGGAAAACCTCCCCCACCAGCTGGGGGAAAAGGGGCCCAGCCCAATTAATGTGTCTGTGCTCGAGGGTTGGTTGGTCGACTACCACCCTCGCCCGAGAGCTGAGCTGCTCTTGAGGGGCTTCTCCGAGGGATTTAGGATCCCTTATGTGGGTGTTAGGAAGGCTTTCATGTCGGATAACCTCAGGTCGGTTGTCGGGCATGAGGACATTGTTCGGGCTAAGATTCGAAAGGAGGTTGCCGAGGGCAGGGTCCTTGGGCCTTTCCCGGAGCCGCCCTTTTCGAATCTTAGAGTGTCCCCCCTGGGGGTGGTCCCCAAAAAGGCGAGTGGTGAATTTCGGTTGATTCACCATTTGTCTTTTCCAAAAGGGGAGTCAGTGAATGACTTCATTCCTGACGAGCTTTGTTCAGTCCGGTACGCATCCTTTGATGCGGCCGTGGCCATGGTTAGGGAGTGTGGGGTAGGAGCCCTTATGGGTAAATGCGACATTAAGTCAGCATTCCGGCTCCTCCCCATTCACCCAGGCGACTTCGAGCTTCTGGGCTTCCATTTCGAAGGTGGGTTTTATGTGGACAGGGCATTGCCTATGGGCTGTTCTGTGTCCTGCTCCCTTTTTGAGAGCTTTAGTACCTTCTTGGAGTGGGTGCTCAGGAGGCGTAGTGGCCTGGGTTCGGTCGTTCATTACCTTGATGATTTCTTGATGGCCGGGCCTGCGCAATCGGAGCAATGCTTTGCTTTGATGCGGGACTTCGAAGCCCTTTGTGCTCAATTGGGGGTGCCTTTGGCCCCCGAGAAGACCGAAGGCCCTGCCACCAGGATTACCTTCCTCGGTATTGAATTGGATTCAGAGGAGCAATCTTCCAGATTGCCCCTGGACAAGTTGATAAAAATTAGGACCAAGATTGAGGCGGTCTTGGGCTGCAGGAAGGTTACTCTTCGGCAGCTCCAGGAGTTGGCCGGGATCCTTAATTTCGCCTGTCGGGTAGTGGTGCCTGGTAGGGCTTTTTCTCGCCGGTTGTATGATGCGATGAAGGGGCTACGTTTGCCCCACCATCGTACCCGCTTATGCGCTGGGGTCAGGGCTGACCTCTGCGTGTGGCGGGAGTTTTTGGAACATTTTAACGGGTTGTCTTTTTGGCGGCAGGAGCTTCTTTTGGAAGCGGAGCTGCAGCTGTGTTCCGACGCCGCAGGGACTTGCGGTTTCGGGGTAGTGTTAGGTGACCAGTGGTGCTGGTCGGCATGGCCTCCGGAATGGAGTGCCTGTTCCTTGGTTAAGGACTTGACCTTTTTGGAGCTTTTCCCCTTGGTAGTGGCCTTAGAGCTCTGGGGAGAGCAGTTTAGGGACAAGACTGTGCATTTTTGGTGTGACAATCTAGCGGTTGTCCATGTTGTGAATGCCCTGTCCTCGAGGAGTGACAGGGTAATGCGGCTTGTCCGCCATTTTGTGCACAGGTCCTTGTCTCTAAACGCCTTGTTTTTGGCTAGGCACGTCCCGGAGCTAGATAACGGGGTGGCTGACGCCTTGTCCCGTGGTCAGTTGTCCAGGTTTCAGACCCTGGCCCCGTGGGCCCGAGAGTCGCCGGAGGTGTTTCCGGCCCACCTGTGGAGCCTGGGCGGGCTCCCGAGAGCTGGAGGGACGAGGCCTCCCGGGCGATCGCCTTATCTGTAGCTCCTGGCACCCTGCGAGCTTACCAGCGTGCAGGTAAGGAGTTTGGGGATTTCAGGCAGGGTAGGGGTTACCCCCATAGCTGGCCTGTCCCAGTTGCGCACCTAGCTGAATTCTGTGTCCTGCTGAAGGGGCGTGGCCTTTCAGTCAGGACTATCAGGTCTAGGTTAGCCGGCCTCGCCTTTCTGTCCAAGGCGGGGGGGTTTAGTGATGTTTCAGGTGATTTTCGCATCCGGAGGATGCTGGAAGGCTGGGTGCGGGAGCGACAGGGGTTCCCTCCTGACGCTCGTCAGGCCCTGACGGTTCAGCAGCTGTCTTTGATTAATCACACATTTGACAGTCTGTGTGCCTCTCAGTACGAGGCCCGTCTTTTTAGGGCAGCGACTTGTGTTATGTTTTTTGGGGCCCTTAGGGTCAGCGAGGCAATGGCCTCCTCGCGGTCTGACTTGTCGCTCCGCGCTTTCCAGCTCGCTGATCTGACCTTCAGACAGGGGGGTGTCTCCCTTTTGGTGAGACACTCCAAGACAGATCAGTTACACAGAGGGGTTAGACTTGAACTTAGTGCAGCCACCGATCAGTCTGTTTGCCCGGTGGCTGCTTTACAGTGTTTTTGTGGCTTGCGTGGGTCAGGGCGGGGGTACCTTTTTGTCCACCAGGATGGCACCCCCCTGACCCGGTATCAATTCTGGGCGATAGTGTCTAAGGCTATGTCTCAGGTAGGCATGGATCCCGCCGGCTACGGAACGCATTCGTTCCGTATCGGCGCCGCCACTAGCGCGGCACTTTCTGGTTTCCCGGCCCAACGGATTCAGGAGATCGGCCGCTGGCGGTCAGCGGCATATTTGGGTTATGTTAGGCCCGCTGAGGATCCTGGGCAGGGTTTAGGCTAGGTAACCTCTCTGTGTGTGTCCTCTTTCAGGTTCCCAGTCCAGGCAGAAACCGACGGCGCTGCTGTGTGGCCACAGCATGGTCTTCTGGGCCGGCCGCTCAGCAGCCAGAAGCACCATTGGGACCCAGCTGTCGTTGGGACGGTGGGTCAATGTTGTTTGGATGGGCCGGAGGGGTATGCGGTGGGAGGGGCTCCTACCGTCGTTGCTGGGTACTCAGCCTCCTCGGGCGGTACCCGGCGCCGCTGGGCAGGCGGCTACCCAGGGTCGCGCCCAGATGGGACTGGGTGGTCGGCAACCCATAGCCGCACCCAGATGGCTGGTCTTGCACCTCGGTGGCAATGACCTGTGCCTGCTTGGTGGTCTCCCACTGATCATCCAAGCGCGCGAAGACCTGCGGTGGCTTCGCACGGTATGGCCCACCACGCAAGTGGTGTGGTCAGAGATCCTTCCAAGGATCGTGTGGAGGGACGCCATTTCCCTTAGGGCCATCCACCGGGTTAGGCGTAGGGTGAATAAGGCCGTGGGAAAAACAGTCAGGGAATTAGGTGGGGTTGTAGTGGCCCACCCCCTCATCACCGTAGATCGGCCGTGGCTTTACCGGGCCGATGGCGTTCACCTGTCAGAACAGGGGAACGCCATTTTCTTACAGGACCTGCAGCGGTCTCTGCGTGAGCTGGCGCAGATAGAGGGGGGAGTCGGGGGGCCAAGATAGAGATCTGACCCCCGCTCCGTGGCAGGTTAGGGGCGGAAATCTGGGTGGTGGTTCAGCAACTGCGCGTTCTCCCTTGGGCATCTTTGGGGATGATTGACAGGTTCTCTCCAAGCCCATGGTGGGTGCTACCTGCGCGCTTGGGGGGAACCTGTCTTTGGGTCCCGCTATTGAAGTCCCAGGGTAGGGGTGAGCCGGCGGGACCCCCCTCATGCGAGTGCATGGCAGGGTCTCAGGTGAGGGAGAGGTCCCTCACCTGGACCAGCATCGACTACGCCCTTAGTTGCCCAGGAATGTTGACCTTTTACGTCATTTCCGCCCCGGAAGTGTTTGTTTGACCCTGCAGGTCCACTGTTTCCGGGTCATAGTTGAGTATGTTGATTTATGCAAATTTATGCTAATTCATGCTAATTTAATTAATAAATTATGCAAATTTATTATAATAAAAATGACCCAATTTTAAATCCAGCTCTGGTGTCCGAGTCGTTACTCCGTCTCTTCTGCAATATGAATTCAAGAAAATATCAGTCAAATAGAAGGAAACTAAAGTTGACATATTTGGGCTATGGAATTCTGGAAACCACTAGATAATAACAAAGAGATACTAGAAAACTTTTCACCCCTGTCATCTAGCAGCCTTCTAGACTTTTAGAGTAAATCTGGTAATGAAAATTGCTTTAAGTCTTGCCATACTGCTATAAGAATGATTTAGGTTTAACCAATGTAAGGAAAAAATAATATTAACAGAAAACAATGTGACAATCAACACAGAATACCAAGTTTAAAATTAATCTTAATGCAAACCAATCGCAGTAGTGTTATTTGAATATATTTGTCTTTTTATTTATTTACATATTTGTTAGGTTTTGTCTTTATGTTTTGGAGATTTTAGGCATGATGTTTATATAACTAAACCATGGGAAGGGGTGTCAAAATCAGGAGAGAAATGCTCCCAATTCAAACTGGTTCCTGAGTACTGCTAGCAGTGACCACTGGTTGTTCACCACGTCCAGGCAGCCACTCGGGACTCATCCAGCTTGTGGACAAGAAAGTCAGATTTTTCCCTAGGGTCCTTCTGGAACCCCTTAGAGTCCATTAGGCATCTGGGGCAGAACCACTTAATTGGCTCCACACCTCCCTGGTACCTTAAAGTCTAACCTCGGCAGGAAATGATCTGACTATGACAAGGGAGAAACTACTATACTCCTTAATTCCAGATCATATCTCCACTGCTCTGAGACGAACACCAGGTCAAGTGTGTGCAGGGCCGCCGATAGACGGGTATTACTGGGACTGCTGTCCCGGGCCCGGGGAAAATTGGAAAACTGGGGGGCCCCGGCGCCCGCCAAAAACTCCCCAACCCCGAAGAGAGCCTGAATAATGGGGGTGGGTGGGCCCGGCGCTTCTCCTGCTGAGCCCAGTCTTCTCCCGGTGGCTTTCGACTCCTCCCGCTGAGGAGCTGCAAGGCTGGCCTCGGCTCCCCTTCCCTAAACCCCCGCCAGCCCCCTCCTTCCCTTCCCGCCCTGCCCTCCTTCCCCGAGACGTCCCTTGCCCAGCTCTTCCGGCGAGGGTGGGCCTCCGCCCGCGCAGAAAGCATCCTCCCTCACACCCAGCGCCGGCCATGGGGGCTTCCGCCGCCGCCTTCCACAAGGCCCCCAGAGGAGCCACGTGGGTCTCCAGCCTTCTCCTGGTGAGTCACCGCGGCAAGGATGCGGGCGAGGGAGAAAGGGGAACCCGGCGCCTTGCGGTAGAGGGGTAGGTGGTTTGTGGGGAGCGGGGGAGGGAATTGTAAAAATCACAATTTCTTGCGTTGCTTTTTCTTTCTTTCTCTCTTTCTCTCTTGCTCTTTCATTCTTTTTTCTTTCTCTTGCTTTCTTTCTCCCTCTTTCTTTCTCTCCTTCCTTCCCTCCTTCCATTTCTTTCCTTCCCCCTCTCTTTTTATTTCTCTTTCATTCTCTTTCTTTTTCTTTCTTTCTCTTTTACCTTCCCTTCCTCTATTTCTTCTTTTCTTTCTCCTTCCTACCTTCTTCCCTCCCTCCCTTCCTTCAGTCCTTCCTCTCTTACTCTCCCTTTTCATAAGTTTCCTTCCTTCCTTCCTTCCTCTGTTCCTGTCCCTTCCCCCTTTCTTTCTTTCTTTCCTTCCCTCCCTCCATTTCTTGCTTTCCTTCTCCTTTTTCCCTTCTTTCCTCCCTCACTCCCTTCTTTCACTCCTTCCTCTCTTACTCTCCCCTTTCACACCTTTCCTTGCTTGCTTTGCACCCTTCCTCTGTTCCTGTCCCTTCGCTCCCTCCTTCCTTCCTTCCCATCCTCCGTCCATTCATTCACCCATTCCTCTCTTGATCGCCCCTTTTACAATTCCTTCCTTCCTTCCTTCCAATGTGGGCCCGGGCCGGGAGAGTAGTTTGCTTTTGCACCCCGTCTCGAGCTCCCTTGGTGCCAACCTGGCCCTCCCCACTTCAGAGAGAGGGGGGAGAAAGAGAGAGAGAGAGAGAGAAAGAGAGAGATAAAAAGAGAAAGAGAGAGGGAGGGAGAGAAAGAGATAGAAAGAGACAAAGAGAGGGGGAGAGAAAGAGAGAGAGAAAGAGAGAAAGGGAGAAAAAAGAGAAAAAAGAGAGAAAGAGAGATAAAAAGAGGAAGAGAAATAGAGAGGGTGAGGGAGAGAAAGAGAAGGAGAGGAGAGAGGGAGAGAAAGAGGTAGAGAAAGTGAAAGAGAGAGGGAGGGAGAGAAAGAGATAGAAAGAGAAAGAGAGAGGTTGGGAGAGAGAAAAAAGAGAGAAAGAGAGAGAAAGAGAAAGAGAGAGAAAGGGAGAGAAAAAGAGAAAAAGAGAGAGAAAGGGAGAGAAAAAGAAAGAAAAGTAGAGAGAGAAAGAGAGACAAAAAGAGAAAGAGAGGGAGAGAAAGAGAGATAGAAAAGCAGGTGGGGGGGCACACCTATTTTGCCAGCCCTCGGATGGGCCATAGGGATCACGTGTATGTGGAGGGAGAGGTCCCCAGCTTCTGTTCTGCAGAGGGGAAGCCAAAGCCCCCGCATGGGTTATGCAGAGTGCCAGTGTTTGGGGCAAGGTGGGGGGTGGGGGTCTTCCTTAACCCCCATTTCTTTGGTGGGGCTAAGAGGCCTGCCCAGCAGGGCTGATGTGTTGCGGAAGGTCTTGTCGAGGAAGACCAGTGGAGCCCCCCCCCGCTCCCATCCCCAGGGAAGGGGGTTCTGGCATCACTGCCACTGGCTTTGGAAAGAAGCCCCCGGCCTCTTCAGGGGGTGGAGGGAGGGGTCCGTAGCACAGAGCTGGACAATGGCTGAAGACAGTTGACTGCAGCTTTCAGAATTCCTCAGCCAGGAATATGAAGAAGACAGTTTGAAAATTTAAAAGGGAAGGAACGAAGGAGGGAGGGAGGGAGGGAAGGAAGGAGGGAGGGAGGGAAAAGAAAAAGAAGAGAAAAAAGGAAAGAAAGAAAAAGAAGGAAGAAAGAGGAAGGAAGGAAGGAAGGAAAAAAAACCAAAAGAGAAAAAAGAAAGAAAAAGGGAAGGAAGGAAGGGAGGGAGGGGCCCCCCAGACACTTAGGCTGTATGGGGCCCCAAAATTCCTGATGGCGGCCCTGAGTGTGTGTGTCTCCCCCTATGAGTCGGACCCTGAACTACTTGGGTCAGGTTCATGGTTGTCATGGAAGCCATGAACTCCTGAGTCACATCTGAGGATTCACCAAGTGATGGCATGTTAAAGTCCCAAGTACCATGAGCCTGGGGAACTCTACTGCCAATCCGGCTACCACCTGTAGCAGCACAGGCAGGACCATTGTAACACCGCTGGGAGGCAGGTATGTCAGCAATAGTTAAAATGTTATTTGGTATTTTTCCTTCAACTATACAGTAGTGATCTGGAATAATGTGATAACAGTTCTGATTTGCAATATCAAAATTTCTGTGACCTTTTCCAATGCTGTCTCTCTTACATGCTGTACCATCATTATTTTCAAATGCCTCCAATTTTTTAAAAAAATTCCTCAAATAACTCTTCTCTTAGATAATGATCAAATCAGCAAGTTAGCTTGCAACAGGCAATGAACAACAGGCAATGAACATATCTTTCCAGTAGTTCATCTCCCAAGTACGAAGAATTGACTGTTCATCATTCAGAAAAAGTTACCTGCAGGGAGAAAACTTTGAAACTTTACATGTGGATTTGGTTAAGGATAGCAGTATATGGCTGAAATGGTAATCCAACAATATTTGTATAGCAAGTTGTTTATCTCTCCCACTAGTCCAAAAATCTATTGGCCTGAACTGTCAGTCCTTCCAGGTAAATCAGACAGGAAACACAGCTAAATGAGGTAATTCTACTTTGTTGTAAGTTTGTGTTAAAACAATCTTGCAAGTCTGATGATAAAAGTCTCCCGCCGTCACTTTTAATCATCTGAACAATTAGGTGGGCCCTTCCTAAGTTTCTTTCTCTGACATTGTGGGCTCCTGCCTTTCTTGTCTAACTGTTTCCTAAGCAGCATCTCTTTCCTTTGTCTACACACTCCACTACATACAGTAAACACTCCACTACATACAGTAAACACATGGTCAAAATTCCGATTATTCTTTGCCCTCATTTTGTCATTTTATCCCTTGAGCAAAGGAAAAATACTGAGAAGCTATTCTCCTTGGAATTAACAAGAAACTTGCATTTATTTACTTTTTCTCTTGGGAGAAAATTATAGCATTGTGCTGAATGATTTAAAACCCAAGGTTCTAACCAAACTATGCCAGAAATCTAGAGAATAATTCAGTGACCTACAGACTGGAAGAGGTCAACCTATATAACAATACCAAAGTAAGGAGATTAATAAAGTGCCCAAATCATTGTATTCTTTCCTTATTTTCAAATGCTAGCAAAATAATGCTTTGGATCCCCCAATACAGATTATAACTCTATGTGGAAAGGGAAGTGATTATAACTCTATGTGGAAAGGGAAGCTGTTTTAAGAAAAGACTCAGGAGCAAGAGTCATAATTGTTGTCACATGCTGGATAATTGAGAAAGAAAAGGAAGGTAAGGCAAGAAAGGTAACATAAGGGAAGGTAAAAGAAATTAGTATCTGATTATAGAAAGGCCATTGATTGTGCTGATCATGCCAAGCTGTAGAATATGCTTAGATAACATCTCAGAACATTTAGTGTCTTCCCATGAAGCTTTTACTTAGGTTAAGAAGCTATATTCTGAATAGAACAGTTGGATCCAGACTGGCAAAGGATTGCTACAAGGCTGCACACTCTTTCATTTATTCAGTCTGTAGGCTGCGTGTACAGTATATTGAGGCAAACTGGACTAAAGAAAGATAAGCATGGTCTAAAACTGGAGGAAGAAACATTTATAATCTCTCCTTTAAGCTTGATGTCACGATTCTGATCATTCAGAATGCAATTTATCTGCAAGTTGTGGCAAAGAAAGTCAGGAAATATGGTGAAAGAATAAGATTAACATAGTATATAAAGAACATCAAAATGATATTATATCAAATGATATAATGATCAGTCACAGAATCAACAATGACTTTTTTGAAATGATCGTTTCAAAATAGTATTTTGGAATCAACCATTAATAGTAAAGGAACTAGCATTAAACCAGAGACTAAGATTTGGTAGAGTAGCCATGAAGGCTTTAGAAAAAGAAATCAGGTGCAAGGACCCACAAAGATAAAAACTTCAATAGTTTTCTTTTTTGACATTTTATAGAAATGAAAATTGAGCTTTGAAGAAACAGGATAGAAAGAATACTGATGTTTTTGAACTTTAGTTTTGAAGAAGATTGCATGGATATCAAAGAAAACGAAGAAATGGATCACTGAACAAATCAACCAGAGTTCTGACTCAAGAAGATAATAACCAGGCTCAAATTATCATATGTTGGCCATACTATGCAAACATTCAGCTCCTTGGAAAAGTCTATAATTCTGGAAAAGGCGGAAGGATGGAGAGAAGATGACCAACAGCACAGTAGATGTACTCAAATAACAGCAGCAGTGGGCACACCATTGGTAGTCCTGAAGGACCAAGCTGGGAAAAATTGTCCTGAAGAAAATCAATATGGGTAGCTAGAGTCAATGTGTCAGGGCCGATCACACATGGCCCATAAAGATTCTATTCTATTCTATTCCACTCTATTCTACCCTACCCTTCCCAAAACAAAATTGTTCAGAAATCACTGTATGCAGACTGACTAAATATGACATGTATTTAACTTGAAAGTCCCCATTTCTAAGAAGCCAATACTGCTGCTATGGAATTAGGTGGTTTTAAAAGGCACATGTATCACATTCATTCAGCACCCTAAAAATTATCAAATCCCTCACCTTGCCCCCCAAAAGATCAAATGAACCATTAACAATCAATTTAACACGCTGTTGTGCACATTCAACTTTGTACAGAACAAAGTATTCAATGAGAATATTTCATTCATTCAGATCTAGGATGTGTTATTTGAGTGTTCCCTTTATTTTTTTGAGCAGTATATTTCCAACAGGGATTTGTGAACAGTGGGATTGATATGCAAGCTCATGTCTCCAAAATTTATCCTGATCTAATTAGGTTTTACATCTTACTGCTATCAGCTGTGCATAAAACATGTTCCCCAATCTCTAGCTGTAATGGACATTCTGCATAGCTAAAAATTGATACTGTAGGATATTTTTCAGCTGAACAGACTGTTATTTTTAGCCAGGGATCATTGAGTTTATATTAAAAGACAAGCATGAAGGACGCTGCCTATGCGAGACAACTGTCCTCAGGCTGATTCGAGTGGTCCACTGGATACTTAAGAAAGTCTCCAAGGTTTTTCACCCAATCAATTGTAATACTTCAATCAGCCTAAATAGGAGTAACGTCTGTCCATTTCTAACTTCTAATCTCAATGAAATTAAGACATTAAAGAACTAGCAAACCAATTATGAGACTAGAATACAACCACAGAGCCTGCAGTTATTTGGAGATGGGGAGGTAAGCTAGCTCCAGGCAGTGAGGGATATTTTCCAGCAAGCATGAACAATTTTTAAGAAAGAGATGCTGAGACTGAAAAGAAGGGAAATGGAATTTGCAGGGAGTTTATTTAGCCTAACAGTAACAGAATAGTCTTCCTGATGTTTGTGCATTTCTTATGGGTTGTCTTATACCTCCCAGCATTAAGAGTCAGTTTGATCTAGTTGCTAATTGTAATACTGAGATTTGTCACCCAACTCATCCAAAAGGCACTGGCTTGATTAGAACAGCACGGAAAAACCAATAAGACTTAGTAAGATTAAAGTCAGATGGTACTTGAGAAACAAATGAGAAAATATTGGCTAAATTCATATGCAGGAACTTGATATTTTCTTTGCAACCTGTATACATACAATATTGTTTTATTTTTGCATTATATGGTGCCAAATTCCTGTTCATTGATTTCTGGAGATATGGACAATGCAGCAAACATCTCTGGGAGCAAATGATTTAGGAAAGAACATTTTTTTGGGGGAGGGGGTGCATTTAATATTAAGTGCCCTAATCTGAAACAGAACAATAAAGGATTATCACAAAAAAGAGAAGGAATCATAGATCAAATGTTTAATACAAGCAAGTGCCTTTCAGAGAAATATCTGCAGAAAGAATAGAAATGTAATAACCAGTGTGCAAAAATTATACTTTTCTTTGGAACTTTATTATAACTCACATTTACCGAAACCAGCATGCTCCAATATAACTGTAGAACAAACTATTTAAACTGAAACTATTCCATCTAAACTTAAGAAAGAATTGGCCAGGAAATAGGTTTGATTGCAGAATTGCAGAACAAACCTGAAATCTTGACTAGCATAGCCATTAATGAGAATTGTTGGGAATTGTAGTATAATTGAACAATATTTGAAGATCTGAAGCATCTATATATCCAGCTTGTATTCTCAACAGATGAAAGTAGATTGTTATGACTGATTTATATAATTGATGTATAGGGCCACCCAATAGTATGGCTCTGAGACGCATACAACATAAAAACTAACCAAAAGAATTAGGTAATATTAAAATACATACAATATATAAAATATAAGATGGTGGCAAAGCACAACAATAAAAACAGTTGAAGGAGGACACCCCTTAACTGGACACAAATTCCTGGTACAAAAACTAGGAATTATTGACCTTTCTAGAAGTGGGCCTGTCATATATTGGGGTGGGGTGGGGAATAGAGCAGAAAGGAATCCTTTCCATGAAATGTTAATATTTAAACAGGAATGTCCTCCATATGTGAGAATATATGGTAGGCAAAAATTATTGGGAGAAGACAAATAATGCAATGTAGAGCTTTAAATATAATAAATATAAATATAATAACCAGTTACAACACTTATCTCTTTATCCCATATGCCATCTCTTAGCTATAAACAAATCTGTGAAAGATCCCTTTTAAATCTTTGTGTCATCAGAAAGTCCATAGAGAGTTGCCAGAAATATCAACATATCTGCTTTAATGTTGATCAAATAAACCAGTATTATGTTTATATTGCTTCCTTTTACTTCTAACAGTTCTTTCTAATATTGCTGTAGGATTTGATTTCTCTTCATTTCTTTTTGTTCTATCAGAGTGTTCTTCAAATTTTAACAAACCTCTTTTGCAAAGCCTTTAGAAAAAAATTATCCAGTTCACTCTCTCAATTGTCATTTGTATTTCTCTTTTAAATTTTAAAATCTCAGACAATTTCTTTTGTGGATCCAGGGAAGCATCCTTTTTTCAATCACTCTCTTGGCCTGTCACTTGCAAAATCCATTTCTGATACTGTCTCTACCTTGCAAAATGCTTTTATTAAGAGTATCTATTAATCTGAATGTACATACTACAATATTTTGACTGTTGTGGTGATGTCTTCTGACATCTTTAAAAGATATTATCTGATTCTCTTTTCAGAAACAAAGGACATGAGCTTGCCTTTCTCATTTGAAAAGGCCCTTGCTTTAACTTACTATTTTATCTTTAAAATACTTCTAGAATTTCAAATGGTTCAGATTGGTTTTTTAAATGAGATAGAGACCTTTTGTACTGATATCACTTTTTTAAAAACAAACAAACATTATATTGAACATTTTCAACATGAAAAATGCAATACAGACAAACACACAAAATGAAAATTTTCACTTGTTACAGTAATTTGTATCAGTATGAAATAATGTCCATAACCTACATCGATGTACTATAATGTTTACTGATGTCATTTTTATGAAATTTCATCCACAAAAGTTATTTAAAATGTTTTCTTTTGAAACTATGCAGAAGTTTTGTTTTGGTGGTCCCTTGATAGTTGGGACAAGATGTTAAGCAGCAAAAGATTTGTTTAGTTGCTATTTTTCACTGATTGCTAATTTTTATAGCTTAAGCATATTTTCTCTGGCAATAGTTTCTACATGTTTATCTTAATAAAATGTATTGGTTTGGGTTTTTTGGTTTTAATCTTTTATTTTCATCTAGAGTCACTGTTTGTAAGAAGAGCATCCATATAAACAAAAGAAAAAGAAGGGAGAAGGAGGGGAGAGAGAGAGAGATGGAGAGAGATGTGGTTAGGGGAGGTCATGTGACTGGGTGGGAGTGAGTGATGTCAAGTTGCCTACGCACACTCATGTTTTATGGCTGCCGGTGTTTTTTAAATGTGGAAAACGGGTCAAAATGGCTCTTTGAGTGTTTAACTTCGCAGCAGACCGCTGTTCAAGCTCTATAATGTGAAAAAAGTTCAGTCATTTCAATTGGGATGCAAAGAAAATAATTTAGCACACTGACTTTCCAATATTGCAGCAGAAGCTTCTAATTGTAACAAAATGTAAAGTATAAGAGCAAGTCAGACTACTGTTTATGGTTCATAGGCTTTAATAGATAATATTGTTATGGGATATAAAATATGTTTACATTTGCAGTGAAAATTGCTCCTAGACATAAACAATCTGGAAGTTCTCTGCCACAACTACAGTAGAAGAATATTTGGGTGGTTCAGGTCAGCTGGTATCTTGCTTGTATCTTGCTTGTAAATCAGATTACACCCACCTTTAAATTCCCAATTTTGAATTTTGCCCACAGACTTTGAAGGGGTACAGATGCCCTGTAAAGCAGTGGTCCCCAACATTTTTTCCACCAGGGACCAGTTTCAGCAAGGCAATTTTTCTATGGCCCGGTGGGGGCGGAAAGGGGTGTGGTTGGGGGTGGGATTAAGCATGGGGGTGCTGGTCCTTCCCGCCCCTCTTTCCCGCCATCGCCCTGTGGCCGGCAGAACCTGCCTCCCAAACCCTCTTGCCCGGTGGCAGGTGAAGCGCTGGAGGGAGGGGGTCAAGCCGGCCCTCCTGCCTCCCCCCCAGCCAAAAACGCAAAAGAGGCTTGAGCCTCCCGGTCCTTCCCGCCCCTCTGTCCCATCCATCGCCCTGTGGCCGGCAGAACCTGCCTCCCGAGGCCTCTTTCCCAGCGGGAGATGAAGCACTGGAGGGAGGGGGCGGCGGCAGGAGGACTGGCAGCTGCTGACTCCACGGACCGGTGCAACATGCCCCGCGGCCCGGTACTGGTCCGCGGCCCGGTGGTTGGGGACCCCTGCTGTAAAGAACCCCACAAGCACTGAACCTAAAAGTACTTTGTTCTGTGCTGGTGGAGAAGACTGAGAGGAATTACTTCCACAACACTAGTTTAAGCAATTCAAGGACACACACATCATTGAAGCAAATCAGATAGCTTCTTCACTTTGATGAAGTGGATCATGCAGCCTCCACAGCGTGAATCACTTTGTCAGAATGAATCTATGATGCATTGCACAGACATAAAAACTAGCCCTCTCCATCCACATATCTTAGTTGGTGATGAACTTTAACAGCGCTGATTCTATCAAAATCCAGTGACAGAACACATGATCATTTATCTTTTTAATTCCTTTCCTATCATATTAAATTTTGAGGAACTCAGTGAACTGAAGATTAATCTATTGCTTAAAAGAGAATTTTTGACAAATTGCAAGGCCTAACATCAAACTTTCTGATTTTAGGCATTTAAGCACCTATTTGAATACAAATAGCTTTACAATTGTCTAATGGGATACTCTTGATATGATACAAATTTTTCATTTTAAAATCAGGTGAAACCAATGTAAACAGGCAAATCTGGTCCACTTGGCCCAGTTGGTAGACTTTAATAGGTGCTGATTATGCTGCCCATTTTCATGAAATTAAAAAGCTTATAAATGTCATCAACCATTACTCTTCCATTTGAAGAAACGTATGGCATGTAGAGAATTTAATGAAACTATATTAATTATGCTATGGATAGCCTCAATGAGATTGCAGGTTACTTATTTAACTAGGTTTATTGTTACTAGTATAAAAACATTTCCATCAAATTCAAGGTTTAAACAGCATAATAATCACTAACATGTTTTCTATCCTTTTGTAAGTTTCTCAATGAAAGATCCTTCCCAAAGATAAAATAAAGTTATACTAGTGTTTTCTTAATTTTGGATATTTCTAGTATCTTATTTTATCTTTATGAATTAGAAAATTAAATCATATCAGTTTTAGTGGCAGAAAAAGAATGAGCTTATTTTGAAACCAGGAATGAAAAACCAGTTTTGGTGTAATTGTTTAGAGTTACACAAGCAAAACAAAAAACCATGAACAAATTCTGGATTTCTGAGAAAGAAAGAATGAATACCTATTGAATAGACAGGCTCTATTAATTTTCTGGACAAAGAGAGGACTTGAGACCACCCAAGTGACCACACAATTGCCTCTTCCAAGGAAACTGTAAGGCAGAGCCTTTGGCAGGTTTGATAGAAAAGCCAACTACAGTATTTGCTCAAATCATCTTTCAAAAGGACACCGAGATGGCATATTTTCTTTTCTAATTGCTTTTGGAAATTGCTTGTTAGTTGCTTTTCAGCTAATAGGAAACTTTAGATCAATATTTTTAGAGCAGTGGGTATTTTATTCAAACTTTAGCAGCAGAGGTTTTAAATACAAGTTTAAGGATTTAAAACATTTTAGAATAAACAGCAAGAAGGTGTTTACGATCTTGATTTTGGAAAATAACTGTAGCTAAGATAGATATAGCTAAGAATTGAGATGGATTTGAGTTAAGATTTAAAATTAATTACAGTATTAGAATTTTTCCTGTGGGAAAAATATTTTTTGTTTTGAATTTTCTTTTTCAAAAATGATGAGAGTCTAAAGGTTGGGCACTACAGGGAGTCAGAAGGAACTAAAGATTACAATTAAGGCAGAAGAATACTTAAATTTAACTTAACAATAGACAATGGAGCAAAATACTGTAACACCAGATGTATTGAAGGATATTTGTGAACCATGGATACAGAAGTTAATTTTAAGTTCAATAGATAATATCTAAAATGTTATGAAAGAGGAATACATTTTTATCTGAAAAGACGGAGACTGCTCTGAACATAGATTTAAAAATTGCAGGAATGGTATGGAAAAAGATGCTGCATTGGATATATAAGTGAAACCAGCTAATGTCTCAATAATTAAAAGGAATATATAAATAACAAACCAAAAGAGTGACCTGGATATTGTTCCAATATTGAATTTACAAACTCAACTTGTTAAAGTTTTGAAGAATTTTGGGAGAAAGTATGTCAGCCTTCCCAGATAAAGCAGATTACTTTAACATAAGCTTTCTTTTACAGAACCTTGCCTCCCACCAACACTTTTAATTGGTTGATCATTAGAGTGGGTCCTTCTTAAGTTTCTTTCTTTGACTGTGAAGCCCTGGGTGGGTGGGTGGGGCTCCTGCCTCTCTTAACTAATTGTTTTCTTGGCAGCTTCTCTTATCTCCATTTCCTACGGTCAACCACACACAGGCTTGAGGAGAGCCAGTACATTGTTCTGTGGCCCATGGAGCTGAAAGAGGGGCCATGAAAAAGATTTTTTTTTAACAAAACTAAAATTTTAAAAAGAAAAACAGTTTATTCATTTAGGAATATATTTTATATTTCATTTCAGTGTCTGAATGGTTATGAAATGTCATCTCAAAATCTGGAGCTCAAAAACACAAGGAGAAACAGAAATGTGGTGAGATTAATAAAAGGGGCGATAATACTTTTTAAATTTGGCATTAAATGCAGTGGCACTGCTTTTGTGCACATGGCCTGGCCAGGGTGGGGTGGGGGCACTTCTCCTGAGCATGCAGCGGGAACCCCTCCCTTCCTTTTTGGCCAAGGCCTCTCCAAGCGGCCTATGTGAGGCAAGCGGGAAAAACCGCATAGCCTCCCCCTGAATTTCCCATGCAAGAGACCGAGGAAAGTCTGGTGGCAGCTGCAAGCTCCCCTTCTGATGCCCATTCTGACGCCTCAGAAGGGTCCAGAGGCAGTGGAGGAGGGAGTAGCAGCAGCGACTTCGAGGCTGGACGGCTGCCAGTGGAGTCGCCTTAGGGACAGGAGGCCCAGCTGGAGCCCTAACCAGTTGGAAAAGTCAATACCAACCAAGCTGAGGAGAAGGAGGTGGAGGAGGAGGAAAAAAGCAATGGGGGGGTCCATATTAGTCTTGTTCTAGCACTTAATAATCCTCTCGGCCCTGACCACACATTCAGTTACATTGGACAAATTAAAAATTAAAAGAAATTGAACTCTAAGACCTTTTTTGAAGGGTTTAACAATCAAGATTATTAAAAGTAAAATACATAAACCTCGTTGGTTTATTTGGAAAAGGCTAAAATAGTTAATAATAGCTATGTTATCTCTGGTAGTCCTTAATAATGTTTTGCTGAATGATGAGCCTTTAAGGTTTATAAATAAGAGATGGGATATGGGAAGAAGGAATTATTTATTGTATTTTAAGAAAAGGTGATATCATACTTATGATAGAGGGGCAAGACATTATTTAAATATCTAAATATCTTTATTTAGATTATCTTTTCTTTTTCTTTACTATATTATTATTATTATTTCTTTCTTTTCTGTTTTTTTGTATTTTTTGCCTTTTTTAGGTTTTTTTTATTCTTTAACCTTTGTTTGTGTAGGTTTTTACCTTCTTAGTTGTAATTTTTAATTAAATTACATTTAAGAAACCTGAGCAAATTTTCCTGCTATAAAAATGGTCTTACTTTCTCATACTGAAAGCAGAGGTCCTGAACTAAAGTTTCAATATTTGTACATGCTAGCATATAATTTTTTTTAAAAAAGTATATACATGTGCATCAAATCTAGAAGTTTCTGCTTGAAAACTTTCACTTACGCTATACAAATGCCAATAAAGATTTTATATCAACTTGTGATGGTTGTATTTAGTTGACAGTTCTTGCAACAGAAACAGCTGCCACATTAATGGTGTCTGCTTGGTTTATTCTTCTGGTTGTCTTTCCTTATCTTGCTTTTTACATTTGGCTAGAGGCGAAAAAATGTTAAATCGAAAGAAACATCTCAAACTTCCCACAATGCAAGGGAAATAATTGTATTGCTTTGAAACAGAGATATATATCACCTCATAAAGTAGTAAGTAGCTAGATATTGCTGTGAAAAATATTCATTTATTTGTAGCAGCTGAATAGAATGTTTTATGAATTTACTAGTGTTTTAAAATACAAATATCTTGTGCTTGCATAACACTAAAACCAAGAAACAACACATAGTAAATGAGACTTCAAACCACTGCCAAGCTCCACTTTGGCTGAACTATTTTATATATCAGAAAGAGTATGACCTTAATTACCCAAAGTAAATATTGTCGGCAGATTTTACTCTGCAATCCAATGCTAAAACATTATCCTCAATTTACAACTAATTGTTTAAATGACAATTTGAAGTTATAATGGACCCTGAGAGTGTGCTGTATAGCCTGTAAAGCATTTCTGGCTATCATAGAACATGGTACCACACCCTGCAGTCATATGATCATAGCATGAGTGCATAGTGACATGTTTGCATGTACAAATGGTTTCCAAGTGCTCCATGATCATTTAATCCTCATTAAATGAGCTATGGTGGCACAATGGTTGAAATGCAGGACTGTAGGCCAAATGACTGCTCAGTCCAGGAGTTTGATTCTGAATGACTCAAGGTTGATTCAGTCTTCCATCCTTCCGAGGTCGGTAAAATGAGGACCCAGATTGTTTAGGTTAATATGCTGACTATGCAAACCACTTATAGAGGGCTGTAAAGCACTGTGAAGTGGTATATAAACCTAAATACTATTGCTATTTGCAATACTATCTTCTGGTTTCCACAGAATGTCAACGGGGAAGCTGACAGGCAAAGTTGATGATGCTTGGTGAAATAGAATTCAGACCCTGAAAAAGCTGAACTCTGCCCTGCAACCTGCCAGATCCCTTCCATTGTGCACATAGAGAAAAACTGAATTTCTCTGGTAGGAGGCAGAAACAGAGCTCAAATCTCAAAAATCTGAGCTGTGTTCCTTCATGTGTTGTCCCTTTTCACACATAAAGGAAAGCTGAATTCAGCAGGCAGTTGTCCACTCTGTTCACTTATGATGAAGGAGAGTGCATAATGACTGTAAGCAAGAGTGCTGGGATTGCAGTTGTTGAGTGAATTAGTTATATGGCCATCTCACTTAATGTTTTGTTTCCAGTCCCAACAAATAATTGTAAATAGATTTTTGTTTTGCTTTTATTACTATTATTATTATTATTATTATTATTATTATTATTATTATTACTACTACTACTACTACTGTTGTTGTTGTTGTTGTTGTTGTTGTTATTATTATTATTATTATTATTATTATTATTATTATTATTATTATTATTATTATAGTTGGAAGGAATCTTGTAGGTCTTCTAGTCCAACCCCCTGTTCAGGCAGGAGTCCCTATACCATTTCAGACAAATGGCAGTCCAGTCTCCCTTTGAAAGTCCCAAGTGTTGGCGTGTTCACAATCTCCGCAGGCAAGCTGTTCCACTGGTTGATCGCTCTCACCATCAGAAAGTTCCTCCTTATTTCCAGGTTGAATCTCTCTTTGGTCAGCTTCCATCTGTTGTTCCTTGTTTGGCTTTCTGGTGCTTTGGAAAACAGCCTGACCCATTCCTCTCTGTGGCAGTCCCTCAGGTATTGGAACATTGGTATCATGTCTCCCCTGGTCCTTTTCTTTGCCATGCCCAGTTCCTGCAACCTGTCTTTGTATGTTTGAATTTCCAGCCCCCTTATCATTCTTGTTGCTCTCTTCTGTACTTTCTCTAGAGTTTCAATGTCTTTTTTGTAGTATGGTGACCAAAACTGAATGCAGTACTCTAGGTGTGGTCTAACTAAGGTGTTATAGAGTGGTATTAGTACCTTCCTAGTCCTAGATTGTATCCCTCTGTTAATGCAATTTAGGATTGTATTGGCCTTTTTGGTTGCCATTGCACATTGCTGGCTCATAGTTAGTTGGTTATCCACCAAAACTGCAAGATCCCTCTTGCAGTCGCTGCTATTGAGTGTGATTTCACCTAGTTTATAGGTGACTTTGTGTATAACTTTGGTTTCTCTTATCTAGGTGTAGGATTTTACTTTTCTCTGCATTGAATTTCATTTTATTTGTTTGGGCCCAGTGTACAAGTCTGTCAAGATCCATCTGGATCCTGAGCCTGTCCACTGTGGTATTGGCTATTCCTGCCATCTTGGTGTCATCTGCAAATTTGATTAGTTCTCCTTCTATTCCCTCATCTAGGTCATTATTGAAGATATTAAAATATACTGGGCCTAGGACGGAACTTTGTAGTACCCCACTGCTTACTTCTCTCCATGTGGACTTGGGTCAATTGAGAACTACTTGTTGGGTACGATTGGTCAGCCAGTTGTTAATCCATCTGGTTGTGTAACTGTCTATCCCACTTTTTTTAGCTTGTGGAGAAGTAGGTTGTGGTCCACTTTGTCAAATTCTTTGCTGAAGTCCAATTATACTATGTCCACTGTGCTTTTCTTGTTTATTAATTTGTTCACATTGTTGAAGAATGAAATGAGATTGGTTTGGCATAATTTGTTTTTAACAAACACGGGTTGGCTGTTGGTTATTACTTTGTTTATAATTGAACATAGGCTTAAAAACTACTTTGATACCTTATAACCAGTAGGTCAAAATAAACTAGATAAATAGTGAAATATGGAAGCTCAAGCTACTTAGATTTTTGAGTTAAAATGCCATTATAAAATTAGCAAAGTAAAAACAGATATCTTACATTTTAGAAACCCAAATGGGGATGCATTTTGGAAAGAAAGTTTATATGGCATTATAGATAAATGTTTAGCCTTGCTTTTATGTTAAATGAAAGAAGATCAATATCTGTGCTGAAAGTGGGTCATCATAAATCCATAAGAGGATTGGCTAGTATACTCTTCCATATGAGAAATGATCATGATACTGAAAGAAACCAATAAAATATCAAATTATCTTTGTGCCCTTTTTACTGGTCTTCATGCTTGATTTTTTCCCACAAATTGGAAACTTAAAATTGTAGAAAATATATAAAGGCAGGGGTGGGCGGGTGAACAGAAGAAATCAAAATTCAAAAGATTTAAAATGTTCTGAAACCTTTTCCATGGCCTCAACAAATGAAACTTCTATATTAATATTATTATAAATAATAATAAATAGAAGAAGCAATAATGTACTTTATTTCTGTTCTACTAAGATGATTACAGTCCTATATCTTAGATTCAGAATTGCTGGCTATCATTGCTATTATTAGTATTATAGTGCTCAGTAATAAGCCTATCCAAGAAAGCTTTTCTCCAAGCACAAATAAAATAGTATAATAACCTGAATTATGAAACACATTCAACATTAAGAATTTTCCTTGACATGTATTTTAACATCAACACAAATGAGTCTGCAAAATGGTTATTTCCAAGAAATAAAGCTTGTTTTTTATAGTGTAATAAAAAAATGTAAGAAATAATAAAAGCAGAAATTTTTATGAGGAGAAACACTGAACAGGAGATTAACCTTAATTAAGTGAGTAATAGGCCGGTGAGAATTAGGCATTGAGTGACTCAGATTCTTCATTCAATTTAGAAAAATAATTTTGTTATGTTTGCATGTTCTAATAAAATTGTTGAACTGGATTGATTCAATTCATATTTCCAAAACCAGTTTGGAAGAAGCATAGCACAAGTGCATCTAAATTATTTGATCAGATTTAGAGGCATTCATTTTCTAAAATTAAATTGATTGATTTTCTCTGAAATACTTCATTGGGTGGAACTGATTCTATTTCAGAAGGAGACAATTATCTCTTCCTCAACTTCTCAGTCCTCTAGATGCAGAAGGGTAGGAAAATGAAGATCCACTCTTCTTTACTCTGATGTGGTGATCGAATAAGTATCTATACCAGTAATGGTGAACCTGTGGCACGGGGGCCACAGCAGGTGGCACACAGAGCCATATCTGCTGGCAAACGAGTTGTTGCCCTAGCTCAGCTCCAACATGCATGTATATGTTAGCCAGCTGATTTTTGGCTCCTACAGAGGCTCTGGGAGGGGGTTTTTGGCTTCCAGAGAGCCTCCAGGGGAGTGGAGCCTTTGGAGCCTGGGGAGGGCGAAACATGAGCCTACTGGGCTCACCAGAAGTTGGGAAACAGGCCATTTCCAGCCTCCAGTGGTCTTGGTGGGGGAAAGCTGTTTTTGCCCTTCCTAGGCTTTGAATTATGGGTGTGGGCACTCGTACATGAACGATAGTGTGCATGCATGCTCTTTTGGCACCCGAAGAAAAAAAGGTTCGTCATCACCGATCTATACAACACTTATGGATTTATGGATATACTATATTGTATATCCACAAGTAGAATGACATCTGCAGGTTAGCAAGAATAAAAAGTTCTAAATTTCACAAAACTCAGCACCCAACTGTCCATCTGTCTGTTACTATGATTCCCCACCCCTTCCCCCATGGAGTCATATTGAAACAGAATGCTGCAGAACTTCTTTTATAGGAACTACCTATGCTTTACCCAAAGATGCTTTTTCAAGAGACAGCTGGACTTTCTGGTTTTTCTTTTAAGATGTTTCACTTCTCATCAGGGTGGGCTACTGCCCGGATGTGGGGGAATGCAGTGGGGTAGCGAAAATGGAGCTCCACTGCAGAGCACCCAATTTGCACTGCAAGATGTTGAAAGAAAATGCATGATGTCCTGCATAAGTCATGCCCACAGAGTGGCAGTAAAAATTTTGGTAGCCCTTCACTGCTTCTCATCCAAAAAGCTTCTTCAGCTCTTCTTCAGATCTGTACCTAGATGACTGAGAATCTCCATAGACACATATCCATGCTTTACTTTAGGCAAACAATATTTGTACATTTCTGACAATATAGATGACAGCAATACCTTTATTATGTGAGTTGCCATTGGGCAAAATGAGCCAAGGCAATTGGCCTTTTAGGAGTCATGCTGCCAGTCTATTAATAAATCCTTTGAAAGATATTTGGGAATGTATGGGAACTATATGCATTTTTCCACATCTTCAGAAATTGCTGTTTAATATCTCAATATGCATGCATAACTTTGGAACACTTCAGGAAGCATTTTTGGTCAGTCATGAAAAGCTCCTAAAGAGAAGATTTGTAAGGCATTACCATACACACAAAAATGTGCATATCTATCACACAGCATCTTTACAACTGACCCAGGTTTGTATAATTTGGGGGATTCCAAGGAAGAAATGGTGAGAAGTCCCTTTCTACTGATGCCAGCATGAGCAGCATAAGACATAATAGTCATGTTATTAAAATAGTATTAACATGATTGCAACCTGGATTAGGATTGCATACTAAATTTCTAAATTTGTCACCTAGTCTGCAACCTAAGAAACAGACAATATAGCTGCTTCTGTATTTTCTCAGAACTGTATGCAATATTGTTTAGTTTTGTTTTGATAACACAAAATACACAAAGAAGGTTCCAAGGCATTCAGGTGAGATAGGTAGTACAGAAATATGATAAATAAATTAAAAAGTAGATATGGTCCACCTGAACAATTTTTGATACAGGAGATTTGTTCACAAGTAGTGATGCATTTTCTTGAAAGAAGCCTCCAGGTATCTACTACATGCTAGGATAAACCTGAACTTATTTTGGTCTTGGTGTTTACTGACCTTCATAACACTGGAAGCAAGGATTTACTTCTGACATTTTTTAATCGCTAAAGGTCTTTCAGAGTTTTTGAAAAGTACTGTCCTCACTTTACGTAGTCTTCAAAAGGTGACTGATTTTTTAGTTTATAATGTGTCCCCATGTTAAATCTAGGGAAGGAAGGGGCTTGAGACAACTCTAAGATAACAGCTCTTTATTAAACTATGTACAAGATCCAGCAGTCAGGCTGATAGCTCCTCTTTTATAACCAATCAGCACTCTCCATTTTCCCACTTGAATAGTAGAGCTTGGAATAACCAGACAGTCTTAATATACAACAGCTCCCCGCCCCACACATTTAAAATTGGTTATGTTCACTGTGTAAATATATATTAAGCAAAGCTAGGAGTACTAGCTTGTCATTCAGAGTAAATTAGAGTGGCAGCTCCTGCTGTGGTTGGGTGCTTAGCAACTAAAACTTGGTAGACTTATTTAGTTATATCAGGGAGAAATATAAGCCATGGTGTTCTCATATAGAATATGTATTCATTTGACAAAGGATGGCACCTATTACAGATTCTAATTGTCTAATTTGTGTATCTGGATATTTATCTGATCCAAGTTACCGAATAATATTGAGCATGCTGCAGAAAGGGAAAAAAACCAACTAAAATTCATTAAGACACCAAGTCTCTCACAAAATAGCGCCGGCGGACTTACCCGCCGACGGCGTTTGCGGGAGGGACCGGGAAGACACCGGACCACCACCAAGTGGTGTGGTCAGAGATCCTCCCAAGGATCGTGTGGAGGGACGCCCTTTCCCTTAGGGCCATTCACCGGGTCAGGCGTAGAGTGAATAAGGCCCTGGGACGGGTAGTTAGGGAACTAGGTGGGGTTGTAGTGGCCCATCCCCTCATCACTGTAGATCGGCCGTGGCTTTACCGGGCTGATGGCGTTCACCTGTCAGAACAGGGGAACGCCATTTTCTTACAGGACCTGCAGCGGTCTCTGCGTGAGCTGGAGCAGCTAGAGGGGGGAGTCGGGGGGGCCAAGATAGAGATCTGACCCCCGCTTCGTGGCAGGTTAGGGGCGGAAAACTGGGTGGTGGTCTAGCAACTGCGTGTTCTCCCTTGGGCATCTTTGGGGATGATTGACAGGTTCTCTCCAAGCTTGTGGTGGAAGCGACCTGAGCAGTTGGGGGGAACCTGTCTTTGGGTCACGCACCTTTAAGTCCCCTGTTAGGGGTTAGCCGGAGTGACCCCCCTCATGCAAGTGCATGGCAGGGTCTCAGGTGAGGGAGGGGTCCCTCACCTGGACTAGCATCGAGCTACGCCCATAAGTTGCCCAGGAAGTTTATGTGACGTAACTTTTCCGCCCCGGAAGCAATTGTTTGACCCTGCAGGTCCATTGTTTGGGTCATAGTTGTTTATGCTAATTTTTATGCTAATTTATTTAAATAAATTATGCTAATTTAATTTAATAAAAATGACCCAGTTAAATCCAGCTCTTGTGTCCGTGTCGTTACTCCGCCTCTCCTGCAATACTGTAACAGTTTATCGGCACTAAATTGATGGATCTGTTTCAAGACAGAACATATTTGTATTTTTATAACAAATATGGGAAGTTATTTCTTTAAAAGGATATCTTCTAACATTATTAAATATGGCAGTTCATATGTATGAGGAAATACAAGATTATAAAAATTTCATAGAACACACAATTAACAAATTATGCTAAGTCTAATTTTCACTCAGATTATGGTAATGCAATTTTTTTAAAGCTAGCAGATGGTTTGCACATTAGCCCAACAATAAATTATAACACTTATAGAGACAGTTAAGTACCAGGAATTGCAAAGAATCCAGGGTACAGATGACCCTTCTGATTTTTTAAATAATCTCTGTAATTGATGTACAGGCAAAAAAAATAAAAATACACAGATGTCTAATGTGGTTTCTTGATGAAGCACAAATCACTTCTATTTACTCAGGCAATGCTTCATGGTCCAGTTCATTTCTTAATTAAAGACATCAAGATGCACACAAATGGCATTGAAAAGAATGTTTAGTGTGCTAGTTGTTCAGCTGGGGTTTTTAGATACTTTGCTTGCTTCTCTAAGCCCTGACTCATTTATCATTTCCCTTTAAAACATGACTAAAACACATTTAATCCCCGTGTAACTAAAGACATTGTGGCTTCTCCTTAATTTGTTTTTATTATATGCTTAGAATATTAAACTATGTTATCAAATATTAGAAGTTATACATCAAGGATTTTTGTAAAAAGAACCAGCAGGATTATAGTTTATTTATTTATTTTATTGGATTTATATGCCACCTCTCTCCGAGGATTTGGAGAGGCTTACAGCATATAAAAAACAATGCAACATCAAAATTCAATTAATTTAAAACAATTAATCTAAAACCCCAAAGTATTAAAATCAATCATTGCCATTCACACACAAACATATGCACTTTGTTCATTTGGCCAGGGGGCTAGGGTCTAATGGCCACAAGCCTGGCGGCATAAATGAGTCTTGAGACTCTTGCGGAAGGGGAGGAGGGTGGGGGACAGTGCGGATCTCTGGGGGGAGCTGATTCCAGAAGACCAGGGCTCCCCACAGAGAAGGCTCTTCCCCTAGGCACCGGCAAGCAACATTGTATAGTTGACGGGACCTGTGGGACCTAAATGGTCACTTGGATTCATGTAGCAGGAGGTGGTCTCGCAAGTAATCTGATTTGATGGCATATAGGTAATGCTTAGCTGAAAGTACAGAATAATATAAATATGATAATCCTTCAATATTTATTTAATTTGGAAAGCTAGCATTTATCCTGGATACGGTTTAACCTGGATAATTTCATCGACAAATTGTCTTAGTTAGTTTGACCTTCTCAACAAACAGCTTTGTTGTTGTTGTTTTTTTAAAAAAATATGGGTGTCATATCTTTGTATCATTTTGTTTCATGATAAAAAAGATTGATTCTAAGGAAGGAGGAAAAAATTAGAAATATCATTTATAAATTACTGGGGGCCATTCCACAACTTAGGCCCTAGACTACCAGTGGAGACGCTAACGAGCCGACCTCCTCTTTGGCCGATTGCCAAGACTCAAATGATCTGTGCAGGTCCGAAAGGACTGTACGCAGAACAAGCCGATTGGGCGATTTTGTCACATGGTTTTCTGTGTAACCTTTTGCTGAACCAAGGAGGGAGGGGTGTTAAATATGCATTGAAGCAATGTAAATAAGTTGAATGTGGATTAAGCATTCTGATTGGTTGAAACAATGACAACTGAGTTTAGGTGGGAAAGTAAAAGTATATAAGGAGTGCTCTGACACTGTTACAGTCAGTCGCGTTCTGAGCTGAAGTCACTTTCCAAAAAGAGCTTTCCCCTGCTGAGCTAAATAAAGAATTTAAAAGAACCGACTGCCTCAGTCTTCTTCAGGTACCATTAATTGCAAAAGATAAATACACAAATAATCCTAGATGACATAAAGCCTCGCTTTAAGAGATGACCAGAAAAAAGAAATTCACATACTTTGGACATATTTTTCAGTTTTACTATGCTAAGTAGCCCAGAGTAGTCCCACTAGATAGGCAGCAAAGAAATTTAACAAATGAATAAAATAAATAAAATAGGTTGAAATAATGAGCATTTGTCCATAACGTTGTCATGGTTCTGGCTTGACTCAATGGCATTTGAATAATTCATGTAGCAACAAACACATTCATTCAGCTTTATAACTGCTAACTCCCAGAAAATAATGATTTTGTTTTATTATAGGTAGAAATTACAAAATCATCCAGAACAATATTCAAAATAGATTTGATGGAGCAATATAATGAAACCTATCCTATATGAATGAGAATGTTACAAAAATCAAAACCAGGTGTTAATTCCTTTTCATTAAAACTTTGCCATTTATCCCCAATTATTTAGTGCAGTGATGGCAAAACATTTTAGACACTGAGTGCCCAAACTGTGTGTGCACATGCTCAAACGGAAAGGTGCACGCATGCATGTGCAAATGCAGGCATGCATGGACATGCACATGTGTATGCAGACATGTGCATATGTGGACATGCACAGGAATGCGTGTGCATACATGTACATGCATAGCAGAGACCAGAAGACCAGCTGGCCGGCATGGCAAGTTGTCCCACAGTGAGTTAGCCATAGTGAATTGTTCAATGGCGAAGTGGCTGCGGTGAGTTAGACATGGTGAGTTGGCTATGGTGATAGGCCATAGATGTCTATTGGCATAATCAACACTTCTGCTCCAAAAAACCAATCTCACTTTAATCTCAGAGGAAATAACAACCCCATAACTTCCTGTCTTTACAACAGTGGACTTAATGTTAGTTCACATTGACTATAAGCTAGTTGTCCTGTGATTGATCCACTTTTTCAGTTAACAGTGGAAGAAAGATTGTTTCAACAATCTAGCTGTTCTTAAGCTGTTTTCCTAAGCAGTGTGCTGCTCGCTTACCAAGCAGGAGCTGTGAATTAACAAGCTCTTCTTTCTGACCTTAATCAGTTGATAGATATTTCCTTTCTCCTCCCATGTGGTTGATGCCTCACTGCCAAATGGAAATTGCTTGAGCTCCTGTATGCCTTTCTATGGGCTTTCCCCATTGTTCACCTAAATGTCCTTTTCTTCTCCTTTAGAAGCTAGGTAATACAAGATCCAGTTTCAGAATTTAAGAGATTTAACAGAATTTAACAGAATAACAGGGTCTTGAAAATGGTTGGCAAATCTTTTTAAAAACCTCCAGGTTGGAGCCTCCAGAAGTTGTGGAACTTCTGGAGGCAAGTCACATTTCATTTCTAAATTTGCAGGTTGGATTTCAAAATTGCAGCTGCATTAGTAATCGTGATGTAGTTGTGACATATTTTCAGTCCAGTCAAGAAATAAACATTTTTAGAAGTTCTGACTTACTGTCCGGGACCGGATTTCTTTGGCGTAGAGAGGTTTCAAGAATTCCGAATCTCCTTCTAGCTTTAAACCTTTTTCTGTAATCCTTAGATTTCCCATTCCATCCTGAAATAGAGAAAAGAGTCCCATTACTATGATTTTATAAAATTGGGGTTGCAAAAAGAACAACACCATATAAGCTTTGCTATTCAATCATTCTTTTGGTATAGGTTTTGTAAGAAAATTGTGTTTCAAACAAGCTAAAATTCATGTGTCTAAATAAGACATTTATTCAGGTGAACAATCTGGGAGAGAAGCCATAAAAAGGTACCCTCTTTCTGTCTACACAACTTTTTTTTAAATTAATAACCTCATTTTGCCCAATCTTACAAATATCCTACATAGTTAAATATGCTCATCAAAATTCTACAATAAAAAGGAAATAAAAATAACGTTCAAGCAATTTATCAGAATGAATGTTTTATACTCCACCCCCTTAATCTGTAGCTTTTTATTTTACTTTGTAAAATTTAGCATAGGTCTGAACATCATTCTTTTATAAATGGCTACGTCTCCTTAGAAATCTATAGATGACCACATAGCAATAGCACTTAGACTTATACACCATTCCACAGTGCTTTGCAACCCCTCCTAAGCAGTTTACAGAGTCAGCACATCACCCCCAACAATCTGGGTCCTCATTTTATCCACTTCAGAAGGATGGAAGGCTGATGAGTCTGGTGAGATTTGAACTTATGAACTACAGCCAGCAGAAGCAGCTTGCAGTATTGCACTCTAACCACTGCGCCACCATGGCTCATAACCACATGTAAATGAATGCTAAGACCAATGGTGGGTTTCTACTGGTTCGCCCTGGTTCAGGTAGTATGGTAGCAACAGCAGCAGAAGGCATCGTCATGGATGCTCTGCACATGTGCAGAAGGGGCACCAGCACATCTCTGAACTGGTAGAAAAGATAAGTTAAATCCATTATTGGCTAAGCCCATTATTGTTTCTTTTTCCTTTTGCATCCTTCTTTTATCTCCATTCACATGAACTAGATTAGATTGAATTGCTGTTGACAAGGATCTGAACTGATAGTTTACAGAAAGTTTGAAGTTAGGGTGAGGATTAATCCTTTCTCTAGACATTAAATTTGATAGTGAAGCAGATTATCAAGAAACTTGTCATATGCCATACCAAGCACTGGTTAAAACAATTCCTGATGATAGCTGGATGGAAGCGCAGAGGCTGGGGGAGTGGGGGGCAGGATTCCCCTCTGCCTGCCACCGCCCCCGAAAACTTTCAAGGAGGGTGGAAGCCCCAGCTTCTTGCCCGTGTCAATCCATCCATGAGGCTCCCTCTGGGCAGCCTTCGCTGTCTCCCCCGCCCCTGCCTCCTCCACCCACCCCCAAACAAGGATCAGAATGCCGGTGGCAATAAAGCAAAAGGGGTGAGTTTTCGGATGGTCTTGCATGCATTATTCGCTTTTACATTGATTCCTATGGGAAACATGGTTTCATCTTATAAACTTTTCTACTTATGAACCTCTTCACGGAACGAATTAAATTCGTAAGATGAGATATCGCTGTATATTGAATTCTACTGTATAGTGCAACACTATAGTGCAACACCAACATTCCGCAGTCTGCATTGGTTGCCGATCAGTTTCTGGTCACAATTCAAAGTATTGGTTATAAAGCCCTTCATGGCATCGGACCAGAATATCTCCGGGACCTCCTTCTGCCGCACGAATCCCAGCAATCAGTTAGGTCCCACAGAGTGGGTCTTCTCCAGGTCCCATCGACTAAACAATGTTGTCTGGTGGGACCCAGGGGGAGAGCCTTCTCTGTGGTGGACCCAACCCTCTGGAACCAGCTCCTTCTGGAGATTAGGACTGCCCCCACCCTCCTTGCCTTTTGAAAACGTCTTAAAACCCACCTCTGCCGTCAGGCATGAGGGAAATGAGCCATCTCCCCTGGCCTATATAGTTTATGCATGGTATGTTTCTGTGGATGTATTGTTTTAAACAAGGGTTTTTAGATTTTTAATTGTTAGATTTGCCATTGTATATATTTTTTATTATTGCTGTGAGCCGCCCCAAGTCTGCGGAGAGGGGCGGCATACAAATCTAATAAATGAAATGAAATGAAATGAAATTGGGTTTTCAATTCAATTGCATAGAATGTGAAGGATGTGAGTTTGTGTTTTACTTTTATAGTTATAATGTACCCCGAACATGACATTTAATGTTGTTGTACAAGGTGTAATGACAATAAACTAAACTAAAATTCTGTAGAAAAAATACTTTCCAATATACAGAAAAAGTTGTATTCCAGAAGTGCAGGAGACTGAAATAGAACTACTTCTTCTAGAGATAATTTAACTATATATTTTCAACATGGAACAAAACTTCTATTAAAATGTAAAGCAAACACAACGTTAGAATTACATATAATTCTTTCCTTGCGATTTGTATGCACTACACTAAAACAGTAATTAGAGCCATAACATACTCTGTAAACCTAACTAAGTATCTGCTATATAATTAAAGAAGACATATGGAGCTAATTCATTCATTCTGCTGCTATGTTAAATATATACAGTGTAAGAAAAATGAGAGAGGAGACATATATTGGAAATGCCATTTCTGATGGTATAAAGTTATAAAAGGGAAAGTTAATGGATTCAGTTGTTAATTTTGAACCTGTTCAGGCAAGAGAATAATATCCATTGTACACTTTTACCTGAGTCAGCATTATCAGATGCACTTTTCCAACTTAGATAATAAATATTATTAACCTCATTATAGATCATTATTACCCACAATTATCAGTATGTTTATCATTGGAGAGTACTTATGAAAAGTACTGTAGGCCTTTTCAATCTTTTTCTCCGTAACTGGCTTTCAGGGGGTACAAAAAAAACTGAAATAAAATGTGTGTTCAAGTCTTTCCTTAGCTATGAAAGCCAGCTAGATGATTTTGGGCCAGTAAACTTGCTCTCAGCCCAATGGTATGAACAGAGTTATTGTAGGGAGAGTAAGAGAAGGAAGATAGTTTGGATATTTTTGCTGACTTATTTATAAAAATAATAAAAGTGGAAAACAAAGATAGAGATATATCAAATAGAAAAATATGGAAAAGTAGCAGAATAAACTAAAAACAAAGACAATAACGAAAAACCTTACAAAAAAATAGGAAATTGAATTGGAAAAAATACTTGGCATTCAAACAAGAAAAGAACCGTTGTACTTACCTGAACGGTCTTCTCAGTGCACTGGAAGGAGAGTCCAACACGGGTATTTCACCAATCCTATTGGTAGAGACTGAGTTAAAATTTACATATTAATTGAGCACCGCCCCCTCTGCTCTCCCCATGAGCCAGTTTTAAAAACGAAAGACCATAGTAAGAGGATAACCAAGTTTTATTTTTAACAACTATTAACTGAGGTAACTGCCCACTCCGGCGTCCCTGCACCCGTAACAAAACCGGGCGGGTTTGGACTCTCCTTCCAGTGCACTGAGAAGACCGTTCAGGTAGGTACAGCGGTTCTTCTCCACTGCATCTGGAAGGAGAGTCCAACATGGGATATACCAGAGATTTAAGGCCCATGGGAGGGAGAAGGTCTTGTCAGGGACGTTGGAGAAGAACAAACTCGTTGTAAAACACGTCTCCCAAAGGCTGCCTCTGCTGAAGCGAAGGAGTCCAACTTGTAATGCCGTATGAAAGTTGAAGGGGCTGACCACATTGCAGCCCTGCAGATGTCATCAATGGATGCCTGGGTGACCCAGGCCGCTGAAGTGGCCGCACTCCTCGTTGAGTGAGCTGTCACTCCCGCTGGTATGGATTGGTCACGAGCCTTGTATGCCTCCGCGATACAGTCTCTGATCCAACGACTAATTGACGTAGATGAAAGTCCAAGTCCATTTTTATCTTGTGAAAATGTGACGAACAATCTTTCCGTTTTCCGAAAAGACTCTGTCCGTCTAATGTAAATCTTGACCGCACGGCGCACATCGATCTTGTGCCAACGTAACTCTGACGGATGGCTGCCGTGGGTACAAAAATCAGGAAGAATCAGTTCCTGTTTCCTGTGAAATTCTGTGTTCACCTTCGGTATGAAGGAAGGATCCAATCTCAGCACTACCCTGTCCGGGTAGAAGATGCAAAGGTCAGGCCTTACTGACAAGGCCGATAGTTCTGACACTCTCTGTGCCGACGTGATAGTGACCAGGAAGGCTGTTTTGATAGAAAGCAATCGTATCAGTATGGATCTCAGAGGTTCAAACGGTGGCTTTGTTAATGCTCTGAGTACTAGCGTGAGGTCCCACGATGGAAACCTCCGGAAAGCGGAGCATGTTGATTCGATGCTCCCTGCAGGAAGTCCTTCACCCAAGGATGGTAAGCCAAAGACCGTACTTCCGCCACTTGTATCATGGTGGAAAGAGCCGCTACATGTCATTTTAGAGTATTAGGCGCTAACCCACGTTCAAGTCCTGCTTGTAGGAACTCTAGAACGGAGATCACCGATGTCTTCCTAGGGTTTAATTGCTGTTTTTCACAGAAAACACAAAAGGCTGCCCACGTTGCCCGGTAAATCCGAGATGTAGATGGGCGCCTTGCGGCCTGCATAGTGTCAATGACTTTTTCAGGTAGATTCAGTTGTCGTAGTCTGAGCCGTTCAAGTGCCAGTGAAGCCACTGGGGATCCGGATGTTGTAGGTTCCCCTGGCTGAGGGATATTATCTGGTCTGGAATTCTCCATGGGGTGACACCGACAGTGCCACCAGATCGGAGAACCACGGGCGACGGGGCCAGTGTGGAGCCACCAGCAGCACTTCCGCCTTTTCCCTCAGGAGCTTCTCCACTACTCTTGGTACCAGGTTTGTTGGTGGGAATGCATAAAGTAGGCCCGGAAGCCAGGGTGTCACCAGGGCGTTGACCTTCTCCGCTCCTGGTTCTGGAAATCGAGTGTAGAACCTCGGGAGTTGAGCGTTCTGGGAGCTTGCAAAAAGATCTATTAATGGGCACCCAAACCTGATCACCATCTGCTAGAATATGCTCGGGTCCAGTCTCCATCCTGACGGGTCTAAGGTAGACCGACTCAGCCAGTCCGCCTGCGTATTGCTGACTCCCGCAATGTGCTCTGCTGACAGGGACTTCAGATGTTGTTCGGCCCAGTTGAAGAGATTGTCTGTCTCCTCCATAAGGCATCGTGACCTTGTGCCCCCTTGATGATTCAAGTGAGCCCTGGTCGCGACATTGTCCGTGAGCACCAATACGTGCCTTCCCTGAACCAATGGTGTAAATGTCTGTAGGGCTAGAAAAACTGCTCTCAGTTCTAGAAAGTTTATGTTGACCGACGAGAGGTCCTCTGCCGTCCACAGGCCCTGAGCCATATGGGCCCCAATGTGGGCGCCCCATCCTGTAAGACTGGCGTCGGAGGTCAGGATGATCTGGTTCTGTATTTGGAATGGGGACCCCATGTCTATTGCGGTAGATGTCCACCATCTCAAAGATTCCTTGACCTTCTGTGGTAAGCGCACTAGCCTGTGGGAGTGGCTCACCTTGGTTCTCTGAGCTGGAAGCAGGAACCACTGCAGTGTCCTGATGTGATATCTGGCCCAGGGAATGATGCCAATGGCCGACACCAGGGTTCCTAGTATCTTTGAAAGCAGAGATAAGGGAACCTGTCTCCGCTGTATGCTGGATACCAAGCGACGTATGTTGTCCTGCCGTTCTGCAGACAGTGACACCATGCCCGCCTGGGTGTCTATGACTGCTCCCAGGTGCAGTAGTTTGGTGGTGGGCGAAAGCTGGCTTTTCTCCACATTGATGGTGAAGCCGTGGCTTTCTACCGTGTGGATGGTCTCGTTTAGGTCTCTCCTTGCCGCTGATGGGGACCTGGACAATATGATGATGTCGTCCAGGTAGGCCATCAGCCTGATGGACCGTGCTCGTAAGTTGGCTGTTAGCACGTCCAGGAGTTTTGTAAACGTTCATGGGGCAGATGAAAGGCCGAACGGCATGGCCCTGTACTGGTAATGCCTCCCTTCGGTGCAGAAGCGGAGGAAGCTGCGATGTTCTGGATGAATGCGAACATGTAAGTATGCTTCCTTGAGATCTATGGATGTTAAGAGGTCCTGAGCTCGGATGGAAGCCAGAATAGTCTGCAGGGAATGCATCCTGAACCTCCGGTATCTTATGAAGAGGTTCAATTGCTTCAGGTTGAGGATCAACCTGCAGCCCCCGGAGGCCTTGGGAACGATGAAAATCATTGAATAGAACCCCCTTGCCTTCCTCCTGTTGGGGACCTGTTCTATGGCATGAATGTCTAACAGGTGCGTGATTTCCCTGCGCAACTGCAACTTCTTTTGAGAGTCCTTTATCTTTGGGCAGTGTAAGAAACGGCTGGGAGGCGACTGAACGAACTCCAATCTGAGTCCGTGTGTCACCGAAGCTATAGCCCATTTGTCGGAGGAGGTCGCATGCCAGGTAGTGTTGAATCCCTGGAGTTTGCCTCCTATGGGCTGAGAGGCGGCCGAGTCATTTCGTGCGTTTAAAACCTCTTTGGTTGTTTCCACTAAATGGCCTTCTGGACTGTTGGTAGCCCCTCGGCCTGTCCTGAAAGGAGCCTCGGTCGCTCCTATAGGGCTGTTGATTGTATTGGCCCTGGGAAAAGGGCCGCTGGTTTTGGGTGGAACCGGCAGATGTGTCCCAACAAAATGATTGACGCCTGGAGTATGGCGTGGATCTTCGGTCTTGTCGTCTGTTGGCCCTGGGGAGTACCTTCCTCTTATCTTTGTCCTCCACGAGGACTTTCTCTAACAGGTCCCCGAAGAGTGTTGAACCTTGGAAGGGACCAGAGGCCAGCCGCCATTTAGATTTAAGATCCGCCTGCCAGTTCCTTAGCCACAGGAGACGGCGAGACGACAGCATGGCTGCCATGCTTCTGGTGGAGAACTTGGCCGCGTGGAGCGTGGCGTCCGTGGAGAATTCCGTCACAGCCAACAGTTTACTCAGATCTTGGCGAAGGCGTCCGTCTTCAGGGCCGAGGCGGGACTGCATCTCCTGGATCCACAACATCGATGCCCGGTTAACGAATGATGCTGCAGCAGCTGCCCTAAAACTTCAGCCGGACATCTGGTGTGTCTTGCGCAGCAATGTCTCCGCCTTCCTCTCCTCAGGTCTCAGACTGTCGCCAGTCTCTGAGGGCACCAGTGCGCTGGAGACCAGTGTCACGACAGGCTGATCGATTGGGGGAAATTCTAGAAGTTTCTCCACCTCCCCATCGAAGGTATAGAATTTCCTCTCGAGGTTGGAAGGCCCCTGAGCCGCTGCAGGGTGTTGCCAGGGCCTCTTGATCCCTTTCACGAAAATATATGAGGCAGTAAATTGGTCGGACTTGGGCTGAGGCTCTTGAAGTAGGGTGGCCGAAGTGTTGCCAGTCTCAGTGACCTCTGTTGTCTTTGCTGAGCCAGGGAGATTCATCACCTGTTTGGCCTTGTATAATAAGGTTCTAAAGAGAGTCGGTTTAAACAGTCCCACCGTGGGCGTCTGTTCCGGTGTTGTCTCATCTTCTGAGAGGCCATATACCGGGTCACTGTCCTCGAATTGAACTGGTTCTTCTAACAAGGACCCCAAACCCGAGGGGGGCGGTGCTGACCAGGAGCCTTTCGTTTGTTGTGGTTGCTTGCCATACTGCTGAGCTCCCATAGCCATGCCCTGCGAATATGCATTGGCTATAATGTCCTGCAGGTCCGGGGGCAAGTTCTGCCACGCACCAGGCTGTGATCTCAATCCAGCTGCTGTGGGGGTAAAGGTGGCAGATGGTCCCTGGGAGCTTCTCCCCGAATGCCCCGCTGACCCTGGTCTGGCCCAGGATGTGCTGGGGGATGGCATGACCTGAGGCATGGGCAGGAACTGCCTTTCTGGCGACCTTCAGGAGTGACCCCAATAGGCCCAAAGGTGGCAGGGGGCGACATAGGGTCTGATCCTTTTCTCTGGGCTAGAGGTAGCCCTGCTGGAGACGTTTGTAGGGCTGCTTCCAGCTTCTTTTCAAGAGCTTTAATGCGCTTTTCAGCCTCTTTGATTGAAGAGGAGGAGGCAGAAGAATGGGAGGACTTGGCCTTTTCCTTCTCCTTCCCTTTGGCCTTGTCTTTTGGTGGCGCAGGGGAGCCGGGCTTATCACTGCCTTGGCGGTCCTCCATTGTACTCACTATAGCCGGATTGGAAGTCCAAAACTGTCTGGCTTTGCCTCCGGTAGCTGGGACCTTGCTTTTGCCTCGTCAGGGTCATGCAAAATGGCGCCTTCGTCTCTCCTGGACCTGCGCCTGCGCACTAGGGCTGTCTGGCCCTTCGCGCTCTTTTGCCACCTGGCGGGGGCATTTTCGCGCCTAATGACACGTCGCCCGATCGGTCGCCCAACATGGCGGCGCCCATGCCTCCGCGGCACCCGGGCCAGTCCCCAGGGTCCCTCCATCCTCTGGAGGCTTGACCCTTCTTTCCCCTGCCTCTGTGACTTTGGGTGGGGGACTGCGGCTTTCCCGGCCGTTTAGATGGCTGCGGCTTCGGCGGCGACTGCGGCCGCTGATCTCCCGATCAGCTGTTAGGCGCTCCGCCGTCGGCTTTGTTGTGTCACGCTGAGAATTGCCAGCCAACAGAGACTTTCCTTAAAGAGTTAATGTGTTTTTTTCTTTTCTCTGATCACACCCCCTCTTACATCACTCCCACAATCCTTATCCTTATCCGCCTGCATACGTGATGTCATATCCGCCTGCATACGTGATCAGGCACATTCTAATCTAACTCTCTTCTGGGCTTGCAGCCATGTTCTGTTAGAGGTTGCTTGATAAAGTGCTGTTGGCACAATGTACTTATTTTTGTTTATAAAATAAACTTTGTTTTCACTTTGGTTCTTATCTGCCGGAGTCCTATTTTAAATCCATCCCAACATGGTAGCAGAGGATGGTTTGCTTATTTTTAATGTACTCAGGCTGATATGCCTGCTAAGAAACGGCGGCAGCAAGCTTTTGATTTTCCTTCTTCTGAACTTCAAAGCGTTGGGATGAATTTAAAATAGGACTCCGGCAGATAAGAACCAAAGAGCAAACTCAAAAATGAGAATGTTTTAGGGCCTTGGAATTGAGAGTTTCATATCTTTTCTATGACCACTGTAAAAATTAGCCCTGGTATGACCTTGGAGGTCAGGGACCCCAGGCTGGGTGCTCCTCTATGGGGTGTTCCCTCGGAGGGAATGCAAGATCCCTGCGGAGGATTGGTGGGGGTGCTGCCCGCGGAGGGCAGGGACCCCGTTCCGTCTGTTCCGCTTCTTTCTTCATTAAGCTGAAAGACAAAGCACAAGATTAAACAGGTTACAAACATTTTATTGATTATTTTCTAATTTTTCCTAATTCTAATTCCTAAGCACAAACTCAGTATGTCTCTACCCTTGGACTGAGTTTTTAAAAACTGGCTCATGGGGAGAGCAGAGGGGGCGGTGCTCAATTAATATGTAAATTTTAACTCAGTCTCTACCAATAGGATTGGTGAAATACCCGTGTTGGACTCTCCTTCCAGATGCATTGGAGAAATAAAGTATTTCAGAATCTGGTTAATGCCCAAGTGTTTGTTGATGAAAGAAGATAATTATAATAAATTAATAGCACAAATAAATAAAGATCTAAAAAATTGGAAAAAATACAACTGCCTTTTTGACCATAGATATTGTTTCTCTTCCAAGTAATTCCAGTAAAACTAAGATTTTTTAATATATATATAAAATGATACTAAATTATATCTGGCCAGGAAAGAAATCTAGAATTAAATTAAAAGCACTACAAGATAGCAGTTAGAGGAGGATTTGTATTCTTTGATTGGGAGTTATATTACCAGGCATCAATACTAATTTGGATTAAGGATTGGGTAAAATTAAAGAATAAAAGAACCTTAATATTAGAGCTTCAAATAGGGAAACATGCCATTCTATGAAATGAAAAATATAAACAACATAGTTATTTTCAGAGACACCTATTTAGAAATGCCCTATTACAAATATGGTTAACAATAAAGAATCATTATAGAAAAATCCCAGAATGGTTATCACCATGGAGGTACAAATAAATCCAAATACATTGAATATTGATAAAATCAATAAAATCAAGAGATACAAAGATTTATTAGAGGGTCAAGGGGCACTGAAAAGAAGACAACAGCTCAAAGAGCATTGTACAAATATTGATTGGTGGCCATACATGCAAATACAATTTAGATATAAAATGGATTTGGAAAAATATGGATTTCAAAATGAAAAATATGAACTAGATAAAATTTTACAAGGTACAGAAGATAAATCGATAACCAAGATTCATAATTATCTATTGAGATACAAATTGGAAGAGGAAGTAGTTAAAGAAAATGTGATAATTTGGGCCAAAATAGATTTAGATAAATAGGAGAAATTATGGAATAAAATTGTAAATTTACAATGTCTGTAGCCTATAAAGAAAACATGTACAAAATGTTTTACAGATGGCATCTCACACCTGCACAGTTTGCTAAGATCTTCCCAAACACAAAGTCAAATTGTTGGAAATACAATCAAACTCAAGGAATATACTACCACATGTGGTGGACCTGCCCAAAAGCAAAATAATATTGGAATAAAATTAAAATACAATTAGAAGAGATCACCACCGAACAATTAGAGATGAAACCTGAAATATTTTTTATTGGGAATATTGCCTGAAACCTATAAAAAAAATAAATACAATGGCTAATAATACATGTGATCATATCTGTAAGAATAACATCTCGAACATAATCAAAACTGGAAATGTTTAACAATGTGAAAATGTTGAAAGAAGCAAATTGTATAAATTTCTGTGTTTAACTTAAAAAATATGTTCAAAAAATCATTTAAAAGAAAGAAAGTTGTATCCTTGTAATGCAAAAGCCTACTTTGACTCAGTCCTGTTTTATATTTAAACATCCATCATTTTAGCAAAGGTACACAATACTATATTTGGAATATAATATGCTATATATAATGCACTACTTCTAAATCAACAAGTAATTAAACAACAAGTAATTAAAAAAAATACCCACTATCAGGTAGCATTTTCAGAAACTGTTTAGACTTCAAACAAAGACATATTTGAATAACTTTTGCAGATGTATCCATAAATCATAATCAAGTATAGATGTGACCAGATTCAGCAAAAACAGTTCATTCTTTCTTTTTCCTTTCTTTCATTGTTTTATTCTAGGTTGCTATTGCTTACTCAATAAACCACATGACAAAAATGAACCTATAGGGAAAAATTACTAGCTGAATATCATATCCAGGATTAAGAGAAAACAGAATAGGCAGTTTTAATGATAATTAGAAGGAATATCAAAGTATTAAAAAATCCTTATCCTCAAATATATTTTGTGAACAATATGCATACAATAAACATATGCTCAGTAACATCTGCAGTTATCTCATGCCAACTTTTGCTTTGTTCAATGAGCTCATTAGAATGCTAAACTAGCCAAACCCATTTTCAGTTTGGACAATCTTATTTTCATAAGCTCGTTCATTTTTGGATATTACTAGTCAATGTTCATTTTAAGTGTGTGAGTAAAAGCCAACCAGAGTTGGATAAATTCCATTTTCGTTGGTAGTCTAGTCCCATAATTTCATTTCCTAAGGTGGATATAAAATCAGATAATATTTTTTTCTCCTTGCTGGAATATGTAGCTCACTGCTGGATTCAACTTTTATTTGAAACCCTGGCCATTATGCTATTTGCTTTAGGACAAAATCCAGCAGCCGTTTAATGACTGTAGATCTATTTTTTAAGAAAAGAAAGTGTAAATTGTGCTTTCTAGTTAATTTTGCAATTAACTCAGAACTAGTAAATATGTTTTAATGGCAATCTGTAACAGAACCTCTACAAATAAATCAGTTTATTTTATGCTCCAAATAATCCTTTCCATTTTGCTTTCTGTATAAATATTATATTACATTTCTCATATTATTTTTAAATTATTATTATGGATACAGGGATTTTACTTTAAACTGTTCCCATGTCAGACCACAGTGCTATAATAGCGCCAGCGGACTCACCCTGCTGGCGGCGTTTGCAGGAGGGTTGGGGAGACATCGGACTCCTGGCGGCCGCCATCTTGGATCTCGGCTGAAGTCTCGCGAGGCGAGACTTCGGCCGAGAGTCAGGCCAATCGTGGCCTGACTGCTGACATGTCCGGGCGGGGCTTGCCGGCCCTATTTAAGGGCGCGCAGGCCCAGGGCTAAGCCTGTCGCCCGGACTTCGTCAGGAGAGCAGACACTCGGCTGTCTGCTCCTGGAGCCTTGTACGGCGGCCGCGTGTGACGGCCGTCAATTCAGAAGCCTTGTCGGAGGCTTGGGGGGCAGCGGCTCGTTGTGAGCTCCTGGTGAAAGCCCTCTTCAGCTCCGAGGCCTGCGGTCTGTCCCTGTTCGCGAAGCTATCAGGCAGCAACCGTACTTCGGCTGGTGTCCGGCGTGAGGCCCCCCCTATTAACTTATCCCCTCGGGTCGGGGGGATCGCTAGGTGCTGCGGAGGGCGCTTTGCGTGTGTGTGGGGGGGTAATCGGTCGCACGCTTCCCCCCTTGGCAAAGCCCGTAACGTCTGCTTGAGGCCGCCATTTTGGGCACCCTCGTGGCGCGGCGGCCTTGTCGGCTCTTCTGCCTCATCGGAGGTCGGAGGTTGGCTGCCAGTGGTAGTTATCCATTGGCTCGGGGGTCAGTTTGGGCTCCCTTTCGATAGGTGGCAGCTCTACTACTACTCCCCTGCCTTCCTAGGCAGCGGTTTTCTTTTGGGGCCGGGGCCTTTTCGGCCTTGGCTCCTGGTTCAAAAATAGAAAAAGACACACACCTGAAATAAAATTAAATCATACATAAATAAATAAATAAATAAATAATTAGTTATTTAAAAAACAAAAACAAAACCCAAAGCGGGATTGGATACTGTAGCCTGGAGGTTGATTCTCTGCCTTGCAAGGCAAAGGTTGCAGGTTCAAGTCCCGCTGCGGGTATGGCCCGCTGATAAGGCCAAAATAAGGTCGAAATAGGTCTATCCTAGTGGTTATCCAGCCCAGGCAGGTGGCGGCCTTGCCTGGGTGCCTTGTACACCTTTCGGGGCAGTTGAGGTCGCAACACATTCGACCTCCGTTGCACTCCTTCCTTGGCCCGGGCAGGGTTTCGGGGGTGAGTGCAATGGTTTGGGGTCTCCGGTGGGCACCTGTAATCAGGTGTGGTCCCCACCGGCTACGGCTGCCCTCCCTCGGGCTCCTGCGACGGCTTTTCCGTTGAGGCCCGGGGTATCTAGGGCAGGATGTTGGACCCTGCCAGCTTCGACTGCTATGGCTCTGGCCCCAGTGATGGCTTACCCATCGGGCCTGGGGTGTTTAGTGTAGGAGCCTTTACGGCTTGGGCTGTCCCCAGTTTGGGGCTCCCATGCCGCTTTCGTTTGTCCTAGGCCTAAGACGGGAAAGGACCAGAAGGGTGGGGGTCAGGCGAAACAGCCCCTGCCTGCTGGGGGTAATGGGCCCCAGTTTCAATTAATCTTGTTGTCGTTGAGGGTTGGTTAAAAAACTACCACCCTCGCGAGAGAGCGGACGCTCTTCTGCTAGGTTTCCTGAGGGGTTTTAGGATCCCTTACAGGGGGGTTAGGAAGGCCTTTGTGTTTGACAACCTTAGTCCGGTTGTGGGACATGAAGACATTGTTAGGGAAAAAATAAAGAAGGAGGCCCGAACAGGCGAGTGGTGAATGTTGGTGGATTCACCACTTGTCTTTTCCAAAAGGGGAGTCAGTGAATGATTTCATTCCTGACGAACTTTGTTCAGTCCGGTACGCATCCTTTGATGTGGCCGTGGCCATAGTTAGGAAGTGTGGGGTCGGAGCCCTTATGGGTAAATGCGACATTAAGTCTGCATTCCGGCTCCTCCCCATTCACCCAGACGACTTCGAGCTCTTGGGCTTCCTCTTTGAGGGTGGTTTCTATGTAGACAGGGCTTTACCTATGGGTTGCTCTGTCTCATGCTCTCTTTTTGAGAGATTTAGCACCTTCTTGGAGTGGGCGCTCAGGAGGAGCAGTGGTCTGGGTTCGGTCGTTGACTAACGTGAGGATGTCTTGATGGCGGGGCCTGCGTGTTCAGAGCGATGTTTTGCTCTGATGCAGGACTTCAAAGCCCTTTGTGCTCAGTTGGGGGTGCCTCTAGCCCCTGAGAAGACCGAGGGCCCAGCCACCAAGATTACCTTCCTTGGTGTTGAATTGGACTCAGAGGAGCAATCTTCTAGATTGCCCCTAGATAAGTTAGTCTAGACCCGGGCTACGCTTGATCTTGTGTTGGGCTGCAGGAAGGTCACTGTTAGGCAGCTGCAGGAATTAGCGGGGATTTTGAATTTTGCCTGTCGGGTCGTGGTGCCGGGACGGGTTTTTCCCTGAGGTTGTATAGTGCGATGTAGGGGCTACGTTTGCCCCATCGTCGTACCCGCTTATGCGCCAGGGTCAGGGCTGACCTCTGCGTATGGCGGGACTTTTTAGAGCGTTTAATGGGTTGTCCTTTTGGAAGCACGAGCTTCTTTTGGAAGCTGAGTTGCAGTTGTGTTCGGGTGCTGCGGGGACTTGTGGCTTTGGGGTTGAGTTTGGTGACCAGTGGTGCTGGTCTGTCTCGCCTCCGGAACGGAGGGCCTCCCCCCTGGTTAAGTTCTTGACCATTTTAGAGCTCTTTCCCTTGGTAGTGGCCTTAGAGCCTTGGGGGGGGAGCAGTTCAGGGACAGGACTGTGCACTTTTGGTGCGACAACTTGGCAGTGGTCCATGTTGTGAGTGCCCTGTCCTCTAAGAGCGACAGGGTCAGGCGGCTTGTCCGCCATTTTGTGCACAGGGCCTGTCTGAACGCTTTTTTTGGCTAGACATGTCCCCGGGTTGGATAACGGGATTGCTGTCGCCTGTCCTGTGGTCAGTTGTCCAGGTTTTGGACCCTGGGATGAACGTGGGCACGTGCATCGCCTGAGGCTTTTCCCGACCTCCTTGGAGCCTGGGTGGGCTCCTGGGCAGTGGAGAGTAGAGGCCTGCTGGTGCTATGGCCCTCTCTGGGGTGCCTGGCACTCTGGGGGCTTAGCAGCTGGCAGGTAAAGAGTTTGGGGATTTCAGGCGGGATAAGGGTTACCCCTATAGTTGGCCTGCCCCAGTTGTATACCTGGCCATGTTTTGCGTCCAGCTTAGGCAGCGTGGCCTTTCAGTTAGGACTATTAGGTCCAGGTTAGCCGCCCTCGCCTTTCGGTCCAAGGCGGGGGGGTTTACTGATTTTTTCTGGTGACTTCCGCATTCGGAAGATGTGGGCGGGCTGGGAGAGGAGTCAGGTGGTGGGTCTTGCACCTCGGTGGCAAGGACCTGTGTGGGCCTGGGGGTCTACTTTGGGTCCGTCAGGCTCACAAAGACCTGCGGTGGCTTCGCACTGTGGGGCCCACCAGGCAAGTGGTGTGGTCTGGATCCTCCCGAGGATCACTTGGTGGGACGCCATTTCCCTTAGGGCCCTTCACCGGGTTAGACGTGGAGTCATTAAGGCCCTGGGTACGGTAGTCAGAGAGTGGGTGGGGTGGTAGTGGCCCATCCCCTCATCACCATAGATCAGCTGTGGCTTTACCTGGCTGCTGGTCTTCCGCTGTCAGAACAGAGGAACACCATTTTTCTTACAGGACCTGCAGGGGTCTCTGCGTGAGCTGGCGCAGTTAGAGGGGGGAGTCGGGGGGCCAAGATAGAGATCTGACCCCCACTCCGTGGCAGGTTAGGGGCGGAAAACTGGGTGGTGGTTTAGCAACTGCGTGTTCTCCATTGGGCATCTTTGGGGATGATTGACAGGTTCTCTCCAAGCTTGTGGTGGAAGCGACCTGAGCAGTTGTGGGGAACCTGTCTTTGGGTCCCGCACCTTTAAGTCCCCTGTTAGAAGTTAGCCGGCGGGACCCCCCTCATGCAAGTGCATGGCAGGGTCTCAGGTGAGGGAGGGGTCCCTCACCTGGACTAGCATGGAGCTACGCCCATAAGTTGCCCAGGAAGTTTATCTGACGTCATTTTTCGCCCCGGAAGTAATTGTTTGACCCTGCAGGTCCATTGTGGGGTCATAGTTAGGTATGTTAATTTATGCTAATTTAGTTGAATAAATTATGCTAATTTATGTTAATAAAAATGACCCAGTTTAAATCCAGCTCTTGTGTCCGTGTCGTTACTCCGTCTCTTCCCATGTCAGACCACAGTGCTATAATTCACTAGACAAAATTACTCTGACTGTTACCGTAAATATATCACCACTTTAAACATATGTAAAAGCATTTAACTATTGGCATATATCAAGCTAGAATATAAATTTGAAATGATTAAGTCTAATCAATTTTATATTAGCTTCCCACTTTGAAAATTATCCCTAACAGCGAGTAAAATATTCATGGTGGTTAGAAACAAAAAGTCTTTAGTAAATAGTGTTAAACTGTAGTTATATAGTTAATATTTTATATTTCTATATTTAATAAATATAAAATGAATATAAATACTTTGCATATTTTTCATGCTGTTAGGGTCTTATGATTGTTCCAAATGCATCCTTGTATTTATAATGGAACATTCTGTTCTAATGGGAGTATTCTGTTCTAGTAGATATTCATTATTAAAACGAATCCTGCCTGTATTGTTGCCACATTCCTCAGTACTGATAGCAAGATTTTATTCACTAAATTAATTCACTAAGCTAATAGGACTATGAACTAATATGGCTTAAGCAACAAGGTAACATTACCTCCCCCCTATTCAATTCCTACTTTATTGAGAAATTATTTAATGGTGTAAATAAACTTGTCCCAAATTCCACAAATGGAGGCAAAATATTATAAAACCATTATTTCCTCTGACAATATTGTCTGCTAATACGAGAACCATGCCAATTATTACTAAAGCCAGAATCGCTTGAAAAAAGAATTATTTGGGGATTTTGAATGCATAAAAAGAGATCACAAATAAACATATAAAATACAGGGATGTTTTTTCTGTTGAATCCTGGACCAATTATATTAAAGTAGACAAGAAGCAGCAGATGTTATTCTTTGTCTATTGACAAAAGTTTGTCTAAGATATTAAGTGAATAAATTATTCCTTATCTATATTAATTTAACAAAGTAAGCAAGAAGTAGCTTTTCTGATAAATAAAAACAACTTTTATTGAAAACAGAAAATGAAAAGAAATTGTCATGCAGCCTTGCACACACACACGCGCACACACACACACACACAGGTAAAGATGTGGATAGTATTTCTTATTTCTAATCCAAAGTGCATGGCACAAGCTCAAACTTTTTTTCAGGTTTCCAAGTGCTACTCTATGATGCTCCTGGTTTGGACTAGGAGCAGCAGCGGCAGCAGGCTCCGCCCACCCACCCAGGATGCTTCTATGTATGCTCAGAAGCATTGAATGAGTGTGAGAGCATGTGCGCAAATGGGTGGCAAACTAATCAGAACTCACCATAGATTTTGATGTCAGTATAAATAAAATGAACGTATTTATGACTATATTTAGACAGTAAATGATCACCAGTACTTTTTAGATAACTCATTTTAAAAGTTTATTTGGTATCTGTTCTGGTTTCTGGCAGAACTTTAGCTATTACAAATAACTCTTACTAAATGCAGTATTTTATAAACAAAGAAACTCCATCTTTATTCTCTTCCCTTCCGTATTCAAAATACAGTTCATACTAGCACATTCCTCTTCCTCTCGTTATCTTTCTTAATTGCATTCCTCATGCATTCCTCCCAGCCTCCTCCGTTTAACAAGATTTATGTACTCACAGCATGATTCAAAAACAGCAGAAATGACTGTAAAATAACACAGAATGCATTTGCTTGCTTGGGAGATGAACAGAAACATCTTTCATTTTAGCCCTACAACATTGAAACTCCACCCTTTTTCCCCACTGACCTCCTGACCTACCAAATACATCACTCCAGTATTTAACACATTCCTCCCCTTAATATCCTATTTGCTTTTGTATTTTATCTTATAACTTAATAAAAATGTTAAACTGTAAGAGTTTATTTGGATGGAAACTTATTTTAAATCAAATTCCCTTACCTTGAGAAGCAAATCAAACATTCTTCTTTAAGAAACTACTAACAGCAGTCAAATATTACTGTACAGTAATATTTATTAGGATGGCAATTAAAGATTTGGAGAAACAATATTCATACACCATTCCATATCTATGTCTGCAAAATATAATACCATGCACGAAATGTTCTTTCTTGTGACATTCTACAGAAGCTAAAGTTTAATTTTGAAAAAGTAGGATAGAAAGAACTTTGATGTCTTTGAACTTTATTATTGCAGAAGGTTCTTGAGAGTACCAAGGACAGTTAAGAAGACAAACAAATGAATCAGAGAACAAATCAATCCAATTTTCACTCATAACAGCAATGAGCAGATTCAAATTATCATATTTTAAACCTTTATTATACAAGGAAAAAAGTTAATAAAACCCGATTTGGAATCTCCACTATCAATGTTTCCTTTGTAGTAAAGCACCAGCAATATTTCATTTATTACATAAACCTCATAACTCTTGGATATTCAGCCAATCATATCGTAATTATAAAGCTTCCTTCAATACATTACTTCTAGTTTATGCATAAGATTAACCAATTACTTGAAATAAAGAAAAAAAAATGAACAATTATCTTGGACTAGTAGTGTAGGCATGAGTTTATTAAGTGTGAGATACATTTATAACCAAGAGTGCTACAGATCTCTGAGAGGCTGTATTTTAATCCTTGACTGAGCTAATTTTCTACTTCAACAATCAGCTGTCTAACACACCTTCTTTAATGAATACATGTTCCTCTGATTAAATTAACATTTTTGTCTATCTAATTAGCCTGAAAAAAAAGCTATGCTGAACTGATCCAAGAGCAGCTTCATTACTGTTCACCAGTGCATGTTAGCTCCCCATCATTGTCAACTCGATAGACTAATGGTCAGGAAAACATTAAGTTTGGCTAATTTGGCTTGCCATGCCAATCATGCCAATCAAGTCTCTGAATTGACCCTTTAGGATAGAAACAGATGCTTTAATCTTACTGATGGATTTATTAGCTTCCATCACTCTACTTGCCAGGCTTGTGAGATAGGAATATAAAACTGAAACTGATGAAATAGACTCTTACATTACATTTTAGTTTTTTCTCTTTTCTACCAATGTTCTTAGGTAATGTCTGATCAGAGTTATAAATAAAATATGTTTACTTATATGTGGGTGCATTCTTAAGTACAAGAACCAGAAACTCATGGAAGCATAAGTCCCTTAAAACCTCAGTGATCAGCTAATAAAGTCAAGCCAGAGAATGAATCAGGTGAGTAGATTGCTGTCAGGTAAGCAAGCCTCAGCAGAAACTATTATAATTCAGAGCACAGATTATTAGAGAAAGAACCTTAAGTCAATGGAACTCTTCAGATGTCAAGTATAAATACCATCTCCTGCTTGCTGGAGGATGGAAACATTATTCACTTTCACAAGTGGCTATTCAGTCAAGCAGATTCAAGTTCAAAACAATATGTACTTGTTGGTGAAATGGACTAAAAGGCTTCAATTTGACTCTGTAGCACAGTATGAAATAAGCATCATGCAAAGTAAGAAATACTGCATGAAATACATTTACAACAAAGTAATCATCACATGTTAAATTTCTTCCACAGATAAAAACCAAGAAGTTTGTTGATCTTGGGGTATGTCTAAAGAAAACTAACCTTGTCATTAAGGACTAAGAAGTGTAACCTTAATGTGTTCACTCTTTTCATTTGCAGTGTTGTGCTGCAAATGCATTTAAAGGTAATTCCCAGGAGTGGTGGAAACAAATGAACAGGGACAGGATGATTATTTCCTTTAACACGGGAATTGCAAACTATCAAGAATTGTGGGTTGTGAGAAAAAGAGCAGCAATATTCTTGCATATCATCATGACATCTGTTTAGCTTGTATGGTAACAGGGGTATCGGGTTCTATATCATTTTGCTGAAAATTCATATGCATCAAAATGGAGTTTACAATGTCATCCTTAGTATATTACGATCCTTTAACCGTCTCTGTCTCCTGTGCAATCAGTATTTTTATCTCTTGAAGATAAACATTTAATCCATTAATCAGATATTCCATCACTTTTAGATTACATTGCATTAGCACTAATGGAAACTGATTTTGAAAACAATAGAAAGTGCAATATTATTAAATTATGGCTCACTTCCCTTATTTATCAGATGTATATATTCACACCCAAAAGAAATGACTGTGGGTGATGTACAGCAGGGGTGTCACGCCGTCATGATGTTGTCATGTGACGTATCACAACTTCCCCCTTTTTCTAAAATGGGCATGGCCAACACGTAATACATTTGGCCTGCGGGCTGGGAGTTTCACACCCAGGTGCATGCATTTCAAAAAGCAATACATATATAAAAGCAGTCATGTTTAAAAAACTATAAAAATAACCCTCAGGAGCAAGAGAAGATTGTGTTAATCACAGTAAGAGAGCCAAGATCTATCCAGCACCTTGTGACCCCCAGATCTGATAGCCTAGCCAGATGTTGAGGATGTTAAAAAGAATGGAGCTAATTTCTCTTCCAGGGGAGAAAATTCCACAAGGTAGGCAGCATGGCAGACAAGAACCACCTCCTGAGACTGGTTAAGTATACTTCAAATCTGTCAAATCTGATTGGATGGGCAGATACAATTGGGAAGAGAGGATTGCTCAGATAACTAGGCACCATGCCATTACAGGATTGGATTGGATCTAGGTTGAAATTGGCAACCAATGGCCTGTTCCCTATCTCCCACCATATCTCTCCCTGCCGATCCCCTCAATAGAATAGAATAGAATAGACAAGAATAAAATTATTTCTTGGCCAAGCGTGATTGCAAACACAAGGTATTTGTCTTTGCTGCATATACCCTCAGTGTACATAAAAAGAAAAAAAATCATTAAGAATCAAACGATACAACACTTAGTGATAGTCATAGATTATTAAATAAGCAATAAAATCATATTAGGAAACAAATAAAACAATTTAAATTGTAGAGATACAAGAAACAATGTTATAGTCATAAATGGGAGGACGTAAGTAATAGGAAGGAGAATAATAATAATAATAATAATAATAATAATAATAATAATAATAATAATAGTAATATGGTCTCAGTAAATAGTTTGACAGTGTTGTGGGAATTAGTTGTTTAGCAGAATGATGGCATTCAGGGGGAAACTGTCCTTGTATCTAGATGTTTGGTGTGCAGTGCCCCATAGCAATTTTGAGGATACAATGTGAAACAATTTATGCCCAGTATGTGATGTGAGGGGTCTGTAGGTATTTTCACAGCTCTCTTTTTGACTCATGCAGTATACAGGCCCTCAGTGGAAATTGTTTGTTGTTTTTTCTGCAGTTCTAACTATCCGTTGAAGTCTATGTCTGTCTTGTTTGGTTGAAGAGCCAAACCAGACAGTTATAGAGGTTTAGATGACAGACTCAATAATTTCTCTGTTGAACTGAATCAGCAACTCCTTGAGCCTTTTGAACTTTCTGAGTTGGCACAGAAAGAACATTCTTTCTTTTGCTTTTTTGATGACATTTTTGATGTTAGGTGTCCATTTTAAGTCTTGAAATATGATAGAACCTAGAAACTTGGTCTCTACTGTTGATACTGTATTGTCTAGTATTGTAAGAGGTGGTACTAAAGGAGGGTTTCTCCTAAAATCTATTATCATTTTTACAGTTTTCAAAGTGTTTAGTTCAAGATTGTTCCAGTTGCACCACAAAGCTAGTGTTTGAAGCAAGAAGGAACATAGCATATCTCTAGTGATTTATTATAGATTCAGGTCAAGATGGGGCCAGTTGGTCAGCACAAGCTTTTAATCAAGAAGGAGTAATCTTGTCTAGATAACTAGACAAGATTTTCCTGGCATTTGTCTATGAAATAGACCTTGCACCTCATTTTCTGTAATCGACAGAGGTGGTGGGCCCAATGGTATGGAGTCAATTGCAGGAGGCTTGGCTGTTGTTAGTGTGTCTGAGATGAGGATTGTGGAGATATGTGGCAGTGGTTTTCTCTCAAACCTACAGTAAAACACATCCAGGCTATCTGCCAATTGTTGATTTCCTTCAGCATGACATAGAGGTTTGCTGTAACTTTTAAAGAGTTTTCCACATATTTGCTCATTCATTTGTTGAGAACTGATTTCTTAGATTTTCTTCTTTTTGCTGCTGTGATCTCCCTTGTTAATACATTTCTGGCCTGAATGTACAGCATTCTATTGCCTTTTCTGTAGGCTTCCTCTTTGGTACAACTGCTGCTTAAGGTTAACTATGAACCAAGGTTTATTGTTACTGTAAATTTGCAAACACATAGGTCTGTGACAGCTCTGTTTCCAATCCCAGTCCCCCCAATTCCCAAGACTGGGAACCAGTGTTCCCTCTAATTTTTTTTTGGGGGGGGGCGGAAAAGTATAGTGTCTGAGCGGCAGTCCCTTCGGGACTGGGCGGCACAGAAATATTAAATAAACAAACAAACAAACAAACAAACAAACAAAAAACCCACCCTGTTTTGCCTCAGAGAATTTCAAAATAAAACACTGTACTATGTGTCTATAACAGTGAGCTCATAAAATCTTTTTTCTATCTGTTTCTCTCTCTTCCTCTCTCCTTCCCTCTCACTCTTTCCCTCTCGGCTTCTGGGCAGGTTTGAAAAACTCTGAGTTGATGATGATTTTTAAGTGAGCGATTGCTCACTGCTCAGCTTAGAGGGAACTATGCTGGGAACCCTCCGCTCTCTTCACCAGCCATCACTAGGAAGAGAAACTGGGCACCCCAAGGCATTGTAGTTTCACCATATCTTCCCACTTTCCCCATATAATGGAGAAAGAGGAAAGGTACTTAGGCAATTTTAAGAAACCCACATTCCAGCATCCCAGTCCTTTGTCAATTAGACAGAAGCTGCTCCCCACTCCCCCCTTCATGGCTACAGGAGGAAAGGCAAAAAGAAAAAAACTACTTTACTACAATTCCTCAACTTGGCCACTGCCTTTACTGTATCTCCATAGGCCAATATCTAAAACAAAGCATATGTAACAAAAGATGGACTATTTCTATAGTACTACTAAGTTTAAAAAGATAGTTGTATGGCAAGTGCAGCAAAAGAATGAAAGCAGCCCATCTTCCAGCGTGGGACATTCTCCGACCCTCTCCTAAGCCCATTCTTCCAAAAAAATAAGCTGAATGGTTCTCTGGTGCAGTCCAAGTAAAATCTTCCAGCAATAGATCTTTCCAAAGGAACCAAGTCAGCCGCCCCCCAAAAAAGCCACAAAAGTCATAAATGTGGTCAGCACAGTCAGTATGGCCAGCAAGTGTTGCCATCCTGCAACCTGAAGTTCTCCAGCTTGCAAAGGTTGGAGGGCTGTCTGAGCATTCCAAAAGCCTGGCTTTTGTTCAGGTTGGTCAGTGCCACCCCCAAAACATCCCTTCAAACCGACACATAAGCATGCAGAACATAAAATTACAAGGGCAGCAGCTCTGTGACTCCCACTTGTTCCAGCATCTTATATTACAAGTGCTAGTTTATGAAAAATAAATGCCAATTCTCTTAACTCTGGATCAATCATGCACATTACTTTTTAAATTCTGGTCAAATGTGTCTAATTCTTAGAGATGCTCCAGACTTGTCCCTGTGGTTTTCTTAGAAGTGGTCTCCTTCCCAGGCCTGAGAGAAAGTGACTAGTCCAAGATCACCCAGCTGACTTTGCACCCAAGATGGGACTAGAACTCACAGTCTCCTGAATTCTAGCCTGATGTGTTAACCACTACACCAAACTGGCTCTCATATGTTATTTATGATGTTCCAAATGATCATGCATTTCTTCCCATTCAACTTTCTAATTGAAATGCATATACCGTTATCAACAACAGAGATCGTAATTTGAGCTGTGCTGTTCCTGTAGTTCAAACTACTAACAGGTGCAATATGTTATGAATGCAATTCTTTCAACATTATGTAAGCTCACATGCATTACTTAAATTAGGAAGGCAATGGCATATTTATACCACAATTAAAATGTTAAGTATTCCCTCAGGCACTATTCCTCCCAGTTATTTTATCTAAAAGTGAATTAATCTTCTAATATCATGGAACTGCATAATAAGAACGTTTGGTTCTTTAAGATTTAAGTTGACGCTGTAAGAAACTTTTTTAAAGAAAAGGAATAATAATGTTTCAAATTACAAAATGCAATCATTTATTCTGTGCTGCAACCATGATTTCCAAAGTGAAGTGAGAAACATTAAGCAGTCAGTAACATCATTTAAAATATAAGATGCAGAGAGATGGGCAGCAAGCAAATTTAATAAATAAAATAAATAAATAAAATAAAATTATATATCCCTTTCCTGTTCATTTCCATATAAATATTTTGTTTTGTTCAGTGGATTGTTTCTAAACAAGCTATATTTAGTTGCAATATCTGATTATATTTTACTATGTTTGAATTAAACATCCTTATAGAGTTTTTATAATATATATTTATCCAAAACAAGTTATTCATTTCAATAATTAAATTTATCCTAGAAGGAACTACATGTTTCCCCAAAGTGAAATGTAACACAATATTAAGCAAGTTTATCTGTGAAAAGAAATACTACATTGTGCTCTCCAATTTTTAAAAATTGCACTTAGCTTCAAGGTAATCATCTTGTCAGAATCTGAAAACAACTGGGAACCAACAGTTTTCTTGCATATTACAGGTACTCCTCAACGTCTGACCACAAATGGAACCAAACTATCAGTCCTTGAAGGAAGCAATTGTTAAGCAGGTTGTCCAAGTGAGGGTGTGACACAATGATCCCAAATCTGGCTTTCCCAGCTGTGGTTGTTAAATGATCATAGGTTGTTAAGTGATTGAAGAGTTTTTCTAGTCTTCAGAGCAATTTTTAGATATGTATATTGTATATTGTTTTGATATGTTATGTTATGAACCACCTCGAGTCCTCAGAGAGGGGCAGCATACAAATCCAATCAATCAATCAATCGATTAACCAACCAACCAACCAATCAATCAATCAATCAATCAATCGCTTTTGCTGGCTTTTGGCCAGAAAGCTGTCCTTCTAAGCCTTCAAAAATGATCACTCTCACTTGATATACTGTAACTAATGGCACTATTTTTGCCAAAAAGCCAGCAAGGTAATTCTGAAGGCTACAAAGACCCTTTTCTAGCCTGAAAGTTAGCAAAGATGGGTGAGGTGGGGAAAAGTACCCAGGGACCAGGTTGAGGACTCCAGGACTGTGGCAGCTTTGCATGGGGCATGTGGGCTGGGTGAGGAGCTGTGATGGGCTAAATAAATGGGTTATAAATGAATTATAAATGAAATCTTATATATTACATTTCTAAGAAGCTGAATTTTGATCACATGACCATGCAGTTGATGCCAGGATCTGCAATTTCGAATAGAAGTCATTACCCTCTTTGTTCTATGCCACTGTAATTTTGAACGATTGTAAAACAAACAGCCATAAGTCAAAAACATCCTGTATATAATTATTTCATAAATAAGTACATGCAAATAGCAAAGAATCAAGAGTAGTAAAAGAAAAAAAAGTTGCTGAAAATGAAACAATATTTTTAGTTCTGAGAACAAATATTGGAGGCCTGTTTCAGTTGAGTTTGCATTCTGAGTTACTGCAGGTGATCATTTGGTCACAAATCTTTTTGGTACGCTTGATACAGTGGTGAAATCCAATTTTTATTTTACTACTGGTTCTGTGGGCATGGCTTGGAGGTCATGGCTTGGTAGGTGTGGCAAGGGAAGGACAAAAATTGCTATTCTTATCCCATTCCAGGGAAAAGACACTGTAAAATCTCCATTCCCACCCACTCTAGGGCCAGTCAGAGATGTTATTTTCCGGTTCTCTGAACTATTTACGGGACAGTCTCTTGCCACATATCTCCCAGAGATCAATAAGAGCTCACAGAGTTGGCCTCCTCTGGGTCCCTCTGACTAAGCAATGCAGGTTGGCGGGACCATGGGGGAGGGCCTTCTCTGTGGCTGCCCCAGCTCTATGGAACCAACTTCCCCCTGATATCTGTACTGCTCCCACCCTGCTGGCTTTCACAAAGCCACGAAGACCTGGCTTTGCCGGCAGGCCTGGGGGCCATAAATTTACATCTCCGATGGCCGATTGTATGAATGGTGTGTATGTATGAGTGTGATTTCCTTTTTATAATAACTTTTTATGGTTTTTTTTAGTTTATTATGTTTTAACCTTAGTTAATTGTTTGACTTCTTTTGCTGTTTTGTATCTATTTTTATTGTACTTTACCATTGTTGTAAACCGCCCTGAGTCCTTCAGGATTGGGCGGCATAGAAGTCAAACAAACAAACAAACAAACAAACAAACAAACAAACATTTCTGCTACTGCTTCTCCAGAACCTGTTAGAACCTGCTGGATTTCACCCCTGGCTTGATATTTGGTTCTCACCAAACATCCCTCTTGCACTGATTCCTTTTTAAGCAAATGGGAGCTTAAAATAAAATAGGTAAAGGAAAGCTCAGAAGCAGAATAACTCCAAAGTAACAACAACTGTAAAAAATATGACTTCAGTAACCGAGTTGTTGAAGCGTGGAACTCATTACCGGACTCCATAGTGTCATCCCCAAACCCCCAACACTTTACCCTTAGATTATCTACGGTTGACCTATCCAGATTCCTAAGAGGTCAGTAAGGGGCGAGTACAAGTGCACTAGAGTGCCTTCCGTCCCCTGTCCTATTGCTCTCCTATATCTCCTATACCTTTCTTCCATTCCTATATCTCTTCTTCTATTCTTTCATTGATATGTTCTATTCCTATAACTTCTCTTCTATTCTTTCTTAGATATATTTTACTATGAGCATATCCTCTATAACCTTCATCATGTATTTTACTATGTGTATATAGATATGAACCCACTAAATAAATAAAAATAAATATCATTCCAAAATAGCCTGTGACTAGTAGTGGGAGAAAAAAAATCCTGAAATATTCTTCCCATGCAACCTTTAGACCAGTGGCCTCCAAAGCTTTGGGCATCAGGGCCAGTTCTATGGAGAGAGGCTTTTCTGTGGACCAGAATGGGCATGGAATTGTGTGCTGCCTACATCCCGTAGATGGGGCTTTACTTGTTTGCGTGGATTGATTTCTGGACTGGTGACATTCAATGGACCTGGGGTTGGAGACCTCTGCTTTAGACAGCTCCAGCTTTAGCTTCCCTCCCTTTCTAGTACTGTGACTCAGGGGAAGCATATGCAGCCTTTCTGTTTCTTCCAGCAGAAACATGAATGCACATGTTGCAACTGCTTGCATTTAGGTTAAAAAGATACCTTCAAATGTCCCCATTAGTTCCCCCAATTTTAAAAAATTTGAAGAAACACTTTTTAAAATTAAAAATAAATTTTATTTAAATACATATACAGTGGTACCTCAAGATACGAACCCCTCGTCTTACGAACAACTCGTGATACGAACCCGGGGTTCAGAAAAAAATTGCCTCTTCCTACGAACTTTTTTCAAGTTACGAACGCGTTCGGAGGCTCCTGGGAAATAGGAAGGAGTGGGGCCAATTGAAATTCTCCCATCTGCAGCGTCATCGGTCTCCGGGCAGACTCTCCCTCAATTTCGCCCGAGGGAGAGTCTGCCCGGAGACCGATGACGCTGCAGATGGGAGAATTTCAATTGGCCCCACTCCTTCCTGGAGGTTGCTAATTCCTAACTTCTAGGAAGCCCCATTCTGGGCTCAGCAGCCTTTCCATGATCCCTTCCCTTGGCGCAGAGAAGGAACCGGCGGGGAATCCCACTGCCTGATCCAAAGGGATTCACAGGATCTTCCTTGGAGGGGGGCGGGAAGGACCTCAGGAGGGGAGGGGTGAGGCAGGGCGGGGCCAGGCAAGGGAGGCCAGAAGGAGGGCTACCGGCTGTTTTAAAAGGTGACAGCCGGGCTGGGGGGGCTTCCCAGCAACCCCCCCAGCCCGGCTGTGACCTTTTAAAACGGCCGCGCGGCTTCCCAGCCATCTCCCGAAGCCAAACGCCAAACCCAAACTTCCGGGTTCACCGTTCAGAGGCTCCTGCGAATCAGGAAGGAGTGGGGCCAATTGAAATTCTCCCATCTGCAGCGTCATCGGTCTCCGGGCAGACTCTCCCTTGGCCGAAATTGAGAGAGAGTCTGCCTGGAGACCGATGACGCTGCAGATGGGAGAATTTCAATTGGCCCCACTCCTTCCTATTTCCCAGGAGCCTCCGAACGGCGAACCCGGAAGTTTGGGTTTGGCATTTGGCTTCGGGAGATGGCTGGGAAGCCGCGCGGCCATTTTAAAAGGTCACAGCCGGGCTGGGGGGGTTGCCGGGAAGCCCCCCAGCCCGGCTGGGAAGCCGCGGGGCTGTTTTAAAAGGTCACAGCTGGGCGGCAGCGGTTTTTTTGCGGGGTTTTTTTTTTGGTTGCACGGATTAATTGACTTTACATTGTTTCCTATAGGAAACAATGTTTCGTCTTACGAACCTTTCGTGTTATGAACCTCCCCCTGGAACCAATTAGGTTCGTATCTTGAGGTTCCACTGTATACATACAACATACAATACAAAACAAAGATGTTTTTTTTAAAAAAATTGGACGAATGTGAGGCAAGTCTCTATGACGGTTCTAACTATATACACATTCTATTACATATCTCCTTTAAATATTTGTTAAATACTTTTGAAAAAAACACACTTTTGAACTGTCAGTATTTGCAGGAAAACATTCTTTGCAGAGATTAACAATGAAAGAGCTTGGGTACATTAATAGCACCTGATTAGGGCTGGTAAGAAATATCTGGAGCAAGTAAAGCAATGAAAAAACCCCCCTACAAAGACAGGGTTTGGAATATATTCTTGGCAGAAAGTAAAAATGAAAGAACTTGCAAGCCAGTAAGAGCTGGTAACATTGTTAGCACCTAGTTAGGGCTGGAAAGAAATTTACTCGGAGCAAATTAGAGTAATGAAACAAACCCGGCAAAGACTTAGGGCTTGCAAAACATTCTTCACAGAGAGAAACAATGAAAGGGCCTGTAAGGTAAGAGCTGGGAAGATCGTTAGCAGCTAGTTAGGGCTGGGGGGGGGGGAAGCTACATTCAGAGTATAAGACCTACCCTAATTATCAGCCTCTTTTCAGCAGGAAAAAGGTGCATCTTTTACACTGAAAAATATGGTAATTGGAAGAATAGAAAGGAAAAAGAAGATGTATAAATGTATATATTGATATTTAGTTAAAAATAGGGCTATAGGTCGTTATAAGTTTGGACACAATGGATAGACATATTTACTAACAGATCTATAGAGAAAAACTGTAAAGGAAATATAGTTTATAAGAATTATATATAAATGAAAATTTAACATTAAGACAATTTACTGTAGAACTACTTAGGAGGTTTATATGTATATTTGTAATGTATTGTTTGTTTTGTTTGATGTTTGTTTGTATTTTTAACCTATTTTTAAATGTTTATATTAAATTAAAAAACCTATTTTTTTTTAAAAAAAGAAACAATTCTATTTTTAAGAAAGCATTTTAAGTTGCTAATCACATATTGGTGATACTATGTGTAATTAAAAACAGTATGACTTTCACTTTGACACTGATTGCTAAAGTAAAGCTCCTATGATAAAGCACATATTGTCAGTGTCTGCATTTTGCTCAGAAATTAAAAAGGAATGAATCATCAGCTAAAACAGCTTTTAATTTAAGGAAAGGCTACTTCAAAGGAAAATTGCTATGGAACTGCATTAGAGAAGACCATAATTCCTTTCCTTTAATCAGGACGTGTAATTTACTTAAATAATGTCAATCTCAACTACTGTGTTGTGTACCAGTGAAGATCTACAATTGCATTCTCTTTATGATTTTTCCCTATTATTCAGGGTGGGGTTTGTATGCAATTTGGCAAATTACTGCATCAAACCCAGCATATTTTTCATATAAGTTTGACACCTCCCCCACTCAAAATTGAATATGTGAAAAATACAACTTATTTTTCAATACAAGAAAATATATCTATCTCAGGGTTGCAAGCAAACATCAAGAACAGAGAATAGCAAGGACTCTATAATTAATGTAGTGAGGTTATTCCTTCTTTACTTCCTTATTTTCTATTTGTTGACAGCTTTCCAGAATGGGAGAAGAAATCATTTAAAGAATGGTGAACAGAAAAATTCCACTTGACAACCAGAAGCTTATCAAGCAGGCAAGTATTGCCAAGATTCATACACCTTGGGAGAAAAAAATCCTGCCAATCTTCATTCAAGGAATAGAATAAATGTGGACATTTATAAATGGAGTTAAAACAATGTATTGTTCTGCTTAAGTTCAGTGCGTAAAGCACATACTCCTTTACTTTCTTTGGTGACACAGTCTGCAATATTTCAAGCCATAGGTAGAATATTCAATGCTTTTCCAAAAGGGCTTATTCAGATGTTTGCTTTTAAAAAAGGCTTTCCTGCCTTTATGGCAGGAAATGTATTCATGCAAATACTGACAGTTCAAACGTGATTTTTTTTCAAAAGTATTTAACAAATATTTAAAAGAGATATGTAATAGAATATGTATATAGTTAGAACTGTCAGACAGATGTGCCTCACATTTCTCCAATTTTTTAAAAAACATCTTTGTTTTGTATTGTACGTTGTATGTGTATATGTAATTATTTAAATAAAATTTATTTTTATTTTTCAAAAGTGTTTCTTCCAATTTTTAAAAATTGGGGAACTAATGGGAACATTTGAAGGTATGTTGCAATAATAATAATAATAATAATAATAATAATAATAATAATAATAATAATTTATTAGATTTGTATGCCGCCCCTCTCCGAAGACTCGGGGCGACTCACAACAATAATAAAACAATATTACAATGAAACAAATCTAATATTAAAAACATGTAAAACCCCATCATTTAAAACCATGCAGCTCACACATACCAAACATAATATATAAAAGCCTGGGGGAGGTGTCTCATCATCATCATCATGAATATTATTATTATTATTATTATTATTATTATTATTATTATTATTTTGTTTGCACAGATGAGGAAGAAGAATCTGAATCTGTCTATCTTTCCTTTGGCTGAATTATTCCACGATGCATTTCCTAAGTGAATCCATGAATTGACCTTGGAACAGTTTCAAATTACATGAATTCATTCAGGTTTTGTTAAACCTGAAGGTGATTATCAGAGCTGAGGATGGGATATTTACATGAATAGAAATAAGTGTTATGAGTATTTGCTAGATGCATGGTTTCTCATTTTGATTGTGATGGACAGCTACATATGCTGCATGATCTCAGTGGAACTCCACTGTAAAGGTGACATAATACAAATACTTCCATCTCCATCTGGATTGTGATGTTTTCTACATTATTTAAATGACACACTCGCAGGATCCTGTCCTACAAGTTCAGGGTCATATTCATAAAATGGATAATATTCACAATGTGAGATGGAAAATAAACTTTACTTGCTATGAATAAGAAATCTCATTTAAAAAACAATGGCCTCCATTGGTATGTATGTATTCAATTAATCTGGAATCTGAAGAGCAAGCTTTGGGCTTTGATAGACAGATCTGCTGAGATTAAAACAGTGCTTTCATGTCACTATCTTTAATGAACTTGTATACTTTTAAATAATCTGAGTGGAAACGTCAAAGAGGGTAAGAACTGAATCTAGCTTCTACTGCATTAGTCAAGCCCTAACTCTCTTGATGAACTATGCATAGTTTCCACTGATTGTGAGTGTTGTTTTTTTCCAGACTTCTTATGGAAACATATGTAGTTTGGAGAGAGATAGCCTGATATTTTCTTCCTCGGTGAATATATTTTCCAACTTCCAAACAGATGCATGAATAGGATCAATTTTTTCTGACATAGTTCCTTCCAGTTGTAGAATATGTTTATTTCCCATCAGTATTTGCTAAAGATTTTTATAATATATTATGTACACGCTGCATGTATCTTGTCTTATTCAAGATTCCAAGCTATGGAATTTATTTATTCACTCAATCGACTTCAGTTGTTTCTTTTGAGTTGGTTGATTATGATTGTAAGCATTATTTAGGAATTTTAAAAATTGCTTTTAATTGTTTATTTGTTTAATTTGTTTAATCGTTCATGCTTTTATGTCTGTTAATCACTACAGGTGCCTTAGGATGGAAAACCAAATTACAAACGAAATAAAAAGTTTCATTTATATTCTGAAAATGAATATGATCTCTGATCCAGGTTTTTCTACCCCAATCCTTGCTTTTAAACAAAACAAGATAAATACAGCTGTAGATGAATAAACTCTATAGCATTTTCTACATCACCGGGAAACCAAACAAACGGATCATTGAACAAACTAAGCCAGAGTTCACAATCAAGGCAGAATTAACCAGGCTTAAATCATCCTGTGTTGGACACATTATGCAACTCCCTGGAGAAGGCTCAAATCTTGGGAGAGGTGGGGGAAAAAGAGAAGATGGTGCTCAGCAGCCTGTTTAGAAGACCCGATGAACCAAATCAGAGACAGATTATCTTGGAGAAAATCCATGTATTCACTAAGAACTGACACTGACTTGATAGCACATAGTCATTATCATGAATTATGTATTGTTAGCATAGGGAATTCTGTTCCAAGGGAACACAATTTAACATTTATTGATGTGCCTTTAGGCTTTCTATAATACTACAGTCACATTTTTCAAAGCACTGGACATGTTGCCATTAGGATAATATTTAATAACTACAAAGGAAAGTATCTCTCTTTTTAAAGAAATAAAGTCATGTAAAAACATTAAGGATCTACTTGTTGGATTATACCCATAGTTCATTCTGTCAAATGTTTGCCTTGTTACAGTGACCAGACCCTAAGACAGGTCCTCGCAGGAATTAATACATTAAAATGTATCATACCTTCAAACCTGAGGATGCAGCTGATTTCTGCTATAAGATTCAACTTTCACAAATGTGTTTAATTCTGATTTAAAGTTTTTTAAAACAGTGATTACAAATGTGCTTTGGGGGGGGGGGTCCATGAAGAAATAGTATCTTTAGGGTTTTCCAAAGCTATTGCTAGCAAATGATCCATTTGTTAAACTACTGAAATTTAAGTTATAGATGATATTGATTGGTCTCATTTGAGACAATGATAAAACAGCACATAGATGGGAGTTTGAACAACTTGTGTCATGGTATAACTGGAACAATCTGGAACAGAACTGAACTGCCCAAGAAGCTGCTGATATAGTTCTCCAGAGGAATTATTGAGTCTGTTATCTGCGCCTCTATAACTATCTGGTTTGGTTCTGCAACCCAGCAAGAGAGACATAGATTTCCGAGGATAATCAGAATTGCAGAAAAAACAATTGCTGCCAAACTGCCTTCTATTGAGGCAAGAACAATTTTTCCCTGAACACCATCACTCTGCTAAAACAAAAAATCCCTCACCACTGTCAAACTATTCATTAAGGCTGAATTACTATTACTATTAGTCTCCTAATCGCTCCTACCACCTTATTTCCTCTCACTTATGACTATATGACTGTAACTTGTTGCTTATATCCTTATGATTTAAATTGATTTAAATTGTTTTCTGATTGCTTATTTGTACACTATGACAATCGTAAGGGTTGATTCTTGTACTTTTATGTACACTTGGCCAATAAATAATTCTATTCTATCTATAGCTATATATCAGAAGTGGATTCCTCTTGGTTCATCCAAACTGGTAGCAACGCACTGATGACATCACGATGATGTCACAGAACTGGTTTAGTTGGTGTTGGTCCATGAACACCACCATCTTTTTTATTTAAAAAAAATCTGGTGTTTTTTTGCTTCTGACCATGCACAGAAGCCACGTTTCCAGCAGTGCACATGCGTCACCATCTTATTTCAACTTTTTTTTTGCTGGGGTGGGATTTTAATTTTTTTTTCAGCACTGCACATGTGGCCACAGGGCTTGGAGGAAGTGAACCAGCAGTGAGGTAAGTTAGAACCCGCTCCTACTATATATGATTAAGATAGAAGCCATATGTCACTCTTGTTACAGATTTACACTAAGACTAATGATGTCTAGAAAAGTTGTTGATATTGGTGTTGAGTTGAACGGCTTTTGTTTAAAGTTACATTCTGAGGGTATGGGTGAGCTCCAGGTACCTTCTGTTAAAAGGTACCTTTTGTTAAAAGGTGAATTAGGAAGGATTCCTTCTCTATCACACTTCCCCCTGAAACATGCTCGTCCCTAGAAATACAGATGGTGGCCTCTCTCATGAAGTTCCCAAAAGCCCTTAAAACCTGACTTTGGTTCCAGGCCTGGAGTTAATGCATTGGTGAGGGCATGTCATGCTTTGTTTCAGTGGTTGCTTTAATATTATATTTTGTAAGTCGCCTGGAGTCCACTAGAGAGGGTGGTTTTATTAATAGAATAGAATTCTTTATTGGCCAAGTGTGATTTTGAATTTGTGTACATAAAAGAAAATATAGATTTGTCAAGAAACATGTGGTACAACACTTAATGATTGTCATAGGGGTCAAATAAGCAATGAAGAAACAATCAATATTAAATTTATATATTACCACTACTACTACTACTACTACTTATAGTAATATATTCTGCTGCTAACAATGTTTTGAGGTAGCATCTTTTGCAAAAGATTGTTCAGTACTGAGTCAATAGGAATATTCTTTCCTCATGTTCTTATGCTGCTTTCTAAGCATTAAATAGCCACAATTGCTTGAAGCAATAAGCTTAGCAATTGCAAGACACTTCTCCTTCTATAGTGCTAACATCTTCAGCAGGTGGTCACACCTGATGAATTTGTCTAGACTCCAAAGACAAGCTGAGTCATGCCCTATTATTTCATGAATGGACTTTATAAGGATATTCACAGTCAGATGCTACATTGGAAAATTTCCTTCTTTTTTATTCATCAAAGATATCAAATAAGAGACCAATATACTGACACCAATATAAACTATTCTAATTTACATTTAAGTATGTGTCATATATTTATCTAATGCTGCATCCTTTTCTCTTTTTGTCAACTGGGTTCCCTCAATCATATTTCTCATTCTTTTATCTCTTTTACATTAATTTTATAGTAATTATTATATCTATTTTTATTTTCAATCCACTCATAAAATTTCCCCCAAATTTTATAAAACTCTGAGTCTTCTTTGTCTTTAATTTTCGTTGTAAGTCAATTCATTTCTGTACAGTCCATAATCTTCTTTAGTACTGTACTTCTCTTTCTCTTGGTATTCTATTTAACTTCCAGTTTTGTGTGTACACAATTCTAGCGGCAGTCACTATGTGTACAATTACATATATTTCTTCTTTAATAATTTTTTCTGGCAGGATTTTCTTTTAAATCGTTACTTTGCTTAAACTAATCCTAGAAACATAGAAGATTGATGGCAGAAAAAGACCTCCTGGTCCATCTAGTCTGCACTTATACTATTTCCTGTATTTTATCTTAGGATGGATATATGTTTATCCCAGGCATGTTTAAATTCAGTTACTGTAGATTTACCAACCACGTCTGCTGGAAGTTTGATCGAAAATGTTATTAAAAGACTGAGTGGTGGCATATTTGTACATGAATTCATCAAATTTGCAGATGACACCAAGCTAGCAGGAATATACACCCTGGAAGATAGGCTTAAGATACAGAAGGATCTAGACAGACTTGAACTTTGGGCACTATTTAACAAAATGAAATTTAATGATGAAAAAAGCAAGGTTTTACATTTAGGCAAGAGAAACAAAACATGCAGGTACAGTATATATGGTACCTCGCTCAACAGTAGTAATTGTGAGAGGGATCTTGGAGTCCTGGTGGATAGCCATTTAAATATGAGCTAGCAATGTGCAGCAGCTGACAAAAAAGCCAACACAGTACTAGGTTGCATAACTAAGAGCCGGGGTGGCGCAGCAGGTAGAGTGCTGTACTGCAGGCCACTGAACCTGACTGTAGATCTGAAGGTCAAGGGTTCAAATCTCATCACCGGCTCAAGGTTGACTCCATCCTTCCATCCTTCCGAGGTGGGTAAAATGAGGACTCAGATTGTGGGGGCAACATGTTGGCTCTGTTAAAAAGTGTTATTGCTAACACGTTGTAAGCCGCCCTGAGTCTAAGGAGAAGGGCGACATAAAAAAATCAAATAAACAAACAAACAAACAAACAAACAAACAAACAAACAAACTAGAGGGATTGAATCAAGATCACGTGAAGTGTTAATACCACTTAATAATGCCTTGGTAAGGCTACAATTGGAATACTGCATCCAGTTTTGGTCACCAAGATGTAAAGGATGTGGAGACTTTAGAAAGAGTATAAAGAAGAGCAACAAAGATGATTAGGGGATCGGAGGCTAAAACATATGAAGAACAGTTGCAGGAAGGACCGTTGAACTTACCTGAACGGTCTTCTCGCTGCACTGCGAAGAGAGTCCAAGGTGGGTTATTATTCAGCCTGATTGGCAGGGACTGAGTTAAAAATTAGCATAATTGTTATGTCCCGCCCACCACTACCCTCCTTAGGTCAGTCAAGAAAAAACGAAGGAATAGTGAAACAAAGCTAATTTATTCAACAATCTTAACCATTGAATTCAACTGAACAGTGCACCTGGGCAAAAAGCCGGGCGGGTTTGGACTCTCTTCGCAGTGCAGCGAGAAGACCGTTCAGGTAAGTTCAACGGTCCTTCTCCACTGCACTGCTTCAGAGAGTCCAAGGTGGGATATACCCAAGCAACACCTTAGGGAGGGCTAGGCTGGCCCAGGGGTACTGGAGCGCAAACTCTCTGCAATACTCTTCTCCCAAAGGCGGCCTCAGCAGAAGCAAACAAATCCAAACGGTAATGTCTAATAAAGGTACTGGGTGCAGCCCAAGTAGCTGCCCTACAGGTGTCCTCAATTGGTGCTTGTGTGGTCCAAGCCGCTGAGGTGGTTGCACTCCTGGTTGAGTGGGCAGTAATTCTGTCCGGTAATGGAGTTGATCTAGCCCTATATGCCTCAATGATACAGGAGCGGATCCATCTGCTGATAGTCCTAGCTGAAACTTTCCTCCCCATGGAACTGGGAAGGAAGGAAACAAAGAGAGCTTCTGATCTCCTAAATGCAGTTGTACGGTGAACGTATATTTTCACTGCTCTGCAAACATCCACTTTATGCCAATGGAGCTCCGATGGGTGGGAGCCATGGGTGCAAAAGTCCGGGAGCACTATATCCTGTGACCTATGAAAACGGGTGTTGATTTTAGGCATAAAACTAGGGTCCAAGCGGAGAGTCACTCTGTCCGGGTGAAACATGCATAAGTCCGGGCGCACTGATAGAGCCGCTAGCTCAGAAACTCTGCGTGCGGAGGTTATGGCTACTAAAAAGGCCACCTTAATCGAAAGAATGCGAAGGGACACCTCCCTCAAAGGTTCGAAAGGTGGAGCCGTGAGGGCCTGGAGAACCAAAGGTAAGTCCCAGGATGGGAAATGGTGAATCACCGGTGGTGCCAGGTTTGCTGCTCCTCGGAGAAAATCTCTAACCCAAGGGTGGTGAGAGATTGGGCATAGTGGGTCCGGTCGAAGTATAGTTGCGATGGTAGCTACCTGTCTGCGAAGGGTGTTAGGAGTTAACCCCCTGTCGAGGCCCTTCTGCAGAAACTCGAGTAGGTTGAGGACTGAGGAGGCCGAAGGTAGGATCCCTTGCGCCCTGCAAAAGGTACTGTACGCTGCCCAGGTCACCTGGTATATGCGGGTGGTTGAGGGGCGCCGTGCCGCCTGTATGGTGTGGGTGACATTATCCGGAACCTGTCTTTCCCTCAAGCGGTTCCCCTCAATCGCCACATGGCAAGCTTCCACCACTGCGGGTCCGGGTGAATTATGGAACCCTGTGTCAGAGTCAGCTGATGGCATGGAATCCTCCATGGTGGGGACAGCGATAGATCCATCAGGTCGGCAAACCAGGGGCGCCTGGGCCAGAAAGGAGCTACCAGAAGTATGTCTGCTCCTTCCGCTATGACCTTGGCTACTACCCTGTGTATTAGACTGACCGGAGGGAAGGCGTATAGGAGACCGGCCGGCCACGGTGACAGTAGTGCATTCGTCTGTTCGGCTCCCGGCGTTGGGAACCGGGAAAAGAACCGTGGGACCTGGTGGTTGAGATGTGAAGCAAACAGGTCCACGACTGGAATGCCGTAACGGTGGACTATCAGTTGGAATGTCTCTGGATTCAGGGACCATTCTCCTGGGTCTATTGTTGTGCGGCTGAGCCAGTCCGCTTGCGTATTGTCCACTCCTGAGATATGTTCTGCACGGATGGAGGCGAGGTGAATCTCTGCCCAAGACATCAGGGCGTGCGCCTCCTGCATTAGGCGGTCCGACCGTGTGCCCCCCTGGTGATTTATGTGGGCTCTGGTTGCCACATTGTCTGTTAGTATGAGGACGTGGTGGTTCGCTACAGTCTCTGAAAAGGTTTGCAGTGCTCTGAAGACTGCCCGTAGTTCCAGGAGGTTGATGTTGGGGTCTGTCAGGTCTGAGGCTGACCATCTGCCCTGCGCAACCTGGGAGCCGGAATGCGCTCCCCATCCGGACCGACTCGCGTCCGTGGTGATGGTCACCTCCTGATGGAGCAAAAAGGGGGAACCCCTGGCTATTTCTGGAGATGTCCACCAGGGAAGGGAAAGCCGAACTGCTGTGGTCAGGTGCACTCGATGCTTGGAATTGCTCAGCCGAGCCCTTTGGAATGGAAGAAGGAGCCACTGTAGGGGTCGGGCGTGAAGCCGAGCCCATGGCACGATACTGATGCATGAAATGAAGACTCCCAGCAATTGGGAGAGCAGCACCAGGGGAATTCTGGTGCGGCGTGATATTGAGTATATCAGTGTCCGTATTTTCTTCTGCCTCTCTGATGACAGGAAGACTATGCCTGAAGAAGAATCTATCGTCGTTCCCAGGTGCAGCAGACACCTGGTTGGGCTTCTGGAAAGGACGATTATGTCGTCTAAATAAGCTAGGAGCCGTATGGATTGTGACCTGAGGTTGGCTGTTAATGCATCCAGGAGCTTGATGAAGGCCCTGGGTGCTGAGGACAGGCCAAAGGGCATGGCCTTGTACTGAAAGTGCCGGTCTTGGAGGCAAAAGCGGAGAAATCGACGGTGTTGCTGGTGAACCGGAACATGCAAATACGCCTCCTTGAGATCGATGGAGGTCATCCAATCCCGATGACGGATGGAGGCCAGGATGGTTTGTAATGAATGCATCTTGAACCTCTGATACCGGATATAAATGTTCAACTGCTTGAGGTTCAAGATCAGGCGGCAGCTGCCGGAGGATTTTGGGACTACGAACACTATGGAGTAGAACCCCTTGCCTCTCTGGTCTGCCGGGACCGGTTCTATGGCTCCAATGTCCAAGAGATGTTGGACCTCTTGAAGAATAAGAGATCTCTTTTGAGGATGACTCAAAGTGGGGCATTGTATAAATCTGGGGGGGTCCTCCAAAAGTTTATCCGCAGACCTTGACTCACCATCTCTAAGGCCCATACGTCGGTGGAGATAGAGCCCCAAAATTCGTTGAAGAATTGGAGGCGGCCACCTATGGGCGGGTCGTGACTGGAGTCACTTCTGCTTGCGGAAACCCCCTCTGTTGCCGCCTCGATAGGATCTTCGAGACTGCTGGAACTGGCGGTTCCCATCCCCGTATCCGCCTCTGTCAGATCGAAAGGACGGTTGGGTATAAGCCCCCTGTCCATAGGTCCGGGCCACTGGTGATGAAGTTGAGGATGTCTCCAGCTGAAAGACCTGTCTGCGAAAGTAGGGAGCCCCTTGACTATCTTGTCTCCTCGCTGACCTTGGCAACACCTTTCTTTTGTCCCTGTCCTCGATTAGGACAGTGTCTAACGACTCACCAAAGAGTTTGGTACTCTGATATGGTGCAGTGGCAAGGCGCCATTTTGATTTCACATCTGCCTGCCATGACCGAAGCCAAACCAATCTTCTGGCAGAGAGATTAGTCGCCAGTGCTCGAGATGAGAATCTTGCCGACGCTAGGGTGGCATCTGCAGAGAATTTAGCAGTGGCAATGAGTTTATTAATATCCTGGCGTAGGCGAGCGTCCCCTGGGCCCAGCCTGGAGAGCATATCATGGAGCCACAAGATGGAGGCCCTATTGAAGAAGGAGGCCGCCGAAGCAGCCCTCAGAGACCAGGCCGAAAGATGGTGCATTCGTTTGACTAGGTTCTCAGCTCTCCTATCCTGTGGGCATAGGCCATCTGCCATCTCTGAAGGCACTAGTGCGTTGGACATCAGAGAGTAAGTCCTCCACCTCTGGGTCAAAGGAATAAAACCTTTTGTCAATAGCTGATGGACCCAGGGCTGCAGATGGGTTCTGCCAGGGCTTTTTAATATTTTCTGCAAAGATAGGAACGGCAGGAATATGCTCTGATTCCCTCTGGGGCTCATTAATCAGCCTGGCTGCTGGCATGATGCCCACCTCTTGGCCAGCTGGTTTAGATGAGTTATCTGGCAGCAGCGTGGCCTTGGCCTTGTTCAAAAGAGGTCTAAACAAGGAGTGTTTGAACAGTCCTATTAAAGGAGGTTGCTCTGGTAAGTTGGCCTCATCCCCTGAGAGTTCATCCTCTGCATCCGAGGCCATCTCCCCTGGCTCCAAGTCTTCCTGAAAGGAGTCATGTAAGGAGGGAGCAGGAGCAGGTGCTTGCCAAGGGTCTGACCTGCTGGCTCGAGGTGGCAGGGGGGATGGGCGTTGTTGGGCACCCACTGCGATGCCCTGGGAGTAAGCTGACGCTATCATGTCCTGCAGTGAGGGGGACATCGCCTGCCAGTTGTCCATGGGCCCTCTGAGGCCCGCTGCAGTCGGGGTAAAGGTGGCTGCCGGCGGCTGCGCAGATTGAGACCATGATTGAGATGGTCTGGCCCATTCTGCTCTTTGAATCCCCTCCGATAGAGATGGGGCACTCAATGGGCGGTCAGGAGACAATTCCCCAGCTGCAGAGAGGTGTGGTCCCTCAAGGGGAGCAGCAGAGGCCAAGGGGCTTTGATGGTGTTGTGGAATGGCGGTGGCAGAAGGGCTAGGGCCTTGCCTTGGCTTATTTAATTCCAATTGGGCCTCTAAGGCCTTAATCTTCTTTTCAGCCTCCCTCAAAGCTGCTGAAGATTGGGAAGACTTCCCCTTAGATTTAGAACCGTGGCTTTTGTCCTTCCCCTTGCTGGTGGAGGGGGCAATCGGTTCAGAGGGATTAGTTTGCTGAGACATTGTTAATGCTTAACACTCACTATACAGCAACAGCAGCAACTCGAAAAAGCACCAGGAACTGGATGCACAATGCAAAGGAATGCAATCTCATTCCCTAGAGGAACTAGTCACCAACTTCCTGTCAGGTGGTATAGACTAGCCTCCGAAGTTGCCATGGTAACGCCTCTCTTTTGCTTGGAGGAAAAATGGCCACCGAGGAGTACAAGCATTTGCTGACTCACTGGCTGGAACTCCCCACTGCTGCCTGAAATGGACTCACCCAAAATGGGCGGAGCTAGTCCAATGGCAATTTGAGGCCTTCATCTCTGTATTGCAGGCAGCTCAGTGGGTTGCCCCCCCCAAAATGGCGGATTCTGCCTCAGTCAGCCCTCTGACTCAGCCGGCAGCCCCCTCAGCCGTTTAGAGGCTTCCCCTGCCTCTCGGCTCGTTCGGGATGGAAGGTAGGATCCCTTGCCAAGTCAGCGCCGGTAACGGTGGCGGCGGTGGCAGCGGGGGTGGGTGGGGGGGTTGAGCGCGAACGTCAGTGACCCCATAAGTCCTTCCCTGTCTTCGAGGCGTTGCTCCGGAGAGCAGAGGCCTCTCAGGGGTGAAGAGATGGAGAGCAGTACCCCGGAGGGAAGAGGGTCTCAGGTCAAATCCTCTGCTCTTCTTCCTGTAAGAGAAAGAAAAAAGGAGACAGTTAAAAAACCAATATGCATTTTATTAAGAAAGAAATAATTCCCTCTCCATGGAGAGGAGAAAACTCAGCGTCCCTACACTATGACTGAGTTTTTTAGACTGACCTAAGGAGGGTAGTGGTGGGCGGGACATAACAATTATGCTAATTTTTAACTCAGTCCCTGCCAATCAGGCTGAATAATAACCCACCTTGGACTCTCTGAAGCAGTGCAGTGGAGAACTGGGTATGTCTAGTTTAATGAAAAGAAGGACCAGGGGTGACATAATAGCAGTGTTCCAATATCTCACGGATGTCCCAAGAAGTGGAATGAAGCTATTCTCCAAAGCACCTGAGGTGAGGGTAGGAGAAGAAGCAATGGGTGAAAACTAATCAAAGAGAAAAGCAACGTAGAATTAAGGAGAAATTTTCTGACAGAACAATTAATTAGAGGAACAACTTGCTTCCAGAAGTTGTGAACGCTCCAGTTGGAAGTTTTACTGGATAACTATTTGTCTGAATGGTATAGGGTTTCCTGCCTAAGCATGAGGTTGGCCTCCAAGGTCCCTTCCAACTCTGTTATTCTGATACATTTGGAATAAGGTATGGTTTATGGGTTATTAAATATAATGAAGCTGGTGCTATTATCTATAGAAATAAAGTCAGCTAGAAAATATTAAAATGTATATAATACTAGCAGTTCAGAACTAGGTATAGAAACATTATATAATCTTTAACATAAATTGTGGAGCTGCCATTAAAGTAATTCTAGCTAATTAATCCTAAGGGTTTTTATTAATAGATTCCCCAATTACATTTGGCAAACCCAAAGGAAAGGAACCGAAAACAAGCTAGGAATCACTTTCTCTCACCCCAACCTAACTTACAGGGTAATTATTACTGGAAAATAAAAGAAGGGATTGCTATGTATGCTGCTTTGAATTTCTGAATTAAAAAAGAATATAAACAAATCCATTTTATCAAGCACATTGATGGTTTGTCCATGACATACTGTTATTTTCAAACATCATTGTTGTGAGCCACCCCGAGTCTTCGGAGAGGAGCGGCATACAAATCTAATAAAATATTATTATTATTATTATTATTATTATTATTATTATTATTATTATTATTATTATTATCACAACAACGGGATCCAGCTTTCCTGCACTCAGAAATGTAAAATATGATTAATCTTTAAGCAAAATATTCTTTATATACATGCTGCTTTAACTATAAAATATTTTATAATTAAGAATCTAAAACTGAAAGGAATCTAGCCTTGTTAGGCAACTTAGAATTGGCCTTTGACTAGAGGCAATGTGAGCTCTTTGATTTGACTGAAGCACAGTTTCTCATTCTGAATGGAACTAACCAAAAAAGCAAACAAATGTTTCAGCTTTCTTCTTCTTTTTATGTATATGTGTGTGTGAAGGGGAATCACATTTTCAGCAATCCAAAATAGCCTGAGGTTATGAATGACAGATACCTCTTGGATAATAATATCTCCTTGTCCTAGAGGACCAAATCCTTCCAATTTAAAGTCTCCAAAAATAAACGAACACTGGAGAACAACACAGGCACTTTATATTTTAATTTCTAGGAATTTTTTTTTAAAAAATAGCGCCGGCGGACTTACCCGCCGGCAGGTTTTGCAGGAGGGACCGGGAGACACTGGACCCTCATGGCGGCCGCCATTTTGAATCCCGGGCGAAGTCTCGCGAGACGAGACTTCGCTCGGGAATCAGGCCTGATTGGGCCTGGCTGCTGATTGGTCCGGGCGGGGCCTGCCTGCCCTATTTAAGGGCGGGCAGGCCCGAGGCTCAGCCTGTTCGCCCGGACTGCAGCCGCGAGCAGACACGTGGCTGTCTGCTCCTGGAGGCTTGACGGCCGGCAAATCGGGCGCGTCGGAGGCTGGGCAGCGGCTCGTTGCGAGCTCCTCGTGGGAGCCCTCTTCAGCGCCGAGGCCTGCGGTGTGCCCCTGTTTGCGTGGCTCTCAGGCAGCAACCGTTGTTCGGTGTGAGCCCCCGCCCCCGTTACCTTATCCCCTCGTGTCGGGGGGATCGCGAGGGCCGCGGGGGGTGCTTTGCGTGTGTGTGTGTGGGGGTCATCGGTAGTGCGCTCCCCCCCTTGGCAAGGCCAGTAACGGCTGCTTGAGGCCGCCATTTTGGGCGGCCTCGTGGCGTGGTGGCATTGTCGGCTCTTTTGCCTCATCGGAGGCCGGAGGTTAGCTGCCAGCGGCAGTTCTACGTTTTCTTTTGGGGCCGGGGCCTTAGCGGCCTTGGCCCCGGTTCAAAAAATAGACGCACACACCTACACTAAAAATAATAGGCAGGGGCCATTTGCTGCCCTCTTTTGGGGCCTGGGCGGCCCCGGTTTTCCTTCATGGGTAAAATAAGCACCATGGTGTGTAACGAAACAAAACAACAAAAATAATAATAATCATGCTTTGGGAATCATAATTATGGTTAAAATTATTTAATATGTTTATAAAAGGAACATATAAGTCGCACGGCAGGAAAGGCCTCTTGGTCCCTCCAGTCTGCCCTTATAATATTTTCTGTATTTTATATTAGGCTGGATGTGTGTTTATCCCAGGCATGGTTAAATGTTGTTCCTGTGGATTTATCTACCACGTCTGTTGGAAGTTTGTTCCAAGGATCTACTACTCTTTCAGTAAAGTTATAGTCACACATTAATTATGTGACTATCTTGGTAGCCCACGGTAGCGGTGCCTAGGAGGGTGCTGAGGCCCTCGGCCAGGGCTAGCAAGGAAGGGGCCCCCGTGGGGTCCTGCTGGGGGAATGCGGTTGGTGCCACCCGGTCCCATTTTCTTGGGGTTTTCTCGGGGGGGCACATGCAACCAGGTTTGGCCCCCCGCCGGCTCCTACTGCGGGGGCACAGGCCCCTGGGACAGCTTTTTTGCTAGGGCCTGGTGCGTCGGGAGCGGGGGGTTGGACCCCGCCAACGCAGGCCATAATGCCTCCGCCCCATTAGACGGCTTATCCGTCGGGGCCAGGGGTATTCGGTATGGGGGCCACCACAGTGTGGGACCCGTTCGCTGCATGTCATGGGTTATGATGCACAGGGGATTGTTTTTGCCCCTTTTGTAAGTGCAGCCATGCGTGCGGGAGGACGGGGGTTCCCATGCTGCTTCGGTGTGCCCCTGCCCCTAAAAGGGGATGCTTAAGAGGGGAGGGGGTCCAGGGAACAGCCCCCTTACTGGGGGAAAATGGGCCCAGCCCAATTAATTTAAAGACACTTGAGGGTTGGTTGGGAGACTACCACCCTCGCTCGAGAGCGGCTGCTCTCTTGCTAGGTTTCTCACAGGGATTCAGGATCCCTTACGTGGGGGTTCGGCAAGCCTTCATGTCCGACAACCTTAGGTCGGTTGTGGGACATGAGGGCATTGTTCGGCCACACTAGCGAAGGCGGTGGCTGAGGGGAGGGTCCTTGGGCCCTTCCCGGAGCCGCCCTTCCCGAGTCTTGGGGTGTCCTCATTAGGGGTGGTCCCCAAAAAGGCAAGTGGTGAATTTAGGTTGATTCACCATTTGTCTTTTCCACACGGGGAGTCAGTGAATGATTTCATTCCTGGCGAGCTTTGTTCACTCCGGTATGCATCCTTTGATGCAGCCGTGACTATGGTTAGGAAGTGTGGGACAGGAGCCCTCATGGGTAAATGCGACATTAAGTCGGCATTTCGGCTCCTCCCCATACACCCAGATGGCTTTGAGCTGTTGGGCTTCCATTTCGAAGGTGGTTATTACGTGGATGGAGCCTTGCCTATGGGTTGCTCTGTCTCGTGCTCTCTTTTCGAGAGTTTTAGCACCTTTTTGGAATGGGCGCTCAGGAGGTCTGGGTACTGTCGTTCACTACCTTGATGATTTCTTGTTGGCGGGGCCTGCGCATTCGGAGCAATGTTTTGCTCTAATGCGGGACTTCGAAGCCCTTTGTGCTCAGTTAGGGGTGCCTTTAGCCTCTGAGAAGACCGAGGGTCCCGCTACCAGGATTACCTTTCTGGGTATTGAATTGGACTCAGTGGAGCAATCTTCCAGATTGCCCCTAGAGAAGTTGCTTAAGATCAGAAGAAAGCTCGATGAGGTGCTGGGCTGCCGGAAGGTTACCCTACGGCAGCTTCAGGAATAGGCAGGCATTCTTAATTTTGCCTGTCGGGTGGTTGTTCCTGGTAGGGCTTTTTCCAGGAGGTTGTACGACGCGATGAAGGGGCTCCGTTTGCCCCATCATCGTACCCGCCTTTGCGCTGGGGGTCAGGGCTGACCTCGGCGTGTGGCGGGATTTCTTGGTCAGGTTTAATGGTTTGTCTTTTGGAGGCACGAGCTTCTTTTGGAAGCCGAGTTGCAGCTCTGTTCTGATGCCGCAGGGACTTGTGGTTTCGGGGTAGTTTTAGGTGACCAGTGGCCTCCGGAATGGAGCGCCTCTTCGTTGGTTAAGGACCTTACGTTCTTAGAGCTCTTCCCCTTGGTAGTGGCCTTAGAGCTTTGGGGGGAGCAGTTTAGGGACAAGACCGTGCACTTTTGGTGTGACAACCTAGCGGTTGTCCATGTGGTGAATGCCCTGTCCTCTAAGAGCGACGGGGTCATGCGGCTTGTCCGCCATTTTGTGCACAGGTCCTTGTCCCTAAACGCATTGTTTTTGGCTAGGCATGTCCCCGGGTTGGATAACGGGGTCGCTGATGCCTTGTCCCGTGGTCAGTTGTCCAGGTTTCGGACCCTGGCCCCGTGGGCCCAAGAGTCGCCAGAGGCGTTCCCCGGCCACCTTTGGAGTCTGGGAGGGCTCCCGGGCGTAGGAGAGTAAGGGTCTGCTGGGCTATGGCCCTCTCTGTGGTGCCTGGCACTCTGGGGGATTAGCAGCAGACGGGTGCAGAGTTCGGGGAGTTCAGGCAGGATACGGGTTCCCCTATAGCTTGCCTGCCCCAGTTGTGTACCTGGCCATATTGGTGTCCAACTTAGGCAGTGTGGCCTTTCAGTTAGGACTTTGAGGTTCAGGTTGGCCGGCCTCGCCTTTTTGTCTAAAGCGGGGGCTGGTTTGTGGATTTATGGCGAGTTCCGCATAGTGAAGATGCGGGACGGCTGGGCCAGGGCCTTCTCGCTGGTTGCTAGGTCCTTTCGGCCTTCCATCTCATTGCCTTAGTCGGGCGGGTTCTGGAGTACAGGGTTTGGCTAGGCCACGCGTGGATCCCGCCGCTTGGGAACGCTCGTTCCGCAGTGGCGCCGCCTCTAGTGCGGTGACAGCGTTCTCGATACTGAGGATTCGGGGATGCCGACCGCTGGCGGTCGACGGCCTGTTTTAGGCTACGAACGGCCAGTTGAGGGTCCGGGGTAAGATCTTAGGCCAGGGCTCCCTTTGGTCCCCTTCTATTCAACCCCGCCAGGACGGACCGACGGTGTTGCTTTGGGTCATGAGCGCTCTGAGACCACTCAGCAACACGGTACCGTCGGGGGTGGGGACCCTGCCGTCGTGGCGGCTGGGTCCTTGTTGTCTGGCGGGGGAGACGGGGTGTGCGGTAGGACGGGCGTTTCTACCGCTATGCTGGGTGGGCGGCATCCCATTGCTGCGCCCAGGTGGTCCTGGGAGGGCGGCATCTCATTGCTGCGTCCAGGAGGTGCTGGGAGGGCGGCATCCCGTTGCTGCGCCCAGATTGGTCCTGGGAGGGCGGCATCCCATTGCTGCGCCCAGGTGGTGCTGGGAGGGCGGCATCCCATTGCTGCGCCCAGTTGGTCCTGGGAGGGCGGCATCCCATTGCTGCGCCCAGTTGGTCTTGGGAGGGCGGCATCCCATTGCTGCGCCCAGTTGGTCCTGGGAGGGCGGCATCCCATTGCTGCGCCCAGGTGGTGCTGGGAGGGCGGCATCCCATTGCTGCACCCAGTTGGTCCTGGGAAGGCGGCATCCCATTGCTGCGCCCAGTTGGTCCTGGGAGGGCGGCATCCCATTGCTGCGCCCAGTTGGTCCTGGGAGGGCGGCATCCCATTGCTGCGCCCAGGTGGTGCTGGGAGGGCGGCATCCCATTGCTGCGCCCAGTTGGTCCTGGGAGGGCGGCATCCCATTGCTGCGCCCAGGTGGTGCTGGGAGGGCGGCATCCCATTGCTGCGCCCAGTTGGTCCTGGGAGGGCGGCATCCCATTGCTGCGCCCAGTTGGTCCTGGGAGGGCGGCATCCCATTGCTGCGCCCAGTTGGTCCTGGGAGGGCGGCATCCCATTGCTGCCCCCAGGGGGTGTCGGGGGGCGGCATCCCATTGCTGCCCCCAGTCGGTGCCAGGGGCGGCATCCCATCGCTGCGCTCAGAGGTGTGCTGGGAGGGCGGCAGTCCATTGCTGCGCCCAGTTAGTGCCGGGGCGGCATCCCATTGCTGCGCCTGGATGTGTGCTGGGAGGGCGGCATCCCAGTTGGTCCTGGGAGGGCGGCATCCTGTTGCTGCGCCCAGTTGGTACTGGGAGGGCTGCATCCCATTGCGGCACCCAGGTGGTGGGTCTTGCACCTTGGTGGCAAGGACCTGTGTGGGCCTGGGGGTCTACTGTTGATCTGCCAGGCTCGCAAAGCCTGCGGTGGCTTCGCACTGTGCGGCCCTCCATGCAAGTGGTGTGGTCGAGATCCTCACGGGGATCGCTTGGGGACGCCATTGCCTTAGGGCCCTTCACCGGGTTAAATGGGGAGTTATTAAGGCCCTAGGTCCGGTAGCCAGAGAGTTAAGCGGGGTGGTAGTGGCCCATCCCCTCATCACCATAGACCGGCCATGGCTTTACCGGGCCGACGGCGTTCACCTGTCAGAACAGGGGAACGCCATATTCTTACTGGACCTGCAGCGGTCTCTGCGTGAGCTGGCGCAGCTAGAGGGGGGAGTCGGGGGGCCAAGATAGAGATCTGACCCCCGCTCCGTGGCAGGTTAGGGGCGGAAAACTGGGGGGTGGTTTAGCAACTGCGCGTTCTCCCTTGGGCATCTTTGGGGATGATTGACAGGTTCTCTTCAAGCTCATGGAGGGTTCCTGCCTGAGCAGCTGGGGGGAACCTGTCTTTGGGTCCTGCACCTTTAAGTCCCCTGATAGGGGTTAGCTGGTGGGACCCCCCTCATGCAAAGCATGGCAGGGTCTCAGGTGATGGAGTGGTCCCTCACCTGGACTTGCATCGAGATACGCCCATGAGTTGCCCAGGAAGTTTTTGTCCTAACGTCATTTCCGCCCCGGAAGTATTTGTTTGACCCTGCAGGTCCATTTCCGGGTCATAGTTGATTATGCTAATATATGCAAATTTAATGAATAAATTATGCAAATTTATGTTAATAAAATGACCCAGTTTGAATCCAGCTCTTGTGTCCGTGTCGTTACTCCATCTCTTCTGCAAATACTCAACTGTCCATCATCACAAGATCATTTATCATAAATTTTAGTCATGTAAATTTATTCAGATGAACCATTAATACATATTTATTAGTGAAATTTAGAAGTTAACAAGACACTATGTTGCATAAATATTTGGCCACCACTGAGACACAAAGCTACTAGAGACAATATCATAAATTTGAAAATTAAAAGGACCAAACAGAAACAACAGCTCAACTGTTGAGCAGTAATATCAAAGCAAGCGTAGAAGCATTTGAATCATATTAAAAAGGGATGCAGTGGAAAAACCCCCAGTATTTTTTTATAATAATAATAATAATAATAATAATAATAATAATAATAATAGTAATAACAACAACAACAACAACAACAACAACAACAACAATGAGTTGGAAGGGACCTTGGAGGTCTTCTAGTCCAACCCCTGCTTAGGCAGGAAACCCTACATTACTTTAGACAGATGGTCATCCAATATCTGCTTAAAAACATCCAGTGTTGGGGCATTCACAAATCCTGGAGGCAAGCGGTTCCACTGATCAACCTTTCTGACTGTCAGGAAATTTCTCCTTAGTTCTAAGATACGTCTCTCCTTACTTAGTTTCCACCCATTGTTTCTTGTTCTACCCCTCAGGTGCTTTGGAGAATAGGTTGACTCCTTCTTCTTTTGGTTCTATCAACTGAAGGATCGAAACACCCCCTCAATGCAAAATAAAGAAAAGTAGTTTAATTTCACTTCACTATTGGCAATGATACCACAGTCTCCATTATGCTGAAAGGCTGTAGGATTTTCTGGAACAGAAAACTCAGAAGGCTGGCTGCGGAATTGCGACAGAGGCAGAATGAAAACATGAACAAAAGAGCTGGAAGAAAAGGGTCACTATTGTTTAAATATATTAAATAACTGATTATAAACTAATAATCCGGACCTGCAGAGGCCAATCATAAAACGGGGCGGAAATTCCTGATATTAACATTCCTGGGCAACTATGGGCGTAGCTCCTTGCCGATCAAGGTGAAGGGTCAAACCCATCATCATGTTCTAGGCCACGCCCACAAGGTGTGTAGGAGGGGCTCACCATCCCATCCCCATCGGAAGAAAGGGTCAGGTGAGTCCCAAGGGCATCCCCCGTCCAATTGCTCAGGCAGGTCACCGCCCGGAGTTCCTGGTGAGGGGCCACCCATCACCTCCCAAAAGATGCCCTAAAGGAGAACGCGCAGTTGCTACTGCTGCCCCTTTCCGCCCTTTACCTGCCAAAACCCCAGTGACCAAAGGGATAAGCCAATTGTAACCAGATTGAAACTAAAGCGTGCCGCACCTCCTAACACCCCACACTCTCCAGTGTGAAGTAGGTGAAAAAACGGCCGCAATAAATGTTGAGACCATAAAAAATTCCTACTTGGCCCCTGAGAAGGCAACCCCCGAGAAGCACACTGCAAAATAGAGGAGGGTGGGTGGGTGTTCGCTCTTCAAATGACAGCTGGGGCGAAAAGGAGGAGGCTTCCCCTGCACAGCCCTATTTATAGGGCTCACAGAGCACGCCCCCAGCTGTCAAAAGTAGTTTCGGCCAGTTGCCTAGCAACTGGCCGAAGCCCCGGGAAAAGTAGCTGCGTTGCCTGCTGTCAGGCAAGCAGCCCTGCCCTGGCCCAGCCGAAGCCTCAGCTGGTTGCCGGGAGCGACTAGGAGATTGCACGCTATCTCGCGCTATCTCGCATGATCTTCCCATGCCAGCACAAGCCGGTAGCAGCGTTTTTTCTTCTCGGCCTCCTCACAATTCCAGCCAGCCAATTAATTGGCTGGATGTTCATTTCTAGAAGTTGAAGCGCATGCCTCTTAAAGTTGCCAAGGTTGAGAAACACCATTCTCATATGCATCTATTGCATCATCCCCCACTTTTATTGGGAATAGATCTCAATGACCTGTCACACATTGATATTATGTATTGTGTCTGCGTGGGTGTATTTGATGTTTGTTAAGATGGCATACATAAATAGCAATTATACTTACACCCTTGAAAAGTCAGTGTTACACATCTATTTTGTTCTGACATTTTGACCAGAATAAACTTTTCATTGTAACCAGGGCATAAGATTTTCATATTTCCCCAAAGTAAGATCTATGGTTCTGTCATACTGAAATATACTGTATGTATATTCCCATAAAATTATACCATAGCAGAAACTGAATGAATCTGGTCACAGCAGATATTACCTAATCTAAACCTCAACTATTGCTAAGTTTAAAACATTCTATCTGTTCATATGTACATGAAGCATAAAGCGTGTTACAATATTTAGGTTTAGCTATTAGGATTTTGAGCCTTAGAAGATGACAAAACAGTTGTGGATTCTATATAGCTCAGCAGTTGAACTACTGTGCTTTTAGGATTAATTTCCAAAGAGTAGGATTCTGTTCCTTCAATGTGCTAACTCTGTTTGAAAGGGTAAGAAACAACAACCAGAAAAGTAGATGTTCTACCCTGTTCTCTTTTAACTTCATCTAATAGCAATATTCTCCTTCAATCTGGCACTTAATATCGTTTCATTGTATGCAAAACAGTGTACACTGTTGACCTATATTTCTGGGACGGCGAGTACAGTGTGCTGAGCTGCAAAAGATGCATTGCCTCTCATGTCCAGTGACAACAGGTCCGTGGGAGGAAAACTTAATTACTCTGTTGTCCTTTCAGCAGATTCATTGTGCAGATTGACAGATGACAATGTATAGATATTGTGTGAAGCTTGGAAGGTTAATTAGTTTGTCTACAACAAGGCATATCAATGTCAAAATCCCATCTGATATAAAGAACAGCATGTCCTGATAAGATTTTAAGATTTAAAAATAAATTTAAAAGTTTGTATAATCTATTTTTTAAATGAATGGTACTAATGAAAGTGAATATAATACCAACAGCAGAGATGGCGAACCTATGCTGGCATGTGAGCTGTTGCCCTATCTCAACTCCAACATTTGGAGCCTGGGGAGGGCGAAACATGAACCTACTGTGGTCACAAGAAGTTGGGGAACAGTTTCTGGTGTCCAGAGGACCTCCAGGGGGTGGAGGAAGCTGTTTTCACCCTCCCAAAATATTGAATTATAGGTGTGGGCACTCGCGCATGCGTGACAGCGCACACCCATGCTTTTTCGACATCCAAGGAAAAAAAGGTTCACCATCACTGACCTACAGTATTTCACTGTGCATTCAAAAACATCTTTTTAAAAGCAGAAGCTTAAAATACTATCAATTTCCTACAAATCCATTTTCAAACAATTTTTCCAGGTATGAGTCACTTGTGCCCTCTTCTCCTTGAAACAACAGACAATTACTGATACATATAGCTTACTGTTCATATTATCTATGTGTATGTGTATAGGGTTGTTAACTTATTTTTGTCATCTGCTTTCCTGAAAAATCCTAGATGTTCACAACCCTTCTCAATGGAAAATATAATTTTGGCATATTGCGTTTTTGATGACTTGCTATTTGGAAAAGTGTAGGTTGAGCTAGCAGTGCAATAGGATATAGATTCACAGTGTTTGTCAGATGCATCTTAACATGTATCAACCTAGAGTTATGGGTGCAGAATTTCTGAGAAAATTCTAAGGTTTTCAATACATTGCAGACATCATCTAAGCACTTTTTTCCAGTACATGGGAAGAGATTCCTTAGAAACATCTGGCAGGGGAGGAGAAAAAAAAATAGCAGGGGAACAAAGTCTGGTGAGATGACAGAACAGGTGCCTCAACTATCTGACTGCCAGTTCTGTTACCATCTCTTGCTGCAGGGAAAGGAATCCAAGAAGGAATGTAAGTTATTTTTATCTTAGTAGCTCTGAGGAATAAAATAAAGGTAATTTTGACAGCACTGAAGCAATAGACAGCAAATATTGGTGGTCAACTTGCATCACAAGTTTACTGAAATAGGGATTAAACATTCTCAGAAATGTCAGATTATTTTAAAATGTTTTCATGAATCTCAGGCAGGACTTGTAGTGCAGAAGTAGGAAACAACCAGGCAGAGTTGGTATCAGTTCAACAAGAAGGCCCATTATATATATGTCTGGCTAAACAAACATTTGTAATGCTTTCATATGGAGTTACCTACAGAGAGATATATTTTTAAAGACCCATCAGTAGTACATGTCATACTGCCAATGTGTTTAGTTGAAATAAACTATGAAAACAAAGTTAATGTCAATGCATTCCAAGATGGGAAATAAATAGTAGAGTTTGGAAAACCTAGCAGAGCAACTAAAAGGGATGTGTAAGAAATTGAAGAAATTGAAGTCTAAATTATGTTTAATTATATTTACAGAATACCCATTTTTGCAACTTTTTATTACAGTGTTTTCAAGACAATTTCATAGAGTCTTGAAAATGTACTCCTTATATGAAACCAGTCTGATTTCTTGGTTTACATGGTTTTACATGATTTTATGGACATGGTTCTAAAGGTCTCATTTAAATACAGCTGCCAAAGATGGATATAAAACTAATGACATTTGAAGAGTCCCATGTGAAGCGCCTTGTGGTGAGTGACCTACTTCCTTCTACTACTTCTAAGGATGTCTGTCTGCAGTGACCATCATGGACTTCAAAATAGTGAGTTGAGTGATAAAAGGACCTGACCCTCTTTTGTGAGCATTCCATACATGCACAAATGGCCAAGTCATCATTTAGCTGGTCATATTTATAGCCAATGACTCTCTCTGCAGATGTTCTTCTCTGATTTGTCTATACCACTGATTTCCACTTCACTGCTTTCCAGTCATTTTTTCTTCTCTTTGCGTTCATTCTTTGTCACACTACTGTTTGTCTCCATTTTCTCTTTTACCTTCTTCTTCAACAAGGAGAGTATTGTTCCAGCTAGCCATTACAGGTTGCAGCTTAAGATAGAACGTTGAAGGACAGTGTACATAACAGGCTATGAGAAGTAAAATGAGATGTAAAATGTTTCTAAAATAGAATAGAATAAGAATAATAACAGAGTTGGAAGGGACCTTGGAGATTTTCTAATCCATTCTCCTGCTTAGACAGGAAACAATATACCACTTCAAACCCCACTTCCACGGATTAATTGTTCTAACTGTCAGTAAATTTCTCCTCAGTTTTAAGTTGCTTCTCTCCTTGATTAGTTTCCACCCATTCTACTCTCAAGTGCCCTGGAGAATAGTTTGACTCCTCTTCTTTGTAGCAACCCCTGAGATATTGGAACACTGCTATTATGTCTCCCCTAATCCTTCTTTTCATTAAACTAGCCATGCCCAGTTCCTGCAACTGTTCTTCATATGTTTTAGCCTCCAGTCCCCTAATCATACTTGTTATTCTCCTCTGTACTCTTTCTAGAGTCTCAACATCTTTTTTGGTGACCAAAACTTGATGCAGTATTCCAAGTGTGGCCTTACCAAGTCATTATAAAGTGGTATTAATAATTCACGGGATCTTGATTCTATCCCTCTGTTAATGCAGCCTGTGTTGACTTTTTTTGGCAGCTGTTGAACACTGCTGGGTCATATTTAAATGGTTGTCCACTAGGACTCCAAGATCCCTCTGTCAATTACTACTGTTGAGCAAGGTACCATGTATACTGTACCTGTGCAATTTGTTTTTCTTGCCTAAATGTAGAACCTTACATTTTTCACCATTGTAATTCATTTTGTTAGCTAGTGCTCAATGTTCAAGTCTATCAAGATCTTTCCATATCTTGAGCCTATCTTCTGGAGTGTTGGCTATTCCTGCCTGTTTGGTGTCATCTGCAAATCTGATGAGTTTGCCATCTATTCCCTCATCCAAGTCATTGATGAAGAAGTTAAAGAGTACTGGGCCTAAAACAGAGCCTTGGGTATTCCACTGCATACTTCCCTCCATGTAGATGCAGTTCTATTGAGCATTACATGTTGAGTGTGGTGAGTCAGCCAATTTTGAATCCATCTGGTGGTGGTGCTAACTCACATTTTTCTACTTTATCTAGTAGTAGGTTATGGTCTATTTCATCAAATGACTTACTGGAGTCCAAGTAAATGTTTTCTGTGTTTCAATTTTCAGTGTATCCATAAGGCCTGGCCAGCTTATCACTTATCGCAGAGATAAGGAAAAAAATGATAAGGAAAAAAATGAAATAAAATTGGGCATGAGCCGCCCTGAGTCTACGGAGAGGGGCGGCATACAAATTTAATAAATAAATAAATAAATAAATAAATAAATAAATAAATAAATAAATAAATAAATAAATAAATAAATGAAACTTCAAAGGAATGACTCGTGTGGCATTATCTATAGTTAGATAATGGGGACATTATCTCTCCAACTACAATATAGGATTCTGAATCTGCCTTCCTATGATTTGTCACTAGGAGCACTACTGACTTCAGTGATTTAATTATAAGTCTTTTAATTATGTCAAATTATTACAAACTTAGTAACAGGTTTTATCTTAATCACTGTAATCTTGCAACAATGGTAGCTTTTAACAATTCTTCTGGCTCAGCATTTAAATAATATGCAGATGACCCAATGCCGTCAATGGCAAGTTACAGCACAAGCATAATCGCTGATCCCTTAAAGGTGACAGTAACTTACTTCTGAATTTGCAATGATTTTTAAATAAAGCCGCATACAATTTCCCTAATTCAAGTAACAAAAGTCTTCCAACACATTATGAAATAAGACTGTGCTTATCCTCTGCTATAAATTGGCAGCATTTGAATTAAAGAACATCTACTGCATTTTGTGAAACAGCATTTTTTAAAACAAGAATAAAGAAATGCCTATTATGAAGTAGAGAAGCATCTGTTTTTGAAATGTGGGGTAATATTTTAAGTCATAATTAGTTTTTAAAATAAAGTACTTCAAGCAAACCTACTTAACCTTCATAATCTAAAATATAATTCTACTTCTTAGATGAACTAAGAAATGACAATAGGAGAGATGAAATTTATTCCAAATTTCAAGTGGCAATTGCAATGCAAGAATGGTTTCAATCACAATAAAGGGACAGTTTCTATACTAACATTTGATAATTACCTGGTCTCTTTATTAGAACTCTGGCTAAGAGACTTAATGGTATGGTACTCCACAAAAATTGCTTTCTTATCTATTTGTCTACAAAATTGAATTCACTTTATTAAGTGCTGCCATTCTCAGTAATGAAGCTGGGTTTTTATATTCTTTTCCTATATACTTCAGGTTGCTTTGAATTAAGATTAAGCCAACAGGAAAAAAAAGAGGGAGAATAAACTATTATTTATTAATTTTATTGATTACTTTGTATTCCACATCTGTGCTTGGGCAAATACTCACAGCAGCTAAGAGATTTAACCCTGCTACTACGCGCAGGTCTTTATGACCCAAAATGAAATTTGAGACTCTGTAGATTATTTGCCATGGGGATCTGAAACTTGTGATTAATTGACTTTTCCTCATTTGAGGGGTTCTTACTCTGAATGTGGTTTTTTTTTTCATTTTGTTTACTTTTTGCTACACGCTTATGGTTACATTTCGTTACACCCAAAACAGTACAAGCTTATAGTAAATGCGAACATAACAGCAGAGTTAAGACAAAAACATTGCAAAGCCTTCTCCCCTTTACTGCAAATCTGAGTTCATGTGTTCATATGAACATATGTTCATGTAACTAATGGTGAAAGGAGCCAAATCTGGTTATCAAATTTATTGAAATCTGATTATTTTAGCCAAATAGTAGGGCTATAGAAGAAAGCAAAGAATTCTCTATAGGTTCTATTACACGATCTAACTGTAAATGTATATGAGGAAGTATATTTCTCAGCTCTGGGAAGTAATCATCCATCTCAGTGTAGCAAAAATATCTGTTTAGTTCATGACTGTCATGTCCGCGCTACCTTTGTGGTTTGAAATCTCTTTTCAACAGTTGGAACTCTTATATTTACTGCACACTGGCTAATGTGCATACTGACTCTAATGAGGATGATGGCAGCCTTCTAAAAGCGCTTCTGCATTCTGTATTGTATTCTGCAAGCCCCAAATATCATGCCATCTCTTCTCTAAACACCTGATTCTAACAAAGCAGGCTGTATTATTGCATACTGGCTTCTATACCTGGTACTGCAAGCAATGTCAATCTAGAAAGACCTAGAAACATGGTACAAGCTGTTTGAATGAGTTTGTCAGAGTTGAGTTTAAGTTGGGAGGTCATGCAATTTTTTAAAAAATAAATAAAGTTTCAGAAAAGAGTCATCATTTAGGTACAGGACTACTTCACAAAGCTTATCATGGCAAGGTCATTCTACTTTTTTTTTTTTTTTTTAAAGAAAATGGCTTTGTTCAGAAGGTGATCCCTGATACTAAGAGGATGGTCACACAGTCTCATGTATGGCCTGTTTAAATACAGTATGCAGCTTTTAAAATATAAACATCACTAAAATTCACTAAATGCTATTCAATCGCATGCACACTTATATACCGCTTCACAGTGCTTTACAAGCCCTCTCTAAGCGGTTTACAGAGAGTCAGCTTCTTGCCCCCAACAATCTGGGTCCTCATTTTACCGACCTTGGAAGGATGGAAGGCTGAGTCAACCTTGAGACTACTGAGATTTGATCTGCTAAACTGCTGGCAGCCGGTGATCAGCAGAAGAGTTTGCAGTACTGCACTCTAACCGCTGCGCCACAGAGGCTCTTTGTTGCTACTAGGGAAGTAATTGCAGTACAGTTGTACAATTAACATTGTACTGCAAAAATTATTATCTTATTAGTTTCTCTGCAATGTAGATCTCCCTTTGTAATACCAACCACTCAGGTCTGAATTGCCTTGAGGCTATGTTTCTATAGTTATTTTCCATGTTCATCAGGTTGCTTTGAATTAAGATTATTCTCAGTCTTATTCTGAAACTGATTCATGTTTCAGTTCTGGTGCATGCAGAGATGTGAAATTATGTGGGAAAATTACATAGGATGTTACAAACTTTACTGTATATGCAGTATCTAAATATCAGAATGTAAAAATGAAGAAGAACCAGATATGTTTCTTGGAAGCCTAATAATTTAGCTTATAATCAATTATATGTCTGTTAAATGGATAGAGATGTTAATCACCAGTATCAGCTAAAAGAGTCTTATTTGAGAAATGAGTAGGCATTTCAACTGTTAAAATAAAATAAATTATATTCTTTGTAATGTCACGTTAGGAAAATTGTATCTACTGTACTTCTTCAAGAGAAATTGAATCCGTTCACATTAATTCCACATATCATTGAAAGCTGAATAACTGTATAAGCTACTGTCTTATCCTTCTGTCTTGCATGGGATTGGATTAATGAATTTTTGAAAACATTGAATGAAAATTTGTCACTCCTTACTTTTTATGTACTCTTTAGATTACTATCATCAGATTGAACATATTCCAAATATTTACTTAGTTCCTTAAATTTTTAGGCAAATCTTTAATTTCAAGCACAAATTAAACTAGGATGAATGAATTTGTCAATTTTAATGTCTTTGAATTTTTCAAGTCTATGCTTGATTAAATCTTTTCCTGCTTCACTTTGTTTTTTAAAAAAAGTCTGCGTGGAAAGAAATGAATTTTCATGCACACTTTGCTGACTACATATATTATTCTGTACCCTTTTGCTATATACATTTTGAAAGCAATTTTCATAATATACTGCATGTAAAACTGCACAATTTGTTTGTTTTGGCATTTTTCATTAATATACATATTGGTACACATTTTCCCATCCATACTTGATCCATCAAATTTGGACACCACATAGCTGGGAAAGGTTGATGTATTAATATTACAGCCCTCTTTAAAGCGAGCAGATCATTTCTTAATTGGAAAAGATGGTATAGACAGAATGTATCGTAGTGAAATTAAAAATAAAGATGACAAAGAGAACTGGAGAAAACTACTGTGACATATTCAGACATTGACTGGCATATGATAAAAAGAACAGTGTGCATATAGCAGGGAAGATCAAAAGTAGGGAACTGTAGTAGAAAGCAAATAAAAGAGGCCAGGACAAGACAATTTAACAGCCAGCATGAGGCATGGCCAAACATTATAACTGAAGGTGTTTTTCCCGTTCCAAGTTCAGAATTCATAGCAATTTGGATTCTTGGCTCCTGATAGAACAGCAAGAGGCAGATGTAATGGGGGAGGGGGACTTTTGCACAGATTCATCTTTTGCACTAATGATGCCCATTCTTAACCTGGAAACCTTAGTCAGTTCCTATCTAGATTACTGCAAGATGTTCTGCAAGGGACTATCCTTGAAGAGCACTCAGAAGCTGCAGCTGGTATAAAATTCAGTGGCATAAATAATTTTGGTGTTTCTTGTTAGGCCTATGTGACACTATAACTTTGTGAACTGATCTGAGCCTTGGAGGTGCGATTCAAGGTGCTAATCCACACTTAAAAGCCATCTATGATGAAGAATCAGGCTACATGTCAGGCCATCTTTCTTCTCTTGTTTCTTCCCAGTCTATTACATCTCTGGGTCTTTGACTAAACAACTTCATTTACTTGGACTCTGGAGTTATAACTTCTCAATGGCAGCATCTTTCCTGCGGAACAGATTCAAATGGTCCCAAACCTATTAGCTTTTTACTAGACATTAAAGACTTGAATATTTTCCCAAGTTTTTTGATGATGGAAAAGATGAGCACTGCTCCTATTGGAAATTAGTTTTTAATAGATTATCCTTAGGCCAGTGATGGCGAACCTTTTTTTCCTTGGATGCCGAAAGAGCATGTGCGTGTGCTATTGTGCATGCGCGAGTGCCCACACCCATCATTCAGTGCCTAGGGAAGGCGAAAACAGCTTCCTCCGCCCCCTGGAATCCCTCTGGAAGCCAGAAATGGACTGTTTCCCAACTTCTGGTGGGCCCAGTAGGCTTGTGTTTTGCCCTCCCCAGGCTCCAAAGGCTGCCCTATTGCAAGGGGAGGGTAAAAATGCTCTCTCCAAGAGGCTCTCTGGAAGCCAAAAACGCCCTCCCAGAACCTCTATGTGAGCCAAAAATCAGCTGGCTTTCACACACATGCACATTGGAGCTGAGCTAGGGCAATGGTTCGCGTGACAGCAGGTATGGCTCCGCGTGCCATCTGTGGCACCCGTGCTATAGGTTCGCCATCACTGCCTTAGGCTCTAGTTTTGGGTGGTGATGGTAGTAGTCATTTGAATGACATGGGCAGCTCTATGTATGATAAACAAAGAAACAAACAAATAATTTTAAGTTTAATAGGAATCCTCCATCCTTAGCTTCAAATTAATTCCATCCATCCAATATTTACATCCTGTGTAGGAATGCTGATATTTTCTCCCCTACATGTGATTAGGAGAGAGGAAGAAAGCTCATGTTTGTATTTTACGGTACCAACCCTCAGCATCAACCATCCTCAGAAACCTGGATAATATCAGTTACTGATCCTTTGGAATGTTGTCATAGGGCACTGAAGGAGTTTTTTCCCCCATTTACTTTCCAATGCAGCTCCAATGCAAATCCAAACCTTTCCAACTTTAGGACCAGCACAATCCTAGTTGTTACCATATTGCTATTGGCATTATCCTGTGTCCTATGTTGTCTCCCTCTGTAAAGCTTGTATTCATTGGTCATTCATTCCATTCTTGGAAGCTTGGGAGACTAAATCTAGCACCCTCTTCTATCTGTTAACCTTCGTGTTTGTGAAGACATAAGGGACAAAATTATGGCCATCATTACTGGTTTTTTTTTAAGAAAGACAAGAAAGCCTATGTACCACAGGTATGCTGAAACCAAAAAAGAAACAAGTAGGAAAATCAAAAGAATTTCTCTTTTTAGAAATGAGTTGTGACAATACTGTTTCCCAGGTTTCTGCTAACCTGGCAATCAGGTGGAACAAAAGAGTGCCAAGAATGGGTTTCAAGAGATTTGAACTTGTGTGAACTCTATCTTGAAGGGAAGGGGATCAAGACTGTTACTCTAAAAAGAATGTTTCTCAACCTGATAACTGTAGATGATAAGAAATATAAACAAACACAAGTGTCTTCATAGTAGTCTGTGCAGTATAGATGTTACAAGGAAATCTGTACAGAAACCACAAAGACATAAAATCTGATTTTTCTATAATGCATGCCTCCTTTATTATTTCTCACTGATTTCCGTCCATCCTTGTCAGGGTTTTGGCTTTTTCTATTTCTACCATAATATTGTCTTTTCAAAAGAAGCATGGCATAACATAGCAGGGAGTGGGAAATGATCAAAAGTAACATCTTCTTCAGAAAGAATGAGATCCCAAGTTTTGTTTCCCCCCCCTTTGGATAGCAATATAGATTTTTGGGCGGCGGGGTGGGGGAGAGATAACTAATCAGCTGAGAAAATTGAAAATATAATGCAGAATGCCCTAGTGTAGTATAATTTATTTATTAAAATTTTATTTATTTATTAAATTTGTATGCCGCCCCTCTCCCTAGACTCGGGGGGCAGCTCACTTTCTCACTTTCTACATGTCCTTAACAACCAAATCTACTCTCTAGTAAATCTAGTATTCTAAATTCTTCCATACCTGCATTTAGCAAGTCTAATGATAAATGCCCCTCAGAAAAATTAATAATTTAAATTGCTTTTCTGAAAAAAAAATCTATTTAGTAACCTTTTTATAAAAGCCCTGAAAATCATTGTATAGATAGATCATGAAAACCATTAGAAAGACCCAGAATTGTGGTCTAATGGCTTGTAACTGTAATGCCTCAGCAGATAGGCAAACTTTGCTGATCTTAGATGCCAAGCAGAATCATCCTGTTTTGGAGCCTTGACTTTACATGGGCAATTGGGATGACCTTAGGAACCTATGTTGTTGGCTAAAATGGGAGAAATTTCTGACAAGTAGGCACTAGCAAGCCATTTTTATAATGCTGCGGCAAACAGGGGAATATACTCCAAGACCAGGGAAGTCTTAATACCACTCTACTACGCCCTGGTCCGACCACACCTGGAGTACTGTATTCAGTTCTGGTCACCACACTTCAAAAGAGACATTGAAACTCTGGAGAAGGTGCAAAAAAGAGCAACCAAGATGATTAAGGGATTGGAAACCAAGACTTACGAAAAGAGACTGAGGGAACTGGGCATGGATAGCCTAGAGAAAAGGAGGGCCAGAGGGGACATGATAGCAGTCTACAAGTATACGAGGGGATGTCACAGAGAGGAGGGGATCACTTTATTCTCCAGGGCACCAGAGGGCCGGACAAGGAACAATGGCTGGAAGCTGACCAAGGAAAGATTCAACATGGAGATAAGGAGGAACTTCCTGACGGTCAGAGCAATCAACCAATGGAACAACCTACCAGCGGACGTTGTGAACTCCAACACTCTGGACATTTTTAAGAGAAGATTGAACTGTCACTTGACTGGTGTACTATAGGGTTCCTGCTTGGGCAGGGGGTTGAACTTGATGGCCTTCATGGTCCCTTTCAACTAACTAACTAACTAACTAACTAACTAACTAACTAACTAACTAACTAACTAACTAACTAACTAACAAACAAACAAACAAACAAACAAACAAACAAACAAACATCACATGAGTTTTGGAAAGTTTGACTCATGGACACCTGTATTGTTATACCTTGCCTAGGGACTTTAAAGGTTTTTCAAGAGAAGATGGGAACTACCTACAGTTTCTCTTTGTTTCCACTTATTGAACATTTTGCTCTACCTACAGTGGCCATTTCTGTTCTCTCTAAGATTCACTGGACAATGGTTGCCATGGGATACTGTACATTTTTTTCTCTTAAAAGACAGACAACTCTTACAAGTTGATATGGATAGAAATAAAGATAATTTACACAGGGCATTTTTTAGAATTCATTTTATGTCAGATGCAAAACAAGCAATTTTTCCATATTTACATAACAATGGTGGTGTGCTTAAAATACCTTCAAGTGACACCACAGAATATACAAAATGAAAACTGAAGTGCTAGCAACAATCAGCACTATGGTATGTGTGTGTACATATACATAATACACATACTACACATACAAATTGGTGTACACAGAGAGAGAGAGGGGAGAGAGAGAGAGAGAGAGAGAGAGAGAAGCACTCATTGTTTGATACATCTATTGTATCTATATATTTACACTCAAATACACACACTCAAATACACACAAATATACACACACACACATCCCTGCAAGAACATTACATATTCCATATAGCAAAAGGAGTGGAGGAAACTTCCTTTATGTTGAGAGCAATCACTCATTTTAGAATGCTTTTCATTTGGCTATATGAGCAATAAAACTGAGTTTTAGAAGAAGAATAACTATTAGAAGCCAGCGGTTTCATGTAGATGTTAAACAGCAGGGGGTGGGGAGAACTGACCCCTGAGGCACCCCAGAAAGGAGGGACCTAGGAACTGATCTCTGACCCCCTGCCAACACCAACTGCAATCGACCGGAGAGATAGGAGGAGAACCACCATAAAACGGTGCCTCCCACTCTCAACTCCTCCAGTCGGCACAGAAGGATACCATGATCGTATTGAAAGCCGCTGAAAGGTCAAGAAGCACCAGGATAGAAGAATGACCCCTATCCCAAGCCTGCCAAAGATCATACATCAGCGCAACCCAAGCAATTTCGATGCTGTAGCTGGGCCTGAAACCAGACTGATAAAATCGGCTTCATCCAAGGACCATAGGAGATGGAGCACCTCCACCTTCTCAGCAACCTTTGAAGACAATTTTATTTCTTGTCTTTTTAATTTTTCATTCTACAGTTACCTTTCTTCTGTTGATAGGTTGGTAAGCTATACATACATTAAAGAAAATCTATTTTTTCTATACATACACATGCAGAAAAGAATATTAGACAATTTTAATACACACACACACACACACACACACACACACACAAAAGGCATATTTCAGAAATTTAGAGGAAATTTTCTTTTTTTGTAATATTAAGAAGATTGACATTATTATGGGAAAGGATAAAATACATTAAGGATTATTGGTGCCCATTTGAAAATTCTATCCGAGTAGTCAGTGAGTGGAAATTGATTGGGGAAAAGCAGTAATTAGTTAACATGGAAAATTCTGTTATTTTAAATTAATCAGAGACACAATAAAGATGCCATGCCTAATAAACAGTTAATTGTACTTTTCTATAGTAATGAGGACTTAAAATAAAAGATAAGTATCAGATTTCTGCATTTTGTACAGCAATTTAACATGTAAAATTAATATTTGATTATATTCTATTTTCCCCAAATGGAATGAGGAACATTTTAAAATGAACAGAACGTTGTAAATGGATGGATGGATGGACGGATGAATAGTTAGTTAGTTAGTTAGTTAGTTAGTTAGTGGAATACTATTGAATGCAATAAATAAAAGCGGAATGTCTTTGTGTATCAACTGGTCACCTTAAATTCATATAATAAATGGGTTGAAAGTGGTCATTTTACAAGTCCAGTTAATGCAGAAATCCAAATAAATCAAAGCAACTCTTTAAAAATGGTTGCCTGACCTACTACAGAGAATATCAAGTGAAGAGAAGCCAATTACCTGTCTGGGAATCAGTTCCCTTGTAAGATTGCTGTAATTCACCTCCCATCGCAATAGTTTCTTTTCTAAGGTTAAATCTTTCCTGATTCCTCAGTCTCTCATTATAGAACCTTGTCTCTTGAATACCTCATTGCTATTTTTTGAGCCTGTTCCAGTTTGCCAGAATATTTCTTAAATCTGGATAAACTTGCACATTACAGTAATACCCCGGTTATTGCGTCCCCAACCATTGCGAACAGGGTAATTTGCGATTTTTCAACCCGGAAGTCAAAACACCATCTGCGCATGCGTGCCCTTTTTTCTATGGGCACGCATGCGTAGATGGCGCCCGGCAGATCAGCTGCTGGGCGGCTTCCCTGGGTCTTCCCCCTCTTGCTGGCGGGAGGGCGAGCAGCGGGCATCAGCAAGCAGTTTCCCCACCGCCCACGCAAACTCCTCGCTGCCGCCCGCCCTTCGCCCACCCACACCGTTCATTCTCACCACTTTGGAGCTGAGTCCTGAAGCGAATTCGCTTCAGGACTCAGCTCCAAAGCGGCGAGAGCGAGCGCGGACAAGCCGTTCGCTGGCGCGAGCTCTCGCCGCTTTGGAGCTGAGTCCTGAAGCGAATTCGCTTCAGGACTCAGCTCCAAAGCGGTGAGAGCGAGCGCGGACAAGCCGTTCGCTGGCGCTAGCTCTCGCCGCTTTGGAGCTGAGTCCTGAAGCGAATTCGCTTCAGGACTCAGCTCCAAAGCGGCGAGAGCGAGCGCGGACAAGCCGTTCGCTGGCGCTAGCTCTCGCCGCTTTGGAGCTGAGTCCTGAAGCGAATTCGCTTCAGGACTCAGCTCCAAAGCGGCGAGAGCGAGCGCGGACAAGCCGTTCGCTGGCGCTAGCTCTCGCCGCTTTGGAGCAGAGTCCTGAAGCGAATTCGCTTCAGGACTCAGCTCCAAAGCGGCGAGAGGGAGCGCGGACAAACCGTTCGCTGGCGCTAGCTCTCGCCGCTTTGGAGCTGAGTCCTGAAGCGAATTCGCTTCGGGACTCAGCTCCAAAGCGGCGAGAGCGAGCGCCAGCGAACGGCCTGCCTGCCCGCTAGCGAGGAGCCGAAGATTGGGGGCGGCGCGGCTGTTTTAAAACGTCGCCACCGGCATGGGGGGCTTACCAGCACCCCCCGGACTCCCAACCCGGGTTTGGGGGGCTGCTAGGAAGCCCCCCATGCCGGCGGCGACGTTTTAAAACAGCCGCGCCGCCCCCAATCTTCGGCTCCTCGCTAGCGCTGCGGAAGTAAAAATACCATCTGCACATGCGCAGATGGTGTTTTTACTTCTGCAGCGCTACTTCGCGAAAACCCGCTCGTTGCGGGGGGTCCTGGAACGGAACCCTCGCAACGAGCGGGGGATCACTGTATATTTAAAATGAAGACCAAAAAAATGTAGATGAACTATTATTAAACATCTGTTTATTATGCCTAAAATTTCACATAGCTTTTTGATTGGATATTTGATAGTGGATGTTATACAAAGTGCAAAATGTATCATCAAGCAAATGGCCTTGAATTACTGAAGGTTTTGCGGGGTTGCAGAGTTGAAGGATGATTGTTGAGAATAGTAAGCTCCTGGTCATCAACGAGCTCAGACAGACTAATTTAATATAATTTAATTTATTCAATGTCTATGCCGCCCAATCCTGTAGGACTCAGTACAACTTACAAAAATACAAAACAGTACAATAATAAAAAGAAGTCAAATATTAATAAGAATTATAAAATCCCATTATAAATCCATACTAAAAGAACGCTCTATAAAATCTTTAAATCCAATCTGACAACAACATATAAACTAATCGAACATTTGTATTTATTTATTTATTTATTTATTTAGTCCAATACACAATGAGAGTTTTAGTGTGTGTGTGTGTGTGTGTGTGTGTGTGTATGTATGTATGTATATATATATATATATATATATATATATATATATATATATATATATATATTTATTTATTTCTACACAGCAGGCAATTGCTGAGCCATCAAATCACACCCAGCCACCAGTATTTATAGAAGGAAGGCAGCTCAGGTATCGCAGTGTTCGCCTTAGAACAAGGACAGAAACACCAGCCTGAAGATGATGAGTGAGACCTTGTCAAAACGTCGCCAGAAATTTCCAAATCCTACACGGGAAGAAACCCGAATATACCAAGACCGTCACACCTGTACCCGTGAAAATCTACAAAAACAAACAAACAAACAAACAAACAAACAAACATATATATATATACACACACACACACACACAGAGTAAAAAACATGATGAAGGTTATTAGTTGTCTGGCTATCATGTGCTTGCTTTTCAAAAGGATATTCCCAATATTTCTAGGCAAATCTATATAAAAAGTGAAAATAATGGCACGCAAGGGGGTGGCCCTTTTGTGAGCAAAATAAACAAATAAGCATAATTTTTTTCAGTTCATTTCTATTTTTCTTATGATCAGGAATGTTCAATTTAGTATATCAAAACTTTTGAGGGAAAATTCCTTAGAGATTTGTAGCCTAAAAAAATATAAACTGACACGAAATGCTCAAAAAATGGGGGGACCTTTTTGATCAAAATAAAAATATAAGCATCAATTTTTTCAGTCCAATTTTCATATCATTATGTCCAGAAATGTTCAAACTAGTTTCTCAGGGAAAAAGGTTTTCAAAAAGATCAAATATAAGTACCTAAAAAAATCTTTTTGGTCCAGGTCGTATAGGACCCAAAACAGACTCAACGTGAGTTTTTTTGCCCAGAAAAAAATTAGTCCCCACCCTCCCAAAAATATTTTCATGATGATCATCAGTGTAAATTTAGTAAATCAATGGCTAAAATAGTAAAAATATTTCGGATTTGGAGCCTAAAATTGTTTTTAAGTGAAAATGGTTGCAAACAGCGGGGGGGGGGGGCTTATTTCTGATTTTAAAAACCCAATAAGCATCATTTTTTTCACTTCATTTATATTTTTCTTATGATCAGGATTGTTCAAACTAGTAATCCCACACCAAATTTAGTAAAACTGTATGCATTTTGCAGGCTAAACTCTATAAATTGAAAAAAAAATTCACAAAAATGGGGGGGCTTTTATGAGCAAAATAAACCAATAAGCATTATTTTTTAATTTCAATTTTCATTTCATTGTGTGCAGAAATGTTCAACCTAGTTTCCAAGGGAAAGAACTTTTCAAATTGACCAAATATAAACACTTAAAATAAAGAATTTTCAGTTCGAGTCACACAGACTCGAAAACAGTACAAGTGTGACCTTTTTTGCCCAGCAAAAACTAAGCCCTCCAACCCCCCCCCCAAAAAAAATTCTTTTAGAGAGAACCCCTGAAATGATGAAAAGTTATGAAATTTCAAGTTTCAGAAATGCAGGGAAAACTTTTTACAGGGTCTCAAACTTCGATTTCGAGTCTCACAGACTTGAAATATAACAGCAGGGTTAATGCCAGGTCTATTGTTAATAAGGCTCCTCTCGTTTGAGACTTAATATTGGAAGATGGAGCTGACCTGGCATGTATAACTGAGACCTGGCTGGAGCAGGAGGGGGGGTGTCCCCCTCGCAGAAATGTGTTTCAAGTACTGAGTCAGCTGTGGCCCCAGGGCAGGGCTGGAGGAATGGCAATTATTGCCTGCAAGAATCTGCTTCCTTGCAGGATCTCTGCCCCAGAAATTGTTGAGTGTGAGTCTCTCCTCTAGAAGTGGGACTCAACGATTCCGTTGGTCTTATTGCTGAAGTACCTGCCTCCCAGCTGCATTACAATGGCCCTGCCTGAGGTACTAGAGGCGGTAGCCAGATTGGTGGTAGACTTCCCCAGACTTATGGTACTGAGTGGACTTGCCATCACTTGGCAAATTCCCAGAAAGCAACTCAGGAGTTCATGGTTTCCATGACAACCATGAACCTGACCCAAGTAGTTCACGGGGGACACACACACTTGACCTGGTGTTCGACCGGGGCAGTGGAGATATAATCTGGAAATAAGGGGTATACTCCACCAACTGCCTATTAAAATCTTATTATTATTAATCTTATTATTGAATAAGTTTGTCCCATCTGCAAATGAAATCTACTTTTTGTAAGTCGGTTCTTATCTTATGTTTCAGAATAATTCTGAACAATTAGTCTCATCTGCATAACAAACCTTCAGATACAAAACAGCTGTTAGATCACTAATGAAGATACATTTTCTTCCAGTGTAAAGCATACCCAGTGAATGAATGTTTACAACAATAGAAAGAGAGATATATAGTGAAAGGTTGGGTGTAAACTTGTGCTATACATTTCTTATCTCCTACTTTTAATTTCCTTGTCTTACGGTATCTTACCTTCTTTCTGAACTTTGCATAACTTTTCTTAGCACAAAAAGAAGTTGACTAATGTTCTCTTTCTATTTATTTTGTTTATTTCTAACACATTGCATCTTTCACAGTTGTCCTACACAGTTATCATGGGTGCATCCCAGAAGATATCCACTATACCTATAAAACCATTTTTTCCACCCTGTTTTAAAAGTTCGAGCTCGTAGAAAATTTGTGAGCTTGAACTCACAATTTGTTTTCTATTTTTTTTGGGGGGGAGATGATTGTTGTTGATTTATTTTGTCTTTGGAGATAAATATAAACAATTGTCTGGGAAAGATGCCAAAACTTAGTCTAATCAGCATTCCTTAGATAACAAGTCCATTCATCATTTAAGCATATGAATTTGCTCACCGAAGTTCTGGCCAACAAGCATCCAGCAGAGAATGTCTTTTTGAAGCAGAAATCACATTTTTAAAGCCTTGTTCAATCACACACCCCAGTCTCACATCTCTCCCATTGAACGACGTTGAAATGCCACACCCAATTTCCCAAGAGCCTTTGCCTTTATACTCCTGGAAGTGACATCACACTCCAAAGAGGCTAAATCTGCACACTAATACCTTTTACTATGCAACTCTTCTCAACAATCTCTTATAGTGAGAATCTATCCACTGACTTTCTACTCTAATGTCTTTCTCATCCTCCAACTGGGACCACTCCTCCATTGTCATATCAGCTCCCTCTAGTGGTTCCTCAGACTCACTCAGGTCACTTTCTCCCTCACTCTCGCTCTCTGCATCAGGTGGCAACCCCCCCCCCCCGGCCCAGAGCATCCAGGGGGGGGCTGGCTCATCCTCTTCAGAATCTGACATGACCTGAGGTGGATAAGGAGCACTCAAAACACTACCTACCTACCTACCTACCTACCTATCATCATCATTTATGGAAGGGAGGTATCCTGATCTACCCCAGAATCCTTGACATACTTGTCATTCCCATTAGAATACAACCAGTAGGGCAAGTTTCTTGTAACATAATGGATTAGCAATAACATTGCTCTCGTAACTTTTCAGAAGTGATTCTGGTTGCTTTTGCACGACAAGTTCTGTTGATGCTACTGCTAGTAACCTACAAAATTGTTTCTCAAAGAAAGAAGGGAATTGCCTGAACATTTGATTACAAAGTGATGCTAGTATCCTGGTTCATGTTTCAGTGCATGTTAATAAGTTAATAAACAATGACTAGCCAATTCATTATGTCTATTAGAAAATAGAAACAGAACTTTCAGTCTCGGGTAGGATCTGCTTTGACTAGATGTTATTATTATTTGCTGTTAAGAGCAAAAACTGGTTCATGCTTAAGATGACCCAGGAGAAATAATTAACAAGGAATACTGCTAGGTGATTAGATTTTATTCAGAAAGAATTTTAATGAAAAAGTAATTAAAACAAAGCCCATTACTTTAAATATTTAATGTCTAATACATCTTTCCTACTGCATTATCCTATGATTGTCCTTACCAAATTGTAATGAGACAGGTAGTTTTTTCCACAAGAGAGAATAAGTATATTAAAAACAACTTTTCCTAACCAATTAAAAATTATCTCCAAAATAAAGCAAGGTAATGATAATAGTTGGCATTTATAAAGCATTTAATCCTATATCTGGAGTTTTATACAGAAATCATCATCCACCTTTTATTGGGGTCAGTAACATTACTGAAATAGTACAGTATATAATTGCACATATCAGTGTCTACGTAGAGATACTAAATAGTAATATAAAATGCCAAAAATGTTACACCGAACCTATTACACCTTATCAGCAGAGTGTATTCCAATGGCTTCGTCTGCTGTTAATAATGATAACAACCTATGGCATATCAGCACAAATATGATTACGATAAACATTGCTGTTGGGTCTTTGTCCGATATCAGGTGATGCTGATGGAACTTATCTACCAGTCACAGTAAAATAGGATATAAGTCAAGGGTATCAAGGCCCATACTGGTGTTTTCCCCCCCTGAATCTACTCTCAAGAACTGCTGATGGCAAGATATTAAGTTGCATTAGCATAAAAAAAATCTCTATCAAATTTTTGAATGATGAACTGCTCAAAGCATCTGAGTGATTGGGTTTAAAATGAGTCTTATGACAACTCAGCTCAACTCTGGACATGGAGTTCTATGTTCAGAAAACTTTTGGCCAAGATCTGTTGATAAGATAAAGCCAAAACACTTAAGGAAATATCCATAATGCTTCAGTTTGTCAACATTGACTCTTTTCAGGAAGATAGACATTATAGCTACTGACCAGAGTTTGAGAAGCCAAAACTTGTCAAAGAAAGTTAAACCTTAGCCAATAACCAAATCTTTATTTCAGCCATTTACTTTCCTTAACAACTCTTTTCTATGGAGATGATAAATTGTCACTTTGTTAAGGATGGTAAAGAAGAGCTATGGGGAAGAGTCCACAGTTGATCTCCTTGGCTACAACCAGCACATATAATACTGTATGCATGCTTGCATTGCTCACTGACTCATTCTCTGCCATCTGTTGCTTTTCATATTTCCTGAATACTCTCCTTTCACTAGAGTAGGACAAATTGCCAAAGAAAGTGTGAGAATTAGCTCATGTAGAGCTAATTTAGAATTAGACCCCCATTAATACATGCTCAGTGTTTAAAAGATACTTGAAAAATTATATGGAAATGAAGTGGCTTTATTTATTTACGATTTGTTTTTCAAATAATTTTTAAAATCTAGAGAATTTCTAGAATCCGGGCACTTTAGGCATCAATAGACACATAGACATAAAGAATGTCTACATACTGTGCCAAAGAGACAATCAATAAACAAATAATCAACACCCAAAGGTTCACAGATTAACATCAGTCCAACAATCAAGTAAACAATGCCCTAATCAAGGAACTGCCAAAGAAATCAACACTAAATAGCCTAATCAAAGAACCTCTAAAACCATCCCAGGGCAAGCCACTAGAACAGTGGTTCCCAACATTTTTTTGGCCCACCTAAGCATCTCTAAAGTTCTGATGACCCCCCACATGACATATAATTCTTACTATTCAAAAAGTGAACTCCTACTCATGTAGAGGAAGCCTAAAAAGCCATTAACTTCGTTTAAACAAGGTTCCAATTGACCCATTAAAAAGCAAATTGCCCCCGTGTGGGATGTGGGGCTTACATTGGGAACCACTCCACTAGAATATAAATGGAGAGCAAACCCCATTCCTTATTAGCACTGATGTTGTTACCTGGTTTCAGTAATAAAACATCAGCAAGAAAACAACCAAGCTTAGGGAGCACCAAGGATCCCTCATTTCAATCCTGAAGTATAAATATTCCCCTTTATTAATTTCATTCTACAGTCACTATTAAAAGCTTGAAAAAACAAAACAACTAATCAAAATAAGTGTTAGAAGCAGAAAACTGCATTCCAAAAAGCTATGATTTAATATACTTTACCACCCTAAAGACCATGGACACCTCTATACACTACTCCCAACCCTCTTCTGTAAATTGTGCCATCTATTAGTCAAAGATGTAAACTCAGCAATTCATAAATGTAAGTAAGCCTTCTCCCATTCCAAAAATATATACCAACATTGTATGGAAAGGGAGTAATGTCAGCAACTTTGTCCCAGGAATAGATCAAACTTGAAGAATCTCCTTGAATGTCCAGCTGAATGAAACCATTAATGGGTGGGAACTGCTGTAGATGAGGGTAAGGTTGGACTTACTTGTGAAAGTAGCCATCTTAGCCTTTCTCTGCTATCCCCAAGGCTACTCACCCAAAATCTATATGAGTCTAGCAGCACAGGTTAGCATGGCCTCTCATTAAATTACAATGAGTGCTCATTATACCCAGAAAATGCTCATGGCATTTTAATGAGTACAACAAACATTCTGCTGGGAAAAGCTCATGGGTGCAATAAAAGCTTATAATAGGCCTACACAAGAAGTTATTTGAAAAAGGCAACTAATGGTAAGTACTTTCAATTTCTCATATTGCAAATTTTGAGTCAAGTATCCAGAATGAGAAGAAAGAATACAGTATGTCACATAAACACATAAACCCACACAGATAGCCAAGACACCAGAATACAATGTCTGCAAAAAAAATAAGCAAGCTCAGAGAGCACCAAGTAAACACATAATGTTTACTTATTTTACTTTGAGATTCATGCAATCTCTTTCTTGGGCTTTGGGATATGTGTGTGTGTGTGTATGCTTCCTCCCATATTTGGGTTACCAGGTGATTCAACAGAAAAAACATATAATTCCTTGCCTGGTTCAGCTGATACAGAGAGGAGAACTTGTGGCTTAGAGGTTAAAGCAACTGCTTGACAAGGTAAACAGCCCAACTTCAAATCCCAGAAGGGTATGGCTAGCTGATGAGAGCTAAATAGTTTGAAATAGATCAATATTACTCTCCCTTTATTGCTTTATCAGTAAAAATGTTTACATATATATATAAAAGTGTCCTAAAAATGCAAGTTCCATGTGTGGTTATAGAAGAAATGATAGATATAGTGTGTGGGCCTATTATGCGTGCAATGTCTTGATCGGCATTACTTAAAAGTCTGCATCTCTCCAATGGTGGTTTTACACTGTGACAATGTTATCAGGGAAACTAACAAAAGCTTAGTACAATAAAAATTTTTTAAAAAAACTTCCTGAGATCGTGAGGTCTATTTTTTTTAATCTATTTTTATCTATCTATCTATCTATCTATCTATCTATCTATCTATCTATCTATCTATCTATCTATACACACATACACACATACACACATACATACATACATACATACATACATATGCATATACATATATATTACACATACACTACAAATATTTATATCCCTCCCAAAGGCATAGGCTACAACTCTGATATTGAATATTTGGCCCGCAGTATGAAGTTACAGTATCTGTGAGTTCAACCAGGTCTGCAAGGGTGTCCTCAAAAATATTCCAGCCTTTAGCTTTAACTCTGTCTCTTCAGTCAAAGTCCTGATTTAATTGTTGGTTTTGTCTTTGTCTGTTATCTGTAAACTTAGAGAGAGCTTGAGAAGGATTCCATGGACCATTGTTGTTGGTCCTTACCATGAGTTGCTGTGGGCCACTCTAATCATTGCATGATTTACCTTGTGAGCAGGTACAAGGTAAATCATGCAATGATTAGAGTGGCCCACAGCAACTCATGGTAAGGACCAACAACAATGGTCCATGGAATCCTTCTCAAGCTCTCTCTAAGTTTATTTAAATTAGCTCTCTTAAAGTCCAAGATTCTAGTTTGACTTAGTTCTACTACTTTTGTTTGCATATTATTAAATTCCAATATTGCATGATCACTTGCCCCCAAGGTTCCTGTACCTTCTACAATTTTATCTCTGTTAGTGAGAATTAAATCCAATATGGCTGATCCCCTTGTTCCCTTCTGTACCTTTTTGGGTAACAAAGTTGTCTGCAAGATTTGTTAGGAACCTGTTGGATTTTCCATTTAGTGCAGAGTTTGTCTTCCACTTGATGTTTTAAGTATTGCCCATAAGATCATATGCTGCAATGTCCTACCTGTCAATGACTACTTCAGCTTCAACCGCAACAACATAAGAGCAAGCACGCAACAGATTCAAACTTAATATTAACCACTACAAACTTGACTGTAAAAAATATGACTTTAACAATCGAGTTGTCAAAGCATGGAACTCATTACCAGACTCAATAGTGTCAACCCCTAACCCCCAACATTTCTCCCTTAGATTATCCACAATTGACCTCTCCAGGTTCCTAAGAGGTCAGTAAGGGGCGTACATAAGTGCATCAGTGTGTCTTTCGTCCCTTGTCCAATTGTCTTTCCTTTATCTCATATATCATATATATTTTCTTTCTTTCATATATCTTCTCCTCTATTTTATATTTTTCTTTATATATATTACCTCATGTCTAAATAAATAAGTAAGTAAATAAATAAATAAATAAATAAATGTTAGGGTAATTAAAATCCTCCATTAATATTGTGATGTGCTTTCTACATACTTTAGTTAGCTGACTAGCAAAAGGTTCATCCACTTCCTCGGTTTGGTTGGGTGGCCTATATTATAGACCTATGACAATCTCATTCCTTCCACTTTAATATTGATCAAAATGAATTCAAGGTAATTCATTATTGTCGTGTCTATTTCTGTAGATATATGGTTATTTCTTATATATATATATAGTGCAACTCGACCTCCTCTTTTATTTGGTCTATTTTTTAAAAATAATTTAAATCCCTCTAGCTGTATATTTGATTTGTCAGTTTCATCCCAACAAGTTTCTGTGATGGCAATGATATCATATCTTCTGTCATTTACTTGAATTTCTAATTCACCCTGTTTGTTCCTCATATTTTATGCATTTGTGTATAGACATTTGCATCCATTTTGATTGACCATGTGTTTACTGTTTACATAACCTGTGTTGTGCCTGACTGCCCCTACTTTCTTGCCACCTGTTTGATTAGTGCACATGGCATGGCATTCACTGTTAAATGTTTTCCTTTGCTTGATATAAATGATTTCGCAGATACAGTTTAACAGATGAGTTACTACACATCTAGCATTTGACAGATTTACTAGGTTGTACAGATTGGAATGACCAAGGAGAATAATAGAAGTGAATGTTGTGTACATAAACTAACATTTGAATCCTTTACAACAGTATGATGATAACCTCAAAATAACTGCATCAGGAAAACCCTGAAGAATCTAGCTATCAAGCATGGGAACACATGATTTACTGCTTTTATGCACTAATTCCAAAAATATAATTCAGAAGAAACCAGGCTCATATGTTATATTTCCTTTCCATCACAGAGGTTTAAGCAAGATTTTACAATTGATACTATCTCCTAGTCATTTGCAACAAGATAACTATCCTGATATGGATTTCACTAAAACTTGAATAGAAAAGGTAAAAAAAGGAAGGGGTGTAATATAACACAATTATTCCCATGAAGGTCTTCAACAAAATTAAAAAGAAACACACAGTTGCATTTTAGACAGTCAATGAAAATTTTCTTTACAGATTTGTCATAGGATTTGTTTTTTGGTCATCTCCCCCCCCCCCATGAAATTTTTATGGAAAGTGTTTTTTAAATTTAATTTATTATTATTATTTCTTTTATTCATTAAACATGAAACTCATACAACTGAACATATAAAAATGTGTTACAAATATTAATGACTGGTGCTGATGGTTAATAGGAGTTGCTGCCAGCATCCTAGATATCAACCTACATCTTCATACTTATATCTTCATACCTACATACATACAACTTCTTAAGATGTATGATGTTCCAAGTAGTACAGGTCTGTTTGTTTTTTTACAGTTTTGCTGGTGTTATTGCAGGTAGCTCAATTTCTTGATGTGTTTTATAAATTCTTGGACATGGTACCAAGTGCCCTAATGGCAATGGGTATCACTGTTACCTGTTTCATCCACAGCCATGTAGTTTCTATGGCCAGGTTGCATTATTATTATTATCATTATCATTGTTATTATTGTAGTGTAATTGTATTGTATTGTTTAGTGTAGTGAAGACTGTTTTTCAGTCTTAAATGCATAACAAAGGAAATTGCACCCCCCCAGTGGCATTCTCTTTCAATATATATCTGCCAACTGTTAGGTCACTCACATAATAATAGTGTAGGACAGGGTTCATTTTTAGGAATTATACTAACCTCCTTCTGTGTAATAAGGTTTGCTGTAGAAACAAATTTGGCGATTTTTTTCTCCAGCAAAGAAGATAGATAACCATACTTTTTATTTTACTGACAACTAGGACTGAAAATAATGTAAAATATGAAAACTTAGAATTGGATTTTGTTTGTTTTTCTGTCTCATTTTCTCACAGACAAGTATTTTCAAAGGTCATCAACTATCTAGGAGAAATGTTGATTTCATAAGCTGGACTTATAGTTCAAGAAAGCTTTTGACAGAATGCTCCATGATATTTACTTTACTCAAATGTTAAAATATGAATAGATGATCTCACCATTAGATGGACACAAAGTTGGCTGAAACTCTTGCATTGCAAGAGTCCTTGCCAATCATCCTCCACAGTCTGCCTGGAGAGTAATACTGTATTTAATAGAATTTCATAGGACTTTGCATCCTGTGTTGCACAATATTTTCATCATTAATGATTATGAAGGCAGCACATGACCAAACTGGTTGGAATGGCTAATACTTTAGATGAAAGGGAGAAGATTTTAAAAGAACTTTCAAAAGGACTTGATATGAGAAATTATAAGAGCTGTTGTGGCACAGTACACAGAATGCAATATTGCAAGCTCATTCTGCCCACTGCTATGAATTCAATCCTGACCGACTCAAAGTTGATTAAGCCTTACATCTTTCTGAGGACCCAGATTATTGGGAGCAATTGCTGATTCTGTAAACTGCTTAGAGAGGATTGTAAAGCAGTCTGAAGTGATATATAAGTCTAAGTCCTATTGCTTTAACAACTTACAATCAACTGCTGAATTCTAAGCAAAGTAATATAATGACTGACTTTATACAACTCTTTCAAGACTTAAAAATAAAAGGCTAACTTTCATCTGGTACTGATTTAAAAATGACAAGGAGGAATATAGTCTGAATGTATTTAAATGAGTGAAAGGGTAGGAAACAGAATAAATTCAGGGGAACCCTATATGCTTGAAATTTTCCCCATTTTTCTGGTTAGATTCTCTAAGAGCTGCCTTGGAAGAAAGAGAAGGGAAATTTATGCCTTGAAGCTACTAATGAAGAAAGCCAAACCATTCCTAAGCATTTTGTGGAACACTTAAACTTCAAAATGTTCAGGGGAATAGGACAGACCCACAAGGGAACATTTAGGTGGTGATCCAAATGTTGAGTGGAACTCTTAATATTTATTTTATCAGTTTTTATTTTAGATTTTTTTGAAAAAATCCTGCCTTTATTATTTTTATAAATAACTCATGGTGGAAAACATATCTAATACTTCCTCTTCGTCCTATTTTCCCCACAACTATAACATTCGGAGTCTTCAGAGAAGAGCGGCATACAAATCTAATTAATAATAATAATAATAATAATAATAACAACAACAACAACAACAACAACAACAATAATAATTGTGGGGGCTGAGAGAAAGAGAATGACTGGGCTACAATCAACCAGCCAGCTTTCATGCCTAAAGCAGAATTACAATTTAAGGATTACCTGGTTTCTACCCAGATTCCTTAACCACCAGCCCAAATTGGCTACTTGTAGAACTTCGGAATTAAAGTACAGATCCACTAGTCAACTTGTGAATTAAGAACAGAGAAAGTAGATCCATCTCAAGTCTTGCCTACGACTAATGCCTGAGTTCATTTTAAACATTCTTGAGATCTAAATGTTTAACTACTATTATAGCTGTATATCCTAACTTTAAAGCCTGAAGAAAATTTGTAATGAACAAGTTTTTTCAAGCAAAATTTCATCTACTTACAATTGTGAAATTCATAACTTTGAGAATCCAGATGGTCATGGCAAGATTCACCAGGATTAAAATCATTAGAAGTAGCACAAAAAAATAGAGGCACCTCTTCCGCCAACCATAAATCCCCACTTTGTATACATGTGGTCCTTCTGAGCTGTGCATGGTGCTTCTCTGGGCATATTGTTCCTGAGGCATCTGAAAAAGAAAACATAACCAGACATCATAGGCATAAACTGTAGGCATGATGAGACTATATATTCCTTTATTTAAATAATTAAATGGCTGCCCATTTCACAACAGTGAAATGAGGCAATATACCATGATAAAACAATAAACATACCACAAACATCTGGGTGATCAAGCAAAATATCATCTACTTACAAGTATGAAATTGAAATAATTGAAATAATCACGGGGTGAAAGGGTAGTAAGGCTCAGGACTTTTTTGAGTGCAGGCACAGTTTGTAGGTCCAACAAAATAGTACCTGGCTTATGTCCCCTCCAAGATCTGGTGACAGAAACAATGGAAGTCCTGAAAATAGCCTCTTAGCAAGTGAATATAAAATAAAGCATTTTGGAAATACCTGTGTAGATAAGATACTTTTTTGGGCTTTGTGACTGTACTACAGATACTGATGCTTCATTACTGAGCTGCAGAAGCCTAATTTAAAAAAATGTAGGAGGGAAAAACATTTATTGACAAAATGGTGTTATTTATGGTATGGTTATAATTCTCCTTTTTTACTTATTCCTTTTTTTGCAAAAATGCAAAAACACACAAACAAAAAAACTGAAGAAGAGATGGGGAATAATTTAATTTGATAAAATGAATCAACCCAATTCACGCTTTCCGGAATAAAAGGAAAATGACTTATATGCTCTAATCGCTCAGAATTCATCACTCTGGATTTTGCCATTATATTTTTGCTAATACAAAAAATATTTTTTAAACAAAAAATATAGTTAAAGGATATTCTGTATGTCATGAAAAATAATGTGGAAATGTACAAGTCAGTTGTTTGACAGTTTTTAATTTTTAATTTATGTACTGACCTACCGTGTTTCCCCGAAAGTAAGACAGTGTCTTACTTTCTTTTTATCCCCAAAAGCCCCACTATGTCTTACTTTCAGGGTATGTCTTATATTGGAAAAAAATTGACGAATTTTTTTTTTTAACCATAAAATTAACATTTAGACGCGGTGACGTATGGAGAGGGGGACGGTGCGGACGTGGGCAGGAGGCGGCGCGCAGCTAGATGAGAGGGAGGCGGCAATACCCCCGTGTTTCCCCGAAAGTAAGACATATGTCTTACTTTCGGGGTATGGCTTATATTAGCCGACCCCCCTGAGACCCCCGATACGTCTTACAATCGGGGGTGTCTTACTATCGGGGAAACAGGGTAGAAATCGAGTAGTATGGAATTATGAATTAAAATATATGTAAGATTGATACTAAACAATGAAAAAAGGGTCAATCTAATTGTATTTGGGTCAGAAGCAACCAGGAAACAAAAGGACTGTAGTAAGGGCTCAAACTGCATGAAACATTATGTGAAAATTGAATAGATCGATCCCTTTCCTGAGGTCAGAAAGAAATCAACCATATAGACATATATGAAGAGCTTAATTTCTGTGTTTTCAGTGGGAGGGGGGCACACTTTCTGTGCAAATACAGTACCGCATTTAAGTTATGAACATTATGAGCCTACAATAAAGCATAATCTAGTCATGTGTTCCCTCTGAATTTCTGCTCTAAGTAGATAGTTAAATGTCTGAGCAGTCAAGATTTATAGCTGAACTTACTAGAAAGTCTGCATTACACTGGGAAGCAAAGTAAACAAAAGTAAAACTTTTCTATGATAACTTTATGAAGATACACTGCAAATGCTATTTCTAGGTCTCCTAGAAATTCCCCTATTAAGTCATTTGTTTCAATAACTTTACTATATATGGTTATCTTATAAATGACAAAATGAACAATCAAACAATCATTAAAAAGAAACAAAACAGAAAAACATCAAGTGTTCAAACATCTAGAAATTGTACCAGATGTTTGCTTATTTTTTTCCTTCTATATTGTTCCCAAGCTATTAAATTCACTCAGAATGATACTCAGTCTTTATTTTTCCTCTTTTAGGGAACAACTCACATTCTTCTTTACTGACTAGGCCTGCTCAGTTTGAGTTAGTTTTAACAGGGGTTTTAAGGTTTTCTCTTTCTTTTAAAATTATTTTCAGTTTTCTTAACTGTCATATAGGCTAAAATCCTAAATGCAGGTGTATGCCTTTAAGTTGGTGCTGATTGCTAGTGATGGCCTGGAGAGGGGCGCCATACAAATCTAATAAAACTTAAACTTAAACCTTAATATGGACTGCCTGAATTTGCAGGTTTTCTTGGAAGTGTTTTTTGGAAATGGTTTGGCATTGTCTCCTTCTTTTGAGGACTGGCTGAGAGAGACAAACTGGCTGACGTTCCTTCACTGGCAATGTTACAGTTGGACGAAGAGATATGTCTAGTTTGTTTGTTTTTGTGTGTCCACAGAAGTGTGGGAAAACAAACTAACAGAGCTCTCAGTGACCTTACCAAGATCTTTCACTAAGAAGAATCATCAGTGGACAAAAGCAAGAGTTGACCTGTACTCCCCTACTTTTATGTACCACTCAAAACACGCAATATATACATGCCTCTCTGTTCAATTGTATTGTTACCAGGGACCCCCAACCTGTCATTTTAGTTGGGGTCTTTGGCCTGCCACACTTGATACTATTTTAGTATGTATTCTTTATTGTGGGAAACTGGGAGGGGGAAATTGCATGAGGGCTGTTTGCAGGTATCCATAACAAATTCTTTCTTGAAAGCCAAGGTCATCCTTTGTCTCTGCACACCTGCACCTGTACAGAAAGAGATGGGTGGATTTGCTAGCCTAGTAATTGGAGATTGGTCAATGTGATGGACTTGGGTGTGCTTGTGGGGGGGGGGCAAGGGCTTAAACAGGGCTTAAACTTTCAACTGGGTGGTAAAAATCAAGGACTTCTGTTACATACTGAGGTACAGTCTAAATTTGCATGTCGCTCACTGATTGGCCCAGCCATGAGTGGGAGTTTTGAATGGCTGTCAGAAACCAGCCACATCGAAAGCAAGCCCTTAAAAGCAACAAGGCTGGCAAAAATCTACCCCAAATGTTGGAAATGTAAAATGGAATTAGGCACATATTATCACATGTGGTGGATGTGTCTCGGGACCAGGACCTACTGGAAGAAAGTTCAAAGCTGGTTAAAAGAAATTACATTAATTAACATAGAATTAAAACTGAAGATATTTCTCTTAGGTATAACGAACCAAAAATAAATAAATAAAATTGATACTTGATAATCCATATAACAACAGTGGCAAGAATTTGTTACATACAATTTTGGAAAAAAAGACAACAGTTCTCACCAACCTAGTGGTTATAAATAAAATACTTGAAGTGGTGGAAATGAACAGATTAATAATGAGAATAAAAGAAAAAGAAGAAACAGACTACTACAAAATTTGGGACAAATTGTATAAATGATTAGACAAAATGAAGGAAACAAAATAATATAGGATGCATAAGATGATATTAATGAGAATACTGTATATAGATATGAAGAATGATTTGTAAATAACAATGTGTGATAGATGGAAAAGTGTAAAACTGTAGACCATTTATTTGGGAAATGTGCAGTGAACTATTTATAGTATAAATAATCTAACTCTAAGAACCTTAATATTAGGCACAATTAATTATAATTAATTATTATTCACCAATTATGAGAACTTTAAACAATACAAATAACTGCATAGGATATGGAATGATATATGTAAAAGTAAGATAGCTTTTTAAATTTTTTGTTTTTCTCTCCCCCCTCTTTTTTGTGTTGGTTATTTATGCAGCTTTTTTTGTTAAATTTGTTTATTTTGTGTATTGCAATTTTGATACTCTACATGGTTTTTTTTGATACTCTACATAATTTTTAAGACTTTCAATAAAATATTTATAAAATTTGAAAAAAAAAGTGACTTGCATAGAGCTGACTGATATTCTACATTCGCTGCAACTGAGATACAATAAAGCCTATACTTCTTGCTGTGCCTCCTATCTCCTTTTGTTATGTGAATATAACAACTTCAGATTCAGGTTTCATCCAGATGTACCAACATGGCTCTGTTAATAAACTGGAACTTTGAGGCATACTTTGCCTCGGACTTGGAATATAATGGAATGGAATAGAATAGGAACAAAATAGAATTTTATTGGCCAAGTGTGATTGGACACACAGGAATTTGTCTTGGTACATAACAAGTGTACATAAAAGAAATGTTCATCAAGAATCATAAGATACAACTTAATGATAGTCCGCGTACAAATATGCAATCAAATCATATTAGGAACCAGTCAATATAATATAAATTATAAGGATACAAGCAACAAAGTTACAGTCATACAGTCATTTGTGGGAGGAAAATTTGTGGCAAAAATTCTTGGACAAAAATCTTGGACAGCTCATATGAAATAAATATTCCATCAACTCCCCTTGTAGTGCCTTCAAAGAATTAGAGATGTGACAATAAATAAAGATAAAACTGTGATCTTATTTGATCTGTCGGGCTCTCTGGTAGAATCCTCCCAAAAATTCACAGGTACAAATTTCAGACACACACATGTTTGAAAATTCAAAACAATGTTCTTTATAATGAAAATTCACTTAAACCAAGCCCTCTTTTGGTATAGCCAAGAGCACTTGTCTCCATACAAACTGGTAATTTGTACAAGTCCTTTATCAGTTCTGTGATACTTAGCTTGCAGCTGTGAGGCAATTCACAGTCCTTCTTCTTTCACAAAGTGAAACACACTTTGCTCTGGTTTAGTTTCAAACCGGGGAAAAATCAGCACACAAAAAGTCAAAGTCAGTAAAGCAGTCATGAAACACAACAATCAGATAATCCCCCACAATGGTCAAACCCACAGGCTGCTATTTATAGCAGCCACACTAATTACCATAGCCCCACCCAACCACAGGTGGCCTCATTTTCTTTGATAATAATCTCTCAGTTGTTGTTGTCTATGCATGGCTCTCCGCATGTGTGGCTGTATCATTAACCCTTGTTCTGAATCCAAGGAGGAGCTAGATAACTGATCTCCTTCTGAGCTGTCTGCCCCACTCTCCTCCTCCCTGTCACTCATGTCTTCTTGGTCAGAGGAGCCTTCATCAGCAGATTCCACCGGGGGCAAAACAGGCCTACAGCATGTGGATGTCTTCCCCACATCCACAGTCCTTGGGGCAGGAGCAGGGCCAGAGCTAACCACAACATTATTTAATGGCACAGCATTCTTTACATCCATAGTCCTAGAATTAATCAAACAGGATCCAATCTGAGTTGGTCACTGAGACCACAGGTTTATTCTTCCAAGCTTTTGGACTTCTGGTGGAGCCCAATCTCAGGGAACTCCCCAGGATGTGTGCTAAACAGTTCATGACATCTATGCTACACAGTACATCTACCCTAACCAAACATACCAAGATTGAGATACCCAGAATCATGGATCTCATCAGCTTTTGCCTAATCACATGTTTTCAGTTTAATGGACAAATATATCAACCAATGAAAAGAACCTCCACTGAATCACTGCTTTCAGGACTCATAAGAGTGACTACAATGCATTGTCTAGAATCTATAACACTCCCACAAATTCAAACTACGGATCTGATATGTAGGTGATACCTTTGTCATAAAAAAGAACCAACCAGAGAACACACACAAAACGTATTCAAAGGAATACAAATCATAATAGAAAAAGAAAACAACAACATGCTACCCTTCCTGGATATACCTTCCTGGATAGCCTCATCAGCAGAGACAATAATGGTAAATTAGAAAGGCAGGTCTGTCATAAAACTACCTAGATTAACTCAGTGGTCCACTATCAAAGTAACAACCAACATCCCACAATATAAGCTGTGTAACAATATGTAAGAACACTACTTAAACAAGTAAAAACACACTTCACCAACCTTGAACATCAGAAAAAGGAAACCATTATCTATACAACATCTTTCAAGAAAATGGATACCCATGAACTTTGCTCACTCAACCCAGTGAAGCACAACCAAAACAAGCTGTGAAAAGTATAATACAGTGGTACCTCTGCTTAGGAGGTAGGAACTTAATTCGTTCCCTGACCAGGTTCTTAAGTGGAAAAGTCTGTAAGAAGAAGCATTTTTCCCCATAGGAATCAATGTAAAAGCAAATAATGCCTGTGAGTGGGGAAACTACAGGGAGGGTGGAGGGTTTATGGACCTACAGTGGTTGGAAGAGGTCACAGATCTTCTACTGAACAATATTAGGCTGAACTGAACTGAAAATATCTTTGGCATAAGCTCATTAGCAGGATTCTAAGCAACAAACTGCAGTCTGTAGCTTATTAATGAACACCTAGGCTATTAGTTAACTTAACCGAAATGTAAATGAAATAGAAAAGCTTATGTTTGTCCTTTATCTCTGATTTCAGAAGGCAATTAGTTCTCATATTGTAAATAAGTACAATCACCATGCTCTATGTCAATAATACAACAAAACAATTAAAGTTTCAAATAGTGTTGGTTCTAAATTAACAGAGGAGTGTATGCCTGTTGCCTTTTCTTCAGTCCAGACAGAGTACTAAAATGCCATGACCAACTTAGGCAAAGAATCCGCAACACTAACTTTATTTATAATCAGCCCAATGCAAAGACGACAGCTTCAGGTCTGTTCTAAGCAATAGGAAAGAAAATGGCAAGATGCCATAGAGAGGCTGATTGAAGCTGTAATCTTTTACCCACTTAACTGGGAATAGGTCCATTCAGCTCAGTGACTTTACTTCTAGCCCTTTAGCAGTAAATCTCTCTTTCTAGCTTATTATAATGTCTAAGGCCACAGCAGTAGGACTTATTCTGGTGGCAAATTGTATATAATGTAATTGGCAGGGTTCTATTTTCTGATCCTGTGTGTGTGAAAAGGAATATTGGTGGTTATTTGATTAGTAAGTGTTAATTACCTAAGAGTTGTGCTAATTGCAAGGCTTGTGGAAGGGCACTGTTAGAAAGGTAGAAAGAATGTAAGACTTAGTTTCTACATATGAAGGGGATGGTGGAATGTTATTTAGATTCCTGCATTTTTGAACATTTTCTTCATTGAAGAAAATATCGCCGGCTGACTTACCGGCCCCACGGCGCTTTTGTGGAAGGGCCGGGCAGACTCGGACCCTTCCATGGCGGCCGCCATTTTGTTTTCGGCCGAAATCTCGCGAGGCGAGATTTCGGCCGGGAATGCCCTGCCCACGTGGCTGGGCATGACGTAGGGTCCGGGCGGGGCTTGCTGGCCCTATTTAAGGGCAGCAGGCCTCGAAGCAGGCCTTTTCGCCCCGGACCCAGCTCACGAGCAGACACCCACCCGCCCTTCCCTATTTTGCAGTGTGCCTGGTGGGTCGCCTTCGGGGGCCGAATGGGAATTTTTTGCAGCCTCGCCCATTAGGCGGGGCTGTTTTTTCGCCCATTCCACACTGGGGAGATGGATGTGCGGTTAGGGGGTGCTTGCATTTAATAGGTTGATTGGCTTACCTCTGGTCATTTGGGTAGGCAGGTTAGGGGCGGAAATCTGGGTGGTGGTTCAGCAACTGCGCGTTCTCCCTTGGGCATCTTTGGGGATGATTGACAGGTTCTCTCCAAGCCCATGGTGGGTGCTACCTGCGCACTTGGGGGGAACCTGTCTTTGGGTCCCGCTATTGAAGTCCCAGGGTAGGGGTGAGCCGGCGGGACCCCCCTCATGCGAGTGCATGGCAGGGTCTCAGGTGAGGGAGAGGTCCCTCACCTGGACCAGCATCGACTACGCCCTTAGTTGCCCAGGAATGTTGACCTTTTACGTCATTTCCGCCCCGGAAGTGTTTGTTTGACCCTGCAGGTCCACTGTTTCCGGGTCATAGTTGAATATGTTGATTTATGCAAATTTATGCTAATTCATGCTAATTTAATTAATAAATTATGCAAATTTATTATAATAAAAATGACCCAAGTTTAAATCCAGCTCTGGTGTCCGAGTCGTTACTCCGTCTCTTCTGCAATATATGAGCATGTACAAGAGAAAACACAAAAGCAGAATAAAAGAATATAATATACCGCCTTAGAGGTCAGTAAGGGGAGAGCATAAGTGCACTAATGTGCCTTCCGTCCCCTGTCCAATTGTCTCTCCTATATTTTATATATCTTTTCTCCCATCCATATATCCTTCCCTCTACTCTTCATTGATGTATTCTATTCTCATATCTCTTCTTCTATCCATTCCCTGATATTTACTACTATACGTTTTTATTCTCCTTAACTTTCAATTTGTATTGGACAAAATAAACAAACAAACAAACAAACAAACAAACAAACAAACAAACAAACAATTTAGCAAGTAGAACCCTGAATCTATCTTATTTGATGTATATGAAACTAAGGGTTTTGGGTGTTTTGTTTTATTTTTGAGATTTCCACTTCCCCCCTGCAGTTATAATGACAACTTGATATGCACAGAAAGAATCTTGTTTACTCCTACAGAAATATCACATGGCAATTTGACGGGGTGTAGGGAGTATAAAGCAAATGCAAAATGAAAGTGATAAAAATGTGACTAGAACAAATGGACTGGAAAAATGCTCCCCTCCCCCACTTTTTAAAAAGTTCTGTACAGATATTTTAAACTAACACGTAAGACTTCCTAAATAAGATTCTTGAATTCCAAAGGAAGTGAAATTCAGCTTATGGTTGAATTTCTATGAGGGTTTAGATAAATTTAGCCTATAAAAACAAACAAACAAACAAACAAACAAACAAACAAACAAGTGAATATATTTATTCATTTATTTAATTTATTTTGTCCAATACACAATGAGGGTTTTAGTGGGTATACACATAGTAAAATACATGATGAAGGTTATAGAGGATATACTCATAGTAAAATATATCTAAGAAAGAATAGAAGAGAAGTTATAGGAATAGAACATATCAATGAAAGAATAGAAGAAGAGATATAGGAATGGAAGAAAGGTATAGGAGATATAGGAGAGCAATAGGACGGGGGATGGAAGGCACTTGTACTCGCCCCTTACTGACCTCTTAGGAATTTGAATAGGTCAGCCATGGATAATCCAAGGGTAAAGTGTTGGGGGTTTGGGGATGACACTATGGAGTCTGGTAATGAGTTCCACGCTTCGAAAACTTGGTTACCTCCTTAATAAATTTATAAGGCTGCCCATCTCATATACATGACTTTGGGTGTTAATACAGTAGTCCTTGACTTACAACAGTTCATTTAGTGATTGTTTAAAGTTATTACAGAACTGAAAAAGTGACTTAAGGTCATTTTTCACACTTATAACTGTTGCAGCATTCCCATGGTCCCATGATCAAAATTTGGACACTTGGCAACTGGTTGACATTTATGATGGTTGCAGTGTCTTGGGGACTACAAGCAAAGTCAATGTTGAAGCCAGGTTCATTTAACAACTCCAATGGTTCATTTAACAACTATGGCAGTAGTAGTAAAACTCACTTAATAACTGTCTCACTTAGCAACACATATTTGGCTCTAATTGTGGTTGTGAGTTGAGGGCTACCTATAAAGTCCCAGTCCTGATAGCAAAGTTGGATTTTTAATGTGCTAGAAAAGCCCCTAGAAAAGTCGGTGAAAATTTTGGTGTGTCTTATACAACGAATATTGTCGTGAGGGGAGGGTGGTTGGTGCAGCACTGATCAACTGTTCTAGAAAGGGCCATGGCAGATGTGGAGAGCAGGCTGTAGTGGCAGCAAATGGCCTGCGGCAAAGGGGCTGTAGTAGCTGAACGTGCGGTGGTGATTGGGCTGCACCAAATGAGCTGCAGCGGCTGTGAACGGGACGTGGCAAATGGTTGGTAGAGAATGGGCCAGATGAATATCAGATGGATGCTGGGAGGCAGAGGCATATTTTTTTTCTTGTTTTCCTTCCCCCAAAACTAGGTGCATCTTATAGTTTAGAGTATTATGCTCTCAAAAATTAGGGTATTTTGCTTGGTTTATTTTATATTTCATATTATATTTTATAGTCTGATTGTTCAGAACTCATGTCCCTCATTTAAAATTAACTAATAAAATATGCCCATTTTCTGTCTTTATTTATATCTACAGACATTATTTCTCCTTTGTTAATAATAATTTCTAAATAGGATTTGAATTATTTTATGGAATGATCACTTGTTTCTTTTCTTCACCTAGTAATGATTTTTTACTATTTTATCTAAAAGTAAAAACTCATTTTTCTATACCTCTCTATTCTGGATTTTCATTCTTGATATCTATCCTAAAGTATTAACATCAGCACAGTTTACAGTTCTATAGCCCAGTTTAACTGCTGCCAATTAATGCATAAGTATGGCTTCTGCTGCCCATATATTATTAATTCAGCTTTTTATTTTAATACAGCTTTGCCTCTTAACGCAGGGCAAAGGATATGCTCAGAGCAGAAGGAAAATACATGTTGAATAGATCTGAGGAAAATAAACTAGACAAACAAAAAATGGAAGGGTGGTTTCAAAGTACTTCCCATGCTGTGCAACCACTTTTAAAGAAACAGCAAACAGGCCAGCTAAGGTTTAATGGTCACTGGTGAGGAAAGGCAATAAACTTTAATGCTCCAAAATAAGGCATGGAGTAACAAGACAAACATTCACTTGTCATTTGCAGGAGAGAAGCCCAACTTTTAAAATAATGTGTTCGGGAAATATTTATTTGGCAAAACATCTCATGAAATGAAAAGTAGCAGATGGTGTTGAATGGAGTAGCTTGAAGAAAAATAAAGTTTCTCCAAAACTTTTTTGAATTATGGGATACTGCAATTCTATGGTAAATACCTGTATTATTTCACTCCAATTCTGGGGAACCATAGAAAAATAAATAGGACCGTAGCATTGTTGCCTTGTGATTTACAAATGTACTGCTAAAAAAAATGTTCCAAACTACTCAGCCTTTGTCTCACAGTCTCTCTATATAATCTCTTCAGCTATATCTGACTATACTGCATGGATAGCAATTTCTGAAACATACTAGCTGATCACCGATTCTATACAACAGGCAGAACTCTCCAACTTTCTTTAACTCATCCATACGCACTACTGTGTAAACTTTAAAAAGAATATTATGTACTGTTCCCACTTAAAGAGAAAGCCTCACCCCACCCCACCCTCTCTGCAAGAATTTTAGTAGAAGTTGGAAAGATAATTAGCCAATCCCTCTGTAAATGAGGCAGATCTCCAACTTCTTTCTCAGTTAAGTAACTGCCCCATAGGGGTCTCTATACAGTACTTGTAAAACAAAAGAGCAGCAATGCCCAAGAAAGCTGTATTAAGAAATAACAAAGAGCCCCTTACCTCTTGTGGGGTGGGAGGGAGCCCAAAGAACACAACAAAATCCCGTGAAATGCCAAAAGTGGGGTAAGAAGGAAGACGCCGTGTTGCTTTCAGAGGAGTGGAAGGCCTACCATGGGTTCAGAAGCTGCCCCTGTCAGATTTTCCAGCAGCAGGATCGTGGCCAAGTCCCTGCCCAGTCCGAAGAATTTCCTGAACAGCATTCCCCTTCTTTCTCTAACTGCTTTGAAACCACACTCTGTCTTTTACTTCAATGAGGCTTTGTCAGGCCAAGTTACAGCTACTGGTCTGGCTCCAGATAGCAATTGAAAACACATGTGTTTTGCATGAAAGCCTCCCCACATACTATCGTGCCTCTGCGCCAAACACAGGGGACTGGCATGTTTCGCATTTGGAAGGCAAAAGCCAATAATTTCTCTGCAACAGCTGAATATGCTATTTTTATTTCAAGCCTGTACTATGCTTCTCCTTTATTTTAGCCTTTTGCAAAACCGAGAGAAACTTTTCTTAGTGTTAACTTCTTTCCCTGACCAAAGCTGCAAGGAGATTCTTATGCAGTCCACCACCTCCCTCTACCTAGCTTTCTCGTGTGTTTTAATTTCAATTGCGTAAAGCAAGGTCTATTTTTAGAAGTTCCAGGCTCTGCTCAGCACATTGCTGCATATCCTAATCTTGACATGTAGCACTGTAAGCTGAATATACTAAAAATACTACAATTATGCCTGAGCACTTGGATTCTTCTCTACTGTGAAAGTCTCTTACCATAATTCCCAAAACTGCTTTTTAAAGATTGCCTATAGGAAAGTTTTGATTTAGCTTAAGTTATGGGAGAGACATATGCTTTATCTTTTGTCAAATGGCTCTCCTTGATATTTTTCAGTTCCCTATGATACCATAGATCAGTGGTTCTCAAACTTCCTAATGCTGCGACCCTTTAATACAGTTCCTCATGTTGTGGTGACCCCCAACTATAAAATAATAAAATTATTAGGAAATTTGGGGATGGGTTCAAATTTAACTTGCTACTGGTTCGATTCTTCCTGGCAGTGAGGGCACACCTTATGGGTGCATGTACACTTTGCACAAATGCACATGAGCAATGCAGAATCTTTTTATGCAAAGAAGAAGAAGAAGAGGAAGAGGAGGAGGAGGAGGAGGAGGAGGAGGAAGAAGAAGAAGAAGAAGAAGAAGAAGAAGAAGAAGAAGAAGAAGAAGAAGAAGAAGAAGAAGAAGAAGAAGACAAAAACAAGATGACACATGGAGAGTCATGGAAATTCAGATTTTGGCAGTAGTCTATTAGCATGTGAGTCTCAGTTCCTAAAACCACTGGAAATATGCGTTTTCTGATGGTTTTAGGTGATCCCTATGAAAGGGTTGTTCGACCTCCTAGATATAGGTTTGCTTTTTTAAAAATACTTTATTTTTCTCTAACTTCAGTTACCCATACATATAACATACAGATGCCTCTTCTCTCCTCTACTAAGTTCCACCAGAAAGGAGGGAGGAAACTCCTTACTTGAAAAATCCCAAGCAAATAATTATCCAATAGAGGAAGTACTTATTTTCCTAGTGTGTTGTCATTCAGTGGAATGACAACACACTATTAGTCAGCCTCTAGATCAGTGGTGGCGAACCTATGGCACGGTTGCCACAGGTGGCACACGGAGCCATATCTGCTGGCACATGAGCCATTGCCCTAGTTCAGCTCCAACGTGCATGTGTGTGCTGGCCAGCTGATTTTTGGCTCCGCAGAGGCTCTGGGAGGGCGTTTTTGGCTTCCAGAGACCCTCTGGAGGGATATTGGAGGGCGTTTTTACCCACCCCCAGCTCCAGAGACATCTGAGGAGGGCAAAACACAAGCCTACTGGGCCCCCAGAAGTTGGGAAACAGGCCATTTCTGGCCTCCAGAGGGCCTCCAGGGAATGGGGGAAACTGTTTTCGCCCTTCCCAGGCACTGAATTATGGGTGTGGTCACTTGCGCATTCGCGATAGGACACGCACATGCTCTTTTGGCACCTGAGGAAAAAGAAGGTTCGCCATCACTGCTCTAGATGGCTGGATGAAAGTGGTACTTATTTCCTATTTATTCCACATGTATGGAATAAACACAGATTCAGAGGAAATAGTGAATGATACTATTTCTTACTCATTTTCTATACTCTGCATGGCACTGCTCAATATGATAGCGAGTAGTAGAATGGGATATGTTTCTTTGTCTCTTCACACTGTCCAAAAATTTAGGAATTTTACAAAAAATATTAAATCTAATTGAACCGTCCTTTATAAAGGACAAGACCAGTTCTTTTAAATAAACCCTCATGCAAACTTATATATGTAGCAAATAATTTTGGTTCAACTAACATGTAGATAAGATTTTTAAAATAACATTTAAAAGCATTTGAACATACCTGTCAGTCAACTTCACATTTCAGCTAAGGTGCTATCTATGGAGTTCTTTCTATAGTGAACATTAATTTTGCAAATAATACACTCACATAACAAATACTTCTAATTCACACACTATTTACCAAACAAATACATCTATGCATTTTAAAGGGCAAAAGATTTGGATAAGGCCAGGAATCTCTGTCCTGAATACTGAATAATGACTATAAAATTCCCAGAAGGATAGTGATGGAAGCCATTGTAAAGCCTACTATATGGAGCATGACATAAATATCAAAAGATCTCTCTGCTCTGAAAGCTTAAGGTAAGGTTGCCAGCGTATATCCTTTCGATGAGATATTTGTCAGGAGGGGGGACATAACAAGTAGTTGAAATATTCACTTTAAATCTTACGTAGACTCCTGATTTACATTTTATTATTAGTGATCATTTCAACATATTAGAGAGATGCAAGTATTGGAGCCATGAAAGTATTGTGGTTGTGGCAAAAAATATCATTGCAACGAACAGTTAGATAGGAGAGTCACTTTCTTTAGCTATGCCTTTAGTTACTTGCTATATAATGCAGGCTGTGGAAATGATGCAGATCAGTAAGGTACTTAGGTGTATTTCCTGCAAACTTTTATATTCCTGTATCTAGTTCTATAAAATGCCAAAGGGGAAAGAATAATCTATCTTTTTGGAGATTCACTGAGTAAGTACAGCATTCCTAATACCCTTGGTTGAAAATATAAAATGAAGCATGTGTTACATCCATATGTACAAAATGAATGCTATTATGGGGGGTGGGGAGGAAGAGGGAGGGAGAGAAAAAAAGAAAGGAAAGGAAAGGAAGGAAGGAAGGAAGAAAGAAAGTAAGTAAGTGTATCTTTAGGTAAGAACATGAATACCTCCTGATTATTTCCTTGGAAGTGGTTTTGCATGGCCTTCTTTTGGGATTATTTTCTCCAAATAAATCTGTAGTTCTGCATTTATAGATGGTTTCTCATTTAGACATACAGCTATTTAAGAAGAAGTTCATTCAAGATGCAACTTGCTGTAAGAACATGATTTATATACAGTACTTGCTTAATTTTTAAAGAATGAGGTGAAGATATGTGCTTCCATTAAAAATGCCTCACACACAGTTTCCTATGACATCCAGAATTGGGGAAAAGTGGAAACAAAGCTTGAATTATTCATATTGTTGATATCTTTTCAGCATACAGCTGTTCCTTTGGCTGTCTGGAAACTGAAAATCACAAAAGAAAACTTTTCTACAAAAGTAATCCAGAAAGGTACAGTCGCACTGGGAAATAAATAAGTCTGATGCAAAGTATCCGGAGATCTACTTAGAGAAAGAAATAAGTTAACTGAAGTGCTGACAGTGTGACTGTATTCATCTGCAATTGATAAGGGAGTCAGAAACAAATGAAGAGGATGAAACGTTAATCCATTGTGGGAAGAGTTTGAGTGACATTCAAATTTCCCCCTACTGGTTCTTTGGGCGTGGCTTGGTGGGCATGGCCAAGCCAAACCACGCCCACCAAGTCAAGCCACAGAACCAACAGAAAACTTCAGCCAATTCTTCTAGTGTTCAACCTGGCTGCTTCTTGCCTCCTTCTCATGTATGCTTTGTGTGAATAAGCCTGAAAAGGAAGAGAGAAGGAGTGAGTGGGAGGGGAAGGAAGAGCAAGCCAGTGCAGTGATTTACTGGTTCTCCGAACTGCCCATAATCATCACCAGTTCTATAGAATCTGTCTGAACCTGCTGAATTTCACCTCTAGACCATTGGAAGATATAATACTGTCCAAAAAGATCTCCAGGAAAGAGGAGAAGGTTGTACAAAAGAAAAGAAATAAAACTGAAAAACATTTCTGGAAAATATACCTAATGGGATCTGGGTGCAAGTCACTTAACATGGGTAGATACGCCCAGATAAATAGACAGGGGAGAAAAGAGAGAAGTAGAAGTTTGCCTGAACAGAGCAGTAGGAAAAAGAGGAGACAGAATAAATAGCTTAAGAAGTTCAAAAAAATTGGATTGGTTGGCAATGTGGATAGAGTCTGAAAGGTTTTAGCAATATGCAACACCCCTTGAGTTTCAGCTGTGAGATGATCATGCCCAAGAGAAAGAAAAGTTGATTATATTCACAGGCAGAATAAACAAGCTAAGGATACAGCAAGAACACACTGCTGCATGAAACTTATGGAGGGCAGCATGGCTGCAATCTTCTTTACCAAGGGAAATGGGGGAAGAAAGAGGGAAGGAGGGAGAAATCTTTAAGAGGATTCACTGAGGGATTAATTTCCACTGAATAGCTACTGTTGTTTAAAGTTCTTCTTGCATCTATGCAATATACAGTACATACGTGCATGCATGCACGCATGGTGATTATTTCTTAATGCAAGCCATGCAGTAAAATATAGCCGTTCTTGTTCACTCAAGACTACAGATAGATTTTTCTTCATGGGAAAATGGGGCTGAAGTAATCCATTAATTCTCCCCTAGCTGGTTGGACAGTAGGGAACAGGCTTGTTTACAGAGATTTAGAGAGAAACTAAAAGAATCCTACTGGAAGATCCCCTGAGAAATCAGTTTCTTAACTTAAAACCAGCTACTACAAGAGCTACTTATGAAATGTGAGGAAGGGAAAGAGAGAAAAGCATGATACCAACATCCACTGCAAGTGTTTCATTTAGTGGAAAACAACAGTGCCAAATTGTGCATGATTTAGGCCAGTTTACACATTTGCGAAAAGAAGGATTTTAGTTTGCTTCTTCCAAGTAGATAGCTGGGAAATTCTAGGACTTGAAGTCCACAGGTCTTCAAGCTGCCAATGTTTAAATAATACTGGGTTAGAGAATTAAATCATTAAATTGTTAATGATTAAATTGGTTTTTCTTGGAGTAAACACAAAAAGTAGGCAGAAAATATTTTAGTACAATTTGTTGTTTATTTTTATTGTATTTATTTATTTGTCAAATCATGTACAAGATAATAGGTATGGTATGAACATTAAAAAAAGCAAAGTAGGTATAGATAAATGTGGACAATAGGATAGTAGGATAGGGATTGTAGGCACAATAGTGTACTTATGCACACCCCTTACAGAAGGGGTGAAGTCGACTGTAGACAGTCTAAGGTTAAAGTTTTTGGGGTTTGAGGAAGAAACCACTGAGTCAAGTAGTGTATTCCAGGCATTGATCACTCTGTTGCTGAAGTCATATTTTCTGCAGTCGAGTTTCGAGCAATTTACATTGAGTTTGAATCTATTTTGTAGTAGATGATTTTATGACCTACATTTAGATCAGATCGAAGGCGACATAGCTCTAGGATTTTTAAGCCCAAAATTTCAAGTCTGGTGGAATAAGGTATTCTGTTGCAAGCAGAGGAGTGGAGGACTCTTCTTGTTAAATATTTCTGGACTCTCTCAATTATATCAATGTCCAATATGCAGTGCAGATTCCAGATGGGTGAGCTGTATTCAAGGATTGGTCTGGCAAATGTTTTGAATGCTCTGGTTAGCAGTTTAATATTGCCAGATAAGAAGCTACACTAGATTAGGTTAACAACTTTTGGTGCCTTTTTGGCCATGTTTTTACAATGGGCTCTGGCATTTAGGTCATTAGATATGAGTACTCAAAGATCCTTAACAAAGTGAGTGTCATTTACTAGGTTATGTCCTCCAAGTTTGTATTTTGTGTTTTGATTCTTTTTGCCAATGTATAAAACATTACAAAAGTCCTTTATGTGAATATGTCAGGTACTTATCCTGGCATTCAGTTGACTACCTAGATACCTACCCCCAGTTTTCAATAAGGCTAAGGTTTTCTTATTATTATTTAAGAAGCAGTTTTGTATCCTTGTATTGTATGGTATCAAGCTATTATATCTGGCTATAAAATCCAGATAGGCAGCTGATAACTGCAAAAGGACACAGACTATTCTAAGTATCCACTGCCAATTAACGGTTGTCTGGTTTTTACAGTACTGATACTTAAGTCCTATCTAGCATGTGCAGGTGTAGGCAGGATAAAACTGCTTTATCAATGAATCAGTATGTAGTTGCTATGGGAACTAACTAGTCACCAATTGTTTCTCAATAGGTGGCTATATGAAAGATTTTCCTGGATAAGAAGAATTTTGATAAAAATCAATAGATGTTTCTATGTATTATCTGCTCACTAAACATACATGTTTCAGTAAGAAAGGGACTGATATTTAATACGAGATAGAATATTCTAGGAATGGTATTTTTTGGACTACAAGGTTTTTTTCTTTTGTTCAGCTGATAGATTTGTAAAGAAATGTATATATTACAAAATGCCAATCACTTGCTCTTTCCAACCAGATGCCATATGTTCAAAAATATGGCAGATTTTTGCAGCAGCGTACGATTCCTTTAAAGGGCAGAGATAAAGAAGTTCAAACACAAATATGCCAGTCATGAATGACAGACAAAAGCACTGTTTTGAAACAGCTCAATGTCTATTTAACTGAAATAAAAACGTTCACTAACTCCCTGGTTTTTCAGCAAATAAACTAAAACCCTGCATGGGGAATTTAAAAAACAACAAGAAGAAAATCCACCCATTACAGACAGACTGGTAACAGCATTTTATTACAAAATAAAAAAGAAACACAATATTCTACTTTCCATCAAAACAGGGAAGACAATTTTAATTTTAACTATTTTCTATTAAGTCTCTCTCTCTCTCTCTCTCTCTCCCTCTTTCTCTCTCTCTGTGGGTCTTAGCGTGTAAGATTGATCTTGGCGACATTTCAACAAGATCCCACTCATCATCTTCAGACTTGTGCTTTCTACGAAAACATATTGCTCTCTATCTCTATCTCTTTCTACCTCTCTCTATATGATATAGATATGGCTCTTTCTCTCCCAGGGGGGTAAAGTAGGGCTATCAGGCATTGCTTTGAAGGTACTTATAGCTGCTCTCTCTCCTTTATTATTATTCCTCTAACATCTATTTTGCACACAATCTTGTGTTGGGTCTATGTTGTTCTTCAACCCCCCTTGTAACTATACTTGGAACTCGCATTTTTAGGACAATTCTTCATTTATATATACAGTATATGTATGTATGTACGTATGTACGTATGTATGTATGTCTGCCTGCCTGACTATCTACCTACCTACCTACTTACCTACCTACCTACCTACCTACCTACCTATCTATACACATCTATACATTCATATAGGGATGCGCTACGGGCTAGAACAGTGGGAACGCTGTTCTGGTGGCAGCAATGGAGCATGTAGATTCGCTCCATTGCCGCAGCATGTGTACATGCCATGTACACACAACCGGTGCGATTCTAGTAAAAACTTTTTTTTTGCTGCCGCTCATGCGCAGAAGCAAACCAACCAACAATGTTTGGTGCCTGAAGGATATCTGTACATTGCTATTGATCTTCTACTGTAGTGATGCTTCTGCAATAGTTAAGGTTGCTCCTATCCTAAAAGTAAAAGAGCCAAAGGCTGCTATATATCAATTATCAAAATTTGAAAGTGCTCTCTGATACTCAGTTGTCACTAGATTCGTAAATGCTGGCAAAACCCAGCTTTTACACAATATCATCTTATATCCGAGTTCGATTTGGTAATGTGGAACCACACCTTATTGGCTGCTATCAAAGGGATTGCTGCCATAACTATTAATCTATCCAGTAATAAAGATTATTTATTTATTTATTAGATTTATAGGCCGCCCTCCTCATTCTCTTACGTTAAATATTCCATATTGCCACAGTAGATCCTAGATACTTGATGTCCAGATTAAAATTCTAATGTTTCCTAACTATTGTTAATTTTAAATACAGTATAAATTGAAAAGCAAGAGAAAAGACTTTGCAGTGCTACCAATTCTTAAATTCATGCTTCACTAAACTAATATGAAGATGAAGAAAAATTATTATAAGACATCCTCATCTTAAATTTATTTTCTTTGCAATATTAAAAAAAAATGTAGCTAAGGAAGAGGTTACTCACAGAGATATACCTTATAGCTGATTAAAGATTTCATGAAAGTTTTGAATGAATATTTTTGGAAATCATGCCTCTGGGAGAAGCAGCTTTATGTAAACACAGAGTATGTGCTGGCAGAATGTCATATTAACATAATTTTATGCATTTAATTTCATAGAATATTTGCAAAAGAGAACAGAAGTAAAACTTCAAAGGTCATAAAATATTAGCATCAACCTCATGGAAAAGAGGATCAAGGAAAAGGACATATATCTTTCGATAGCAAGTGTCAAAGGTTTTTAGTAGCACATGATGAAATAGGTTTAGGAATGCTGAATTTAACCACTACTTTTCCAGAATAATTTCCAGAATCCCTATCCAGAATCAGTCCTTTCCACCCCTTAGACACATAGTTTTGTTGGTACATTTTCCTTTACTGAGAAACAAACTAGTACAAGAATCTTTACTGATTATTTATCTCCTTTATTTTTTAATTTATTTCCTGATGCTGTTCTCTCTTCCTTTTTCTGACAGCCCTCGCTCCCTCTGTATTTCTCTGGGATATATTTTTTGAACGCTTTCATCCACCCTCTCTTTTAAAATGTAAAATCCATAGAGCAAGATTGCACCTAAAATGAACAATATTCCAATGATTAAAGCAGCACATTAGCCTTATTTATTTTGGTCTCATGCAACTTTTTCATCAACTTCAAGATGACTAGCTATTTACAGCTAGAAGCGGCAACCTCTGAACTATTTAGTTATCCAGAGATAACAACTATATGTTCCAAAATGCAATACTATTTTAGTTCTTTGTTAGTGATTATCTATTGAATAAATACTACAATGTCACAGGCTGTTTAAGGTAACATAGACCTAGATTTAATAAATATATGAAAATAATAATTAAAATTAGAATATTCATTTTGTTTCCAAAATATGATTTGAAAATTTTTAGAAAAATCTGCAAACAAATTCTCTCCCTTTGATAAGAAGGAGATTCCGAAGACAACGGATTAATATGGTATATCATGGCAAACCAGTGCATCCATTAGAAAAGTTGTATTCATAAACTATGTTCTATGATGGAAATACATGTTATAGAACCTATGTGGTGAGAGTTAGAATAATAAGATAAGACACATCACATACTTGCTTATTTTACTTTATTAAAATAAAGTGTGTTATTGATAATATTTGTTATCAATAAATCAAATTAATATGTAGATAGTAAGAGATGAATGCAATAAAGAATTAGAGCTTCCTATAATTCCAAGCTGATGGGAGAGTAACTTCTGTAATAAGAGAATCAATAGAGCTTAATCTACAACTTGGACAATAAAGAATTCTATTTTGCTTTAACCACTGTAGAAATCACATTACATGCTATCTTAGGAATATTTCAGTAATTTAAGATAATTTCATGACTGAGTGAGGATTTAAACCCAGATACCTTTTTATCTCCACCATATTTCTCTAGAAATGCAGTGAATTATTAGCAGACCAAAATGAAGCACAGAGATTTTTAGCAAAATAAATCTTGAATGAATAATTCTTAAAACAATTTGGTGAACATATTTCTGATATTTCGCACAACCCTGTTTTCACTTTCCCATTTCACCATAGCGTTCTTTAAAAAAATGATGCTTAGTTATTTTCATAGTTGCCAGCCTGCATTTCTAAGAAACATGTTGAGATTGCCACATGCCAATTAGTGCTCCCTTCAACTGATCAGTGAGAGAGCATCGACATTGTTCAGTTATTTCCCCATCGATTGATCTTCTTTGAATTTCCATAGTCTAGTCCCAATGATAAAATCAAAAGCATATTTAAAACCTGGATAGTCTCCCCCCACCCAACCTCTGTCTGAAGGTATGTTTTCCAATTAGAGCAGCGTTTTTCAACCTTGGCAACTTTGAGATACATAGACCTCAACTCCCAGACTCCCACAAAGCCTGTATGGTTGAAGTTTGCACATGATAAAGTTGCCAATGTTGAGAAACACTGAATTAGAGGTTGCAAAATTACATTTTCTTTGACTGCCGTCCCTTAAATTCTAGGATAGGTAAAAATAAAAGTGGAATGGGACATTGTGGTGCAATATAAAGGAAATGAATTGGAATGCTAAACAAGACCTTTCCATACTCAAACTTCATTTTTAGGTCTCCTAGCTAAAGAAATCAAAAACGTAGTCTCCTTTCTTTCTTTCTTTCTTTCTTTCTTTCTTTCTTTCTTTCTTTCTTTCTCTTTCGCTGGGTGGGGGTATGGATTGAGCTTTCAGTTTGGCAGGTTATGAAACTGATTAATTTCATAATTATATAGAAAGTAGTGATAAGAATAAAAATCACTATTTGCAACTGTAATAGTAACATAATTATTAACAGCGATGCCAATGAATGCAGAGTTTCCAATATTTATAATATTGATTAAGTATGCAGTGCTGGTATATAGTTAAATTGTATAAGTTTTTGACAAACATGTATAGTGAGAATGAAATTACTGCTTGTTTTTCTCCCCTGGAACCAGCAATTAATAACAGCAGCAATTTTCTGATCAGTATGCACTGCAGCCTCAAAACAATGTATCTGATATATACGGTACTTCAAATACTGAAGCAATGCTGATAACTGAATTTTCGCTCTCTCCATAGAATTGATTTCCATGCTTTATAGAAACAGCTCTATCTACTCCGATTTAATAAATCTTACCATGATTTGGTAGATCTATTTAATTAACTCCATATTACAGATCCATATCTGCAACCATCCCTTAAGTTTATAGCTAATGTTGCTATTGAATGATGAATTCTAGATCTTAGCAGAAGACCCGTGGTGGTGCAGTTGTTAGAATGTAATACTGCCGGCTAATTCACTGTTCACTCAAGGACTTCGATTCTGAGTGGCTCAAGGTTGACTCAGCCTTCCATCCTACCAAGGTCAGTAAAATGAGGATCCAGATTGTTGGGGGCAATATGCTGGCTGTAGAACAGTATGAAGTGGTATATAGGTCTAAGTGCTATTGCTATTAGCAAGAGAACTCTTTAGGAAGCCAAGCTGGGTAGACATGGTACAGATGAAGGAATTCACATACTTTCCCCTTCCAAAATGAACTTATTTACTACTCAAGATATTTAATGGGCAATTTAAATACTTTTTTGAATGGAATACAATAGATTCATGCACTGGGCAAGCCATAAAGCTAAAAAGAGCCAGAAGACTATACATTCTAGGCTCACTTTAGCCATGAAGCAACTGGATAACTTTGGGCCAGTCACTCTTTCTTAGCCCTAAGAAGGAAACAGTGGGAAGTCACTTATGAAATTGTTGCCTGGAAAACACCATAGGCTTTTCTAGACAGTTGCCAGGGGTCAAGATTGACTTGAGGGCCCTGTTCGTTGTTCCAAGGTGGATGGAGAGTGATGGATGGAAGTGCTCTCCATAAACTCCATACTGTGCCTATCAATCTAAATGCCAGATCAGATTTCATTTGACAGTGAATTGAACTTCAGTTCCACACATTAAGTACAGTTAACAGGTTAACTGCAAAACTTTAATCTGAATTCCTAGATGTATTTTATTTTATTTATACATCTACATATAGAGAAAAATGTAGTTTAATAAAACTTGTTTCAATGAAGTTTACATTATATAGAACTTATGTCATTACTAAAATTCCTTGTGTCTTGCTGAGCTAATCTTTTATTATAGGGGGGAAATTGCCAAATAAAATATGGATGCCCATAAAATTATATTCATATTACTCAACTACTGAAAATGTTTTACTGCAAATTTGGAAACTTGAACATACAAATAAAATCATCTCTGGAAAATACAAATTGAAATAAAATATTGCCTTATTATGCCTTTTTTCTTGCATTTGCATTTCTCTGTAAGATAATTTATTCTAACTGTGAACCTCATTTTTATGTACAATTGATGGAATTACTATAATATCCTGTTTCTCATAAACATACCTGCTGTAAAAGTTACAATCATATTTTGTTTCTGACTTGTTCCGTTTATTTTGAGGGGAAAAATGTATTAGTGGATAACGATAACTTAAAACATTCTTCAAGCCTTCTGGAACTTTCTATCCAAGTTATCTGTTACTTTACTACTTCAACAAGCTAACCATCATTTTCTTGATTTAGTGACACATATCATTTCTAAAAAATATTCACCCCTACTGCCTTCCAACTATTTTTGAAGGCAAGGAAGGGGAAAAGTCTACGGAGAGGTGGCATACAAATCAAACCAAACCAAACAAATAAACAAACAAACAAATATTTTTTATCCTTGCCATTTTGGTTGTACAGAAAGAAATAGAATCTCCTTCTGGCCAGAAATAATTCAAAGCTTCTCTGTGGGGTTGGGTTTATATGTTTTTTAACAGTTACATAAGACAAAAAAATAAGTATATATGTGCAACTCTGGCAGATTTTGAATCAAATATAAAACTAGCTTCACAATAAACACTTCTAACTATAGAGTAGGCGATAAACCACATTTCTAGATGTTTTTCTGAGACAATCTTTTCTGATACAGAAAGTTTTGATTCTGCAGAATAACTTGTTAATGTGTTGTTAATAACATCAGTCAGATATTCTTAGTGATTTGAGTTCTACCGCTAACAAGATATAATTTAATATTTTAAAATATTTCAATCACATCGTATTTATTAACATCTTCCTCAGATATATTCTTTAAAATTATTTATCAGAATGTAAACATATTAAAAAAATCTTTGCACAGCAACTGAACAACTGATAACACTGAATGGCAAATAGGCATAATTGATTGATTGACAGTCAATACCATCAAGTCAATGTAGACTTCTAGCATCCTCACAGATAGATTTTCTTCATGGTTATCTCACACTAACTGGTGTTTAAAGATCTTCCAACAATGCAGCCATGGACACTGCAAATGTGTCTATTCAGCTTTCCTTCTACCTTTCTGGTATTATAGACATATCCAGAGTTAGGTCTTTGCATAATTTGTCTAAATTATGATAATTTGTCTAAATTATGATAATTTGTCTAAATTATCGCCCAAACTGGTAGCGACCCGCTGGTGATATCGCAATGGCATCAGGTATCCGTTTCGGTTGATGCTGATCCGTGGGTACCACCATCATTTTTTGGGATTCCCCTCCCCCCTGAATTTTTTCACTGTTTGGAAGTTTTTTCCTCTGCTGCTGCTTGAAAAAGAGGCCTTCTGCCTGCTCTGTGCACGGCCCTCAGAGCAACCCCACCAACTCAAAAAATCCTTTATTTTATGAACAAATCAAACTCTTTATTGATATAAGCACACATAATAAAAAGCAGATTTTAAACTGCAAAGGAAAAGGATTGATCTTTTTCTTTGGAGCTAACCATAAACAATGTCCAGGAGGCGCCAAACTCGGCCTAATCAGCATTCCTTAGATAACAAGTCCATTCATCATTTAAGCATAGGGATTTGCTCAAGTCCTGGCCACAAGCATCCAGCAGAGAATGTCTTTTTGAAGCAGAAATCAGGTTCTTAAAACCTTGTTCTATCACACACGCCCAGTCTCACATCTCTCCCATTGAACAATATTGAAACTCCACACCCAATTTCCCAAGATCCTTTGCTTTTATACTGTCTGGAAGTGACATCACACTAAGAGGCTAAGTCTGTACACTAGTACCTTTTACTATGCAACTCCTCTTGCATTCTGAGCAATCTCCTATAGCGAGACTTTCCACTCTAATGTCTTCCTCATCCTCTGACAGGAACCACTCCCCACTGTCATATCAGCCCCCTCTAGTGATTCCTCAGGTTCACTCAGGTCACTTTCTCACTCTCTGTATCAGCTGGCAACCCCCACTGGCCCAGGGTATCCAGAGGGACCTGGCTCATCCTCCTCAGAATTGACATGACCTGAGGTGGACAAGGAGCACTCACAACACTGCCCACCTCTGAGTTTATACTTACCTTTATTCCTTCACCCAAAGCACAGCTGATCAGCTCCTCAGCTGTGTTTTGGGCTGATTATAGCTATTGAGCATGTCTGGAAGCAAAATTGCATGAGGGGACACACACGTGTGTATGATTGGAGTACATATGTGTGCGCGAAATGTTGCAATGCAAACTGGTGGCGAACATAAGTGAAACCCACCCATTATCTGTGACCTGGGTAAGAACTCTGGATTGATTTGTTTGAATATACAATTTTCATTTCCATTGAATATTACAGGGAGTACCATGGTTTATGTGATCTCCCCCCCCCTGTAGATATAAATTATCATGCATATGAATATCTTTTCCCAGGGCTTCACGCCTGTTCTACCAAGTGCTAAGTCTGTAATATATTTCTTGATTCTTTGTTCCTTTACTATTGATTGTTGATCATAAAAAACAGAAGCTATCTACCACTTTGATATCTCCATTGTCATTTCTAAAGCTGGCTGTTCTGCCTAATCCAATAATATATTATCTTAAAAGTGTTAGAAGGTTCGGTGGCTTAATTAATTAATTAGTATGGAAAGTACTTTTCACTCTATCTTTGAAGCAATATTAAGCAGATTGTGGATTCTGTTTAGCAGAAAACCATTTAACCATTTTCTAGAAGCAAGTTCTAAATTAAGCAAAAGCTGTGATGATGATGAGGATGATTACAATAATATCATTATTATCTTCTGTTTAAATTTATGAATTGCTCCACATATTAAAACATTCTTTCAAATGCCAAAACTGAGTAGTGGAATTGAATGAATTGCATTTTGTAATTAAGAATTGTTGCTGAAATGTTATTTAGCAATATAGCTTAATGTAACTATTTTGTGCTTGTAAATTAATAGTACGTATTCTTTATCTTGTTGTTAAGATATAACACCTCTTTAGGAGTCATACTGCAGTTTCTGCAACTAAATTTTACATAGTTTGGAACAGGAAAATAATCACGGGACTCTACAATTTCTTTAAATTTGAACTGCATTATTTTCTACAGAGTAATTATTTTATTAAAGAATATGAAATGGTTCTTAAATCTATTACTATATGAACTTTAGAACTATTGAAACCTCTCCACTAACAAGACGGAAAATTTAAGAAGAATTTATTAGTAACTGTATTGTCTTTTACTGAGCCATGATTTCAACACAAAGTTACAATAAGTTAAGGACCCTTCCCATTTATAAAAACCCATTAATTTCTTCATGAGTCCTGAATAATGTAGGTAAACCTCAATAAGGAAAAGGCTGAACCAGGATTCTGCATGATTTCATTTATGGAGAGATAAGAAAGATTTATATTACCTGCCAATTGGTCACATGTAAATGCACATACTCAAATTCATTACTTCCTAGTTCCCTTAGAAGATGGGTTATTAATGGTTCCCCCCCCCCAGACATCAACAGGTATCTTTAAAGACTAATTGTGAACAATTTTTTTTGTGTGTACCACAAATTCTTAACTTTCACCCAGTAAATCAGCAGTTTTTCATTTTCTCCAGAAAATATATTTACTAAGATAGTATTTGTTGATGAAAAACCCTCCCATTCAGTTGCTTCTTTTTTTCCTTACTTAATATTTAATTTTCTCTCCTTGGATTATGCTATAAAATCAGGAGAAACACATGTTTACATCAGGCAGCTGCAGCTGTGTAGAAAGTGCTTCAAAAGAAAACAAGAGAAATATCATCAAACATTTATCTTTCTAAAAAAATATCTCAAGTGGAGCTTATTGCATTCTTTGCACTGAACAGAACATTATGGCATTTCCCATAATTTCCAATTCCAATTCCCATAATTTCTGGCTATCCCATTTCTTAAATTCTGAAAACTGAAATATTTGTGTAGAAATAGTTAAGCATTTCTCATTTTACACATTTTTACTTAGGGGTCAAGGAAATCTTCTGAAGCGGTCTTACAATTTCTTGCTTAAAAAAGAAGGAGCACCCTTTGCCAAACATCTCTTGAACTACATAGAAAAGTAGTTTATACTAAGTCCATCAGCCCATCTTCCACCTTATTTTCAGTATTTGGTCACAGTATCAATTAAGTTTTTATATAGGGGCTTTTACCTGGATAAAGTAACGTTTGAACTTGGTATCTTCTGAATGTAACTATCATTCAACCACATACATTCAGACCTCCCAAGATCAATCTCTGGGTTTTAGTTTTACTGAAATTATTTCAATTCAGGCATTATTGAAGGCCAGATTCATTTTCCCTGTATCTCACTCAACAATAATTGCCAAATCTCAGAGATGCGAGCATCAATAATGAAATTTGGCAAGGAGCATGGTTTGGTTTTCAGATAGAATAGAACTAAATTAGAAACTAATCAAGTATTGACAAGACCAAGTCCAAATCATTCTTTTCAACTGATTTATTTTTTTATTACCAATAGGATAAATAATTGATTATATATATCTCAAACATCTGTAATATCTAACAAATGGTGAACAACAAACATCTATTTAGAAATGGCTTGTAGTACAGCTACAATGCCAACTTTAAGAGCAATTACATCTGAAAGATAGGATATAGTATGCCACCTTTTACCCAATCTTTTACTACAAAGCTCAGAATATTATTGAACAAAATAACATTGTTTTTTTCTTAAAGAGGAGCAAGAAGAAAGCACAAAACACAGTATATTCTCTGTGTTGCTTGATTACAATTTTTCATTTAAAAGAAAGAAAGAAAAGAGCAGCTATTAAAAGTTGGGCTTTAATAACTTCACTTGATTACCGTTTCTTGCAATGGAAGAATATACAAATGCTTATCTTTGTATGGATGGTACTGTCCTAGAGGTGCAGCTCTTGCCTCACAATCAGGAGGTTGTGAGTTCAATCCTAGGTAGAGGCAGATGTAGGGTCTCCTGCTTGGGTAGGGGTTTGGACTAGATGGCCTGCAAGGTCCCTTCCAACTCTGTTAAAGTACTTTGACACATCTATCATTTTAACTTACATTCATTCTTGGCTTGAGTCTGCAGAGAGGGGCGGCATACAAATCCAGTAAGTAAGTAAGTAAGTAAGTAAGTAAGTAAGTAAGTAAGTAAGTAAGTAAGTAAGTAAGTAAGTAAGTAAGTAAGTAAATAAATCTTTGTGTTGTGATTAATACAATATGTAAGCAATGATAATGGAGAACAAGATGATCATTTACTGAGCTTCTGGAAGTCCTTTTTGCTTATCAATTTATCAATCGAGCTGCTCTCTAGTGGTAACAGGTCAAAATTTTGAAGGACCATCTGTCAATGGAAATCAGAGCATGCACAAACTCATAACCTTTCCTAAAACACAATGTATCCACAATACACATCTCTATGCAATAACATACTTCTCACAAGCTATTGAAAAGTGATTTATTCTCCTCTCTTCTGCAATTAGAAGCAAAAACAGAGTAGTTTCATACTCTCCCTAGTATGAGGAGGCCAACCTGGCATGTGTGACTGAGACCTGGCTGGGCTCAGAGGGAGGTGTCCAGCCAGGTTTCAGGTGTGGCATCAGCCGTGACCCCAGGGAAGGGGGGCAGGAGTGGCTATTATAGCCAAGAAGACCACTAGCCCACGCAGGCTCGCTGCCCCTGACATAGCGGGTTGTGAATCCCTCTTTGTGAAGTTGGACCTAGGGGTACAGGTGGGCTTGTTGCTCACGTACCTGCCTCCAAGCTGTGTGTCAACAGGCCTGCCTGCACTACTCAAGGAGATAGCCAGGCTGGCGGTAGAATTCCCCAGACTTATTGTCTTGGGGGACTTCAATCTGCCCTCCCTCGGCGAATCATCTGGGTTGGCGCAGGAGTTCATGGCCACCATGGACCTGACCCAAGTAGTTCAGGGCTCGACTCATAATGGAGGACACGCTCCCAATATGGTATTCCTCTCAGAGCAGTTGAGCAATGATCTGAAATTAAGGGGCTTAGATACCTTGCCTTTGTTATGATCAGATCATTTTCTGCTACAGCTGGATTTTAAGGCTCCAATTCTCTCCCGCAGAGAGGCGGAACCAATTAGGAGGTTCTGCCCCAGATGCCTGATGGACCTAGAGGGCTTTCAGAGGGTGCTTGGGGTTTTGCCAGATTTGCTGTACACAATTCGGCAGAGTCTCTTGCTGCAGTCCGGAACACGGTAGCAGTGGAGGCTTTATGACCTCTCTGTGGTAGTAGACCCTGCCTTGGTTCACTGAGGAACTCCGGGGGATGAAACGCCAAAAGAGATGTCTAGAGAAACATTGGAGGAGAAGTAAATCTGAATCATTGGTCAGAGACTGATAGTCTAGAAAGAGTACAGGAGAGAGCAACCAGAATGATAAAGGGACTGAAAACTAAAACATATGAGGAAAGGTTGCAGGAACTGGGCATGGGTAGTCTAGCAAAGAAGAGGTCCAGGGGGAACATGATAGCACTTTTAAAATACTTGAGAGGCTGCCACAGGGAGGAAGGGGGGTCACATTATTTTCCAAAGCACCAGAGAGCCAGACAAGGAGTAATAGGTGGAAGCTACCCAAGGAGACATTCAACCTGGAAGTAAGGAGGAACTTTCTGACGATGAGAGCAATCAACCAGTGGAATGGCTTGACTGCAGAGTTGGTGAATGCTCCAACACTACAGACTTTCAAGGAAAGACTGGACTGCTATTGGATTAGTGTAATGTAGGGTCTCCAGCAACAGCGGGGTGGGGGTTAGACTAGATGACCTGCAAGGTCCCTTCCAACTCTAATAGTAAGTAAGTAAGTAAGTAAGTAAGTAAGTACGTACGTACATACATACATACATACATACATACATACATACATACATACATACATACATACCAGTCCTGGGTATGTCACATCTTTAATAGAAAATATTTTGATGCTGGAGCATGACAGAAAATGTTTGTTGGAAGTAAATGTAGAAAGCTACTCAGTTCAAGGTCAGACTGATTAATCTACTTAGTTAAGGATCCTCTACTGACCAGAATTTCTTCTTCTATCCCAGTCCTACCTGCAGAGATCAGGGACTAAAAGTGAGGCTTCTGTACACATTTTACATCTGTGCTCTACCTAGATAACTTATCCTCTAGTCAATTTGACATTTCGGCTCCATCAAACATTTTTTAAAGTACCCCTTACAGTGAATTGTTTCAATGTATACCCATCCTTTCTCCCCTCCCTCCCCCATAAAAAGCTAGCAGGTGCCTCCACTGTTCAGGAACTGCATAATACTGAGCTCACTGCAGTGCCATAAGACTGTGTATTTTCCTTTGTTCAGCTTGCTTAGAACTGGTTTCAAATTGCACAGCAGGTTTCCAGAAGAAAGCAAGAGCATCTTGACTTTCTGCACAACATTAAAGTAACTAGAATATGGGATTAACATCCAATTAACCCTATGTTCTATAAGGCACCTGCCAAGGTTCACAAGTGACTGCAGAGACTCTTTCAACGTGATTTAAAGAGTTAAAGATTTTAAAATGTTTGCTTTCATACAAAGACAATTAACTGAATTAATTAGAATGTTTCATCTTTCTGTTCCTTTCAATCCAAACCATACTGACCATGTTACCATTTTCACAATGAAATACCCCTGCAGACAATAAGTTGAATCCCTTTTCCAATCATATACAGTAAATTATATTCTATGCAGTTGCTTGCTTAGTTTATTTAAAAAAAAACCAAGCAAAAACAATTGTTCATATCTATTCTTTTATTGATACTTAGAAGAAGGGGATCTGAATATTTACTTAAAATAGACCTAATTCAACATGCAAAGATCTTTACTGCATTAATGTACTTTCAAATATATATAGCATAGGTTTTGGAATAATCATCGTAATAATCAATATTGAGTCACCTCATTATGTTGCTGCATGAGATAATATATGCTATAAAGCAGATTGGGACTTTTCATTTAGTTAGTCAACAGAGATATTTTCTTATTTAAACAAAAAACCAGAATGACCATGGGCAAAGGGAGAGGAAACGACTTCTAACTTCCTTTTAATTTCTTCCAATATACTTGTGGGAAGCTGGCAGGAACATCAGAAATCTTCCTTCCTTCCTTCCCTCCCTCCCCCCATCCCTGCCTTCTTTTAAAACATTTTAACAACTGTAAACCATCTGGATATGTTGTGTATCTTACTACATATACATCTAATAAATTATTACCAATAACACACCTGTAAAGCAATCTGGCTTACTGGGCCATTGGATGGATCACAAAACACAAATAATTTTGTCTTCAGTTTCTCACTATAACTACCTCTCTGACACATCCGCCACCTTTCTAAATATAGTATTAGTCACCAAAGTAAAAAGCTAATGTAGGGAGAAGCTGAAGTTGGAAACATATTATTACTATCAACGAGGCAAATATATTGGCTGCTATGATGGAAGATCAGAATGTAAAGGGCAATTTTCAGAATTTAAATTAGCTATAGTTACTTATTAAATATAACTATGTACATGTGCACACATGTAAGGATAAAAATACTACTAATTATTTGATTCAATCCCTGTTTTCCTGCTCTGGCAAACACAATTATAAACACATAAGTGATAATTATATCAAACAGAAAACTAACAAGGGCTTACATGGGAAAGAGACTGATATTGCCAGTAATATAAACAGTTTTAGTTTACAAAATACATAGCAGCAGCACTACCATTCTATTTCTGCATGTAAATATAACTGCCTTTCACTTATTCATGTTGAGATAGGAAGCTAAAAATTAACTACTTAGATGGAAAAAAGAATAAGGTAATGAAGGATAACCATGCATTGATATTATTTCAAGGGTGTTGTAAACAGGGCCTCTTGGACAGTTTCAGAGTAAACTATGTCTGCAATGCCAAGAGGTTATAAATTACCATGGACTAAAACAACAACACCGTAATTTCCATCAATTGGAAGCACCAATATTATATTGCAAGTTAACTTTCCAAGTTAGTTTATACCAATGTGTTATACATATCCAGTCTTTTCAAATCTCAGTTTAAGGAAGTCTCTATGACATTTAGGAAAGCCCCTGTTCCTTGCTGAAAACAATGGACCAATGCATTCAGGCTAATTTCCTACACTAAACATGATGACTGGATTATATTTAAAGCATATTAAACTTCATGATATATAACAGCATCAGGTTCTAGACATCTCTATCAATAATATTCTTGACAAACGGAGGAGATAACTACACCTCATTTTTCCTTTGTAGAAGGAATACATAATGCCCAAGGATGAAAGAACCAAAGCAGATTTTTAATGATAGTATTTTCTTTCAATCTGATGGATTATTACTATTAAGACAAAGTAATGTAAAATGAAACCATTGTTCCCTAACGTCTGCCTATTCCAAAATAATTCTCCCATTTGTATAATTTTGCTGCTCTTTGCCACTTTTAAGTTATCTAGAACTGAAGAAAGTACACATTAACTGAATGGGTTAATGATACAACTTACATACAAAATCACAAATCATGCAGATTCTCAAGACATAGTCCTATATCTCTGAAGAAAAGATCAGAACCATAAAAAGTAATATTTCTGTGACTTACAAATCCTGAAATATATATCCGTAGTCAAAAGTTTTCCAAACGAATCATAAAACAAGAAGCTCTCTTTCTAGCAGTCTTAAATCATCCTGACAGTTACTATAAGTGTAAGCATGGAAGACAAAAATCTTTAAAAAGATGAAGAAAAATTAGTTGTCCTCAGACAGAAATACTATAGAATCTGCTTCTTTAATATATGGATTCAATTTTAAGATTCAGATTTAATAATGAAAATATGTGACTGTTCTGCAAAAATAGATTATAGAGGTCATGACTAAAGATCAATGATCAATTATATTATTATGTGGGCAAGAACAATATTTTGAGTCCTAGAGCTTAGTTTGAAAAACATGGTTCCATAATCTCAAAAAATATCCTTCCCCGTTTTATTTCTTCCTATGGTCACATTGGCTGAGATTCTGGGAAACAATCCAACGTCTGAAAAGAAACATATTACAAAATGCTACTTGTAAGAATAAATGTTCACATTTCTTTATGACTTTTAGGCTCCTTACAACCTTCTACCTTCCTAAACTCCTATGCATTATCATATCATTATCAATATATTTGGGGATGCCCGCTTGTGACTCCAAAACACATTGCAAAAAATAGTCTCTGCAAAAATCAGCTTTTACTCTAGAGTTGTGAATAAATTTAAGTGAAGTCAATATACTGCATATTTTGCATGTTGGAAGATGACAGACAAGCTATTCTTGAAATATTCTGATATATTATCAACCTATCTGGAGCAGGATCTTATTAATAAACCAACTGTAATCTATTATCTAATTCTAAGATTCTAAAGACCTTCTGACAAAATGAGAATAAGAGACTTATCCCAAGGATGCTTTTTTAAAGAAGACAATTGGAGAGCACAGATAAACACTAACAACCACATGACTGCAACGAATATTAAAGCTTTGATTCATCACCATTCAGTCTCGGAGCTGAAGAAGCTTCTTGGATGAGAAACAAAATGTCTTCTAATCTAGGCGAAACAAGAAATCCCAGTTGCTTTTTGAATGAAAACACCTTTGGGACAACCATGATTTGGATGACTGAGAATCTCCAAAAATAATAAGACATTTATTGAAGAAGAGAATAACAATGGACAGCTACCGTATTTTTCAGAGTATAAGATGCATTGGTGTATAAGTGGCACCTTTATTTGGGGTGAGTAAAACAAGGGGAAAAGGCATTTGCTTCCCAGCAAACAGAAAACAGTACAGATGATAGACACTGTTTGCTGTGTATTTCTGTGCATGTGTGTCTGACCCATAAAAATAGCAGAGAATTGGAGAAATGTACATTAAGGCAGTATATTAATGCCATAAAGTTTTCTTAAATGTAGTTACACTAACTCCTCCCAATTATTTAAATAGATCTACTCTGAACATAACTAAATCAGGGCTTAACTCAGCTGCCTTATCTTAATACTAAAACAGGACACTGTTACACTTCAGATTATACTTTTACAGATCTTTAAAACTGATGTGGCTTTCTGGAAGTATTCTGTGCTATTTTAAAAAAAGATAATTAGCACTGGGCCTCTCAGAGCAAGCCTTTATTTTAAAAAGCTTCTTCATTTTGTTAAGTTATCTAGAACAATAATAAAGCAGTCTTTAAAAAACAAGTCTAATAATTTGAACATTCTATAGACATTTACAGTTCTTGACTTACCTCCTTACATCCAGATTCAGCAGTCCAACATTGTCAGCAATCTGCCTCCCAGCAATTTGCCTCCTTGCAGCTAGTTTCACTTACAGTTCTAGCATGTGGCCTGCCTATGCTGAATCTGATGGGTGTTGTGAGGTGATAAATACATGCTTACGCTAATCTGGTTCTGCGCTATTTGCTGCAAGGACATAAATTGTTGGGAGGCACAGGCCAAAGGTGGCTGTGTGGGACTACATTTGGTATATAAGACACACCCAAGTTTTCACCTTCTCTTGAGGGTAATAAGGTGCATCTTTGTTTGTGATTGAGTTGGTTGACTGTTTTTAATATGGTGGGGTCTTAGCTAGTTATCAAAAGTACCTTGACCAAATGACAGAACATCTTGCCAATCACTGCAAAGACTAATGGAAAACTACCAATTCTTCCTTTTGGAGGTTCTAAGTTGAAAGGAGGATATAAAAAATCTGCTGTCAGGGTTCCAAATAGCATCTAAAATTTAAGCAAAGTCTTCCTCAAAGTTCCAATTTATTAACAGAGCCTTGTTGGCACATCTGGGTGAAACCCAAATCTGAAGTCCCTGAGGTTTCTCTACCCAGTTGAAAGTTCAAGCCCTTGTCCCCACACCTCCAAGTCTATTATGTTTACCAATCTTAACTGCCAGCTTGGTAGCATCCACCATCTCCTTCCGTGCATGTGCAGGAGTGCAAACACAAAGGACCATCTTGACTATCTAGAAAGAATTTTTTATGGCTATATTATACAGCCCTCATGCAATTCCCCCTCCCAGATTCCTACAGTAAAAAAATCCACATTGTGCCTCAAAAAAGACCCCAACTAAAAACGCTTCAAAGTGACACCTGCAATGCCTGATCCTGCTCAAAACTACCTGTGCCTCTCTGTCCTTGCTTCACTGCATGTGACAAATTCTCCAGAATTCCTAGAGCAGCCCCATTACAGCATTTATGCCAGTAACAGAAACAGAACTTTAAACTTCTCTCTTTGTCTCTTCTAATTAAATAAAGCAGCTGATTAAGATCAGTTTGGCCTAAAACAACACCAATATGCTTTAGGTTTAAAATCAATCCTTTCTATAGCTTGGAATGATTAGCTCTGGGGTTTACATGACTTATTCGCCCAATCAAAGGCTACAGCTAATGTGGGTTTTTTTAATCCACGAAAATTTATACCCAACAGAATTCCTGAGATTGCATTGGTATTCTGTTTTTTTTTTCAAAGTAACTTTTTATCTTAAAACATTTGCATTCTTCATCTAATTCTAACCATAACTTTTTGCTTATTCCCTTACTATAGAAAGCAAGCATTTCCAATAATCAGAGGACTTGTTTGTTTGTTTCTAGGACTACAGAAGGATGCTCACTTTTATTAAGGCTTGAAGCAAGAGCAGTCAATAGATTGAGGGTGATGTTTTATTCGAAGTGTGTATTCCACTAACGCATTCCACACAACTCTCCTTTCTCTCAAAGTTATATAGACCCATTAACATAGTATCTGATGTCACAAATACTTTAATGCATCCTTGCAGCGTTCCTTGAAGTAATGAAGTGCTTACAGAGAGGGAGAGAAAACTAAATGACTTGTCCAAAAGAATCAGTGAGGCTGTGAAACAGCTCTGTGGAAATTAAAAAATGCTGCTAAGACCATTACTTGTGTGCAAGGTAATGTTGTTCTGAAAAGTTTAGATGCTGTTTTTTTTCAACCTACACTATAACAATACCAGTTTTTCTAAATGTGTCCATTCTATGATGCTCTTTTCCACCTCAGACCAATAATACAGGCTGACAATGCTCTTACCGGTGCTCTTACTGGTAAGATGCTCCTACATATGCACACTGTCCTGCATGAGATTTCGCTTCTTCATATGCACAGCAAGCAAAATTGCATGCAAAAATGCTCGCATGAGTGAGATTTTCACCGATTTTTTTGCTTCTGCACATGCACGGAAGCAAAAATATCATTGAAAATTGCCAAAATCTCACTCGCGTGAGCCTTTTCCCACATGATTTCACTTGCTGTACATGTCCAGAAGGAAATCTCACGCCGTCAGGTGCATGAGTGCCCACCAAGCGTGGGCCCACAACGGTTTTGGAGGGTACACCAGTAGCGCCGAAGTCGGCAGGCCTTCCCTGATTACGGTGTGGATAATATTACATTCTCTTTCAGTTTTGTCTATGAAGACACAGTATATCATTTTTAGTTTATGCATCAGCTTGAAAGAAAACAAACACAGGAAATATGTAAAAACTCCCTCGGGATAACCTGAAACTTAAACCATAAAAGGATGCAGTTGTTGAACTCTAGAATGAGTATCACATTGAACTCTTACACAAAGGGCTCCAAGGACCCTCAGAAGTTGCCACTCAATAATTTTAATAAGCAGAAGTAGCAAATTGTTAAATAATTGCGGAGTAATACTGTAATAGTATTTTATTAATTAAATATTATAATTAAATGTAAAAATAAATGAAATCAAATTGCACCACCACCACCCTTTTTTTTTTTGCCCTAGCTTTGCTCATATCTTTAATCTGTCTAATATTAGAGTATGATCCTTAAGGTGGATCACAACAGCTAAATGCAAGCCCTTCATCCACTCTCTGGTGATGCGTACATCCTTATTCCACACCTAATGGCCCCAGATGTTCAATCCCCAGGGCTTCTAGGCTGATATGAAGATTTAAATGAAGTTTTGTTGTGTGTTCACCTAATGGCTCAAACATGAAACAAGGCACAACAGCACAGTGATCTCCGTATCTCTGGTGTGGTACAAATATCTGTATCTGTAGTCAAACCTAAATTTAATTTTAAAAAATTACAATTTTTAAATTTTTATTTCTTACACATATACACACATATTACAGTCTCTTAACCATTCATACAGTTAAATCATAAAGTAAACCATGAGTGACTGAGTGACTCTGGATTTGGGGCTCTTTGGTCCAAGGAGAATTGCCACCTTTGGTCTTGGATGGGGTGGCACTGCTGCAAACAAACTGAGTGCATAATCTGGGTGTTCACCTGGACTCACAATTCCTTATTGAAAAGCAGGTAGCAGTCATGGCCAGGAGGACCTTTGTACAACTGTGGATTGTGTACCAGTTATGCTCTTTTCCGGACTAACAATTCTTACTCATGATCACTCATGCCCTACTCATCTCCTGTCCTAACTATTGTATTACATGGGGCTAAATAATAAATTAAAAATGATATGTAGTATGAAAATTCTACTTTACAATGAGATATGGGTCTAGCATCTTGGAAAGCTTCCACGCTTCCTTCTTGCCACTTATTTTCCAAAATACTTCCCAAATTACCTTAAATAAAAGATAGTAAAAGCTGAAAAATAAAGAGCAAGCCACCTGCATACTATATATGATAATTCTGAACATCATAAAACTCCACTGTTTCCCCCTCCCTCAACCACATGACCTTTTTGGGGCGCTTGCATTTAGTATTGGATGCAGCATCCTGATTTCACATGGTCATGATTGGTTTTGCTTATTGAATATATGGTTCATTAACAACTTCAGGAACTTGCTTTACGACTATTGTAAAAATGGTAATAAAACCGAAGCCCTGCTTAATAACTGCCCTTACTTACAAAATTCTTCACCCAATTGTCATAAATCCAGGACTATCTGTGTAAAGGGTAAGAGTACTTTAAAATTGTAGCAGAAAAACACACACACGGAAATCATGTACGTACTGTAAAAGGAGGAACACAAGTACTGAGTGGCATTTTCTGTCTTGCCCTTCAAAAATGATTGGTGGTACATTCTGGAGATGGACATCTGGGTAATGCCCCTAAATAAGTCTCTCTTGTTCTTCAGTACGTCTTCTGACTATGTTTAGAATACTCTGTACAGCCTGTTGCCATGGCAATGCAAATTTCCTAACTGTGGAGAAGTTGGTTTATTAGCTCAACTGATTGGGCAAAGGATCCTCCTTCAGAAGTTAAAGGATGGAAGGAATACGTGTGAAGACGCATATGCAGCCTGATGTATTACTGACAGAAAGGTACATAAAGACAGTGAATTGTGGTAGAATAAAGCATCTACAGATTTCTCAAAAATCATGGGAAATTGCTTATAGTAAACTTGTCATCTCTGTCAGTATGATGATGAATGCTTTTATGTTAAATCTCCTATTGATGAGTCATCTCTGGTTGGTGAGTCTTCATTGAATAGTCTTCTTCCCCAGTGATAATGAAGCTAAGTTAAAAATAGTGCAGTGTCATTCTCACTGTCAGCTCTTTGAGTTAGGCCAAGTCAAGAAGAATGTATGACAGGGATTTCAAGAATTATTTTTATTGTTGTAAATAATAGAATCTTGAAAGTTGTCCATGTTTTTCTATATCTCATCATATGTTAAACAAACCAAGGTGGTGAAATTTTGAAATAGTAGTAATAATAATAATAATAATAATAATAATAATAATAATAATAATAATAATAATTATTATTATTATTATTATTATTTATTAGACTTGTATGCTGCTCCTCTCCAAAGACTCAGAATTCTTTTATCACCTGTTCCTAGAACACAAGAAGCTACTCTTGAAGAGCATTTGGAAGCTACAATATTAACAGATTAACAGATTAATAGAGTTGGAAGGAACCTTGTAGGTCATCTAGTCCAACCCCTGCTCAAGCAGTAGACACTACACCATTTCTGACAGATGGAAGTCCTATCTCTTCTTGAAAATACCAAGTGATGAAGCTCCCACAACTTCCAAGGGCAAGCTGTTCCACTGGTTGATTGTTTTCACTGTAAGAAAGTTGTTCCTTATTATTAGGTTGAATCTCTCCTTGAGATTCCATCCATTATTCCTTGTCTGTCCTTTGGATATTTTGGAGAATAGGTGCACAGTGCAAAGGTGCAGGCAGTTTTGGAGCACCCATAGGTAGCCCTGTAACACCACTGCTTCACAAGCTGCATTGGCCATTGATTTACTTCTGGGTACAATTCATGATATTGGCAATCACCTTTAAAGCCTTCACGGCATGGGTCCAGTCTACTTGTAGACTGTCTCATTCCACTAGTACTGGGCTATCCTGGCAGAGGAGGCATGTTGCAGGGAATTGTGGCTGGTGGGGTCCAGGAGAAAAACCTTCTGTTTTGTTGCATCTGCCCTTTGCCTTCAAGAATGATGTCAGCCTCAACCCTCCTTACTTTCCATAAGAGCTTGAAGCCCTGGCTCTGTTAGTTGACATGGGATTCCAATAGAAGGTTTTCAAACAGGTGGTGGCTGATAGAATAACAACATATTCAACTCTCTACCCTTTTCATCATATGCCCTCCCACCATCTTTTTTAGCTAGATTGTTTTTATAATAGTGTTGTGATGACCCTGGGCATGGCACAAAAGCCACACAGCAACAGGTCTAACTCCCTTTTATTGCTTCAAATTTGCCCCCAAACATCCCCATGTTAACTACCCATCCTTACAAATGATGAATGAATGAATGAATGAGTAAATAAATAAATAAATAAATAATGTTTGCTTAACAGCTTGCTCATTTATTCCTTATACCCTACATTCCTTACAAACTTGGCTTTCTTTTTAAAGGCAGCATATAGCATACTCTCCCAATAAAATTTCTAAAAGGTCATAAAAATATCATGAAGGAATATCAGATTCTATGGCATAAAATTCTTGCTGTCCCGTATACAATCTCATGAAATTTCACTAACTTCTGATGTCTACGGTTGGCACTATGCAAAAACAAATACTACTGTCTTCAGCAGAAACACATGGGCATTACTCTCCCTGTGTCACAAGAGAAAAGTCTAACTTTGGAGAAACATATAGCTGAGTTCATGGAGATCTTAATGAACTATATGTTCATTGAGTAAATTAATTTCAAAAGTATTTAATGAAGACATAGATCTGGTAAAATAATATTATTAAATATTATGATTAGTGCACATCATTTTTCTTGTATAATCTTCAGAGAAGTTCATGTGAGATTTGTAGATCTTACTTTGTATAACATATTTATAAACTCATTAAAATATGCCTAATGTTGTTTTTGAGGTACAGAAGGACCTGTTTTATTATTCCAGGAAGAGGCCAAATGGTGAGTCCATGGCCAGTAAAAGGAGAAACTCACTCTGCCTATGCTCAGAGACAATTTGTATATTTACATTATCTAATAAAATATATACTGTTAGTTATCAGACCCAGGCACAATTTGTAGATCTCTAATCACACATTAATGAATTCAGACATGAAGCCATTGTGTTTATTGTTAAGTTAATCACTTAACACACTCAAAAGAAAATTGGACTGCCATCTGGTTGGGTGGTGTAGGATTTCCTGCTTGAGCAGGGGGTTGGACTTGATGACCTGCAAGGTTCCTTTCAACTCTAATAATAAATAGTAGAATAACTAAACTGTCCTAAAATGAATAGATTATTTGCTATAAGAGTCCTCTAATAGTACATTTTTAGTACATCTTTTAGTACATAAGCTTTTTTTTAAAAAGAAAAAGTGCCAGTTTTAAGCATGCTGTCATATTTAAAAACAACATCCCCTCATGTGAACTTATCCCCAGTCACAAAGATGAACATATAGAGGAGAATCATCCTTCAACCATCAACATTGTTTTTCTGTATGTTTTCAAATTTAGACTGTACTTGCAGTCTTTTTGAGGTCTCCTTTCAAATGGAGTCTCTAAGCAAAGAGCCATCTACAGTAAGCAAAATAAAACTGAAAATAGAGGCAGATTATGGCTGATAATTTGTTAGTATTTTTATAGGAGATTTTTATCAATCTAGAGAAGAATTTGGAAAACGGGCATCGCTCTGGGCTGCTTAGAAGTCTGTCCTCCTGTGGCCTCATTAACTGAACTCTCACAAGCTAAGCAGCAACACACTGCCCCAGATTTCCACAACTTGACACTGACATTTCTAATGTACCTTTCAGCCTTCACTGGATTAAAAAACATTTTTTTTAAAAAAAATCATAATTACTTCCAAATATCCCCAGTTCAGGCAGTGTAGAGGAAAGAAAAGAAAAATAACCATATTCTTGTTAGACATGAATTTGGGTTCTGATAAGAGGAAAATACCTGCCGCTTAGAGTTGAACTGTGAAGTTTGTGGTGCTCTCTTGAACTTGCTTGCTATCAACAATCACCAAATTCAAGAGTTCTACGATAGTCAGACTGGGGGGCCATTGAATCGGCCAGAGCCAATTGATCAAACTCTGTGTGTGTGTGTCTGTCTGTCTTTGTCTGTGTCACTGTGTGAAATCTATCCATTTCAATAATAAATAAACTCTGGGTGGTTAGGAGATTGTAACAATCTCTGAGGTTTTAGTGCCAATGTGAGTCCCAGCTGAATCTTTTACAGTGTTTCTGACCCACTTGTTAAACATCTTGTCAATTAGGATGCAACAGCTTTTTTGGACTTCCAGTTGACATTGCGGTGAGATTGGATATGAGGAGCGGGTCTCCTGTGCCAAATTCTCCCCATTGGTGGCTCCGAAAGGAGCCAAAACTTCCCTGTAGGGGATGCGAAGCAAAGAGGGGTGACCTATGAGGTTGCAGAAAGTTGCAACTCTCCTGCCTGACCTGGGGTTTTTGTTTCCCTCTCAGCAATGAGGAGAAGACGCAGCCATGAAGAGAAGAGGCAGCCTGAACATAGCTGCCACAAAGCTGAGGCAGCCGAGTAACACCTAAGACAGGTGCTTGAGTAGAATTAGTGAACAGTGAACAGTGATGGAGCTGGGTGAAATTCTTTTTTTTTCTTTTTGCATATTTAATCCCTAAACTTAAAGGGAAAAAAAGAAAATCCAGAGGAAAAAAGAGACTCTTAGAATTACCTTTTTAAAGCAGAGAAAAATCATAGAGAGAAAATTTTTAAACCTGAATGAAAGAAACTGAAACTAAAGATCTTTTAATCAAAGAAATTTGGACTTCAAATTGGGTAGATGTTGTTATGGAAAGGCATTTGATATCCTGGAACGACTTTATGTACCTGAATTGAGTATTCAATTCTGTCTCTAAAAACTGAATTAAATTTTGATTTTAATTTATCCTGTTTGAAACAGCACTGAATCTGTTGATGCTGCCATCTACTTATAAATTGAATGTACCACATCCCTACAAATCTAGTAAAATTTTGATGGAAGAAACAGGCAACATCTTTTTGAAGGATTATGGTGATACTAACAACCCTATAATTAATTACTTTACTATTGTGAAATCGAAGACATTTAAATAAAGTGATTTTTATTGTGTGGAAATTGTTTGGACTATTTAAATGGAATTGATTAATAATCCTGAGATGTAAAGAGCTATGATTATTTAGCTCTTTGATGACCAAAACTGGAACTGAACATATTGTTTGTGGCACTGATTAAAAGTGGATTTATTAAACTAAAATAAGATGCCTTTTAAGGGGAAAATGAGTGAGATTTCAAGAGAAATGGTCTGAATGTTTCAAAGCATTAGGAATACTATGACAAAGAATTAAATTGAAAAAAAAAGATCTAATCCAAGGCATAAGTGACAAAGTAGAAAATATGATACAACTGGCAATGAATGAAGATCAAAGAGCTCAGGAAAGAGAGGAGGTGGTGGAAAGAATGGAAGAAAAGATAGAGCGGACAAATCACCGAATTAGAATGACATAATCTGGAAGATCTTTTTGAAAAGGAGATAGGAGTATGTACCTCATTTTATGTTTTTATGACAGAGTTGCTGCATTTATTTATTTATTTATTCATTCATTCATTCATTCAATAATTGTTTGTTTGTTTGCTTGACTTCTATGCTGCCCAATCCCTTAGGACTCAAGACAGCTAACTTGATGTCCCCCCCACTCCCATATAATAGTTTGTTGTAGTGGATAAGGAACTGAGTTAGAAACTGTGAGTCCATGAATTATAGTCTCATTTTGGGTACTAGCTGGGGGTCCTTAGGTCAGTCATACTCTCTTAGTATGTAGTCATCTGAAGCAAGCAACAGCAAACCACTTCCGGAAAATATTGCCAAGAAAACTGCAAGACTATGATCTAGAACTCTGTATGCTAACCAGAGCATACAAAACATTTGCTAGATCAATTCTCTACTACTTCTCACCTGTCTGGAACCCATAGTGCATGTCAAACATTAATACAATTCAGAGAGTCTAGAAGTATTTCACAAGAGTCCTCTACTCCTCTACTTGAAACAGAATACCTTATTTTACCAGACTTGAAATTTTGGCCTTACGTAGCTTAGAGGTACGTCATCTTTAATCTGACCTAAATGTAATTCATAAAATCATCTGCCACAAAGTCCTACTTGTCAATGAATACTTCAGCTTCAACCGCAACAATACACGAGCTCAAAACTCGACTGCACAAAATACGATTTTAGCACAGAGTGATCAATGCCTGGAATGCACTACCCAACTTTTTGGTTTCTTCCCCAACCCCAAAAAACGTTAACCTTAGACTGTCTACTGTTGACCTTATTCCATTCCTAAGGGGTCTGTAAGGAGCGTATATAAGTGATCATTGTGCCTACTGTTCCTTTCTTACTGTCCTATTTGCTTTTGTTTATGTTCATACCAATACTTGCTATCTTTCTATTTTGAAAATAAATAAGTAAATAAGTAAGTAAGTAGGTAGGTAGGTAGGTAAGTAAGTAAGTAAGTAAGTAAGTAAGTAAGTAAGTAAGTAAGTAAGTAAGTAAGTAAGTAAATCTTGCCATGAGTCAAGGCTGATTAGAAGAGACAAGCTAACAATTTTCTCCTCCATCTCTATAATTCCAACAAACATTAAAGTGTTGGTTATGACCTATAAAGCCCTTCATGGCACCGGACCAGATTACCTCAGGGACCGCCTTCTGCTGCATGAATCCCAGTGACCAGTTAGGTCCCACAGAGTGGATCTTCTCCAGGTCCCGTCAACTAAGCAATGTCGCCTGGCGGGACCCAGGGGAAGAACCTTCTCTGTGGCGGCCCCAGCCCTCTGGAACCAACTCCCCCTAGAGATTAGAACTGCCCCCACCCTCCTTGCCTTTCGTAAACAACTTAAAACCCACCTCTGCCACCAGGCATGGGGGAATTGAGATCCTCTTTCCCCCTAGGCCTTTACAATTCTATGCATGGTATGTATGTATGTATGTTTGGTTTTTATATTAATTGATTTTTAATCATCAATACCAAATTACTATTGTACACTGTTTTATTGTCGCTGTTAGCCACCCCGAGTCTCTGGAGAGGGGCGGCATACAAATCAAATAAATAAATAAATAAATAAATAAATAAATAAATAAATAAATAAATAAATAAATAAATAAATAAATAAATAAATAAATAAATAAATAAATAAACAAACAAACAAATAAATAAATCTATCACTGCATCTTTTCCATATTCCTTTGACTCTCCAGTCACTTGAAATAAAAGATTCATATATGCATAGTGAGAGTTATCCATAGAAACATAGCAATCAACCATTGTTTTCATAAACCAGACAACGGGGAGGACACAGCAACTGGCAAATTGTGCAAATGTAGGAGGCAGAATCCCTATCAATATGTTGCCAAAGTTGACAGGTTTTTCTTCAAGCCAGTTTGGAGTTGAACTGCCAGGATCATAAAAAAGGAACAACTTAAAAGTATAGTACAAATATGCCCTAAACACTGCACAGTCCAGCAATATGATAATTAATTGAGTACTCCCAAGTCAGATTCATTTCTAGTTCTGTGTGAACAGATATCCATCATTTTGACCTATCTTTTTGTAGCCCTTTTACTGAAACTCTTCATCTCATCCATCTACATTATCTGCTATCTTTCCAATCTATATATTTCTCTGAACCCTGTTAAGCACAGTAGTTTCCCCCCCCCTCCAGCTCATATTCTGAATTATATAACCAAAGTACATGAGGTCCTGCTTGCTTATCACGGTTTCAAGAAAGCAGTTAGTTTATATGGTGTAAGATGAGTTGGGTTTTACAGGGGTCCATGGAAACTACAGGTAGTTTTTAGTATATGACTCAAATCTATGCCAATATGTGCATGGCTTGAATAAATTTATTTATTTATTTATTTATTTATTTATTGGATTTGTATGCCGCCCCTCTTCGTGGACTCAGGCAGCTCACAACAAACATAGAATACATAATAAAACAATTTGATCCAATTAATAACAGTTAAAAGACTTAAAAACATTTAATTATCATTCACTCAATCAATAGATCATTCTAAATACATTCCTTGGTCAGGGGAAGAGAGATCTAATGCCCCCAGGTCTGGCGGCAAAGATGAGTTTTCAAACTTTTTCGGAAAGCAAGGAGGGTGGGGGCAGTGCGAATCTCTGGGAGGTGCTGGTTCCAGAGGGCTGGGGCTCCCACAGAGAAGGCTCTTCCCCTAGGCCCTGCCAGCCGACATTGTTTGGTCGACGGGACCCTGAGAAGACCAACTCTGTGGGACCTAAATGTGGAAGAGAAGAAGGAAAAATATTAATTCCAAATAACCTACTGAGTAGTAAGAGAAAAACGGGTAATTTATTATCACAGCAGATATCTAGCAGGCAACTGCTAGACTTCTCATGGTCAATGCTGTCAGTTCACTTTTCAGAAACAGATAATGTAATGAATATAGTGGGTTTCTGAGTTCCCTTTTCATTGCACAATAAACTAAGATTCAAAAGAGAAAACTGCAATAAAAAATGTTCCTGCCACAGGGCAATAAAGTATATATTTTTTTAAAAATGAATACAAATGGCATGTTTAATTTTTACATACATATTTGATCAGTTGTCAATATTTTTTCACAAAGAGGTTCACAAAGACCCATTCAAGGAAAAAATACAGCAAAACATTATCTGCACTCACAATTTTAATTACCAGTTATTCTGTGTAATTATATATGCTCCTTCAAATATATGTATAGTCAGGTGCTTTTTAAGTTGTTTAATAATTTATACAAATTTAGGTCAACAACAAGCATCTTTTACAATACAGTGGTCCCTCGATCATCGCGAGGGTTCCGTTCCAGGACCCCTCGCGATGATCGATTTGTCGCGAAGTAGCGGTGCGGAAGTAAAAACACCATCTGCGCATGCGCAGATGGTGTTTTTATTTCCACCGCAGCAGCGAGGAGCCGAAGATTGGGTTTCCCCGCCGCCTCGCTGCTGCTGCTTGTCCGCGCGCGTGCCGCCCGCCCCCCCCCGCTGTTGCTGGGGCCGCTTCTCAGCTGAGAAGCGGCCCTGGGGTTTCCCCGCCCGCGCGCGTGCCGCCCGCCCCCCGCGCTGTTGCTGGGGCCGCTTCTCAGCTGAGAAGCGGCCCTGGGGTTTCCCCCGCGCGCGCGCGTGCCGCCCGCCCCCCCCCCCGCGCTGTTGCTGGGGCCGCTTCTCAGCTGAGAAGCGGCCCTGGGGTTTCCCGCGCGCGCGCGCGTGCCGCCCGCCCCCCGCGTTGTTGCTGGGGCCGCTTCTCAGCTGAGAAGCGGCCCTGGGGTTTCCCCGCGCGCGCGCGTGCCGCCCGCCCCCCCGCGCTGTTGCTGGGGCCGCTTCTCAGCTGAGAAGCGGCCCTGGGGTTTCCCCCCGCGCGCGCGTGCCGCCCGCCCCCCGCGCTGTTGCTGGGGCCGCTTCTCAGCTGAGAAGCGGCCCTGGGGTTTCCCCGCGCGTGTGCCGCCCACCCGCCCACGCCGTTGCTCGCGCCTTACCGGGGCAAGAGGGGGAAGACCCAGGGAAGCCTCTGCCCGGCGGGGAAACTCCACCATCTACGCATGCGTGGAAGGGCACGCATGCACAGATGGTGGAGTTTACTTCCGGGTTGAAAACTCGCGATATAGCGTTTCGCGAAGATCGAGATCGCGAAACTCGAGGGACCACTGTAAAAGCAAACAGGATACTTAGCTAATGCATGGACAATATGTCACAATTGTCACAAAATGACAAAGGGTTTAAATTGGCTAACAGCATTAACAGCATGAACCACGGAGACAAGATGGAGGCTAGTTTTACAAAGCAAATATTCCAGCATAAAGTTCAGTGGTTCAGTTCTAATAAGAAATGTGTTTCTATATTTGTCCTGGCAATTTAGCCCTTCAGAACAAAGTGCATTTAGACAAGATAGCAGAAAGAGTAAATATTTATCTCTTGACACTAAAAGAAAGGACAAAGCTGACAGGTTTTTGAAACACTATGGGGTAAACCATGCCAAATCCATCATGACAAAGAGATAATAAATGAGATGGGAACAGTGAAAATGGAACATTAAGAAAGTATGCAAATAGAAGGATTTCGTGTTAAAAGACTTATCAAAACGAAAACAATTTTCTGAGGAAAATCAGCTAAAAGCTCATCTCATTTCTGTAAAATAGTCCCCCTTTTCCACAACCCATGCTGAGTATCTGTCATCTTAAATGCAGTCAAAGGGTTCTGGGAGAAAAAAAAAAGTTTATGGGAAGACATAAGGAAGACAATGTGGAATTTAAGACACCGCCCCCACCACACACACACACACAAAAGAATGAATAGGATGGAAAAGCATCAAAAATCCTGTACAATTTTCAGCTTCACAAGCATTATATCACTGTCGTCTGCAGGTCATTAAAGAAATAAACTCCTAGGCAACCAATGTTTTGTAAATCCCAGGGAAGCTGAAATTTATCATTCCTTCCCTTGTATCAATAATTATAAACTATAGAAAATACGAACACATTAAAATATGATTCATGTAGTTTGAGGCATATCTGCCAGCTTTTATTTTTAAATCGTTCCTGGGGTTCACCTCTACCTGGTCAATTGTGGTGGAAGTGACACAGGTAATCCATGTCAATGCTGAAATAGATCAATTTAAAAACATTCCTATACTCCTAACCCTAACAGTGGTCCTGATTATTCGTGACACTCAATCAGTGGAACTTTAAATTAGGAAGGAGGATCATTTCCCATAATGTGGGGGGGGACATACCCTTAGACTGTCCACAGTTGACCTCACCCGATTCCTAAGAGGCGTGCATAAACGCACCAGCGTGTCTACCATCCTTGTCCAATTGTTCCCTCTTATCAGTACCCATGCATATAAACAATGTTATATCTATTTTATATTACAAATATGTACTGTACTTGACAAAATTAAATAAATAAATAAATAAAATACTGTACATTCCTTCTTAGGTAAACAAGGTTCTACTAAGTGATGATTATGATGATGATGATGATGATGATGACGACAACAATAATAATAATTTTTAAAAGCATGACAAAACTAATTCAGATTTAGAGAATCCTTTTTTTATCTATGTAAATCTATCTTATGAAAATACAGATGTTTGAAAAATACTGAAGATGTTTGATAAAAAGCATTTTTGTGATTTTGGGTTAAAAATTTATGATGAAGTTTTAATTAACTGCCCCACATCACTGGGAATGGATGGCATATAAAGTTAATAAATTATTTATTGTTTATTATTATGTTTTACAAAATAGTTCCTCATAAATTTCTCATCTAACATAAAACCTGAACGGTTAAATTAAAAACAAAATTATGACAATGATTTTTGACGCAGCTTACTTCAGTTATCTGAAATGGCCACTTGTCAGGCTTCCCAGGTACCCAGACAGGAAACATGACCAATTGAATTAATTCTACTTTATTGTAAGTCACACATTAACAGAGCCTTGCAAGTTTGAAATCTTCTGCTATACCCTTTACAGTCTGAGAAACCAGGGGATGTACCTTCTGAGCCTCTTCTTCTGGCTATTATGTAGCTGCAGGATATGCCCTCTCTTATCTGACTGTACCTTTGGGCAACATGTTTTTCTCTCATATTTAAGGTCTTTTTAAAATACTATTACACTGCCTTAATTCCTTTGCTAAAACTCATAGTATAGAAATCTGACAGTGATTGTGTGAATGTTATATTATTTTTGGATACTCTTTTTAATAATAATAATAATAATAATAATAATAATAATAATAATAATAATAATAATAATAATAATTTATTAGATTTGTATGCCGCCACTCTTTGAAGACTCGGGGCGGCTCAGTTTTAAGTTGTTTTAACATGTTAAAGTTAATTAATATTAAACTAAAACCATATGTTTTTAATTAATTTTTTTCTTAAAGGATAACTGGAAGGTAAAATAAATGCATCTAATTGCTAATGTAATGTGAGAATTAAAATAGAAATTAAAAAAGGAATTTTTAAACATAGGCACTCACAATTTCAACAATCTCATGACTGGTTCTATAGAACCGTTAGTAACTTGGCTGTCTGGGTCGCTGGAGTGCCCGAGCCTACGAATCTACCATCTTGTTTTTTAGTACTGCACATGTACCCATGTGGCACTTCCCTGAGCGAACGGGCAGTAGCAGAATCTGGAACCCACCCCTGGTTTAGATATTAAACCTTTATAGATTAAGAGAAGAAGTCTATTGGCAACCAATGCATTGCCTTTAAGATCCTCATAAAGAGCTGACTGCTGCATTTTGAATTAGCAGTAGTTACAGTTTTGAATCGTTTTCAAAAAAAGAGCCATGTAAAGCACATTACAGTAGTTTATGCAAAGTGTGATGAGGGCATGGGTTACTATCAGAAGGGGCATTTTAATTTAAATGTAGATCCTAAACCGATATTATTTGGAAAAATTCTTGAAGTCATCTAAACTTTAATTGTCTCTGTACTGAAACAGAAAGGTCTAATTTCCAGAAAAAATAATAAAACTACAACATGTTTATTTCAGTTAAAACAAACTATTCTCCTTTCTTCTCATGCCAATAATTGCCATTTCACATTCACATGCATTGAGCAAAATAAGAGACCTCATGACTTTGAAGGCAACAAAAAGAAAAACATTCAATTGACATAACTAGATCATCAGATTCTGATTTGACTTGGTATATTTATTTCCTATAGTATCACATGTGTTCTGACTTACTAGAATGAAATTGTTCATTCACTCTCATTGGAGGAACCATATTAAAAATGTAATACATGATCTTGTTTATATAAACTAAATCATGATTAATGTATACCATATGGGAGTATGTGCTATTACTAATGAATAGTTCCCTCTATGGCAACTGATAATAGGTTTGCAAAACAGACAAGTTGGCACTTACCAGAAGAATAGGCTAAAAGATCAAAATAGAATAATAGCCAACCGGCTAGCAACTTCAAAATAGAAACATTAGCAATTAGAATGAATACAGCTTTCAAATGAAGGTTCAAATGTGGCAGCTCTATTTGGATGGCTTTCTGAACAGATGACTGGGACGGCAATATTTATGACTGCTTCCCTCTTGGTCTACAATATGAAGCTAAAGCTGCGCTTCAACAAATAACTTTGTCAACATCTTGAAAAAAGCCATTAAAAGATTGAATGCTTGTCTTCCTGAAACTACTAACAAATCTAAGAAATTTAGAGGAAAATTAAATCAGATCAAAGAACTTCTATTACACAATCCAGAAAAAAGGATTCAAGGACACAAGCCACTGCTTTCCATCCACATATCCTTAATATACATACAAATGCCAAGACCCATTTATTTAGTAATGCTTAACTGAACTCATTAGTCCCTTTTGAAATATCTTTTAAAATGGAAATCTGTAGTAAATCTTTTCTGGATTATGCATGGCATAGTGTGTGCAATTCTTCATACTATTAAAACTGATTTTCCATTGGCTGAGTTTGTCTATTATTTTTATTACTCCTGCTAATAATAACAACAAATTTTGTTGTATATATGATATATAATTACAATAAAGTTCATTATTATTATTATTATTATTATATCTTTTTTATTGAGTAAACATGAAACTCAGTCATTGGACGTTTAAAATGTGTCACAAATAGCACTTTGACTGGTGCTAATGGTTGATAAGGGATGCTGCCAGCATCCTCCGTATCAACCAAATATCTTCTTAAAATATATGATATTCCGAATAGCACATTTTTTTGCAGTTCTGCTGGTGCTATTGCAAGAAGCTGCAATTTTTTGATGTATTTTATAAAATTCTTGGACACGGTACCAAGTGAAAATGGATATCACTGTTACATGTTACATAAATCGCTCCAAACTAGACTGCAGAAAATACGATTTCAGCAATAGAGTGGTCAATGCCTGGAATTCACTTGGGGCGGCTTACAAGATATATAAAAACAATGTAAACATCCAATCCAATTAATTTAACTAATTAATCTAAAAACCCAATAGCATTAAAATCAATCATTCCGATTCACACAACAAACATACATTACATTTCGTCGGCCAGGAGGCTGGGTCTAATGGCTCTAAGCCTGGCAGCATAAATGACTCTTTAGACTCTTGTGAAAGGTGGGGCAGTACGGATCTCGGGGGAGCTGATTCCAGAGGGCCAGAGCCCCGACAGAGAAAGCTCTTCCCCTAGGCCCCGCCAAGTGACATTGTCTAGTTGATGGGACCTGGTGAAAGACGACTTTGTGGGACCTAACCAGCCGCTGGGATTCATGTAGCAGGAAGTAGTCCCGCAAGTAATCTGATCCGATGCCATTGCTCTTTTGCTCTTCTATTATGTTGTTTCCAGGTATTGCTAGGTCCACTCTCCTGACTTTTTCATTTTTCTTATAAGAATTGTTAAGTCAGAAGCAAGTGCTTGATGGTTTGAATTCTATAAGTCCCAGAGAATTGTAGCATTTTCATTTCCTAGCTATCTGATTTGTGATCTTACCTGTTCTACTTGCCAGCAAGTGTTATTTCTTGTAGAAATTCTAATGTATCATGGTTGCTAATTTTTTGCTTAAAAAGTAGCGACAAAAACCTCACCTATCAGAAAAATTGTTTGAGGCCACTGAAACAACAACACAGTTATAGAGGCAACCCTGAAGAAAGTCCCAAGAGAAATAAATCCCATACTATTGGCAATGGCAAAAAGAAGGAAGAAGCAGCATCCATTAGCAGAAGAAATCAACAGGCCAAATTATTGAGAGCAGCAAGAGATATTACAACAACTGTGCCAAAACCATTGTAGCAGCAGCAATTGAAACCAACAGTGTCAGGACAGCAGGTGGCGTCCATTATAAGTTGATTTAATAGTGGTGAAGAAGAATGTGACAGGGCAGCTGATAGGAGCTGTGCTGCCCTGCACAGTCATGCAGAGCTCATCCTGCATGTACAATTTCTTGGAAAAGGTATGTGTGAGGTAGATAAGGCATTAAAAGATTAATTCCAGGGGAGTTAGCATTGCGTGTAGAGAATAGCACATTGGTGACATATAGAAGTGAGGTACTGTGACTGAGGATTTGGTATTAATTGTAGATAGAAGAGACTGACGTCACTGAGGTAGACACCAGCTCATAAAGTCTAAAAAGGCATCAGCTCAGCAACAAGTGGCAACCAAAATAGCCAGTCAATGTGGGAAGGTCTGTGACCGTTATTGGCTGATTGTTTCTGGCATAATTCCAAGAAAGGCAAAAATATTAAGACTAATTGTGGAAAGTTGCAGCATTTAATGGCACAATCCAACCAACCAGCCTGCCAACCAACCAACCAACCAACCAACCAACCAACCAACCAACCAACCAACCAACCAACAGCAATCAAGGAAGATGGAAGGAAGGGCAAGAGAAACCCCTGTATATCTCTCTAGTTTTATTATTTGGCACAAGCACCAGATTGTGAAAGTAATTGGCAAAGTAGTTTCAGCAAGAAAGAGTAAAGGAACTGTATTTATTACTCAGGGGTGAAATGCTTCCGGTTTGCTCGTGCCTGTCAGTCGTCGGAGAGCCAGTCACGAAGGGAGCGCAAGGCTCTGCTTACCTGCCCGGATGCTGCCATTTGGGTTCTTTTACCCTCTGCGCATATGCAAAGCATTATGTTCAAGCACAGAAGGTAAAAGAACACAAATGGTGGCGTCCAGATGGGTGGGCGGAGCCTCATGCTGCCTTTGCAACACTGATTGACAATCAATTTCACATGCTGTTGTGCACATTCAACTTTGTACAGAACAAAGTATTCAATGAGAATATTTCATTCATTCAGATCTAGGATGTGTTGAGTGTTCCCTTTATTTTTTTGAGCAGTATATGATCTAACTGAATCAGAAAAATTAATTTCAGGGTCATATTCAGATAAGACATCATCAGGGAGAATACAGCAATTTTTTTCAGTGGGAAAACAGACTTTCATACTGGAGAGAGAAAAAACCAAAATCAGAAAATCAGATTGAATCATCAAAACTAATCAGATGGTCCTGTAATGATTGGGATACTTTTGCATACATGTAAAAATATATTTTCTGAATTGATCTTAAAAATCTATATGGAATCAATATAACTTTATATCAAGTATCTACATACATTTTCCCAATCTATGTGAATTGTCTACTTTAATAAAATCAAATTGCTGGATCAAATCCATTATTCAAATACAACTACTAATGTCTTCATTTTTCTCTTTCTTGATCCACCCCAGTTGTATACTATATTTTAATTAACTTAATTAATTTCAAATATTCTTTTTTGGATGGCAGTTCAAATATTGGAAATACTGTATATTGTGAATATTGCAAATCACGTAATAAGTGAATATAAGTGAATATGTTGTTCTTTCTTCTTAAGTTGGCTTTATGCATTACTAGACTTGTTTCTCATGTTCTCAGAACAAAACCTCTTTAAACCTGTAATAAAATTTGTGGTTGACACCTGAATACTGGCAGTGCATAAAAGGTAATATTTTTACAATCTTTATGTAGCTCATGGCAAGCTTCTAATAAATAGCCAAAACAGCTTCAAACAGCTTCCATGAAACCAGTTCACTGATTCCAAAAGATCACTTGACTGGTAGTTTCAATTCTACTTTTCTTTTGATGTTCTCAGTAATTTTTATTTTTACAGTGCTGATAAAAATAATAGCTCACAAATTGTTTAGTCTTTTTTTGTTTAGGGGATAATACTTCTTATATTAATACTAACTAGATGGATGAAATGAGATGGAAATGCAAATTTCCAAGAAAGATTTCCAAATCAGTTACAAATAGATATGAGAAATAAATTGTTTTTGGCTTGTTTTAAATGAAACTCTCTCCTCCATTGTCAATATCATGACATTACAGGGAATGAAAGGGTGGGAAGGAATTAAAGTTACCTAAGAAAAACTGAACAGAGAATTTAGATACATTTGGTAATACAGTGATACCTCATCTTACAAACGCCTCGTCATACAAACTTTTCGAGATACAAACCCGGGGTTTAAGATTTTTTTGCCTCTTCTTACAAACTATTTTCACCTTACAAACCCACCGCCGCCGCTGGGATGCCCCACCTCCAGACTTCCATGTTTTTGTGATGCTGCAGGGGAATCCCAGCAGCGCAAAAATGGGTGCTTCATTGGCAACGGAAGTCCGGAGATGGGGTTTCCCAGCAAGGGGAGCCTCAGTGAAATCGCAGCATCGCAAAAACACAGAGGTCCGGAGGTGGGGTTTCAAGGATTTCGGTGTTTTTGCAATGCTGCAATTTCACTGATGCTCCCCTCACTGGGAAACCCCACCTCTGGACTTCCATTGCCAGCGAAGTGCTCTTTTTTGCAATGCTGGGATTCCCCTGCTGGGATTCTCCTGCAGCATTGCAAAAACACAGAAGTCCAGAGGTGGGTTTTCCCATGGAGGGGAGCCTCGGGGGTATCCTAGCAGCATAAAAATGGCTGGCAAAAGGGGTGAATTTTGGGCTTGCATGCATTAATCGCTTTTCCATTGATTCCTATGGGAAACATTGTTTCATCTTACAAACTTTTTACCTTACAAACCTCGTCCCGGAACCAATTAAGTTCATAAGAAGAGATATCACTGTACTTATAATTGCTGCTTTCCACAGGCTATTCATAATGTTAAAGATGGAAGAATAGCTAACTAAGTTATGTTCCAATAGAAGAAGAAAAAGGTAGAACTAGTATAGTTGAATGAAACAACAATACAGTCATACCTCGTCTTACGAACCTAATTGGTTCCAGGGGGAGGTTCGTAAGACGAAAGGTTCGTAAGACGAAACATTGTTTCCTATAGGAAACAAGTCAATTAATCCGTGCAACCAAAAAAAACCCCCGCAAAAAAACCACTGCCGCCCGGCTGTCACCTTTTAAAACAGCCTGGGGGCTTCTCAGCGACCTCCCAATCGCCGAACGCCAAACCCGAACTTCCGGGTTCGGCGTTCGGGAGACCGCCGAGAAGCCCCCAGGCTGTTTTAAAAGGTGACAGCCGGGCGGTGGGGCTTCCCAGCAGCCTCCAAATGCCGAATGCGGAAGTTCGGGTTTGGCGTTCGGCTTTGGGAGGCTGCTGGGAAGCTGCCCGGCTGTTTTAAAAGGTGACAGCCGGGCTAGGGGGCTTCCCAGCAGCCTCCCGAACCCCGAACTTTTGCCAAACTTCTGGGTTCGGGGTATTGCTGGGAAGCCCCCCAGCCCGGCTGTCACCTTTTAAAACAGCCGCGCGGCTTCCCAGCAGCCTCCGAACGCCGAACGTGGAAGTTTGGGTTTGGCGTTTGGCTTCGGGAAGCTGCTGGGAAGCCGCCCGGCTGTTTTAAAAGATTACAGCCGGGCTGGGGGGCTTCCCAGAAGCCTCCCGAACCCCGAACTTTTGCTGAACTTCCGGGTTCGGGGTTCGGGAGGTTGCTGGGAAGCCCCCCAGCCCAGCTGTCACCTTTTAAAACAGCCACGCGGCTTCCCAGAAGCCTCCGAACGTGGAAGTTCGGGTTTGGCATTTGGCTTCGGGAAGCTGCTGGGAAGCCGCCCGGTTCCACGGGGAGGTTCTATGAATAGCCATAGAACTTTATTAAAATGTGGCTAATCACTCAATCCACTATAGTACAATTCACACAAACTATGAAAAGGATAACATTATCCTACTTGAAAAATATTTCAGAAACCAATAGACTAATTCAGTGATGGCCAACCTATGGCAGGGGTATCAAAAGTGGCATGCAGAGCCATCTCTCTGGGCACACCAACTGTCATCCGTTGCTCTTCCAGGTTCCAGCTAGTCTTCATGCACGCAGAAGTACCAGAAACTGGAAAGAGAACTTCCCTGATGCTCACCAGAAATCAGAAGACCAGGTGACCAGCACGCATGCACTCAATGGATATGGGAAGCTTCCTGGCATGCTGGGTGTTTTTACGGTGTCTGGTGCTCATGCGTATGAATCAGGGAGCTGCTCTTCTGGTCTCCCCCCTCCCTGCGCTCATGTTCCGGTTTTAGCACCCGGTGCCAAAAGGTTCACCAACACTGGATTAATTCAACAACATGGCATCACTGTAGCACTATGGCACACAAACTAATCAAGGTCTTGCAGATCATCTCTAATAAATAAAAAAACCACTAGGAAAAAAAGCAGGAGCCATCTACACCATATAGTGCTGCGCCATGCAACAGTCACTATATAGGACAACCAGAGATAAGACTAGCAGAACACATCAATGAGTACCAACTAGCAGTCAGAAACCTTAACCATAGATTAAGCCAAGTCCCAAAACATTAGAGAATTCCTAGAAGCCTGACAAATCAATAGATAACCTGGAGATAAATCACCATTTACATACAATTCAAAAGAGATAATGCAAAAGTGAAGAAGGGAGCAAAAAGAAAGAAGTGCTATCTGTGAATACAAGATTCCATAAAAACAAATTATACACATTCAGAGAAAGAGAAAGAAAGAGAAATGTGGAGGGAAGGGGAGAGAAGGAACAGAAACCTAAATAAGACAGGTATGATCATTAACATTATCATTATCATTTATTAGATTTGCATGCTGCCCTTCTCCAAAAACTCGGAGAGGCATGAGGAGACTGCTGTAATATTGGAAATAAAGCATGGCATCCAAAAACAGAAATTTAAGAAAGTGAAGGAAAATCTGTGAAATTACTCACAGAAAGACAGAAAACTAACACAATGGAGGTGGTAGACTATATGCAAGATATATTGGACTGCTGGTAGTATGGACTGCTAATACAGAAATGTTTAAGACTAATTTACAAATATGTGCTTCAGTATTTGGATAAAAGTTTAGATAAGTCTTTAGAGTCACCTGATCAGTGATAAGGGCAGTATATAAATTTAATAAATAAATAAATAAATAAATAAAGTGTTATACCTATATATTAAAATATTGAAAATTTTAAGATGTAATAATTGTTGGACAATTATTATTATTATTATTATTATTATTATTATTATTATTATTATTATTATTATATATTAGATTTGTATGCCGCCCCTCTCTGTAGACTCGGGGCGGCTCACAACAGTGATATATTTAATATAACAATAAGTACCATCTAGGCAATATCTATAATAGTATAGTATAAATACATGGAGAGATATATGGACCAAAATGAAGAATAACATTAAGATTAAAGAAGAGATTATATATAATATTTTTTATGTTGAAACTTTTGGCTTTAAACATTTTATCTATAGTAGTAAAATTGCATCCACTTCTCAAGATATAATCTTTATACCTTATGTGGAGTTTGAATATTAACATTCGTAGATGTTTATGTGTCTGCAGTTGTACTCATGCAAACCAAAAACTTCATGATGGTATAACTGCAATCCTAAATTGTATTAATTCCCTTTCCATAGTAACAATGTTCAGATATGGCAAAATAGGATATACCAGAAATCAGCAGAAGAAAGTTTTCTGAAAATCACTCTGCTTTATCATTTTCTCAGAACAGGTGTATTCTATTGCTCAGTTGGCACAAGCCAAAGATAAGGACATTGAAAGAATATGAGATACTATACATGCAGCCATTTTGTCTACTGCAGATTCTCAAAGTGCAGTGCCTCAGCGGATTTACACACACACACATATATGAGTCTGCGGAGAGGGGCGGCATACAAATCTAATAAATACTAATACTAATACACACACGAAGAATCATCTCCAGGATGAGGCAAAGCAGCTATTAGTTCTTTCTAACATAAAACCATTATTATAAACAATTTGTTGAGTTTCAAAGATTCATGGCACAATGGATAAAAACAGTCTGGATAAAGAAATCATTACAACTAATGGTGCTATTAATCATGTTTATTATTGATGAGAGAAAAAGAGAGAGAATACACATCAGCATCTATTATTCCCTTCCATGCTAACTGAGCACATTCTATACCTTCAGAGATGACACACACATCCAGAAGTCTTCTATAATGAGTACAGTCCAGCCGTTAAGTTATACAGAGAACTCAATTGGTGAGGACTTTATTTGGTCCGGATCCCACCAATGCCACTCAATGAAATCAGCCTAATAGAGATATCATTGTGCAATGCCAATTTTTTCTTGCTGCAGATGCCCAAGTTAAATGTATTGCTGCCATGATGGCATTACAGTGCTGCGGAGGGTGTTATATCTGACCAGCATTCTGGATAACATTATGATTGAACATCCTAGGATGATTATTTTACTATGGGATCTGTGCTAAATGACTTGCTCCATTAAATCACATAGAATAAAGGAAGCTGCAGATCATGGTTCTCAATCTTTTGGACACCATGAAGATAAATTTTTCCACATATGGGAGGAGGTGTGCTTTTGCATGCTGCTTGCAATCTGTCCATCTTAGGGGGGGGGATTTTGATCCCCTCAGAGAGGGTCCACAACTTATTATTTTTTTGTTTGTTTATTTCTTAGATTTCTATGCCGCCCTTCTCTGTAGACTCAAGGTGGCTCCCAACAGAGGTAAATACAAAAGGCACGTAAGAAATCTAATATTAAAAAATATACTCTAAAACCCTGATTCCTAAAAAACAATCATCCACAACTTGGGAGACCTCCTTGATCCACAACTAGGCTAGAGCAACATCTCTCAGCTGTGGCTAGGGGAACTTTCACACAGGTCCTCCTGGTGCACCAGTTGCAGCCCTATTTGAATAGAGAGTCTCTTCTCACAGTCACTCATGTCCTCATCACCTCAAGGTTTAATTACTGCAATGCACTCTACATGGGGCTACCTTTAAAGAACATTTGGATACTTTAATTGTTCCAGAATGCAGCCACACGAACTGTTATGGTTTTACCCAGATACACCCATATACTGTATCTCCATCACTCTGTGAGCTGCAGTGGCTTCCGATCGGTCTCCGAACGCAAATTAAAGTGTCGATTATTACCTATAAAGCCCTACATGGCTTAGGACCAGATTATTTATGGAACCATCTTCTGCTTAACATGTCCCAAAAACCGATTAGATCCCACAGAGTTGGCCTTCTCCAGGTCCCATCAGCCAAGCAGTGCCGGCTGGTGGGACCATGGGGAAGGGCCTTCTCTGTGGAGGCTCTGGTCCTCTGGAACCAACTCCCTCCAGATATTCGCACTGCTCCTACCCTCCTGGCCTTTCAAAAGGCTTTAAAAACTTGGCTTTGCCAGCAGACCTGGGGTCATTGCCCAATAACACTCTGCTCCGGCCAGTAGTATGCTAGTAGTAATAGATGACTGATAGATGAATGTTTTTTTAAAAATATTTGGCGTTTAAATTTTTTATCTTTGATTTATGTCTGTACGCTGCCCTGAGTCCAGTAGAAGGGCAGCCTATATAAATTTAAGTAATAAATAAATAAATGATTTTCACAGTTATGATCTTTTCAGCATTCCATGATCACATGATCAAAATTCAGATGCTTAGTAACTGGCTCAATTACTGTTAGTGTGTACTAAGGTCATGTGATCATCTTTTGTCACCTTCTGACAAGCAAAATCAATGGAGAAGCCTGATTCACTTAACAACCAAGTTACTAACTTGGGCCCAAAATATAGGACTCATTTATCAATTGTAGTGTTTTACTTAACAACTGAGGCAACAAAGATCATAAACAGGGCAAAATTCACTTAAATGTCTCACTTAACTACAGAAATGTTGGACTCAATTTTGGTTGTAAGTTGGAGACCACCTGAAGTAGCTGAGAATGGAAACATTAAGCTTATAAAAGGATTTTGTACTGTAGGAAACAAACAGATCTAAGGAATTAGATGGAATGTACAATGTTAGACAGATAGCAATGTAGCCTTTTGATGCTGGTGCTAATGCAAATATCACACGCATTTGACAATTAGGTTACTTTAGATTTTGTTTAAAAAGTCTGGTTCCATCTTTCTGCTATGTATGATGGTTAATAAATGAAAAATACACTGCAGTATAACTGTACTAGAGAGATATAAATTTTTTATTGCTATATTTAAATCTCACACAGAAGAAAACTGACCCATTTGAGATACAAGCAAATAAGTATAAAAACTGCATACATTAATCATGTTAGATATATATAAGTAGCTGTTCACCTGTTACAATTCAAGTTTTCCATATTTTTAAAAACAATATGTTTGCAAAATAAAATTATACAATATTTTCAAATATTTAGTAATTATATAATTATCAAAAATGATATTGCTAATACGATCTGTCCTTTATCTCAAAGGATCTAATTTCTAATAACCAAGGTCTTGGTTAATGCTATGAAAATTTTAATAGAAGTAAAGTGGTACCTCTATTTAAGAACTTAATGTGTTCTGTGACCAGCTTTTTAAGTAGAAAAGTTTGTAAGTAGAAGCAATTTTTCCCATAGTAATTAATGTAAAAGGAAATAATGCGTGCAAACCCATTAGGAAAGAAATAAAAGCTCGGAATTTGGGTGGCAGGAGGAAGAGGAGGAGGAAGACAGTCGCTGCCGAGGAAAGAAGATGAGATGAGGAAAATCCCAAACCCCCAAAATTTTAAGGCTTTAAAAAAAAAGGGGGACTCTGAGGCAGCGAGGAGGAGCAGGTGCCTCCCATACACCCGGCGTGAGGCTGCACCAGAGAGAAACCTAGGCGGGCAAGAGGCGGGAACCTCCCGTTCCTTTGACCGAAAGGCGGCGGCTGCTGCTGCTGCTGCTACCTGCTTCTTCTTCCTTCCCATGCTGACGGGCTCCCCTCTCCTCTCATTCACTCGCTTTGTATCCAGCACGTTTCCTTCACTGTGGTAACTCCTCAGTTTGGCTGAAGCCGAGTTGATCCGGCTGGGGCGAAGTGCCCCCTTTTGCCTTTCCATGCCCAGACACTCCGGGAGGCAATCTCGTGCCGGGTGTATGGGATGCAGCACGAGGGAGTCACCACAGCGAAGTGGTTTATTCCCTCTCCAGGCCCCCAGAGAAAGGAAAACGCTCCATTCGCTCTGGGCTGCCCAGAATGAAGGGAGTGTTTCTTTTCTCTGGGTGCTGGCAGAGGTTTATTCCCTCTTCAAGTGCCCAGAGAAAGGAAAATGCTTTATTTGCTATGTATTGCCAAAGCTTCCTTAAGCGCCACTGAAAAGCTCCTCTGACAGCCCAGAAAAGCCCGAGATGGCCAGGATTAAAAGGGGAATGGCAGGAAACTGGCCAGGCCTTCATGTGGCTCTCAAATTTCCTGGGAAATTTTTCTGGGCTCGGGTTCTTAAGTAGAAAATGATTCTTAAGAAGAGGCAAAAAAATCTTGAATACCCTGTTCTTATCTAAGTAGAGGTGTTCTTAGGTAGAGGTACCACTGTATTTGCTGTTCTTAAATAAATTGTACACAATAGTACACTGAGGTACCACCTCTCTTAACTAATACAGATTGACTATTTCATGTCCCCCTGGCCTCCTGATCAGGAATGGCAAATCCAATTAATAAATAATAAATAAATAATGGTATAGTTAGATATTGTACCATCCCAAAAAGTTTTAGAAAACAATCAGAGAGCACAGACATTATAAGCCCAGTTTAGCTTTTACTAATAAAGGTGTTAATGGTAGTGCTAGCTATCTCAAAAGAACTGATGTTCCATAAGATCTTTTCAAAATGTTTTGACAATCATTTTTAATATTTAGTCCAGACAGCTTCTACATTAATTTGCATGGTTCTGTACTAACATAGTAACATGCAATTCTGAGTCATCACTGTCTTAAACATTTATACTTAGATTCATAATTTATGATTTGTAATGCTAAGTTCACTGACATCATCATCATTATTATTATTATTATTATTATTATTATTATTATTATTATTTACTTTGAATGTCTGAATACATTAATATACTGGCTGATAATGTATGGATATTTTTCTCTGGATGATACAGAACATAGTGAACTGTTTATCTAATAGGTGCAATTAGACTTAATAGAATTTTATGTCCAGCCCACAACTAAACAAACTCTTCTAAATTGACTGCCTAAAATTGCTGAACAGCTCTGACTCACAGTTTCATCATCACTGGGTTTTACAGAACTCAAGTGTCTGATATAACTGTCCTTTTAAACTTACAAAAATACATTCTGCAATTTTTATGAATGCTGACAGATTTGCTTTGGTTTGTTTACATGAACATTGTTCTTATATATTTTGAAAGTGTGATCCAAAATGTTAAGCAGCTGTAACAGCCTGAGATTAACTTGAAATCTGATGCATTTATTTGTTTTGCCTTATATTCATATCACAGCCGTACTTCACTCACTAGCTTAGATATGTCAACCTAAGGATTACAATTGTTTACTGTGCGCCTGAATCCTACTCATCCAATTATATATTTATGGGGACATCATTTCCCTAAGAAATCTAAGTAACACCCCCCCTCCTTCCCCACACAAAACATGTAAGTAACCTTTATATTTCACACTATAGAATAGAATAGATTTTTTTTATTGGCCAAATCTGATTGGATATACTTGTTCAATTGCATCTGATTATATTATGTTATTTAATTATATATTATATAATTTCATTTTATTTGTATATCAACCAATCAGGTGACTTTGAGAAGTTTATGCACAGTATTGCCTTCCCACTTAAGCTGCTTGGCACTAAGACAAGATTTTTCAAAATGACCATCAGAGCATGAGTATTTCTTATAGTATTATTAACAAGTTCTGATGTTAAGGAGTTCTACTCCTCCCTCTCCACCTGGAAAGAAATCTCATCCAAATGCAAAACACAAGAAGAGGAGTTTCAGTTTCGCTTTTGCTTTCATAGTAGCAAGCAGCTTTACTACAGAGCAGTTGAATTAAGCTATCTCCTATCTTCTTCTTGTTCACACAGCAAAGACTGTTTGAGTTTCCAAACACCCCTCAACTTCTCACACACTAACAGGACACTAGACAGATGAATACCAATGGATGCTAGTAGGCAGAGACAGATTCTCCTCTCCCTATTTTCCTCCTCAGTTCAGATGAATCTTTTCCTTCCACTGTAAAACCAGTTAAAGGGAAAAGAGCAAAAAAACACAGGAAAAGATTTACAGAAATGATTACGAAAACACAAGTAAGGGAAGCTGCCTGTTTCTCCCATGGCCAGTTCTATGTGACATGCTCCAAAGTCAGTTCACCTGACAGCCTGGTCATCCTCTAACCAGCCAGCAAAACCAGGAATATTGTTTACAAGAGGTCCTGAGCAATTCAAGGACGAATTGAAAGTCTATGCTATGCAAATAATGCCTTTATCTATAACAGAAACTTAGCTTACCATCTCTAATAAAATAATACAGTCCTTTTTTTAGCTACTCATTAATTTTCAAACTTTAAGTGCCAATTTATCAAGTCCCATCACCTAGTTTCCTAGCAAAGCATGGGTATCAGCTAGTTTTATATATTTGTCCAAGCTATAGATACTTAATTGTTTTAATCTTTCCTCATAGGATGCTCTAATTTATTGTCATTTTGAAAACCATTTTCTGCTTTTTTTCAGTTTTAAGATTCTTTGAGAAGTGTACCAAGTGTAGCTAAATTGTAAAACGGGGGGGGGGGGGGTTTCAATGTATTTTTCCAATATTCCTTTTCATTATTTAGGACCCATCAAAAAGTTGATTTTCCCAACCCAAAAACAAAAATCAATTTTGAAGGTGGACTAGATTTGCCATATTTTTCAGAGTATAAGACACAAGGGAGGAAAATAGAGGAAAAAAATCATGGTTAGCATCCTTACTTTGGTCAGCATCAGCACATTATCTTATCCCCTGGTTAGGACTTTAAAAAAGCCTTATTCAGAGAGAGTAACAATGAAAGAGCTTGCAAGCCAGTAAGAGCTGGGAACATTGTTACCACCTGGTTAGGGCTGGAAATAAACATATTTGGAGCAAGTAGAACCATGAAAAAAAGCCTGCAAAGACTTAGGGCTTGGAAAACATTATTCACAAAGAATGACAATAAAAGAGTCTGCAAGGTAATAGCTGGGAAGATTGTTAGCACCTAGTTAGGGCTGGAAAAAAAGCTTCAAAAAAAAAAAAGCTACATTCAGAGTATAAGACGCACCTAAATGTTCAGCCTTCTTTTAAGGAGGAAAAAGGTGTGCCTTGTATTCCAAAAAATACATTAGCTGCTGTAGAAAAAACAATCCAGGAAAAATATCCCGATGAATCATTATTATTCAGGCAGTTCCACAGTACATTAGAATATTGCTGACTGTAGATCTTAAGCATGTTAAAGTCTCCACTCTGCTTCTTAATGTCTTTGTACATATCCATGAATTTTAACACAAAGCAAATTTGACAAAATTAAAATATAGAAATAAATAAGAGGAAAAAGAAAAATAAGATTGGAATTTTAATTTTCCCTTTTTACCCATCTACAAATTTACCATGTTTATAAACATTTGAACCCCTTAAAAGACAGACGGTAGATGTTTAAATTTGTTGTGTTGTATAATATACGCTTGGTGTGAGAAACATTCTTGTTTAAATTTGATTATTATTCGTTTTTCAAATTTAAGAACAAACCATTTCCCTCACAGGAGAACTGTATACAATAAAATATTTAAAGTGCAAAAAATAATATATAAACTTCAGTTATGAATATATCCTTTAATTTTGAAATTGTTGCAAGTTTAAGTTCCTAATCACATATTTTAGAAATTAAATTATTCTTCCATGATTGGGCAAAATTTATTCTTGCTCCTGATTATTTTACTTGCAAAGTAGGCTCTAAACTGGCATTAATTCAAGTATCCTTTCCATTTAATCCAAAATGTGGGTTATAAGTAAGTATTAGGCTTATATACCACCATTATTTCAGGGTAATGAAAGTATAACTGGCCCGAAGTCAGCTAGTTAGTTTTCATGACTAAGATTGGACTTACAGCAATGGCTGTAAGGTCCATTTTTCCCTGTTGTAGTTTAAGATCTTACTACACTACTCTCAAGCTACCAGCTGGTTTGTGGATCAACAATACCAATTAAAAATACTTGGAAGGCTTATTAAGTCACCAAATTAATGCAATTGTAATAGTTCAGTAATTTATTTATTTTTACGCCATCTTAGTGTACCCATATAAATTTTTTCGTGTAATTCCTGCAAATTCCTGTAAAAGATAATCGAAAATTGATTTTGGAAATTTTAAGCTAAAAGCCATTTCCAGGATTTCTGCATTGTTTCTTTTCTCATTTCATATATATTTTAAATGTAGCATTACAATTGGAAGTAGGTCTGAACAAGAGTGACTTTTAGTCATGTCTTAAATTGAACTTCTTTAAAGTCTTAGCACATCCCGTCTTGATAGTGATCAGTTCAACTAGCACAGAAATATACAACCAAAAGAGGCTTCATATAGATTTTCACAAAGCAACAATGACTTTTTCTTCCATAAGTTTGTGACAGTCACTTAGATTTGGCCAAAATAAGAGATGTCACTTAACCCAGTTAATTTTTTTAATCTTTCACAACAAACCAGATACCTTATCTACTTCATGGTTCGTAGAGGCAGCATATTTCTATTAATTCACTACATTTCACTATCAATTATCTTAGAAGGGGAATATGTTATCCTATGAAGATCTAGATTTATCCTTGTGGGATAGGAAAACCGAATCCTTTAATAAAAGTTTAATTGAGTGGTTTATTTTATGAAAACGTTTGAGCTACCTATTATTACTGCTGAGTAACACATTGGTTAGAAATTATCTATTTTAGGTCTTTTGGCAAAGCAACATTCAGTTGCTGCTCTTAGTGTAGCCAAAATTTGTTTTGTTTGTGGAAGCAAACAACACTTTGGGTTGAACCAAGAATTTTGTATGACAGATTATTATTATTATTTATTAGATTTGTATGCCGCCCCTCTCCGTAGACTCCGTAGATTTAGATATGACCGTGTTTGCTTTGCTATGTCACATCTTGTCTTCAGTCTATTATTCTAAGACAGCAATAAATATTGCTACTACACTATAAAATGTCTATGCATAACCATACCAATGAAATTTAGATAGCTTTTAGGCCAATATGTATTTATTTCAACTGTTTACCTCTCACCTGTGAAGATAACAAACCTCCTAGCAGGAATATAAAAATTATAAATAAGTATACTACATGGAAATTTTCTATTAGTCACATAACAGTAGATATTAGCGTAGGGTGGGGTAAGAATCTGTCATTCCTAGAAACTAAGCGGGGCTTTTCCAGTAGTTATACTTTGAATTCCTAGTTCCTCTTTAGGGAATCTTTCCCATGGAGCAGTTTGTGGTAATTGCCCTGTGAAGTGGCATCCTTCCCACAGAATAGTTTCTGGTAATGGGCCTTTGGGATGGGAGGAAATGTCCAACTGAGAAACCTTTATAGTGTGTGTGGGGTTTTTTTACTGTCTTCTGGGTCTTCTAACAGATAAGTACACTTCTTCATTAAAGTGCCCTTTATACCTCACTAATATTTAATGCTTTAATAACTTTAATAATATTAATATAGATAATTAGGCAGTTTGCAAGGAATCTATGATCTGTAATGGGTTCATGATTATTTTTGTTATACTTAAAACAGTAGGTTCATCCAGGGATACAGCCATTCACTTATGTAATTAAGTTTAGAGCTAATACACTATGTATCAAGCATTTTAATAGCACTATGTTTTGCCAAGAGCTGCCAGTTTTGGGGATTAAAAAATGCTCCTTTCTTAAAATTTTAATTTCAATAATTAAATTTTTGGGATTAATTAAACTTTTCAGATCCTCTTGTTTAAAAGGACCTGACAATCATGAAAACATAAATACCTAACCCATGTTTTTATAAATTTTAAAAGTGACCCCAATAATGAAGCAACAGGAAATGATTTTGTGACATATTTGCCAAAATAACTCATAGAAGAAGGGGATCAGTTTTGTGTAATAGTTTTTGATTTAAAAATATACAAGAAAGTTAGCTGCCTTTGTATCAGTCAATCATCTATGTCATAATGCATTCTACAAATGTGTACCTACACCATTCTATATTTAATGTATCTCATATGAAATGTACTCTGTATACATGGATTTAATTCTAGCTGTCAGATTTTTAAAAGTTTATACTGCATTAAATTCTCCTCTAGAACACCTTTCAAGACTTGCTTGGGGAAATACCAAGACAGCAAGCTATTTTCTAGAATTAAACATATCTAGGAAAGATTTTTAATATAGTGGCCAAACAACTACTTGATTATCAGATACCTTATCTACTTCATGGTTCGTAGAGGCAGCATATTTCTATTAATTCACTACATTTCACTATCAATTATCTTAGAAGGGGAATATGTTATCCTATGAAGATCTAGATTTATCCTTGTGGGATAGGAAAACCGAATCCTTTAATAAAAGTTTAATTGAGTGGTTTATTTTATGAAAACGTTTGAGCTACCTATTATTACTGCTGAGTAACACATTGGTTAGAAATTATCTATTTTAGGTCTTTTGGCAAAGCAACATTCAGTTGCTGCTCTTAGTGTAGCCAAAATTTGTTTTGTTTGTGGAAGCAAACAACACTTTGGGTTGAACCAAGAATTTTGTATGACAGATTATTATTATTATTTATTAGATTTGTATGCCGCCCCTCTCCGTAGACTCCGTAGATTTAGATATGACCGTGTTTGCTTTGCTATGTCACATCTTGTCTTCAGTCTATTATTCTAAGACAGCAATAAATATTGCTACTACACTATAAAATGTCTATGCATAACCATACCAATGAAATTTAGATAGCTTTTAGGCCAATATGTATTTATTTCAACTGTTTACCTCTCACCTGTGAAGATAACAAACCTCCTAGCAGGAATATAAAAATTATAAATAAGTATACTACATGGAAATTTTCTATTAGTCACATAACAGTAGATATTAGCGTAGGGTGGGGTAAGAATCTGTCATTCCTAGAAACTAAGCGGGGCTTTTCCAGTAGTTATACTTTGAATTCCTAGTTCCTCTTTAGGGAATCTTTCCCATGGAGCAGTTTGTGGTAATTGCCCTGTGAAGTGGCATCCTTCCCACAGAATAGTTTCTGGTAATGGGCCTTTGGGATGGGAGGAAATGTCCAACTGAGAAACCTTTATAGTGTGTGTGGGGTTTTTTTACTGTCTTCTGGGTCTTCTAACAGATAAGTACACTTCTTCATTAAAGTGCCCTTTATACCTCACTAATATTTAATGCTTTAATAACTTTAATAATATTAATATAGATAATTAGGCAGTTTGCAAGGAATCTATGATCTGTAATGGGTTCATGATTATTTTTGTTATACTTAAAACAGTAGGTTCATCCAGGGATACAGCCATTCACTTATGTAATTAAGTTTAGAGCTAATACACTATGTATCAAGCATTTTAATAGCACTATGTTTTGCCAAGAGCTGCCAGTTTTGGGGATTAAAAAATGCTCCTTTCTTAAAATTTTAATTTCAATAATTAAATTTTTGGGATTAATTAAACTTTTCAGATCCTCTTGTTTAAAAGGACCTGACAATCATGAAAACATAAATACCTAACCCATGTTTTTATAAATTTTAAAAGTGACCCCAATAATGAAGCAACAGGAAATGATTTTGTGACATATTTGCCAAAATAACTCATAGAAGAAGGGGATCAGTTTTGTGTAATAGTTTTTGATTTAAAAATATACAAGAAAGTTAGCTGCCTTTGTATCAGTCAATCATCTATGTCATAATGCATTCTACAAATGTGTACCTACACCATTCTATATTTAATGTATCTCATATGAAATGTACTCTGTATACATGGATTTAATTCTAGCTGTCAGATTTTTAAAAGTTTATACTGCATTAAATTCTCCTCTAGAACACCTTTCAAGACTTGCTTGGGGAAATACCAAGACAGCAAGCTATTTTCTAGAATTAAACATATCTAGGAAAGATTTTTAATATAGTGGCCAAACAACTACTTGATTATCAGATACCTTATCTACTTCATGGTTCGTAGAGGCAGCATATTTCTATTAATTCACTACATTTCACTATCAATTATCTTAGAAGGGGAATATGTTATCCTATGAAGATCTAGATTTATCCTTGTGGGATAGGAAAACCGAATCCTTTAATAAAAGTTTAATTGAGTGGTTTATTTTATGAAAACGTTTGAGCTACCTATTATTACTGCTGAGTAACACATTGGTTAGAAATTATCTATTTTAGGTCTTTTGGCAAAGCAACATTCAGTTGCTGCTCTTAGTGTAGCCAAAATTTGTTTTGTTTGTGGAAGCAAACAACACTTTGGGTTGAACCAAGAATTTTGTATGACAGATTATTATTATTATTTATTAGATTTGTATGCCGCCCCTCTCCGTAGACTCCGTAGATTTAGATATGACCGTGTTTGCTTTGCTATGTCACATCTTGTCTTCAGTCTATTATTCTAAGACAGCAATAAATATTGCTACTACACTATAAAATGTCTATGCATAACCATACCAATGAAATTTAGATAGCTTTTAGGCCAATATGTATTTATTTCAACTGTTTACCTCTCACCTGTGAAGATAACAAACCTCCTAGCAGGAATATAAAAATTATAAATAAGTATACTACATGGAAATTTTCTATTAGTCACATAACAGTAGATATTAGCGTAGGGTGGGGTAAGAATCTGTCATTCCTAGAAACTAAGCGGGGCTTTTCCAGTAGTTATACTTTGAATTCCTAGTTCCTCTTTAGGGAATCTTTCCCATGGAGCAGTTTGTGGTAATTGCCCTGTGAAGTGGCATCCTTCCCACAGAATAGTTTCTGGTAATGGGCCTTTGGGATGGGAGGAAATGTCCAACTGAGAAACCTTTATAGTGTGTGTGGGGTTTTTTTACTGTCTTCTGGGTCTTCTAACAGATAAGTACACTTCTTCATTAAAGTGCCCTTTATACCTCACTAATATTTAATGCTTTAATAACTTTAATAATATTAATATAGATAATTAGGCAGTTTGCAAGGAATCTATGATCTGTAATGGGTTCATGATTATTTTTGTTATACTTAAAACAGTAGGTTCATCCAGGGATACAGCCATTCACTTATGTAATTAAGTTTAGAGCTAATACACTATGTATCAAGCATTTTAATAGCACTATGTTTTGCCAAGAGCTGCCAGTTTTGGGGATTAAAAAATGCTCCTTTCTTAAAATTTTAATTTCAATAATTAAATTTTTGGGATTAATTAAACTTTTCAGATCCTCTTGTTTAAAAGGACCTGACAATCATGAAAACATAAATACCTAACCCATGTTTTTATAAATTTTAAAAGTGACCCCAATAATGAAGCAACAGGAAATGATTTTGTGACATATTTGCCAAAATAACTCATAGAAGAAGGGGATCAGTTTTGTGTAATAGTTTTTGATTTAAAAATATACAAGAAAGTTAGCTGCCTTTGTATCAGTCAATCATCTATGTCATAATGCATTCTACAAATGTGTACCTACACCATTCTATATTTAATGTATCTCATATGAAATGTACTCTGTATACATGGATTTAATTCTAGCTGTCAGATTTTTAAAAGTTTATACTGCATTAAATTCTCCTCTAGAACACCTTTCAAGACTTGCTTGGGGAAATACCAAGACAGCAAGCTATTTTCTAGAATTAAACATATCTAGGAAAGATTTTTAATATAGTGGCCAAACAACTACTTGATTATCATTACATAATTTACTGATGGGTATATTTTATGCTTTCATTAGGATTTCATTTTCAGCAATGTATTCAATAAAAACCATTTTGCTGATCTTTTTGAGAACATTTTATGCATAGATATATTAATTATCAGAAATTATACTTTACTGAATGACAAAGTGATGGATTGGGTGAATATTAGGACGAGTTGATTGGAATACTATATGTTGCAAATACGAAACAATAACAAGATTAAGCATGAAAGTTGGTAACGAAAGAATTAAGTCCCCATTATTTCAGTAGTCAAGTCTAAATAATTTGACATAGTAAGAAATTTCATATTGTGAAATACTATGCTACACTCTGAATTAAAAATGAAATGTCACAATTTAATATTTTACTTGTACAATAAATACATATATTTTTAGCAGTGAAGTAGTACCATTACCATTCCATAGTATTTTAACAGGTTTTTATCAGTTCCTTGAGCAGAAGTCATTGTTCAAGGCTATTCTAATGGATTCTTTATGAATTAGGGAGTAAATTAGATGGATTCTAAGATCTCACTAATAAGATCAGTAAAGTTGGAAGAAATCTATTTTGGTAAATATGACCTTGCTTATTTGGAAGCCTGATAAGCATTACAATGGTTCTTTCCCTACAGAATCTAGCCTTAAATAAGCCACATTGATTTCATTAACCCAGCAGTCATCAGAAGAATAAGGCTATTACACTGTCACTAATGTTTCTTTCCTTACTATCAGTTGTTTATCAATTCATATCAAACTTTGACTTGTCCCCGCCTCTCAATTTTGAGCTCAAGAGAGTCATTACTCCTGCCTCCCTTCAAACATAAAGTTCTACCCTGGCTGAAAAATTAGAATTTTATACTATCATCACAGTTTTCATGGAAATTTTATATGCAGAAATAAGAAACTTTGACGGCCCAGCTATTTGCATCAAAGGTGAAAATGTTTTGCAGAACAGATAAAATGACAGCATATGTACTGATTTCTTATTTGGAGGGGGAGAAGCAGCAATTCCTTGTTAAAGTTAAAATATTCAAGAGCAGTCATAACTCAGAAGGACATTGAAATATGCTTTTTGTAAATTTCTATTAGTCAACCGGCAAAAGTGCTGATCAGGTTAATATTTTTCCTGTTCACTTGCAGTATTCTGAGGGCAGTGGGAAGGAAGCCGAAGACATTCAAAAACTTTACAGATTGAAGCAGTACTATTCAAGTTCCTTGGTACATGAACTTTGAAAATTTCAGTGGATATTACAGTGTTGGGATATTCCATATGCCATAGTTTGTAAAAAAACAACAACACCTTCTTTCATAACCATAAGAAGCCAATTAACATAATAGTTTTATTACAGTGTATTTCAAATATACAAGTTAACTCTCTAATAAACCCATGAAAGAAGGAATCTAATCTATTATCGGTGGGAGAGATGCGAATCTCTGGGGGAGTTGGTTCCAGAGGACTGGGCCACCACAAAGAAGCCCCTTCCCCAGTTGGTCCCACCAGTTAAAAGGTAGAGAGGGAAACAATATCTATTGAAAGAAAAGAAACAATCTATTGAAAGAAAAGAAACAGAAGACATAAGATATATAAAATTAGGAAAAAAGGCAAATCTAAGTTAAAAGACAGGGATATAAGGATACTCAGAAATTCAGTACAAAATGGAATGTTAGGGAGATCTAAAGAAAATGGTTTAAAATGGAAAGATTAAGTAGGGAAGAAGAAAAATGGGTTAGGTAATTGTAAATACAATACGATTTAAGGGAATTGTACTAGTACTATAAAATTTTAATTGTTAATAAGATAAAGTCTGCTGTATACAAAATATATATTAGTATATATTAATGGATGTAAATTGACTTGACAGAATTATATTAGTATTATTAGTTGTTCATAGATGATTGGATGTATGTTAAACTAAAAATTGATACAAAACTTAAAATGGGTTTTGAGAAATAAAAAAATATGGCAAATGTGGAACTAGTATTATGAATTTTTGATGGGAAAATGGCTCTTCGTGTATGTAAAATTGAAACAATATAAATTATATTACAGATAGCAAAATACTTCAGTAGATTAATGTAAATATGAAATTTGTGTGTTCTGAGGAATGAAATTAAGGTAAATAATTGGTGTTAATATAAATGATTAGAAATTAAGGGTGAACATAAAAATGTAATAATAAGTATGTATAAGAAAAAATAAGGATAAATAATAATAGAAAAAAGAATATTATGGCTAAAATTGGAAATAATATGTATTATTGATTATGTATAAGAAATGATGTAAGGAAAGAGGTCTGGACAATACTTGTCCATAAAAGATATTTTGTAAAAAAAATAAAGAACTTATTTAAAAAAAGAGAATAAGCAGAAGCTTAATGGCACAAAATTAAAATAAAAAAGAACTCTTAGTTGCTAACACCTTTCCTTGGCATTTGACTTGATTTGCTTTTTTTATTCCTTTGCACGATCCCTGCTTAGTGAATTTGCTTAAGCACATATGAAACCTGGACTGCAATTTATAATCAAATAAACTTGGTAGATTACAATCTTAAATCAGATAAGCACTTCCATTTGTCCCAAGCAGAAGAATATTAAGTGTTGCAGCCATTCCTTATTCCTTCTCTTAATCATTTTGATTGGCTTCTCTGTACCATTTCCAACTTTGCAATATCCTTTTAAAGGTGATTAGAATTCTATATAACATTCCAGCCAGAGTCTCATCACAGATTATTATAATAGTATTATTCAATCTACAGTTCTCTTTGTAATGATTCAAAAGAGAGGATTTGCCATTTTCAATTATTTTTTTTTGACATTTTCATCATCTTGAGACACTAAGATCTCTTTCCAGGTCAATCATTGCTAAGTGACATTTTATTAAAATATAGCTAAAGTTTGAGAGAGAGAGAGAGAGGTGTTGTGGCACCATTTATTATTTTATACTTGTTTACCTTGCATACCTACCTGTTCTGCCGGCGTGTTTCAACCCCCCGTAATTACAGGGTTATTAGTCCAGGAAGACACACACCACACGATAAAAGGAAAACCCAAAAGTTTTTATAAACAGAAAAACAGAAACAGCTCCCTTTTTAAATGTCAAAGGGATTTTCTGTTACACACAAGGTACAAGTTAAATGCAATCCAATTGCTCACCCAATAACTGGGAAATTGAGTCCAATTCTAAAGTCCAGAGAGTCCCCACACAATCTTGAACAGCACAAAAACCACGATCTTGACGAAACAATGAATCAGATAAACTGCCATGAGGCTAAAACATCAAGCTGCACTTTTATCTGTAGCACTAATTACAGCAGCCCCACCCAACCACAGGTGGCCTCATTTTCTCTTGTAATAATCTTTCAGTTGTTGTCTCCTATGCATCATTCTACGCATGCGTGGATGTGTCATTAATTCTTGTTCAGAATCCAGGGATGATACAGATGATTAATCTCCTCCTGGGCTGTCTGCCAAACTCCCCTCTTCACTGTCACTCACGCTTCCTTGGTCAGAGGAGGCTTTGTCGGCAGATTCCATCGGGAGCAAAACAGGCCTGCAGCATGTGGATGTTTCCCCCACATCCACCTGCACATTCCTTGGGGCAGGAGCTGGGCCAGAGCTAACCACAACCCCTACCCATCTTGAATAATCTCCTTGGAATAACTCAGATTCTCCTTCTTGAGCTGACTCCTAACAGTAAACCCGGCCACTTCACTGATCAAGCCTACTTCATGTTTACATTACATTAATTTCTGGAGGAATTTCTCTTTGCATATCTCCTAAGTATGAAAATTGCCCTTTTATTCCTCTGCTTGCTATTTTGTAACCAATTGCCAATTTATAAAAGCACCTTTCCTCTTATCACACAGCTGCTGTGTTTGCTCAGGAGCCTTTCTTGTAATATGGTATGAATATGCAGTGAATTAATATTTAATGATTTCTAATTTTGTGCTTTACATAGCCTAAATAACAAGTGGGAAGAATAAATGTTGTAAGTAAATTGACAATATTCCGCTGATGAAAAGTACAATTTCCTCATGTTAGAATAATGCAGCTTTCTAATGGAAAGCTTTTTCATCACCAGCTGAATATTGGGAATACAAAATGACTTAATTTAAAATGTTTAACAAGAGTTTTGTAACGGATTTTCTAAAAATCCTATTTAAGGGTTTTTTTCCCAAAGAATACAAACAAAATGAAATCTACTTTAATGTACAAGTTATGGGAGAGAAGCAGTTTGTTATTCTCAGATGTCTGTTAAATAAAAAAGGAAGCCGTCATAATGATTTATTACATTTACCGTATTTTTCGCTCCATAAGACGCAGTTTTTTTCCTCCCAAAGTAGGAAGAAAAATCAGCCCCGTCTTATGGAGCGAAGATGCAGGCAGGGAGGGGGGGGGGGAGGCTGCGAACTCGGAAGCGCCATCCCGCCGGCTGGCTGGCTAGCTGCTGCCTGGCCCCCTCCCTCCCGGAGGAGGGTCTCCCTCCGCACCACCAGCGGCGCTCCCCCCGCCAGCCAGCCAGCCAAGCCCCGCGCCCGCCAGAACCGGCTCCTTGCTCTCCCCCCGCCGCCCACCACATTTGCAGGAGGCGGGGAGGGTCGGGCGACCCGCCAAGGCCAGGAGGGACGCCACTGCCCCCCCTTCCCTCTCTCCGCCCGCCGCTGCGCCTCCTTGACGCCGAGAGGAAATGCCGGCAAAGGTTTTTCTCAGCGGAGGTCTTCAATGTCGGGGGCGCATGGGCGGTTGCGCGCGCTCCCTATCTCCCTGCTAGCCCACTTGGAATATTCAAAATAAGAAAAGCCTTTGCGCCCCCAACATTGAATATCACCTTCGCCGGCCCCGCCTCTCCTGCAATCCCCTTGCTGGGAGCCCGGGACGAAAGTGCTCTCGGCAAAGGTGAGGCGGGCAGGGTGTGCGCGCGTCACCGCTGAGAAGAACGGAGAGAGAACGAGAGTGAGTGAGAGCAACAGACAGCAAGATAGAGAGAAAGTGAGAAAGAGAGAGTGAGAGAAAGGGGGGAGAGAAAGATAGCGAGAGAGAGAACAAGAGAAAGAAAGAGCGCGAGAAAGAAAAAAGAGAGAAAGAGTGAGAGAGAGAGAAAGCAAAAGAGACAGAAAGAAAACAAGAGAGAGAAAGTGAGAAGAAGAGAGAGAAAGAGGGGGAGAGAGAGAGAAAGAGAGAGGGGAGAGAGAGAAAGAGAGGGAGAGGGGGGAGTGATAGCAAGAGAGGGAGAGAAAGAGAGAGGGAAAGGGGGAGAGAGGGGGGAGAGAAAGAGAGAGGGAGGGAGAGAGAGGAGATAAAGGAAGAGGAGAGAGAGAAAGAAAGAGAAAGAAAGAGGGATAGAAAGAGAGAGAGTGAGAGATGCTCAGTGAGCCTTTCTTTGAAGTTGCCTTTCTTTCTTTCTTTCTTTCTTTCTTTCTTTTTCTCTCTTGCTCTCTTGCTCTTTCATTCTTTTTTCTTTCTCTTGCTTTCTCTTTCTCTTGCTTTCTCTCCTTCCTTCCCTCCTTCCATTTCTTTCATTCCCCCTCTCTATTTTTATTTCTCTTTCATTTTCTTTCTTTCTCTCTTTCTTGCTTTCTTTCTTGCTCTTTTTCTTTCTCTCTTTTACCTTCCCTTCCTCTATTTCTTCTTTTCTTTCTCCTTCCTACCTTCTTCCCTCCCTCCCTCCCTTCAGTCCTTCCTCTCTTACTCTCCCCTTTCATAAGTTTCCTTGCTTCCTTCCTCTGTTCCTGTCCCTTCCCCCTTTCTTTCTTTCCTTCCTTCCTTTCCTCCCTCCATTTCTTGCTTTCCTTTTCCTTCCTCCCTTCTTTCCTCCCTCACTCCCTTCTTTCACTCCTTCCTCTCTTCCTCTCCCCTTTTTGGCTCAAAATATTTTTTTTCTATTTTCCTCCTCTAAAATCTAGGTGCGTCTTATCAGCAGGTGCGTCTTATAGAGCAAAAAATACAGTATATAATTATAACATTACATCAATTGCAAACATGCAGTAGTTTACAGTAAATAAGATGTAGAAATAATATAAACTTGTCTTCATTTAAGTGCTATGAAACAAAATGAAATTCAATGGTGAAAAAGTAAGGTTCTACATTTAGGCAAGAAAAACAAAATGCACAGGTACAGTATATGTGATACATTGCTCAACAGTAGTAACTGTGAAAGGGATCTTGGACTCCTAGTGGACAGCCATTTAAATATGAGCCAGCAGTGTGCCAAAAAAGCCAACAGGGTTCTAGACTGCATTAACAGAGGAACAGAATCAAGATCATGTGAAGTGTTAATACCAGAGGTGGGCTGCTAAGGTTGAACGGTGATGTGTGCTCGCCCTGATGGCTCTGAGTGCTAGCAGAGTCCAGTGCAATTCTGCTACTGTATCTGGGCAGGTAGGAAAATTGTGCACTGACATGCCATGGGTACACCTGAGTGTCCGCACGCGATTTCACTACCTGCCCAGGTGCAGTAGCAGAATTGCGCTGGACTCTGCTAGCACTGAGAGCCATGGGACCAAGCACACGTCACCATTCCACCTTAGCAGCCAACCTCTGGTTAATACCTCTTTATAATGACTTGGTAAGGTCATACTTGGAATACTCTTATTCAATTTTGGTCGCCACAATGTAAAAAGGATGTTGAAATTCTAGAAAGAGTGCAGATAAAAGCAACAAAAATGATTAGGGGTCTGGAGGCTAAAACATATGAAGAACAGTTGCAGGTGCTGGGTATGTCTAGTTTAATGAAAAGAAAGAGCAGGGGAGACATGATAGCTGTGTTCCTATATTTTAGGGGTTGCCACAAAGAGGGAGTTAAACTATTCTCCAAAGCACCTGAAGATAAAACAAGAAGCAATGGGTGGAAACTAAACAAGGAGAGAAGTGCAGGGGGTGGACAAACAAATGGAAACACCTTGCAGCTCTTCCGTGGAATCCAGTTTTGTGAAGCTCCCTTAGAACAGTTTTTGTGTCTATTGAGCTCTGCAGTGATTTTAGGAGCTGCAGTCTTGCGATCTGCTCTAACAATTCGCTTTAGAGTCCGGCGGTCTCTCTAAGACAACTTCGACTTTCGACCAGACCTGTGCTTGGCTGAGGACATTTTCCCTTCTTTTTCAAAAGCAGTCATTACTTTTGAGACATTACCTCTTGAAACGCCAAACATTCGGGCACTTTCTGTTACACTAGCGCCTGCCATTTGAGCACCAACAATTTGGCCTCTTTGAAAGTCTGAGAGGTCTGCCATTTCTAGAAGGTTATAACCAATTTCCTTAAATTTCTGTTAAAAAAAATGTAGTTTAGAAAAAACTATCGGATAACAGAATTTTAAAACATACATTAAAATATGTAAAATTTTGATTGATTTGAACATGTTCAAACATTATGATGCCAAAATATGAAGTGTTTCCATTTTTTTGTCCATGCCCTGTAACTTAGATCTGACAGTCAGAACAATTAATCAGTGGAACAGCTTGCCTCCAAAAGTTATGAATGCTCCAACACTGGAAGTTTTTAAGAAGATGTTGGATAATCATTTGTCTGAAATAGTGTAGGATTTCCTGCCTAAGCATGGGGTTGGACTAGAAGACCTCCTAGATCCCTTCCAACTCTGTTATTATTAAGCTTTACTCATGAGGACTTCAAAGACATACCCATGAAGGTACCATTGCCTTTTAGTAGAGTGTTGCTTTTAACATCCCAGTCTGATACTTCCTGATGTATTTACTTATTTATTATATTTTAAACTACCCAATGGTCAAATATTTTTAGGCAATTAACAACAAAGCACACCAGAAGAAGAAATTCAATTCAAATTAAAACATAAATCAAACCAAATAAATATAAAAATGCCACACAAACTAGGTAGCAGCATCATGAAAATCTAAAACACACAAATTCAAATACGATTACAGTATGATGAAAGTGCCACTGAGGCTCTGGCTTTTCAGAACAGCTAAATTCGGTAGATGGTGCTGCTTAATTGGGCAAGAGGAAGGAAGAGACATCGTTTTTAGCCTTCCCTTTTTGAAAACTTGGGGAAGTGTTAAAGTCAACACCACTGCCATCACAATTCACTTTAAACCAGTGTTCCCTCTAATTTTTTTGGGGGGTGGGTGGAAAAGTATAGTGTCTGAGCGGCAGTCCCTTCAGGACTGGGCGGCACAGAAATAATAAATAAATAAATAAATAAATACTGTGTGTCTATAACAGTGAGCTCATAATAGGGAAACTCTATCAATATCAAAATGCCACTTAAATAGTAGAGCTAGTTTCAAACTAGATTTTGATTTTCTTTCTCTCTTCCTTACTCCCATTTTTTTTCTTTTCCTTCCTCTCTTTTTTCTGTTTCTCTCTCTTCCTCTCTTCCTCTCTCTCTCCTTCCCTCTCACTCTTTCCCTCTCGGCTTCTGGGCAGGTTTGGAAAACTCTGAGTTGATGATGATTTTTAGTGAGCGATTGCTCACTGCTCAGCTTAGAGGGAACTATGCTTTAAACTATTGGATCACTCCATGGGGACCTCTCCAAACATAATCTTCCGGCAATTAAAAACCAAGAGATGAAATACATTTCTTCATAATGATCCCATATTTTTTCAGAGGGTTTTAAACATACTTATAAGATTTTTAATTACTTCTCTGTGTCACATGCTGTAGGGTTTGGTTATACATTTACAATAGTAACACCACATGTCTTGTAAATAATTCATTTATATTATTTAGCAAAACACAGCCAGTTTTAGATAACAAATGACTAATTTGTTCTGTAGAAATAATATGATCCAAAGTAAAGATGTAGATTTGGCCTACAGTGCAAATGTTAGAATAAGCAGCTTGCCTGTGCAATGTAATTTCCTGTTCCCCAAAACCATTAAACATAGCATGCTTCTTTTCTTATCTCTTTCTGTCCAGTAAAGTTCTGTCTTACTTGATATGCCATTGCAAAGCTAGTAAAATCTCTCATATTTAAAACAGAGCAGTAATGAAATAGAACAGGATATTTCATTCAAGGTCAAGAAGGAAATAAGATCAAGATAACAAGCTGTAACTGTGCTATGTTCTGACTTTCTTGCTGATAAATATTCAGAAAGCATTGGATATTTGTTTTTCAGGTTACAATGCATGCTTGCGGCTGTTGCATACCAATCAAATCAACAGATAATGTAATACAAGTACAGTGCATTAAGATATTGTTATATAAATGATTAATTAATAAAAGCTATAAGCAAATGCTTAAGATTTTATCTTAAACAAAATGAAAAGAGTTAACCCAAGCATAAGTGTTTACCTTGGCAAGTCAGAGTTGTTGATCCAGAGTTGTTTTCAGAGCAACATTGGAGTGAAGACAAATGATGTTCCTCAGGTTACTGCCAATGAGAAATCAGTCTCGGGTGCCAGAAGCTCGATCTTCGGTGCTTACACACCCATGTGGCTTTGCCTGAGAGGGACTATAATTTCTTCTAATTCTTTACGAGTCATAGAAAGGAGGGAAAGAGAAAAATTCTATAATCAGTTGTTTGCTTGACTCAGAATAAAAAATAAGAAAACATTTGATGGAAGAAAATGTCACATGAAGAAAGAAAGCTTCTAATAATCCAACATATTTAAGTATTTATTAGATTTGTATGCCGCCCCTCTCCGAAGATATGGGGCGGCTCACAACAACAATACAATATACAGAGTACAAATCCAATATAAATTAAAAACAAAATTTTAAACCCATAGATATTAAAAACAATCATTACTGCACAATCATACCATTCTCATGTATTACAGTTAGGAAAAAAGGTGGTGGTGGAGGGAAGAGGTAGTTATTCCCCCCATGCCTGGCGACAAAGATAGGTCTTCAACATCTTGAGGAATGTGGGAATAGTAGGGGCAATTCGAATCTCCGGGGGAGTTGGTTCCAGAGGGCCACAGAAAAGGCTCTACCCCTGGGTCCCACCAGACAGCATTGTTTAGTCAACAGGACTCAGAGAAGGCCAATTCTGTGGGACCTGATTGGCAGCTGGGATTCGTGCGGCAGAAGGTGGTCCCAGAGGTATTCTGGTCCAATGTCGTGTAGGGCTTTATAGGGTGGCGAAAATATTTACTGAGCCCTCTCATCCTGGACATAAACTGTTTCAACTCTTACCCTCAAAACATCGCTACAGAGCACTGCACACTAAGACAACTAGACAGAAGAACAGTTTTTTTCCTGAATGCTATCACTCTGCTAAACAAATACTTCCCTCAACACTGTCAAACTATTTACTAAGTCTGCACTACTATACTCCTAGTTTTTTCTCATCATTCGTATCACCCATTTCCTCCAACGTACAATTGTATGACTGTAACTTGTTGCTTGTTTCCTTAAGATTTTTTATTAATATTGTTTCCTAATTGCTTATTTGACCCCTATGACAATCATTAAGTGTTGTACCTAATGATTCTTGACAAATGTATCTTTTTCTTTTATGTGCACTGAGAGCATATGCACCAAAGACAAATTCCTTGTGTGTCCATTCACACTTGGCCAATAAAGAATTATATTCTATAATTTCTCTTAGGCCAGTGATGGTGAACCTATGGCACGGGTACTACAGGTGGCACGCAGAGACATATCTGCTGGCACGCAAGCTGTTGCCCTAGCTCAGCTCTAACGTGCATGTGTGTGCCAGCCAGCTGATTTTTGGCTCTGGGAGGGCATTTTTGGCTTTCAGAGAGCCTCCAGGGGGATGGGGGAGGGCACTTTTACTCTCCTCCAGCTCCAGGGAAGCCTTTGGAGTCTGGGGAGGGCAAAACACGAGCCTAGTGAGCCCACCATAAATTGGTAAACAGGCCATTTCTGGCCTCCAGAGGGCCTCCAGGAAGTAGGGGAAGCTATTTTCACCCTCCCCAGGCATTGAATTATGGGTGTGGGCACTTGCATATGTGCGATAGCACGTGCACATGCTCTTTCGGCACCCAAAGAAAAAAGGGTTTGCCATCACTGTCTTAGGCTATATGTAATTGCTGAGAAATCTTAAGCATAAAAAACTTCTAAACTTCTAAGATCTCTTTACCATATAATATATTCGTATTGTAGCCTATTGTTCATTATATGGCAAAAGTATTGTATTCCCAATATTGGTAGCACCCAACTTCATAATTATTCAATCGAACAAACAAACAAACATGTATTTGTCTAGATCATAATGCTCAGAGGTATACACATTTCACTTAAATTCCTAATTAAAAAGTTATTCCATACAGCAGCATTGATAAATGCTTAAACATTCTCTACTTTGGAGAGAATTGGCTTTGTTCACTCTGATTTATGATTAGTTCTCAAAGAAGAACAAGGGATAAGATCTGTCCAATGTTTGACTTTGATCTGCTTCAAGAGAACTGAACTGAAACCATGTTTTTGAGATTGATCTGCAGAAAGATCTGAGCTCTTTGCCTATGCTGTTTACGTTGGGTTCGTTTGGAAAACCCTTATCAGCTGCTAATTACTTTTGCCAATTCAATGCCTGAATCATAGAAAAATCTTTCTTCTTCCAAGATATGAAGTCCTGCCATCATCACTGCTGGAAGGGAGATTCAATAGCCCTCCTCTGAAGAGTCTCTTTATTGATCCCTGAGAGAATAAGTAGAATCATTTTCCTAATATGCTTTTTCATTGTCTGTTCTAGTGTGAGGATGTACTCATACCTCTACTAATCCGTTATCATGAACACTTGAAGGAGGGTTTTTTTCTTAGTTGCAGTCATCCTGATTTTGTGTTGGAGTATACACTGCAGTTTTTCTGAATGATTATATTGATCGATATGGTGATACAACTACAATTATACAATTTTGTACAATAATGGTAAAAATAACTAATGAGAGAACTATAATTAAAGCATTCTCCAATTATGCTTGTTAATGCAATTCTATTTCTGAGTAAAACCAAGGAGTGTTTATGCATCAAAGGTTTTATTTATTTATTTATTTATTTATTCATTCAATTTTTTTATGCTGCCCATCTCCTTAGACTCAGGGCGGCTTACAACATGTTAGCAATAGAACGTTTTAACAGAGCCAGCATATTGCCCCCACAATCAGGGTCCTCATTTTACCCACCTCGGAAGGCTGGAAGGCTGAGTCAACCTTGAGCTGGTGATGAGATTTGAACTGCTGACCTGCAGATCTACAGTCAGCTTTAGTTGCCTGCAGTACTGCACTCTACCTGCTGCGCCACCTTGGCTCATTATTTTCTGTAAACAGCATCAACAATATAGTCCCTTTTTTAAGATCAAACAAAATACTTTCTAAAAGTAAATATGAAACAATAGAATTCCATCTCCTCCCGCTCATTCAATTGCTCATTCACTTCTTCATAACAATTCAAGAGACAAGTGAACTTCAACTTGTGTTCTTTAACAAAATGGAATGTCACTTCACATTAACAAGGAGAAGGTTATGCAGACAAATTTGAATGATGCTGTATTGCTACAGTCGTAGGAATATTTCACCTCTCCAATATTTAATTGCTAATGGATTATACAGTATTTTAAAATAAGTCTACTTCTGCATCCCAAATTAGAATGGAATCATTTTCTTCTAACATAAAGACCAATCAAACTAGCAAAACATTATACAATGCCAGATATAAAACCACTGCTTCAAATAAGAAAAAAATGTTTGTAATTATGTTCTCTGTATTCCACTGTGCTTTATAATTTGGTGTTTTGTTCCCATTTTTCATCCACTAGAGTAGTGCAGGTAAAACAGAAAAGGATACTAATTTTTTCAAAGTTTCTGATAGTAAAAAGCCAGAAGGTTGCATTTCCAGCCCACCAGGAAGGATAAGGGAATGATATTTTTACTGTAAGAGGCAAAGTGCATTTTCTTTCCAGCTATTATTCAGTCCCAAGCCAGGACTCCTAATGAGCTTTTCCAACTTTGATTATGTACTGAAACAATCAACCATTGAAATGAAAATATGCTTTTTCAGTTGTGTGTGGGGGAAGAATTCTGTAATAAAGTGATGAATTTTGTTTATTATTTCCACTGTAACTTCTGCACTGTTTTTGAGCATCTTCTTCCTTTGTACATTAATATCCCTTCAGAGGACGGAATATTATTCAGAGAAAATACAACATATTCAGAAAGAAATACAATATACAATATAGAAGTCTGCTCTGAAATCATTTCTCCAACTGATCTTCTTTTATTCTTTTATTCTTCCTTTACCCACGCCCTTCCCTCTTTTAATATCTCTTATCTCTGTGTTTTTTTAAAACTTGGCTACTTTAAGATGTCTAGACTTCAACTCTCAGAATTCTCCAGCTGGCATCTATTATTCACTTGGTGAACTACATTGTCTGCCTGGTGAACACTGTCATTCATCTATTGTTTCTTTTCACAAAACTTTACTAAATTTAAAAAATATATAAAATGCAACATAGAAAAAAAAAGCATTATTAGGGATTGCAGACAAAAGAGGGGGGGAACCTTAGAAAGAAGTAATTTTCAATTTTCTTCCACACAGAGCTTTGAACTATAATAAACCATAATGAACATTCATTCATTCATTTATTGGATTTGTATGCCGCCTCTCTCCAAGGACTCATAACATATCAAAACAATAAACAATATACCGGTACATATTTTAAAAAATCCAATTAATATAGCTAAAAAAACTTTAAAAGCTCTAATAACATTTAAAATCATTCATTCCCATTCTCACAGCAAGACATTCAACACTTGTCGGCCAGGGGGCTAGGGTCTAATGGCCCCAAGCCTGGCAGCACAGATAAGTCTTGAAACTTTTACGGAAGGCAAGGAGGGTGGGGCCAATGTGAATCTCTAGGGGGAGCTGATTCCAGAGAGCTGGGGGCACCACAGAGAAGGCCAACTCTGTGGGACCTAACCGGTCGCTGGGACTCATGCTGCAGAAGGCGGTGCCGGAGGTAATCTGGTCCAATGCTATGTAGGGCTTTATAGGTCATAACCAACACTTTGAAATAAATATGATACGTGAACAATATACTTACTATTGCATATTTTGAGTGCTGCTAGACTGGTTTTTGCACAAAAATGGATGAGCAAAGAAACCCCTTTAGAGGAAGAGATACTATATAAAATACTGTATAGTCTGGAGGACAGAAGGAAAAGGGGGGACATGATCGAAACATTTAAATATGTTAAAGGGTTAAATAAGGTCCAGGAGGGAAGTGTTTTTAATAGGAAAGTGAACACAAGAACAAGGGGACACAATCTGAAGTTAGTTGGGGGAATGATCAAAAGCAACATGAGAAAATATTATTTTACTGAAAGAGTAGTAGATCCTTGGAACAAACTTCCAGCAGATGTGGTAGATAAATCCATAGTAACTGAATTTAAACATGCCTGGTATAAACATATATCCATCCTAAGATAAAATACAGAAAATAGTATAAGGGCAGACTAAATAGACCATGAGCTCTTTTTCTGCCATCAGACTTCTATGTTTCTATGTTTCTATACTGTCCTGTGCTGAAATGGACAGGTTTATGATGGAATTGAAAAATAAAAATGAATTGGAACACTTTAAAATCTAGGATAAATTGTACCACTGGTGGGAATTGAGGAAGACTGTGGGGATTATGAATCAGTGACAAGTTGGAAATGTATGTATTCTTATGTTAGCGGATAGGAAAAAATGAATTTAGTATTGTATATAAAGTTTGTATCTATTTATATAGAGATAAAAATTGTATTCAGGAGGAGAAGCAACTTGATGGAAATGTTTAAACTGGAATGTTACATAATGTCCAATGTTTTTCTTTTTAATTGTATTATAAATAAATAAAACTTTTTTTAAAAAAGTCATAACTATCTTACGTTTCCACCAGAGATAATAAAAAGTCCTTTCTCCTTAATTCTTTGTTGTATTCATTTTCAGTGTCCTTTCAGTGTCTCAAGTTGGCTATGTTCCTAATATGATTTGATTGTTTATTTGTACCTGGACTATCATTAATTGCTGCACCTTATGATTCTTGACAAACTTATCTTTTCTTTTATATATGTTAAGACAATATGCATTAAGACAAATTCCTTGTGTGTCCAATCACACTTGGCCAATAAAAATTCTATTCTATTATGTTCTAAGTTGGCTATGTTTAATATAGAAATTGATTCTATCTCTATCTTTTACATTGTACTCTATTGATTCTGATTCAGCCAGAAAGATATTTCCATTGGTTTGGGGTTTGTTGTTTCTTTTTATATTTCCCCCATTTGTTTCCAGGGCTCTCCGATTGTTCCATTCTTCTTAGCATTCAGTTTCAGAAGATTGATTGGTAATTAAGTGACTGGTGCCCATTTACTGATCTCATAGCAAAGGTTGTCTATTTCTTGACATTTGAAAAATGACAAGGATGAGAAGTGGCTGTGCTCGTGAATCATCACTGACTAAAAGGCAGGTAGAGGTTTCCAAGAATGTTTCTCCCCTTAACCAAAAAGTTCTGTGGCTTGAAAAAGTTAGAGAAATGTTTCCCCCCCTTCCTATTTCACCTTGACCTTAAACCATTGAATGTTCATATCAGTCAATTTGGCGTTCAGTACTATCTGATCTGAAAAAGGAAGCTAAATTGAACTAAAGGAGATCAAACTAATGGCAAAAAATAGAATAACAAATCATTAAAATTAACAATAAAGATATTGAAGTGGTATAAAATAACAGGAAGTCAAGAAATAGGCTGTGGACTTTACCAAAGATATTTACATGTCATCATTTTTATATAATTACAAAGGGTAGAAAAGCAAGTTTTCCTGTGAGACTCTATGAAAACGAAATGGACTTTGAAGAAGTAAGACTTCTTTTGAATTTTTGTGTTAAATAAGACTTCTGCAGATACTATGGATAACCATAGCAACAAAACAAAAACAAATGCAAATCAATCTGCCTTACCTCAAGGCAGAAAAGGTCATTATATCTTGGATATAGTATACAAAGCCCTAGGTATCAGAAGAAAACTTTAATGCTGGTAAAGGTAAAAGGAAAAAGAAAAAGAGGATGACCAATAGCTGTCAATACATGATTTTTTTAAAAAAAGTTTTAATAAACAGTGAATGGATTCAGTTACAATGGCAATGGGTACACTGTTAGAAGACTTGATTGGCTAAGCTGGAAACATACCTTCCTGGAAAGAATCTATTTATGTGATTTCCAATGGATGGCATCAATCTGAATGCACAAAATCAATCAGTACCTAAGGACTTTTCTGCCACCTCATGTCAATCATTGATAAATTAAAATAACATTCTTCAGTAAAAGAGAAACAGTATACATATTTATACATTTTCATGTAAGTGAAATGGATATGAAACTGTTTAAAACAAATTATAAGTAATAATAACAACAACAACAAAAACAACAACAACAACAACAGAGTTGGAAGGAACCTTGGAGGTCTTCAAGTCCTACCCCCTGTTAGGCAGGAAGCCCTACATTACTCTGGCCGAAATGAATATATTATATATATATAACTATATTTATATAACTATATTTACAGCAGCACGAAGCTTACAACTTCAGCCTGATTGTGGTGAATGTGATTTCACCGAAATGTCACATATACATGCAAAATATTACATGGGGCAAAACCCGAACTCAGAACAATCTACATACATATACCCGTGAAAATCTACGAAAACAAATACACACACACACACACACACACACACACACAAATAAGTTTCTTTGTGATTGTGGAATGAAGAATCATAAATCCTATAATAAAAAAGAGTTAATAACCAGATACACATACTAGTGGAAAGTTTTCAATGCATTTTCCAGAAATAATTTGATTAGATTAGATTAGATTAGATGAATTAGATTAGATTTATTGTCTGATAGTCAGTATTTACAGATGTTAATGTAATAGTGTTACTTGCCTCTTCTAACCATTCTCTGAAACACTTAGCTAAATTCCTTGGTGTGATTTTTGTTTTTCTTAGCTTTGGCTTTCTCTTCTTTGCAATTTCCATTGTTTGTTTTGACATCTAGTTTGATTTTTTTTCTGTTTCTTTATTTTGTATATTTCCTTTTCATATTACAGTGGTACCTCAAGATACGAACCCCTTGTCTTACGAACAACTCGTGATACGAACCCGGGGTTCAGCAAAATTTTGCCTCTTCTTACGAACTTTTTTCGAGTTACGAACCGGCGTTCGGAGACTGCTGGGAAGCTGCGCGGCTGTTTTAAAAGGTGACAGCCGGGCGGTGGGGCTTCCCAGAAGCCTCCCGAACGCCGGTTCGTAACTCGAACAAAGTTCGTAAGAAGAGGCAAAATTTTGCTGAACCCCGGGTTCGGTTCGGGGGGGTGCTGGCAAGACCCCCAGGCCGGCTGCGACCTTTTAAAACAGCCGCGCCGCTTCCCAGCTGTCTCCCGAAGCCGAACGCGGAAGTTTGGCTTTAGCGTTCGGCTTCAAGAGACAGCTGGGAAGCGGCGTGGGTGTTTTAAAAGGTCGCAGCCGGCCTGGGGGGCTTCCCAGCACCCCCCCGAACCCGGGTTCGGGGGGGTGCTGGCAAGCCCCCCAGGCCGGCTGTCACCTTTTAAAACAGCCGCGCGGCTTCCCAGCAGTCGCCGAAAGCCGTTTTTTTTGCGGGGGGTTTTTTGGTTGCACGGATTAATTGACTTTACATTGTTTCCTATGGGAAACAATGTTTTGTCTTACGAACCTTTCGTCTTACGAACCTCCTCCTTGCACCAATTAAGTTCGTATCATGAGGTATTACTGTACTTCTATTAGTAAATTACTTTAAAAGATGAAAACTTTTAGGTATGGAATTCGTTCTGTGTCTCTAATCTACAAAGAGAGAAATTATCTGCCTATCCATTCATATCTATTTCATTTTTAAAAGTAGAGTACTAGCTTTTGTGGCAATAGTTCTATTTTTCTTTTAACCTGAATTAATGCATTTTACCATACTGAAAGAAACACATGAAGGACAGTATCAAGTATATCTCAAATGCTATTGATTTTCTAAATCAGAGTAATAAGAAGATAACTCATCTTTATTAATGTGGAGCAAGCTTTTGATAATTTGGAATAATCTTTTACTCTTACATCTCTGAAGAATATGCATTGTGTTTGACTTTTTTGTATTGATACAGAATAATCATAAAGAACATGAAGACAATATCATAATATTTTCCTTTTCATAAAAGATGGACTACCTTCCTCTCCTGGTTTTTACTGAAACCAGGCAAAAAAGTATGTTGGGAATTAAATTAGTAATTCAAGAAGATAGACTGAAATTATATGTTGCTGATTCTGTGTTTAACTATTATTCAGCCAATTTTTGATAGAATAAATATAGTGGTATGGTTCAGTGACACTGGATCAATAAAGATGAAACTGAAATGTTGACATGACACTTAATTGAGGTAGAAAATTTTAAAAAAACTAATTAAATAATGGGGTTTAATGCCATTGCTGAATAAACAAAAACAAAAAACAAGCAAAGCCAATGCAATAGCTGGGAATTTACTTGACAAAATCAACAGACTTATTTAAAATATGTATTCACATCTGGAAAAAATATCATGAATATTAAGAAAATTTGAAACTGTGTGGGATATGAAGAAATGCATTATTAATATGAACACTGCAGCAAGGTTTAATTTTCTATATTAAATGAGTGCAATAAAAATGGAAAACAAGGTATTAAATGACAAATAGAGACAAGTAAAAAGATGTATGATCTAATAAATGTAGAACCTGGGTTTCTCTTAAATTAAAAATTTTAGTTGCCTGGATAGAAATTACCATAATTCTAAATCTAGGTGAGATCATCTGACATCATGGGTTGAAATATCATTAATATGGTGATGACACTCAGCTTTATATATCTAGCTCGTGTGATCCAAGCGATTCTGTGGCTGCTTTTCATACTGCCTGGAAGTTCTCTGGGTCTAGATGGAGTACAACAGCTAGATGGAGTACAATCTAGGCAACAGCTAGATGGAGTACAACCTAGGCAAGATATGGATGCAAAGAAATGAAGGATCTGGTAGTTTATCATCATTAGTTCTGGATGGGTTTATGGTGCCTACTGTCCCTGTCCTAATGTACCCATATATTCGTAATGATGCCATGCAGGAAACATGAAAATCATATGAGGCAATGTGATTTTCTTCAACAATAGTCTACGGAGAGGGGCGGCATACAAATCCAATAAATAATAATAATAATAATAATAATAATAATAATAATAATAATAAATAATAATAATAATAATAATAATAATAATAATAATAATACAGTGGTACCTCATCTTACGAACGCCTCTTCTAACGAACTTTTCAAGATACGAACCCGGTGTTTAAGATTTGTTTGCCTCTTCTTCCGAACTATTTTCACCTTACGAACCCAAGCAGCTGCTGCTGGGATGAAGGGGTTTCTTTTTTTCCCCTTTTTTGAAGAAAGAAAAGGGAGGGGCTGCTTGGAGTAGGAAAGATTTTGCAGAGAACAACATACAGTGGTACCTCAAGATACGAACCCCTCGTCTTACGAACAACTCGTGATACGAACCCGGGGTTCAGAAAAATTTTGCCTCTTCTTACGAACTTTTTTCGAGTTACGAACCGGCGTTCGGGAGGCTGCTGGGAACGCCCCCGGCTGTTTTAAAAGGTGACAGTCGGGCGGCGGGGCTTCCCAGCAGCTTCCCGAACGCCGGTTCGTAACTCAAAAAAAGTTCGTAAGAAGAGGCAAAATTTTTCTGAACCCCGGGTTCGGTTCGGGAGGCTGCTGGGAAGCCCCCCAGCCCGGCTGCGACCTTTTAAAACAGCCACGTGGCTTTCCAGCAGCCTCCGAACGCCGAATGCGGTAGTTCGGGTTTGGCGTTCGGCTTCGGGAAGCTTCTGGGAAGCCGCCCGGCTGTTTTAAAAGGTCACAGCCAGGCTGGGGGACTTCCCAGCAACCTCCCGAACCCTGAACTTTTGCCGAACGTCCGGGTTCAGGGTTCGGGAGGTTGCTGGGAAGTCCCCCAGCCCGGCTGCGACCTTTTAAAACAGCCGCACGGCTTTCCAGCAGCCTCCGAATGCCGAACGCAGAAGTTCGGGTTTGGCGTTCGGCTTCGGGAAGCTTCTGGGAAGCCGCCCGGCTGTTTTAAAACGTGACAGCCGGGCTGGGGGGCTTCCCAGCAACCTCCCGAACCCCGAACCCGGAAGTTCGGCAAAGGTTCGGGGTTCGGGAGGTTGCTGGGGAGCCCCCCAGCCAGGCTGTGACCTTTTAAAAGACCCGTTGTACGTACCTGAACGGTCTTCTCGATGCACTGGAAGGAGAGTCCAACATGGGTAATGTACCAATCCTATTGGTAGAGACTGAGTTATAATTAGCATAATAATAGCTACCGCCCCCTTACTGCTCCCATGAGCCCCAGTTTTAAAAACGAAAAACATATGTAAGAGGATAACCAAATTTTATTAATACAACTAAACTTCAACTCCCCATCTCCGACGTCTCTGAACTTCAACTAGTCGGGTGGGTTTGGACTCTCCTTCCAGTGCATCGAGAAGACCGTTCAGGTAGGTACAACGGGTCTTCTCCACTGCATCTGGAAGGAGAGTCCAACATGGGATATACCAAAGATTTACTGCCCATGGGAGGGAGAAGGTCTTGACTGGGACGTTGGAGATGCACACACTTTCTGTAGCACACGTCTACCAAACGCCGCCTCAGCGGACGCAAATGAGTCCAACTTGTAGTGCTTAATAAATGTCGTAGGTGCCGCCCAAGTAGCAGCTCTGCAAATGTCCTCTATAGAGGCCTGTGTTGTCCAGGCCGCCGATGTGGCCGCACTCCTGGTTGAATGAGCTGTTAAGCCCTGCGGGGGGTCATGACCTCCCGCTCTATAGGCCTCCAGAATGCAGTCCTTAAGCCAACGGCTTATCGATTTAGAAGATAGTCCAAGTCCCATTCTGTGTTGAGCAAACGAAATAAAAAAAGTCTCAGACTTCCTGAATGCTGCAGTTCTCCTAATATAAATCTTTAGAGCACATCGTATGTCAACTTTATGTCATCGTAATTCTGATGGATGGTCTCCATGCGTGCAGAAGTCAGGCAAGATAAGCTCCTGTTTCCTGTGAAACAAAGTGTTCACCTTGGGAATGAACGACGGATCCAAGCGGAGTACCACTCTATCTGGATAGAAGATACATAAATCCGGTCTCACAGATAGGGCTGAAATCTCTGACACCCTGCGTGCCGAAGTGACCGCTACTAAGAAGGCTGTCTTCAAGGATAGGAGCCTCAGTGGAATTGATCTCAAGGGCTCAAATGGTGGTTTTGTCAAGGCCTTAAGTACTATCGAGAGATCCCATGAGGGGAACCTCCGTACAGGTGGTGTATGTGAATTCGAGGCTCCACGTATAAAGTCTCTTACCCACGAATGGTGGGTTAGTGAGCGAGCCTCCGGTATCTGAATCATGGTGGATAGTGCTGCCACCTGTCTCCTTAATGTGTTAGGAGCCAGTCCCCGGTCTATTCCTGCTTGCAGGAATTCTAACACCGTAATCGCCGATGCTTCCTTGGGGTTCTTGCCCTCCTTGTCACAAAAGGAGCAAAAGGCAGCCCACGTGGCCTGGTATATCCTTGAAGTCGAGGGACGTCGAGCAGCTTGAATTGTATCGATGACCTTCTCCGGCAGATCTTGATGCTTTAATCTGTGCCTTTCAAGTGCCAGACGGTTAGTTGTAGCCACTGGGGATCCGGGTGTAATAGGTTCCCCTGGCTGAGGGTGATGATGTTGTCTGGTATCCTCCATGGTGGAACTAGCGACAGAGCCATCAGGTCGGCGAAGCACGGCCGGCGTGGCCAGTATGGTGCCACCATCAGAACCTCTGCCTTTTCCTGAAGAATCTTCTCCAAGACCCTGGGTATTAGGTTTACTGGAGGAAATGCATACAGCAGTCCTGTCGGCCAAGCTGACCGTAGGGCGTTGACCCCCTCTGACCCTGGTTCCGGGAAACGTGAATAGAACCTTTGGATCTGCGCATTCCTGTGGGTAGCGAACAGATCTACAGATGGAGTCCCAAACCTGTGCGATATCTGTTGAAAAAGCGCTGGGTCCAGCCTCCACTCTGACGGGTCCAATGTAGTCCTGCTTAGCCAATCTGCCTGGGTGTTGTTGGTCCCGGCAATATGCTCTGCGGATAAGGACGCTAGGTGAAGTTCGGCCCAATCGAATAGATTTGCCGTCTCGTCCATGAGGCGACGCGACCTCGTGCCCCCTTGGTGGTTCAAATGGGCTCTGGTCGCTACATTGTCTGTAAGAACTAGTATGTGCTTGCCCTGGACAACAGAGTGGAAAGCCTGAAGAGCTAGGAAGACCGCTCTGAGTTCGAGGAAGTTGATGTTTATAGGTGACAATTCCTCTGCTGACCATGTGCCTTGCGCCATGTGGGGACCGATGTGAGCTCCCCAACTGTAGAGGCTGGCGTCTGTAGTCAGAATCATCTTGTCGTGCATCAGAAAGGAAGAACCCTTGAGTATTGCTGGCGATGTCCACCATCTCAGGGCAACCTTGACGCATCGTGGCATGTGAATTCGCTGATTTGAATGACTCACCCTGGCCCATTGAGCCGGTAGTAAAAACCACTGCAGGGCCCGTATGTGGTGTCTGGCCCAGGGCACAATCCCTATAGCGGAGACTAGAGTTCCCAACACCTTTGACAACAGTGACATGGGGACCTGTCTGCGCTGGTTGAGTTCGGTTAATAAACGTTGTATATTCGCTATCCTCTCTGGGGAGAGCGAGACTGAGCCCGACAAGGTGTCTATGATCGCCCCTAGATGTAAAAGTCTGGTTCGGGGGATCAGCTGGCTCTTTTCCAGATTGATGGTAAAGCCATGAGCTTCCAATGTCCGCATAGTCTGGTTTAAGTCCTGTTTCGCCTGCGTTGGCGACCTGGACAGTATGATGATGTCGTCCAGGTACGCCATCAGTCTGATGGATTGAGAACGCAGGTGTGCCGTCAGGGCATCCAGGAGCTTGGTAAAAGTCCGTGGGGCCGACGAGAGGCCGAATGGCATGGCCTTGTATTGGTAGTGTGTTCCCTCTGAACAAAAACGGAGGTACTTCCGGTGTGATGCGTGTATGGGGACGTGTAGGTACGCCTCCTTCAGGTCGATGGACGTTAACAGATCCTGTGATCTGATTGAGGTCAAGATAGTTTGAAGCGAGTGCATGTGGAACCGCCTGTATTTTATAAAGATGTTGAGTTGCTTCAGGTTGAGAATCAACCTGCAACCTCCTGAAGACTTGGGAACGATGAAAATCCTGGAGTAAAATCCTTTCCCCTCTTCCTGTGGCGGTACAGGCTCTATGGCCTGGATTTCCAGCAGATGAGCAATTTCGTTTTGTAGTTGTTGCTTGTTTTGCTGGTTTCGAGCCCGTGGGCAGAGTATGAACCGGTTGGGGGGTTGGCCTACAAACTCCAGGCGCAGCCCTCCCGACACCGTAGCTTGGACCCATTGGTCTGAGGAGGTGGTGTACCAGGAGGCGCTGAAGTGCTGGAGTTTCCCGCCGATCGGGAAATGTCTGGCAGAGTCACTTAGAGCGGCGGAAGCCTCTCTGGGTGTTCCCCCGAAAGGGCCGCCTCGAGCCCTGGTAGCCCCTGGGTCGGTCTTGAAAGGACCCCCGGTCGCCCCTGAAGGTCTGGCTGGAGAATTGACCTTGCGAGTACGACCTTTGGCCCTGGCCTGCCCCTGTGGAGCTATCCCAGCGGGGCGTTTGGCGCCTCGTATTTGGCGCTGATCTCCGGTCCTGCCGCCTGCCTGTTCTGGGGAGGACCTTGCGCTTGTCCTTGTCCTCAATTAGGACCTTGTCCAATATATCCCCAAAGAGCATAGAGCCTTGGAATGGGGCTGACGCCAGTCTCCATTTGGACTTTAGATCGGCTGGCCAATGTCGGAGCCACAGGAGCTGGCGTGCTGCAAGTGTGGTAGCCATGCCCCTGCTGGAAAATTTAGCCGCATGCAGTGTAGCGTCTGCGGAAAATTCGGCCGCAGCTCGCAGCTTCGCCAGGTCCTGACGTAGTCTTCCATCCTCCGGCCCCAGGCGAGATTGCATCTCCTGTATCCACCGGAGGGAAGCTCGATTTATGAAGGATGCAGCCGCTGCTGCCCGAAAACCCCAGCTCGCCATCTGGTGCGCCTTTTTTAAGAGAATCTCCGCCTTCCGGTCCTCAGGCTTCAGACTCTCCCCAGTTTCGGAGGGCACCAGGGCGCTGGAGACCAAGGTCACGACTGGTTGGTCTATGGGTGGAAATTCGAGGAGTTTCTCCACCTCCTCGTCGAACGTGTAGAAACGACGTTCCAGGTTGGAAGGACCTTGGGCTGCTGCAGGGTATTGCCAAGGGCGCTTGGCTCCCTGCAGAAAAATATTTGATGCTGGAAAATGTTCTGACTCGGGTTGGGGTTCCTGTAGCAAGGCATCTGGGGTCTTGTCTGCATCCTCTGTTGTTTTAGTTGTACCTGGTAGGTTCATTACCTGTTTAGCCTTAAATAGCAGAGTCCTGAACAATGTTGGCTTAAACAGGCCTACCGGTTGGGGTTGTTCGGGAGTGGTTTCATCCTCAGAGAGGTCATACTCTCTATCGCTGTCCTCTCCCATGAGTGGCTCCTCTGATAAGGACCCCAAGCCCGAGGGGGGCGGTGCTGACCAGACCTGCCCTGTTGTTTCTTGGGAAGGTTGCTGGCTATATTTAGTGGCCCCAGCCGCTATGCCTTGAGAGTAAACGTTTGCAATTAAATCCTGCAAGTCGGGTGGCATATCTTGCCAAGTGCTTGCCTGCGCCCTTAATCCCGCCGCTGTGGGCGTGAACGTGGCAGATGGGCCCAGGGAACTCCTTCTAGTATAACTAGCTGACTCAGGCCTGTTCCATGAGGGGCCTGGGGAGGAGATGATGCGTGGCAACATAGGTGAATGCCTGTCAGGTGACCAGTCCTCCTCAGGTAGGCCAAAGGCCGGCTGTGAGGTGGCTGGGTCAGGTGTTGCTTGCCTCTGACCCAGTGGCACTGTAGAGGGGGAGGCCTGTAGAGCTGCCTCCAGTTTTTTCTCTAAGGCCTTAATACGTTTTTCTGCCTCCTTCATAGATGAGGCTGAGGCTGGGGACTGTGAAGTCTTGGACTTCTCCTTGGCTTTCCCTTTGGGTTTCTCCTTGACCACATTGGGAGAAGCGGCCCTCTCGAGTCCCGCTTGTTCCTCCATGTACTCACAGTTGTGTAGTTGAGGAACTGACTTGTTTGGGCCTTGCAGCCTCGTGGCGTAGTAATGTTTTTGGCTCTGAATCAGCAACAAAAATGGCCACCGTCTGTTTCAGCCAATCACGCCTGCGCACTGAGGCTTGCAGCCTCTTCGCGCCTACCAGCTACAGGAAGGACTTCCTGTTGGCGCCTTTCCCGGTTGCACAAGTAGCAACCAACATGGCGGCCCCCTGTGCCGTTCGCGGCTTTTTTTCCTTTTCGGGGGGGGGGGGAGCGCTGCGGCTTCCAGCCCCTTTGCGGCCATGGCGGCTCCCGCTGCCTTCTCTGGCTGCGCGCTCGTGGCTTTGCTGGCCTCGCCGGTGTGTCCGGCCATCCCAGCGCTTCTCGCTCGCCCTGCGGCTTCCAAGCCGCCGCCGCTGGTGGCTCTTTCGGCGGCCGCCGAACAGCTGAGAGGCGCGGCTCCGATCCTCGTTGAGAGCCCAACAACAGTGCCTTCCAGGCTTCCCAGTGGAGGGGGCTGACCCCTCCACCTTCAGCCCACAGCCCTGGTCTGGCCACGGAGGTCAGGGACCCCAGGCTGGGTGCTCCTCTACGGGGTGTTCCCACGGAGGGAATACAAGACCCCTGAGGAGGATCGGTGGGGGTGCTGCCCGCAGAGGGCAGAGACCCCTGTCTTCTGTTTTCCTTCCTCTGTGATCCTTGCAATCTGAAACACAAAGCACAGGATTAAACAGGTCAATAACAATTATGTAAATACAATTTATTTCTATATTTCTATATATCTATATATAACTATATTAAAGCTCCTAAGAGCAAAACCCAGTATGTCTCTACTCTTGGACTGAGTTTTTAAAACTGGGGCTCATGGGAGCAGTAAGGGGGCGGTAGCTATTATTATGCTAATTATAACTCAGTCTCTACCAATAGGATTGGTACATTACCCATGTTGGACTCTCCTTCCAGATGCAGTGGAGAACAGCCGGGCGGCTTCCCAGCCATCTCCCGAAGCCGAACGCCAAACCCGAACTTCCGCATTCGGCATTCGGCGGCTGCTGGGAAGTCCCAACGCCCGGCTGTCACCTTTTAAAACAGCCTGGGGGCTTCTCGGCGGCCTCCCGAACGGCAAACCCGGAAGTTCGGGTTTGGCTTTCGGCGTTCGGGAGGTCGCTGAGAAGCCCCCAGGCTGTTTTAAAAGGTGACAGCCGGGCGGCAGCAGTTTTTTGCGGGTTTTTTTTTTGGTTGCACGGATTAATTGACTTTACATTGTTTCCTATGGGAAACAATGTTTCGTCTTACGAACCTTTCGTCTTACGAACCTCCCCCTGGAACCAATTAGGTTCGTAAGACGAGGTATGGCTGTACTTGCAAAGGCACTGAAAGGGTGTCTTTTTGAGAAAGAAAAGGGAGGAGGGAGGGGCAGCTTGGGGGAGGAAAATTTTTGCAGAGAACAACGTGCTTGCAAAGGCACTGAAACGGTGTCTTTTGAAGAAAGAAAAGGGAGGGGCGCCCTCCTTGCCTTTCTTCCTTCCCACTCACCCTTTAGCCTAGCCTTGCTTCTTCCACCCGCCCCCTTTAGCTGCTCCTCCCTGCCCTCTGTTCGCCTCCCTTCTAAAGTTTGGGATTTACCTGAAGGATTTGCATGCATTATTTGCTTTTACATTGATTCCTATGGGAAACATTGTTTCATCTTACGAACTTTTCACCTTGCGAACCTCCTCCTGGAACCAATTAAGTTTGTATGATGACGTACCACTGTAATAATAATAATGTGAATCAACACTACAATTCACTTTGGATCAGAATTTTGAGAAAAGGCTCTTTCAGCCCTTTTGCTCAGTGCTGCTCGAAGTGTTTTTCAAGCAAGCCAATATTGAACAACATGGCTGCCCTTGCATTGCTCTTTGGAGTGAAGAGGATGTAATGGTTAGTACAATAGCTTTGAGGAAATGCTTTATTTAAGGGCCCCTCCAACCAAAACCTCCTTTTAAAGATTCCCAACCCTCCAAGCAACATATCTAATATGTAATATAACTATCAGCTAAATGGAGTTACCTCAGAAGTATCTACTGTCTGATACAACCACTATTATTTGACTGGCATTGTTTTAAAGAAACAAGCAATTGTTGTGAGCTTGGGAATTAATGGTTTCTATTTCATTCTAGCCATGAAATCACTGGAGGGCATTAAATACAATATTCCACAAAGCAGCCTTTTCTCTTTAGCACTGAAAAAATGGTGTATGTCTGCTTTATGGCATATTATAAAGCCTGGAGAGATAATACTCCTCAGTCACTCCCCATATTTAGTTAAATGACAAAAGGAAGTGACTTTTCATGAGCAAGGCAATATGTGAACACTTCCCAACTCATCCTTTACAAAACATGTTCAGTTGATACAGGTGAGATTCCTGAGGAGAAGAAGAAAGATATCTCTGAAGAACAGATGTAGGTGTTAAGTAAATAAATAAGTAAACAAACAAATAAGTAAATAAATATGCTGCTAATGCTTTAGAGAAAGCTTACCATATAACAATTCATTACACAGAATTGTGAGTGAAATATTTAAAACTAAGCTATCATCCACTCACAGCATAATTAATGGTAAGATTTATTGCAGAGTGCTTTGTTTCCTATTTTTCTAATGAAGAAAAGACAAATATACAACTACACAGTCAGCATCAACTTGAGCTCAGCCCATTAGATATGGAAACCTAACGCTTAATTGCTTGATTTAAATTTGGTTAGTAAAAATGCATACTGTAGCATCGCTCACTTAATTATGTTAATTTATATCCAAAAAGCTAAATTTACAAAGGCAATACCATTAATTATTTATTTTGCTATTCAGGCCAAATATGTTACTCAGCTAATTAGCTTCCTTAAGTCTTCCTCCCTCTTAAAAAACCCTCCCAACTAACTTTATATATACACCCAACACACACACACGTTTGTGTGCGTGTGTGTTTGTGTGTATGTCTGTGTGTCTTGGCATATTCAGGTCTTTTCCCATGTAACACTGATAGAATTTTGGTGACATTTCGAGAGGTCCCACTTGTCATCTTCAGGCTGGTGCTTTCAGCTTCGAGTTAGGATGAACAAAGCGGGGTCTGAACTGCCGTCCCTCTATAAATACTGGTGTGTGTGTGTGTGTGTGTGCGTGTGTGTGTAGTGCTGGTTCAGCTGCTACAAGCAGGTTGGTTGGCTGTGTTGTAACATCATGATTAGCTGGTGGGGTAACACCTTGAGTAGTTGATGTGACACATAGTGTACACATACACACAAACACACTGCCTGTCTATATACTGCCTGGTTCTTTTTTTCTGCACACATGCTTCTAGAATGGAAGGAATGTTGCCCCTGATAAATAGCTGGCTTATTTATTTGCCCTCTCTGAAAAAAAAAATGTTTCACAACTTTTATTGCAGCAAATCCCAGGAAAAGACTATTCCATTGGCTGTATTCCACCACCACTCCATTTTCTTCCATTCCATCTTGACATGGGGTTGGTGGGGGATAACATATGTGAGATGGTCAGCCATAAAGAACATAAACGATGTGAGCTAAAGTTACATCTTTAAGTTGTAAAGTTAATGAATAATAGTTTGGTGTAAGGACATTCTCTGAAAAGAAAAAAAAATCAAATGTTGTGAAAGTGAAGTAGCAAAACATGATGCTATATTGGTTCCAGGTCAACGAAGGTCAGTAGTAATAAACAGAATGCTAGAGTAATTCCAATTAAAGTCTAAGAATTGTTTATTCTGCATAAATAAAATGAGTTCATATCCAGTGATATTCTTGTACTTTCATGTTAAAAGATCTACAGTGTGGGTAAATGCTAATTTTGGAATTCTGGAATAACAAACAAATCTAAAGAAGATAAAATACACTGAAATGAAATAATTCTTGGGAAAAAATAGCATGTCTGTCTTACTACTACAACAATCTACCAGTAAGCCTTCTAATTAATATTCCAATATATTTTTAGAAATTCATGGGATACTGTTACTGAGGACACTGGTTTCATTAATATTTTATCTTTCATTCTTCATGAGTTGGGTAGCTAGAATGTTCAATGAACATTTTTGCAGGCATGTTGATAACAGTGAAATCAGAGTAATGTCCATAACGATTAGCATTGCATTAATATATGAGAATTTACATACTGTCAAAAAGGATACTTTAATCTCACAGGATACTGTGATTTGGCTTTATATTAACAGGAGCAAGGAACTAGTATAATTATTCCATTCTACTCTGGCTTGAGTAGACTCATTCACCCTTTGATACATAGGGAAGATCAGAATCAATGGGTTGAAATTATGGAAAGTAGATTCAAGTTAGCTACTAGAAGGAATTTCCTGATAGGAAAAAAAAACCCATCAACACCCATCATTACAGGTCCCCAAACAAAAAACCCTGTAAAATACCTTTGCAGATCTGGTATTGAGCCAGGAGGTTAGATTAAAAGATCTCCGAGATCCCTTTCAACTCTGATTTTATGATTCTACAACCTCATGGGACCAATATTTTAAACAAAAAAAAGTATGTTTTAAAACCTTAGGAATACTCAAAGAATAATAAAAATGATTAAGGGTGTTTAACTTCTTGCCCTATATTCTTATATAGAACATCTTTTAGAAACAACTTCAGTGTATTTTTCCTTGCGTATGAAAGAAAACCTATACAAATGAATATGCATTCTTGTGAAGCACTGACATAATAGGAATGCAGAGGCTGTGCAATACACTGCAAGCAGATGTGAAATATAATTGGTTGTTCACAGATGATTTATGCCTTTAGAATTAGCAGCCCATTATTTGTTGAAATATTCATACATTTCCAAAAGGTTCCTCAAAATCTTTCATGTTTTTTTTAAAGTTGAATTGAAAGCACAGTAAAACTTCCAGATGATGGCATAAAAGATTAAACACCATAAAACACCAGTCATATAATAAAGTTACTGAAGATCAAAGGCCTGTGCATATGGGAAGAAACTATCATTTATGTATCTTGCCTCCAAAATCTTTTTGTTCACCAAACAATTTGAGGTTAGGTAGCTGGTATGAAAAGGCCGTTGACTGGTTTACCATGACAAAGGAGGAAAAAGACCATATTTAGTAGTAGTTAACATTGTCAACACCGTTTCTACGTATCAGGGGTATTCAGAGGGCATATAATAAAAGTCAAGATGTTGGCTGTAATGGTGTCATCAAAGTTCTGCCTGTTACAGCAATGCTCATTAAAACTTTGTCTCATCTCAGCTGCCATTTTGCCTTTTTTCTGCACCCTGTAGACATCTGTACTATGTAATTGCAATAATCTAAAATATAACTATAAGTAGGTAAGATTTATTTTTACCCAGAAAATAATGCAGCCAGTGTCAGCTCCTGCATGCCGGCTGCCTTGGAGCTGCCGTTCAGTGGAGAGAACTGCGCTGGTGTTTGAGCACTAATACAAGAAGTGATTCTCCTTTAAGAACTGCAAGGAAACTGAAGATGGATACTGGGTTATGGAGTAGCACAGCTCATTTCCGGACCACAGGGGAGGGACATGCTTGCATGAGTGGGTGGGGAGTGATTAATGAATATAAGGTGATGGTGAGCATGGGTGAGCAGCCCTAACAAGAATTTCTCTTTGAGATTGCCAGTGAGTGCCAGGAAAGTAGTAAAGCAGCCATTAGCAAACCAGGTTTGTTTTTGCATTTCTTTCTTTTTTCTTTCCATTTTGGAATGTGATAATTAATAATAATAATAATTATTATTATAAATAATAATTATAAATAATAATAATAATAATAATAATAATAATAATAATAATAATAATTTATTAGATTTGTATGCCGCCCCTCTCCATAGACTCAGGGAAGCTAGTCATAGTCAGAACTATGGCCAGATTTGATTAATGGAGAATCAAATCTCCAAGAAGCAAGGCTAACTCAACTCAAGCCGAAGGCCAAATCTTTCAAGTTTAGTGTTGGGGACATGAGGGACATCTAGCCCTGAACTACTCATATGTGGGGTGCCATAGGGTTCACTTCTCTCACCCTTTCTAATTAACCTCGGCATGATATTTGTTGATGAGATCATTTTGCAGCACGATTATAGATTATTCTGATCATATAGGCTGGACAAGTGATGCTGTTAAGGTGCTAATTCAATGTCCAGGGAGTGGAACTGTAAGGGTCTTGCTGGGAGAAATTTACTGTGATTCAACTACAGCAAGACAAAATGATTCAGGATTTCAGGTCTCCTAGATCTAGAAAGTTATCCCTTTAACTACCCTATAACTCTTGACAGTTTCTGCTAAGCTTTTCATAGATTCACCTTGTGTGTCAATTGTATCCATTCCTGAGCCAGCTGTGCTCAGTGGTGGGCTGTGAGCCAGAACGCTAAATTGCGCTCACCACTGCGGCTCGAAAGTGCTTGCGGGGCCAGTGCCATTTTGCTGCTGCACTTGTGTAGGTAGCAAAATCACGCACAGAGCCGCAGGTGCTCTCGTGTTTCAGCATGCGCGGAGGCAAAAAAACCCTCACCGAAACATGGGCGCACCTGCAGCTCCATGTGTGGTTTTGCTACCTCCACAGGTGCAACAGCAAAATCGCACTGGCCCTGCAAGAACTTAAAAGCCGTGGCGGAGAGTGCAATTTAGGGTTCTGACTTGTAGCTCATCGCTGGCTGCGCTTATAGAATACCGCCGGCTGACTTACCGGCCTCACGGCGATGTTGCAGAAGGGCCGGGCAGACTCGGACCCTTGCAATGGCGGCCGCCATCTTGTTTTCGGCCGAAATCTCGCGAGGCGAGATTTCGGCCGGGAATGCCCTGCCCACGTGGCTGGGCATGACGTCGGGTCCGGGCGGGGCCTGCTGGCCCTATTTAAGGGACAGCAGGCCGGGAAGAAAGCCTTTTCGCCCGGACCTGGTGACAAGAGCAGACACTTGCTGGTGCTGCTCGGTCGCCATTTTGGTTCCCCTCGTGTCGCGGCCGCCATTTTGTGGCCTACCGAGGGGGCGAAAAGTGCTTGCTTTGGAGGATCCTCTGCACTTTGGAGCTGCTGTCTGCAATCCCCCTCGGGCCCGAGGGGGACTGGTAACCTCCTCCCGGCTGGGAGGAGGGCGCGGTGGGGGCGTTTGGTCTGGGGCCCTGGTCTTGGGAGGTTTGGAAGGCCTGATTGCAGGCCTCTAAGGCCTACCTGTAGTGAGGCTTGCTACTAGCGCCCGAGTATAATAATAACATAAAGGGGCCCGGGGGTCTAGCGGGGGCTTTTCCCCTTTACAGCACTAGGCCCTAGGTAGGGCCCAGCGGGGGGGTCCTTTGCCTCACTTAGGCAGTGGGTTCGGTCCTAGCTTGTTTGGGGGTTGCTCCCTGCACACTTGGGAAAAGTTGGGATGGCTCCAAAAAAGAGGCCTGCCACTGCCCCTATGGCTCCGCCGGCTGCGCGCCCCAGGAGGGCCCTTAGGCCTTCTGCCCGGGCTCGGGCCAGTAGGGAGGGGACTGCGGGGGTGGTCCCTGAGCAAGGGGGGGTGGTCTCGTTGCCTCCTGCCCCTCAACCTGATCTTTCTCCTGCCATGTCTTGGGCCAGGGTGTTGGAGAGGCTCGACGAGCTCGAGCAGTGGAGGAGCGGGGCGGTCCCCGGAGCGGCCATCGATCAAGTTCCCGCGGCGTTGGGGAGAGATCCGGCGGCGGCCCAGGCTGGGCAGATGACTCCGTTTGGACGACAGGCCCCGGCAGGGCCGATGGCGGCTTTCCCGGGCCCTGCAACATTGGGCCCCCCGTGGATGTCATCGACCCCGTACGGGGCAGGTGAGGCTGCACCACACACTACACCACTGTCCTTTCTTCCTCCCACCGCCCCGGGTTTTCCCCCGGCGGGGGTCGGGAGTGGGTCCAGTTTTTTGGGGTCCTCCGCGGGCACCTGCGGGCAGGTATGGGCACAGCCGGTTCCTCCTCCGGTGCCGCCGGCGGCCGGCACAGCTGCGCTGCCCGGGACGGGTCCTGCGGGGATACCTGCGGTGCCAGGTGCAGGGGGTGGGTTCCCCCGGCCCCTGCTGTCATGCCCCCGCTCCCCGTTTTGCCCTACCCCCACGGTGCGGGAGTTTTTGGCGTAGCGGCCAACTCGGTATGGGACCCGTTCGCTTGTATTAAAGCGGGGGCTATACCGTGCGGGCTGCCGTCCACCCCTCTAGGATGCCACCTTCACCCGTCGGTCAAGGAGGCTATTTGGCGGGGTGAATACGTGGATCTTTTTTCGCTTTTGAACCGAGAGGTTCCCAAGCAGGAGAAAGAGATTGTCCCGGGGGAGAAAACGAAGAAGACCAAGGTAACGAAATGCTTCAGCTCCTGGCTGTATGCGTTTCTTACTTATGGGTCTGTGGTGATCCAACGGCAGCCGGCTATGGCCTCTGCCATGTTTAAGTATATAGACTTGATTGCTAGGGCCCACTTCGAATATAAGGGCACCATATGGCGCCATTATGATAAGGGTTTCCGTATGAGGATGGCGGTTGAGCCTAACTTGCCATGGGATATGGTGGTCCCGGACCTGTGGTTCCGGGCCACGCATATGTCTGGAAAGAAAGGGTGTGAGCGTACGGATAGTGGGCACTTCATGGAGGAGGAGCCTGGCGCGGCTTCACCGGCCAAGGCGACTCCTGGTGTGGCTGGCAAGGGGGCCTCGCCCACTTGTCATGAGTTTGCTGCAAAAGGGGCGTGTTTTCGTCCCTTTTGTAAGTACAAGCATGCCTGCGGCAATTGTGGGGGGTCCCATGCAGCTTCAGTCTGTCCCCGCCCCAAGAAAGGGGCGGAGAAGGGCGGGGGTCCAGGAAAACCTCCCCCACCAGCTGGGGGAAAAGGGGCCCAGCCCAATTAATGTATATGTGCTCGAGGGTTGGTTGTTCGACTACCACCCTCGCCCGAGAGCCGAGTTGCTCTTGAGGGGCTTCTCCGAGGGATTTAGGATCCCTTATGTGGGCGTTAGGAGGGCTTTCATGTCCGACAACCTCAGGTCGGTTGTCGGACATGAGGACATTGTACGGGCTAAGATTCGAAAGGAGGTGGCTGAGGGCAGGGTCCTTGGGCCTTTCCCGGAGCCGCCCTTTTCGAATCTTAGAGTGTCCCCCCTGGGGGTGGTCCCCAAAAAGGCGAGTGGTGAATTTAGGTTGATTCACCATTTGTCTTTTCCAAAAGGGGAGTCAGTGAATGACTTCATTCCTGACGAGCTTTGTTCTGTCCGGTACGCATCCTTTGATGCGGCCGTGGCCATGGTTAGGGAGTGTGGGGTGGGAGCCCTTATGGGAAAATGCGACATTAAGTCGGCATTTCGGCTCCTCCCCATTCACCCAGGCGACTTCGAGCTGCTGGGCTTCCATTTCGAAGGTGGGTTTTACGTGGATAGGGCATTGCCTATGGGCTGCTCTGTTTCCTGCTCCCTTTTTGAGAGCTTTAGTACCTTCCTGGAGTGGGTGCTCAGGAGGCGTAGTGGCCTGGGTTCCGTCGTTCATTACCTTGATGATTTCTTGATGGCCGGGCCTGCACAATTGGAGCAATGCTTTGCTTTGATGCGGGACTTCGAAGCCCTTTGTGCTCAATTGGGGGTGCCTTTAGCCCCCGAGAAGACCGAAGGCCCTGCCACCAGGATTACCTTCCTTGGTATTGAATTGGATTCAGTGGAGCAATCTTCCAGATTGCCCCTGGATAAGCTGATTAAAATCAGGTCCAAGCTTGAGGCGGTCTTGGGCTGCAGGAAGGTTACTCTTCGGCAGCTCCAGGAGTTGGCCGGGATTCTTAATTTTGCCTGTCGGGTAGTGGTGCCCGGTAGGGCCTTCTCTCGACGGTTGTACGATGCGATGAAGGGGCTAAGTTTGCCCCACCATCGTACCCGCTTATGTGCAGGGGTCAGGGCTGACCTCTGCGTGTGGCGGGAGTTTTTGGAACGTTTTAACGGGTTGTCTTTCTGGCGGCAGGAGCTTCTTTTGGAAGCGGAGCTGCAGCTGTGTTCCGACGCCGCAGGGACTTGCGGTTTTGGGGTAGTTTTAGGTGACCAGTGGTGCTGGTCGGCATGGCCTCCGGAATGGAGTGCCTGTTCATTGGTTAAGGACTTGACCTTTTTGGAGCTTTTCCCCTTAATAGTGGCCTTAGAGCTCTGGGGAGAGCAGTTCAGGGATAAGACTGTGCATTTTTGGTGTGACAATCTAGCGGTTGTCCATGTTGTGAACGCCCTGTCCTCTAAGAGTGACAGGGTGATGCGGCTTGTCCGCCATTTTGTGCACAGGTCCTTGTCTTTGAACGCCTTGTTTTTGGCTAGGCACGTCCCTGGTTTAGATAACGGGGTGGCTGACGCCTTGTCCCGTGGTCAGTTGTCCAGGTTTCGGACCCTGGCCCCGTGGGCCCGAGAGTCGCCAGAGGTGTTTCCAGCCCACCTGTGGAGCCTGGGCGGGCTCTCGAGAGCTGGAGAGACGAGGCCTCCAGGGCGATCGCCTTATCGGTAGCTCCTAGCACCCTGCGAGCTTATCAGCGTGCAGGTAAGGAGTTTGGGGATTTCAGGCTGGGTAAGGGTTACCCCCATTGCTGGCCTGCCCCGGTTGAGCACCTAGCTGAATTTTGTGTCCTGCTGAAGGGGCGTGGCCTTTCAGTTAGGACTATCAGGTCTAGGTTAGCCGGCCTCGCCTTTCTGTCCAAGGCGGGGGGGTTTGATGATTTTTCGGGTGATTTTCGCATCCGGAGGATGCTGGAAGGCTGGGTGAGGGAGCGACAGGGGTTCCCCTCCGACACTCGTCAGGCCCTGACGGTTCAGCAGCTGTCTCTGATTAATCAGACGTTAGGCAGTCTGTGTGCCTCTCTTTACGAGGCTCGGCTGTTCAGGGCAGCGACTTGTGTTATGTTTTTTGGGGCCCTCAGGGTCAGCGAGGCAATGGCCTCCTCGCAGTCTGACTTGTCGCTCCGCGCTTTCCAGCTCGCTGATCTGACCTTTAGACAGGGGGGTGTCTCTCTTTTGGTGAGACACTCCAAGACAGATCAGTTACACAGAGGGGTTAGACTTGAACTTAGTGCAGCCACCGATAAGTCTGTTTGCCCGGTGGCTGCTTTGCAGCAATTTTGTGTTTTGCGCGGGTCAGGGCGTGGGTACCTTTTTCTACACCAGGATGGCACCCCCCTGACCCGGTATCAATTCTGGGCGATAGTGTCTAAGGCAATGTCTCAGGTAGGCATGGATCCCGCCGGCTATGGAATGCATTCGTTCCGTATCAGCGCCGCCACTAGCACGGCACTTTCTGGTTTCCCGGCCCAACGGATTCAGGAGATCGGCCGCTGGCGGTCAGCGGCATATTTGGGTTATGTTAGGCCCGCTGAGGATTCTGGGCAGGGTTTAGGCTAGGTAACCTCTCTGTGTGTGTCCTCTTCCAGGTTCCCAGTCCAGGCAGAAACCGACGGCGCTGCTGTGTGGCCACAGCATGGTCTTCTGGGCCGGCCGCTCTGCAGCCAGAAGCGCCATCGGGACCCAGCTGTCGTTGGGACGGTGGGTCAATGTTGTTTGGATGGGCCGGAGGGGTATGTGGTGGGAGGGGCTCCTACCGACGTTGCTGGGTACTCAGCATCTCAGGGCGGTACCCGGCGCTGCTGGGCGGGCGGCTACCCAGGGTCGCGCCCAGATGGGACTGGGTGGTCGGCAGCCCATAGCCGCACCCAGATGGCTGGTCTTGCACCTCGGTGGCAATGACCTATGCCTGCTTGGCGGTCTACCGTTGATCGTCCAGGCGCGCGAAGACCTGCGGCGGCTTCGCACGGTATGGCCCACCACGCAAGTGGTGTGGTCAGAGATCCTTCCAAGGATCGTTTGGAGGGACGCCATTTCCCTTAGGGCCATCCACCGGGTTAGACGCAGGGTGAATAAGGCCGTGGGAAAAACTGTCAAAGAATTAGGTGGGGTTGTAGTGGCCCATCCCCTCATCACTGTAGATTGGCCGTGGCTTTACCGGGCCGATGGCGTTCACCTGTCAGAACAGGGGAACGCCATTTTCTTACAGGACCTGCAGAGGTCTCTGCGTGAGCTGGCGCAGATAGAGGGGGGAGTCGGGGGGCCAAGATAGAGATCTGACCCCCGCTCCGTGGCAGGTTAGGGGCGGAAATCTGGGTGGTTTCAGCAACTGCGCGTTCTCCCTTGGGCATCTTTGGGGATGATTGACAGGTTCTCTCCAAGCCCATGGTGGGTGCTACCTGCGCACTTGGGGGGAACCTGTCTTTGGGTCCCGCTATTGAAGTCCCAGGGTAGGGGTGAGCCGGCGGGACCCCCCTCATGCGAGTGTATGGCAGGGTCTCAGGTGAGGGAGAGGTCCCTCACCTGGACCAGCATCGACTACGCCCATAGTTGCCCAGGAATGTTGACCTTTTACGTCATTTCCGCCCCGGAAGTGTTTGTTTGACCCTGCAGGTCCACTGTTTCCGGGTCATAGTTGAGTATGTTGATTATGCAAATTTATGCTAATTCATGCTAATTTAATTAATAAATTATGCAAATTTATTATAATAAAAATGACCCAATTTTAAATCCAGCTCTGGTGTCCGAGTCGTTACTCTGTCTCTTCTGCAATAGAATGTCCTTCAGGAAAACGTCAACTAGTCCAGAATGCAGTAATATGTAGAGTTTGGGGCAACACATTGTTTGACCATGTTGCAATTTAAAGTGCTAATTATCATCTTCAAGGTCATGTATTGCATAGAGCCAGATCATTCTAGGGGTTACTTCTCCCTCAGGATTTCTAGCCAATAAACTAGATTGGATTGGTAGGCTTGTCCAGGTTTCCCTCAGTAAAAAGTTCTCATCTGGTGGAAATGATTCTATTCCATAGCTGTACCTACCCTATGGAACAACCTAATATCAGACCCCCAACCTATTTTCCATCTCTATTCTCCTAATGTTATATACTAAAGGCTGCTGCTTTGACGATTGTCCATGCTATTTGCCCACAGCATAGCTTCAAGTGGCTCTGGAAAGTTCTGTGCATTTTGACTCATGTAGATATATAGATAATATAAAATGTTTCTATTCTTTTTTATATTGCTTTCCTACTATTTTCTGCCCTTGGTACAATTTTTGGCAGCTGCCAAATGATTTGTGTTTGTTTTGACCTGGATGTAGAGAATGTCTGGGAGCTTTCCAAGTGCAACCTAAACTGTCAATTATCACTGTAATTTTCCACAAACTTGGTTTCATCCAATGTATTGGATCATAACTTTCATTATCTCTGTCACCTTAGTTTGGGAGTTACACTCAGGGTCTTTTTTAAGACTGAGCATTTTGAGGACAGAACATTAAACATTAAACCATTAAACCATTTCCAATCACCCACACACACACCCACACCCACACCAACCCTTCCTGCAGCATCCTATGCTGATGCAGTGGTTTTTTTTCCTGTTGATGTCAATTGAAGTTAATGGCCCATTAAATAGGAAAGTAAATCCTAGCGGATTAGTTTTACTGCTATAAATGGGAAGTGTCAATTATTTGATCGTTTCAAATGCTGAACTGTAGGCTAGGGTCCTATGTGGAAGGTCCATAGCAACTACTCTTCAAAATGTTTTGTCTAAAGGGCATTAAAGGGAATCCAGTGCATGATACCATGGTCTTTCGAGACTGAAGGATGGCAATGCAATGTAAAAAAGGAACCTCCAACATAACAAATGCTTTAAAAAAGTGAAAATACTACAGAAATAACAAAACATAAAGTATGTGTCATTTCAACAGTAAGCAGTTACAGTTCTAATGCAAATTAACTAATACAAATATTATATAAGTATATCTATGTGTATATTTCTAACACATATAGTTAAGTATCATGCTTTTTTCAAATGACTGTATTTTGCATAATTGATTTCCATATTTTATTACACTTAATCCATACAAAGTCTATATTTATAGCCAATATGTTCATAAGAAGCAAGTGTAAACAGGTTTTCAATTCATTGAATAAATGGGGCCAAACATTTATTTTTTTCAATTCTGCAATATCAGTCTTTTAGCCTGCATTGATGTAACAATATCAAATGGAACACATTAAGATACTAAAAAAACTGCAAACAGTTTGTAAGCTTGATTGCTCAGTCAGTTCCAACAAAAGTGAAGAGCAAATATCTATTTTGAATTGTAAAACAGCAAAATAAATCAGAGTACGCTTAGGAGGGCCTATTTCGCCACTATTGTCTGTCATAGTACACTCAGGAGGGCCTATTTAGCCACTATAGTCTGTCTTAATACAAATCACTAACAATAAGATTATTTGTATCAGGTGGAAACTTGTCTGATTTACTGAAAGGCAAACTTAAAATACTTTGACAATGGTATAGACAAATTATTCAGTAACAATCTGAGAAATCCTATATTATAGCAAGGAGTCAGGATAACTAGATAAGAAAGTATCTGTTGAGGAAAGATAATACAGTGATACCTCGTCTTACAAACGCCTCGTCATACAAACTTTTCGAGATACAAACACGGGGTTTAATATTTTTTTGCCTCTTCTTACAAACTATTTTCACCTTATAAACCCACCGCTGCCACTGGGATGCCCCGCCTCCGGACTTCCATTGCCAGTGAAGCACCCGTTTTTGCGCTACTGGGATTCCCCTGAGGCTCCCCTCCATGGGAAACGCCACCTCCGGACTTCCGTGTTCCATGTTTTTGTGCTGCTGCAACAGAAGTCCGGAGGTGGGGTTTCCCAGCGAGGGGAGCCTCAGGAGAATCCCAGCATCGCAAAAACACAGATCCAGAGGTGGGGTTTCGAGGACTTCAATGTTTTTGCGATGCTGCGATTTCACTGATGCTCCCTTCGCTGGGAAACCCCACCTCCAGACTTCCATTGCCAGCGAGCTTGTTTTTGCGATGCTGGGATTCCCCTGCTGGGATTCCCCTGCAGCATCGCAAAAACACAGAAGTCCAGAGGTGGGGTTTCCCATGGAGGGGAGCCTCAGGGGAATCCCAGCAGCGCAAAAACGGGCACTTTGGCTGGCAAAAGGGGTGAATTTTGGGTTTGCACGCATTAATCATTAATTAGTCTGCGGAGAGGGGCGGCATACAAATCTAAATAATAAATAAATAAATAATAAATAAATAATCGCTTTTCCATTGATTCCTATGGGAAACATTGTTTCGTCTTACAAACTTTTCACCTTAAGAACCTCGTCCCAGGACCAATTAAGTTTGTAAGACAAGGTATCACTGTATACCCTTTTGAATTGAAATGCACTGATTCATTTTAATGTGTTTGCCAATTCTTGATGATCAGACAGTTTTCATTCTTGGTATATTAAAAAATCAGAAATAGTTTTTCTGCCGTCAATCTTCTATGTTTCTACTTCACCATTGCTTTCTGCCATGCAGAAATGCTACCTTTTCACTAAAGTGATTATATGCTTTCAACATCTTCCTATATTGCTGCTTACCCAATATACTGTAGGTGCCCGTTTGCTTTAGCTGTGATCACCCTGCTGAGAATATATATTCTTGGCATCCATTCCCTACATTCATTCCTCATCCCTCTCAGGAACACTCACCTCCCCCACAAAGGCACAGCACAGCAGGACTTTGTTGGAATATCTTTACTACAAGCTTAGTAAAACAAGAAAATCTTGAAAGCCCTATCAAAGGATATTTCAATCAGTAAACTCAATAAAATTTTAATGAAAACCTGATTTACAAATATCCACCCACAGAGGCAAAACTGAACAATAAATATTAGGTAAGAGAACACACAAAGATAAGATGTAATCATGCAGCATATGTTATTGATCTACAGGAAAATTTATAATAGAACCATACATTAATAAGGGATAATTGTATTACTTTTGCATTGATCATCTGGGAGAAAAATTGCCATTTTTTAAATATGTACGTTGCTGAATGGAATTCAAATTCATTTTGGTTTTCAGGAAATGCTTCAATATCAATACTAAATAAATTATTGTTATCGCAACTGTTGTCTAATGAGTTTAACACTAAGCACGGAGGTAATGTTCAGGACTTCTCCAGCTTTTACTGAGTCTGAATGAAATTATCTTTTTAAAGTTTTGAACATTAGACGTTATATAGCAATGACCCTAAAGAAGGGAAAAGAGATGTAAGTTGAAAACCTAATTAAACTTAAATAAATTTCATTATTTATTCAGTTAGCATTTAGGAACTTCCACTTCCAGTGCTGGGTAATCAATATATCATGACTCCTGATTGAACCCAGCACCTTGTGCTATCCTGAAGAATGTATAAATGAAAATGTATTAGATTCTGCTTGATTTATAGCATCATGACTGCTTTTCTCCTAGGAACTCTCAAACTGATAATCTGTTCTCCACTAATACATCCATTGTCATTGAATCAGGCCAATCAAGATCAAGACCCTTCTCTTACAAGGTTTAGCCATGGCACAGTGGTTAGATTGCAGCAATAATGAAATTTACCTTTTTCCCCACTGGTTCTATAGGCAAGGCTTGGTGAGTGTAGTGTGGCTTGGTGGATGCGGCAGGATGAGCCACTCTAGGGGCAAGATATGACAAAATCCCCATTCCCTGCCCACTCCTGAGGAAGGATATTGAAAAATCTCCAGTCCCACTCTGTTCTAGAGACAACCAGAGGTGATATTTACCAGTTCTCTGAACTACTCAAAATTTCTGCTGCCAGTTTTTAAGAACCTGACAGAACCTGCTGGATTTCACCCTGGCATGCAGATTTGTAGCTAATTCTGCAGACTGCCAGAAGTTCGATTCTCACAGGGTCAAGGTTGACTTAACCTTCCATCTTTCTGAGGTTGATAAAATAAGAACCCAGATTGTTGGGGGCAATATGTTGATTCTTCAAATTGCTTAGAGCAGTGATGGAAAACCTATAGCATACATGTCACAGGTGGCATACGGAGCCATATCTGACGGCACACAAGGCAAAAGGTCTCAGGAGAAGGGCGGCATAGAAATATCTGAGGGCACACAAGGCAGAAGGTCTCAGGAGAAGGGCAGCATAGAAATCAAATTAATAAAATAATAAATAAAAAAAATAAATTGCCCTATGTCAGCTCCAGTGTGCATGCATGCGCTAGCCAGAAGATTTTTGGCCTTCTTTTTGGCTGTTTTCGCTCTCCCCACAGCAAAAATGGCCCAGCGGGCCAACCGGAAGTTCACTTGTGTGCTCCCCGTCAGCTTCCTTTTCACTGTTAGATGTCTTCAGGAATTTTGTCGGCCTTGGACAGTTGCAGTCAGTCCTCTCACATCTCAGTCCATTCTTCCTGCAGCCAGGTAGGCTTTCCTGTGTAGCCAATAACAGAGTTCAGGATCGATCTGGAGCTCTGTTATCAGCTGCAGAGACCTTTCCCAAAGGCCTTTCCTGAAGGCCTCTGCAGCCAATAACAGAATTTCGGATCGATCCAGAGCTCTGTTATCAGCTACACAGGCCTTCAGGAAAACATTCCTGGCTGCAAAGAAATGGGCCAAGGTTTGCGAGGCCTGGTTGCAACTATCTGAAGGTAAGTGGTAGGCAGGGGTGGGCTACTGCCCAGACGGGGAGGACACATAGTGGAGTAGCGAAAAGGGAGCTCTACCCCAGAGCATCCAATTTGCTCTGAAAGATGTTAAAAGAAAATGCCAGGCTTCCTGCATAAGCCATGCCCACAGTGTGGTAGTAAAAAATTTGGTAGCTCTTCACTGGTGATAGGGCAACATCACTTCATTTCATTTCTATACTTCTAATTCTTCACTGTCCCCAGGCTTCAACAGACTTTCTTGAACACTGGGGAGAGTAAAAACTAGCCCAATGGACCTACTGGAAGTCAGGAGGCTTCAATGAGGCCTTTGCGCATGTGCAGAGAGAAGGTAGTTCGGGAGTGTTGTGCGCATGTGCAGGACATTGAATTATGGGTGTGGGCATTCATATGCATGCTGTCATGCGCATACACACCCTTTTGGCACCTAAGCCAAAAAAGTTTCACAATCATTGGCTTAAGAGAATGTTGAAAAGCCCTATGAAGCAGTATGTAAGTCTAAGTACTATTGCTACAGTAAAGAACTGTCAGCCTTACAAAAAAATCCTAGAAATGCCTTCTCCACTAAGAACAATCTTTTCTAGAGGTTAGCCAACAAAACACATTGCAGCTAACCAAGCTACTCACTTTCTTTTAAGAATAGCCATTTTTGTTCCAGGCTAAGTTAGCTCTTTTTTGTCCTTACAGCCGTAGTCAGTCAGAGATATTCCTGCTTGAATTTCTATTTAATTCTTCTATAGAAGGAGAATATTTCTGCTTTGTTGGCTAAAAACTTGCCAAGACATTTCATGTATTCCTTACTGATAGATACTGCATTTTTTGGACTATAAGACACACCAGAGTATAAGATGCACCTAAATTTACAGAAGAAAAACAAGAAAAAATATTTTTTCACCTCTGTGTGTCGCGTTTTCGCCCTTCCCAGCTCCCGGAAGAACTCTGCAGTGCTCCGCATGGGTTGTTTTTGCCAAAAAAAGGTCTGTTTTGTGGTTCCAAGCCCTCTGCACATCGCATTTTTACCCTCCCAGTCCCCAGAAGCACTCTGCAGTGCTCTGCACAGTGTGTTTTTGCCAAAAGCACAACTGTTTTTGGCCCGCAGAGTGTTTTGGAGGATGAAAGCGGGATGCGCAGAGGGCTTGGGAGCCCAAAAAGGGGCCCATTTTTGGCAAAAACCTTAGATATAGCAGGATTCACTGGTTTGAAATCCAAATATATATCAAGATAAACCTTGTAACACTTTTTAGAAATATATTCAAAATCGGTGTTGTCTACCACAGAAAAATAAAAGTCAAGAGAAGTAGGAGGAGAAGTTACAAAAAGGTAAGTTAATTTTCTGAGAAACATTTAAAATGGAGGAAAACAACTACAGTGGAACCCCGACATACGAGCTGCTCTACTTGCGAGCAGCTCGAGATAAGAGCTCGGAGGAGAGCGACATTTTTGTTCGCCTCCCGAGCTCACACCTGGGATACGAGCCGAGAGGAGCCGCGCCCCCCTGACGCTTTCGGCAGCTTCCGCTACAACGAAGGAAGGCAATCCAGTGCCCGGCTCCTCTCGGCTCGTATCCCGGCACTTGGTAAGCGGAGAGGCATTCGCCTCCCCTGCCGCCCCACTCTTCTGGGGGTCCTTGGCTTCTGCTTGGGGGTGGGGGGATCCGAACGGTGGCAGGGGGGACTGTCGCCCACAAAGCCTTTTTTTATTTTTAATTCCGAGGGGCCTAGCAGGGAGATCGGGAGCGCGCGCAACCGCCCGTGCGGCCCCGACATTGAATAGCCGCCGGCCCCGCCTCTGCTGCTTTGAGTTTTTGGCTGGGGGGGGGAGAAAGTAGGACTTTCCTAACTCGGATGCTTCGGAGAGGCAGGAGCCGGGCGCTGGCCTGCCTTTTCTTCCCCCCCCCCCCGCCGCCACCCGCTGGCTGCGAGCGCTCTGCCAGGCGGCCAGGAAGCATTCAGGGCGAAGTGCATGGAGGAATGGGAAGCTGAAGCCACTGGCGTTTGGGCTTCCCATTCCTCCACGCGCTGAATGCATCCTGGCCGCCTGGCAGAGCGCTCGCAGCCAGCGGGCGGTGGCGGCGGGGAAAGGGGAGAAAAGGCAGGCCAGTGCCCATGCACTTCGCCCTGAATGTTTCCTGGCCGCCTGGCAGAGCGCTCGCAGCCCGCCGTCCCCAGGAAAGCAGGACCGCTCCGAAGCATGCCCACGTCGCGAAGGGGCTCGGCGGGAGGGCGCGGAAGAGCAACAGCTGTGGGAGACGAAGGGAGAGAAGCCCGCAGAACCGCCTTGAAGGCATCCAGCCGTCCCAGGCGCGTCTCGGGGTCTGCCTTGGCGCATAACTTTGCTGAGAGCACTTTCGTCCCGGGCTCGTCCCCCGCCGCCTGCTTTTCTCTCTCTCCTTCCCTGCGCCGCTGCTCCGCTCGACCGGAGGCTCCGGAGACCTGCCTTTTCTCCCCCTTCCCCGCCGCCACCGCCCGCTGGCTGCGAGCGCTCTGCCAGGCGGCCAGGAGGCATTCAGCGCGTGGAGGAATGGGAAGCTCAAACGCCGGTGGCTTCAGCTTCCCATTCCTCCATGCACTTCGCCCTGAATGCTTCCTGGCCGCGTGGCAGAGCGCTCGCAGCCCGCCGGCCCCAGGAAAGCAGGACCCCTCCGAAGCCTGCCCATGTCGCGAAGGGGCTCGGCGGGAGGGCGCGGAAGAGCAACAGCCGTGGGAGACGAAGGGAGAGAAGCCGGCAGAACCGCCTTGAAGGCATCCAGCCGTCCCAGGCGCGTCTCGGGGTCTGCCTTGGCGCATAACTTTGCTGAGAGCACTTTCATCCCGGGCTCGTCCCCCGCCGCCTGCTTTTCTCTCTCTCCTTCCCTGCACCGCTGCTCCGCTCAATTGGAGGCTCCGGAGAGGCAGGAGCTGGGCGCTGGCCTGCCTTTTCTCCCCCTTCCCCGCCGCCACCGCCCACTGGCTGCGAGCGCTCTGCCAGGCGGCCAGGAGGCATTCAGCGCGTGGAGGAATGGGAAGCTCAAACGCCGGTGGCTTCAGCTTCCCATTCCTTCATGCACTTCGCCCTGAATGCTTCTTGGCCGCCTGGCAGAGCGCTCGCAGCCCGCCGTCCCCAGGAAAGCAGGACCGCTCCGAAGCCTGCCCACGTCGAGAAGGGGCTCGGAGGGAGGGCGCAGAAGAGCAACAGCCGTGGGAGACGAAGGGAGATTCAGCCATCCCAGGCGCGTCTCGGGGTCTGCCTTGGTGCATAACAGCGCCCAGCTCCTGCCTCTCCGGAGCCTCCGATCGAGCGGAGCAGCGGCGCAGGGAAGGAGAGAGAGAAAAGCAGGCGGCGGAGGACGAGCCCGGGACGAAAGTGCTCTCAGCAAAGTTATGCGCCAAGGCAGACCCCGAGACGCGCCTGGGACGGCTGGATGCCTTCAAGGCGGTTCTGCCGGCTTCTCTCCCTTCGTCTCCCACGGCTGTTGCTCTTCCGCGCTCTCCCGCCGAGCCCCTTCGTGACGTGGGCAGGCTTCGGAGCGGTCCTGCTTTCCTGGGGACGGCGGGCTGCAGCGGCTCTTTGCATTAACCGAGAGAAAGAGAGAGGGGGGAGAGAGAGAGATAGCAAGAGAGAGAAAGTGAGAAGAAGATATAGAAAGAGGGGGAGAGAGAGAGAAAGAGAGAGGGGGAGAGGGAGAGGGAGAGAGAGAGGGAGAGGGGGGAGAGATAGCAACAGAGTGAGAAAGGGGGGAGAGAAAGAGATAGCAAGAGAGAGAAAGTGAGAAGAAGAGATAGAAAGAGGGGGAGAGAGAAAGAGAGAGAGGGGAGAGAAAGAGGGAGAGAGAGAGAGAGGAGATAAAGGAAGAGGAGAGAGAGAAAGGAAGAGAAAGAAAGAAAGAGGGATAGAAAGAGAGAGAGAGAGATGCTCAGTGAGCCTTTCTTTGAAGTTGCCTTTCTTTCTTTCTTTCTTTCTTTCTTTCTCTTTCTCTCTTTTACCTTCCCTTCCTCTATTTCTTCTTTTCTTTCTCCTTCCTACCTTCTTCCCTCCCTCCCTCCCTTCACTCATTCCTCTCTTACTCTCCCCTTTCATAAGTTTCCTTGCTTCCTTCCTCTGTTCCTGTCCCTTCCCCCTTTCTTTCTTTCTTTCTCTTTCTTTCTTTCTCTTTTTCTTTCTCTCTTTTACCTTCCCTTCCTCTATTTCTTCTTTTCTTTCTCCTTCCTACCTTCTTCCCTCCCTCCCTCCCTTCAGTCCTTCCTCTCTTACTCTCCCCTTTCATAAGTTTCCTTGCTTCCTTCCTCTGTTCCTGTCCCTTCCCCCTTTCTTTCTTTCTCTCTCTCTCTTTCTTGCTCTTTTTCTTTCTCTCTTTTACCTTCCCTTCCTCTATTTCTTCTTTTCTTTCTCCTTCCTACCTTCTTCCCTCCCTCCCTCCCTTCACTCATTCCTCTCTTACTCTCCCCTTTCATAAGTTTCCTTGCTTCCTTCCTCTGTTCCTGTCCCTTCCCCCTTTCTTTCTTTCTTTCTTTCTTTCTTTCTTTCTCTTTCTTGCTTTCTTTCTTGCTCTTTTTCTTTCTCTCTTTTACCTTCCCTTCCTCTATTTCTTCTTTTCTTTCTCCTTCCTACCTTCTTCCCTCCCTCCCTTCAGTCCTTCCTCTCTTACTCTCCCCTTTCATAAGTTTCCTTCCTTCCTTCCTCTGTTCCTGTCCCTTCCCCCTTTCTTTCTTTCTTTCTTTCTTTCTCTTTCTTTCTTTCTTGCTCTTTTTCTTTCTTTTACCTTCCCTTCCTCTATTTCTTCTTTTCTTTCTCCTTCCTACCTTCTTCCCTCCCTCCCTCCCTTCAGTCCTTCCTCTCTTACTCTCCCCTTTCATAAGTTTTCTTGCTCCCTTCCTCTGTTCCTGTCCCTTCCCCCTTTCTTTCTTTCTTTCTTTCTTTCTTTCTTTCTTTCTTTCTTTCTTTCAGATGATTAGGCTACTGTGTACATATGTAAATTTAAAAGTTTAAGAAAGTTTACAAGTTAAGTGAAAGAAACTTCATTATTCATTTATATGTACATGTACATTTCTTCATTAAAAACATGTCTTTTTGTATAATTTAGACTAACTTTGTGAGTTTTTTGAGGGCTGGAACCAATTAAAGTTATTTACATTAATTCCTATGGGGAAAAGTCGTTCGAGATAAGAGCTGCTCGACTTAAGAGCGCAGGTCCGGAACGAATTAAACTCGTATCTCGAGGTACCACTGTATGTAATTTTCACTCCGAATAATATATTCTCAACAAAAGACTGAGGTAACTATATTTTTCTACAGAAAAATAAATAAATGAATAGCACCTCTTAACTTACTACCATCAGTATTACCATCAAACTGTTTTTCCAGGCTTTCAGAAATTTTATGGGTTATTTACTGCACACACTTTGCTTTGACTTTTTTCTTTCTTGAATGATCTTATATCATTAACCTACTATGTCACAATTATATTTATATAATTTAGTCCTGACCTCTCAAATCCTCATCTTACTAATGGATTTTAAGGCCATTTTAACAGTTTATAACAATTTATAACTGAGTAACCTTTTAACCCTTTCTTTAAAGCTAGGCTCAAAATTATACTAATATCGTATTTTGGAAATAATAGAGAAGCATAGGTCAGAATAGATTCTAAGCATAATTTTCCCCCATACTCTCTTAGAAAGTTAATGTGTAGAATATTCACTGTAGGAGGTGCATTAGCTGGCTTCAAGGAAAGCCAAATTAATGGGGGGAAAGCTTTAAAATAGTTTAGGGGACTAAATAGCACTTTTGAGGACTAGCAGCTGTGCTATAACATGAAAATTGTGCAGAGAAAACAGAAAAAGACAAGAAATCAACAGCAAAGAAGAGCTTGGAAATTGCAGATAAATCCTGGCTGTTGAAATCTTCCTTATATTAAAAAAATAGCAGAACAGTGTATTTGAAACACTTGAAAACCAACTGAAGTCTTATATAATGAGATGGAACTATGGTGAATTCATTTTGCTGATCATACAGTTGCCTGATTTCTTTAAAAACTCACATCCGATGTTGCAGTCTCAAACATCATCTGAAATGTTAGTATAATGCATTATCTGCTTGGAAAAATCATCAATATGGAATTTTCTCTGTCCCTTTTTTATGAATTCTTGTTCAAATTTTCTGCCACAAGAGGAACCATTGGAGAGGCATGATGATAAAACATGTAGGCAATAGCACTTAGCAACAGCACTTAGAGTTATATACTGCTTCACAATGCTTTACAGACCTCTCTAAAAGCAATTTAGAGTCAGCATATTTCTCCCAAACAACAATCCAGGTCTTCATTTTACCCAACTCAGACGGATGAAAGGCTGAGTCAACCTTGAGCCTGGTGAAATTCGATGTGCTAAACTGCAGGCAGGCAGCAGTCAGTAGAAGTAGTCAGCAGTACTGCATTCTAACCCCTGTGCCACTATGGTTCTTAAAGACTTTATGAATTTGCATGATTCTTGTTGTGGTTAGCTCTGGCCCAGCTTCTGCCCCAAGGGGGAGACATTCACATGCTGCAGGCCTGTTTTGCTCCCGGTGGAATCTGCTGATGAAGGCTCCTCTGACCAAGAAGACATGAGTGACAGGGAGGAGGAGAGTGTGGCAGACAGCTCAGAAGGAGATCAATTATCTAGCTCCTCCTTGAATTCAGAACAAGAGTTAATGATACAGCCACGCATGCGGAGAGCGATGCATAGGCAACAACAACTGAGAGATTATTATCAAAGAAAATGAGGCCACCTGTGGTTGGGTGGGGCTGTGGTAATTAGTGAGGCTGCTATGAAGAGCAGCCTGTGGGTTTGGCCATTGTGGAGGATTATCTGATCGTTGTGTTTCGTGACTGCTTTACTGACTTTGACCTTTTGTGTGCTGATTTTTCCTCGCTTTGAAACTAAACCAGGGCAAAGTGTGTTTCACTTTGTGAAAGAAGGAGGACTGTGAATTGCCTCACAGCTGCAAGCTAAGTATCAGAGAACTGATAAGGGACTTGTACAAATTACCAGTTTGTTTGGAGACGAGTGCTCTTTGCTATACCAAAAGAGGGCTTGGTTTAAGTGAATTTTCATTATAAAGAACATTGTTTTGAATTTTCAAACGTGTGTGTGTCTGAAATTTGTACCTGTGAATTTGTGGGAGGAGTCTACCAGAGAGCCCGACAGAACAATTCTGAATACATCTGATTGGCAAAATATCCAGAGAATTTCAACTGCATTTATTACTACTATATGTTGGGAAAGGTAAATTTAGTTTTCATATGTTCAGGTTTATCTGTAGGCATTTATCTGAACATCAATTACTGTATTGAATAAGGAACTTAAAATTTGGGGACTTCGTTTGAGAGTAATTATTTCAACCCATTTAAATCTTAGCAAAGACTGAGCAAAGACTTTTTTTGTTAGAATTGGTTTTAATACATGCCCTTAATGCTGCAAGGCATGTATGGGAAATATTGGACCAAAGATTTAACATTGCCCAGTTTATCCTTGAAAAGCTTACATTATGATAATCTCAGTTTAAAAATAGTTTCAAAGTTGGTTTTGTGAATAAACTGAGCATCTCACAAAGGAAAAAATGATAATTCCTCTTAGAAACCTACCTGAAGCACAATGCCAAAATGAAAATACCTGAGCTTGAATTTGAATGTTTTCACACGAGAGTTATTTTAAGAGGAAACGTGAAACTGTTATAAGCTATTTCTGAAGATACAATCCTGTTTTCCCAAGCTTGCATGGAAATTACATTTTCAAAGCATAGCATTTCTTCCTTTCCTTATCTAACATTCCTGATTGCTGCTCATGACAGTGGAAAAGATCTACAAAAATGCAAGCCTTATGGGGGTTATTTTATGGGTTTTTAAAAAATAGTTCTCAAAGCTTAGCTCCTCCATCCCTCGAGAAAGCTTTATATATATATATAAAGATGTTACTTTTACCTCTTCCAGTATTTGAATAGTTTGTATTTTTTAAAGAGAGAAAACACGACCTTCCTGTCACAATGTTCCTCTCCATCAGTGCTGTTTTTTTAAAAAAATATGAGTACAATGCATTTTCTTGCATTTCTGTAAAATATGTTACCATATGTACTACACACACACACACACACACACACATCTTCTTGGATTCCATAAACAACATGCAATGTTGGGGGAAGAGTTACATGTCTGCCAAATTTTTATGTCATGCCCAATATATTGTGGAATAATACTTAAGAGACTGAAAAGCTAATGTTTGTGTAGATGCTTCGGATTACAACAACTGGATGTGCAGTAAAGTATAATTTCTTGGCACATTTTTTTTGGCATCTGCAAGCTATTTCAAGTGTATCTGCAGGGCTTTGATAGAGGATAATTTATCTAAACATATTTTCTTCTTACAAGTATACCCTTAGGGAGAACTCAGACAAACTGTTCTTTCTGGTAGCTTCTTCCATCTTGGATTAAATTGCTCAGGGCTGAAGGAGCATTTGTGGGTGTCCGCTGAAAAAAATCAAGATGTCTGCTGAAACTGAGTGATTTAAGCCCCACCTCTTTTTTACATGTCTTGACTTTTTTTAACTCTTTCAAAGATACCTCAAGTTGAAGACCAATAGATTTTAGCAGTACAGTGTTCTCTCGATTTCTGCGGGGGATGCGTTCCGAGACCGCACGCGAAAGTCAAATTTCTGCGAAGTAGAGATGCGGAAGTAAATACACAATTTTTGGCTATGGACAAGTATCACAAGCCTTCCCTTAACACTTTAAACTGCTAAATTACCATTTCCCATTCCCATTTAGATTATTACTTACCATTATTACTGGTACTCACCATTGAATAAAGGCACTTAGTGATCCTGATCTTTATAAACAATTATTTATTAACAATAATTATTTTTTTTTCTGTTATTTATTTGCAAAAATTATTAGTTTGGTGATGATGTATGATGTCATCGGATGGGAAAAACCGTGGTATAGGAAAAAAACCCGCAAAGTATTTTTTTAATTAATATTTTTTGAAAAACCGTGGTATAGGCTATTCGCGAAGTTCGAACCCGCGAAAATCGAGGGAAAACTGTACATCATGACTGAAAAACAATAAGTCAACAATTTATGTCTCTACTTGCTACATGAATCATGCTAACTATACTATTATTAGAATCAGTTTGGTTTAGTGGTTAAATCACCAGAAGACTATAAATTTTAGTCCCACCTGAAATAGGCAATGACAAACCCTTTCAAAATCTTGCCAAAAAAACTAGTCCAGGCAGTTGCTAGGAAGCAAAACTTATTTGATCACTCTCTCTCACACACACACACGCACACAAGTCCATACTAATAAATTAGTTCATGTACAAATAGGAACTTTGGCTTTTTTGTGTAACTGAAACAAAAAGGGAAGCATTAAAGACCTTGCCTAATTCAGATAAATGTTGGAGATAAAGTGTTTTTGCTACTGCAAATTCTTTTGAAAAGGACTGATTCTAGATGCTATTTCAAACACTAATAATGTTCCTGTTTTTTACCTATAAGCTGTCTTTAATTTGATTTCCACATTGTCAGGAACATTACATTTTTTTCATCTCTGTTCATCTCCACTAGTGGATGTGGCAGAACTACTAGGGAGGAAGGAAAACCTCAGCTCATCTAAGGCATCAAAGGAGCCTCAGCAAGCATTATACAGTACATATCTATTATTGTGAACTAACTATCATATTTGTTTAATGCTCATTTAAGTTTTAAAATAAAAGATTAACAAAATGCCATTTAAATTAAAATACCAAAACAAAAATAAACTGTTTTAATCACAACAATTAAATTATAAATAATCAGAAACAATCTCCCTCATTAAAAATGCATCCTAGAGTGGTTACACTGTAGGATTAATTAAATGGTACTTTATTTTGTGGAAATGTATCTGTTTATTTGAATTACAATCTTTTATGTGTGTTGAAAAAGGAAAGTTGAGTTATTAGTGTACTCTGAGCTTACATCTCTTCTTGTAAATGTTTTATCACCAATTTAGGTAGAATAGAATAGAATAGAATAGAATAGAATAGAATAGAATAGAAGGATTTTATTGGCCAAGTGTGATTGGACACACAAGGAATTTGTCTTGGTGCATATGCTCTCAGCATACATAAAATAAAATACATAAAATAAAAAGACACATTTGTCAAGAATCATGTGGTACAACACTTAATGATCAAACAAGCAATGAAGAAACACTCAATATTAATAAAAATACAAGTTACAGTCATACAGTCCTAAGTGGGAGGGAAAGGATGATAGGAATGATGAGAAAAACTAGTAGAATAGAAGTGCAGATTTAGTAAAAAGTCTGACAGTGTTGAGGGAATTATTTGTTTAGTAGAGTGATGGCGTTCAGGAAAAAAACTGTTCTTGTGTCTAGTTGTCTTGGTGTGCAGTGCTCTGTAGTGAGGTTTTGAGTTGAAACAGTTTATGTCCAGAATGCAAGGGGTCAGTAACTTCCTCAGTTATCTAGCCTGATGATAAAACAACTCCAAGAAGAACAGCAAACTCAGAAAATGCCAAGAACCCAATTATTCAACTTTGAGCTACACATAGTCTCCTCCATTACAAAAGTGAACTTGCTTCAAGAAGTTCAAGATATGATTAGATCATATGGGTCAAAAATCCAGCACTGAAAAAAAATGGGAGGATAGCATTAAGCATTAAGCAATAATTAAATAATTAAATTAAAGCAATATTTTCTTTAAATCTTAAATTGCTTGGGACCAGATTATTTGTTGGACAGCCTCTCCCCAATTACAGGTACAAAACCTATCACAGCAGGAAGACAGACCTGTTGTGGATCCTAACTGTCAAGGAAATACATCTGGTGGGAAAAGGTCCTTCTTCTGTGTTGGCTTCCTCCCTTTGGAGCATCATTTTTCAAAAAATAAGATTTGCTCCTACTTTGTTGCATTTCCTCAAGGGCTTGAAGATATCATTTTATCAGCAGGTTAGGGACCCTGTTTTTGGCAGATCAGGTGGTTTGTTTGATTATGTAGTCATCACCATAGGATGGGGATTAATTTGAAACTTTTAATGTGGATTTTTAATATTGTATCCTGTTCTGCCGGCTCTTGGCACGAGCCTCTAATTAAATGCAAAAGGAGCCAAAACAGACACACACACAGGAAAAGTCAACAATACTTTCTTTATCCCCAGAAAAATAGAAGCAAAACCCTCTTTTTGTAGTCAAAGGGCTCACTTGTAAAACAAACAGACTTGAAGGCAGTGAAATAACAAAAAAAACAAACTCAAAGCAATAAACCAGTAGCTGTGAAGTTGTCACAGCTACTCTCCTTCAGACTTTGTTTAACTCACACTGTTAACTATGATTTACGTTCAGAGTCCAGATATCAAAGCACAGGGTCCTTGGAGAATCCAAAAAGTCAAGGCAAATCCACAATCACGAACAGATAATCTTCCACACTGAGAGGCCAGCAGGCTGCCCATTTAACAGCAGCCCTAATTAGTTGAACCAACCACAGGTGAACTCTCTTATCTCTTATAATACCTACATAGCTGCTCTTTCCTATTCAAGGCTCTTCGTCTACGTACATCAATAAATGTTTCATCATCAGAGTCCAGTGAAGATAAAGAGGATGATGCATTGCTTCCTAATGGGCTGCCTACCAGGCCCCCCTCTGAGGATCCCATTTCACAGTCACTCCTTGTTCCCGACAATTCTTCGCTGCCCGAAGCAGTCGGCAGTAAAACAGGCCTTTGACACTGGGAGGATTCACCCACATCCACCCCCACAGTCCTTGGGGCAGGAGCTGGCCCAGAGCCAACCACAACAATATCCCATATGAGGTAGGTGGTTATCAAAATTTGTATAATAATTTTTTTTTGTTCTAAAAAAGTAAGATCTTCAACAGTCTAATAAATAGTGAAAGATTCATGGAGATAATAAGAATAGCAATAATGCTTCATGAAAAACAAATGACTGAAAGGCTAGCAATTCCATATAGATTGCTCTTCACTGAGTAAAACTTGCAGCTCTTCTTTGTAATAATTTGAAAGTTGAAATGGACTTTGTAGTTCTGCACTCTATCTCTGACATTTAATGCCTATCTTCCTCTTAGGGAAGTTAATATCCTATTCAAATTAATTGCAAAAATCATGAGTAGTTATCACTTCAGAGGTAAAGATGTTATAGGAATTTAATATGTTTTGGCAAATTCCTCAAAACAATGGATTAACACTTCTAAAAATTAGAGAGAAATGGAAAGGAAAGCATCAATTCTTAGCAACACTAAAAATAAGCTATTCCCTCCTCCCAACAGTTCTGATTTACCAAAGGATACCAAAAGACAAGCAGCTTTTGCAGTCATGGATCAGTTATTCTTAGAGGTAAGTGTCATCCTTGGAGAAAAATTGCTCTCAAAGCTGCTAAAAGGCATTCCAACAGCATCTGGAGTGCAATATTTAGCTTTTCAAATGCTTTTTTGATTGCATCTGAAGCCTGGACTTTGAAAAGCTACTGCAGTCACCAAATGGCAAATGTATTAACAGAAGGCTCAAGGAAAGCAGAAAGCAGAAAACATATAGGTAAAGTAAACCTCCCTTTTATAATTTGAATTTGTTAATACATTTAACTTGTATTGAAACTGTTCTTGCTTAAAGGGAATAGAGTTGGATAGGGTATCACTATCCACCAATTTTTTTCCTTCTTGTTTCAGAATGCAAATGGGTACATCTGGTACACCTGTAATTTAGGTATAATTGCTTTCACTTTTGCCTATACTTTTGCCTCCAGGAAGGACGTCTTTGTGATGTCAAAGCTCCGCCCATGGAATTCCTTATTGGGATTCCCCACCTCCATTTCAGCCTCCAGATCGGCTGAAAACGCTGCCGCTGATCATAAAAATGGTGCTCCGCCGGCCGCCGCCGCCCGGCTGTAACCTTCTGAAACAGCCGGGCACTTCTCGGCAGCCTCCGGAACCCGAACCCGAACTTTTGCCGAACTTTTCGGGTTCGGGAGAACGCCGAGAAGGCCCCCAGCTGTTTCAGAAGGTGACAGGCGGGCGGCGGCACTTCTCGGTGGCCTCCCGAACCCGAACCCGAAAAGTTCGGCAAAAGTTCGGGTTCGGGAGAACGCCAAGAAGCCCTCCGGCTGTTTTAAAAGGTGACAGCCAGGCGGCAATGCCTGGCGGAGTGTCATTTTGCGATTTTTCCCCTTGCACGCATTAATTGCTTTTACATTGTTTCCTATGGGAAACATTGTTTCGTCTTATGAACTTTTTCCCTTACAAACCTCCTTCCGGAACCAATTAAGTTCGTAAGACGAGGTATTACTCTATAGCATGTTTTGTAAACTTCATATTGAATTTATCCATTAAAATTATCAATTTTGTGTTCTCTTGCAACAGTAGTTAGAGCATAAACTTGGATAATAGTCATATTAATGTCTACACTAGGGATGAAATGCTACTGGTTCAGCCTGGTTCTGGTGTACCAGAAGCAGAGGCCGCTGGTGGTTCAGAGAACCAGTAGCAGTGGGCATGTGAGACTCCTCCCATCCACCCGAAGAACCGTTGTTCCTACCTGAACGGTCTTCTCAGTGCACTGGAAGGAGAGTCCAACATGGGTATTTCACCAATCCTATTGGTAGAGACTGAGTTAAAATTTACATATTAATTGAGCACCACCCCCTCTGCTCTCCCCATGAGCCAGTTTTAAAAATGAAAACCATAGTAAGAGGATAACCAAATTTTATTATCAACAACTAATAACTGACTTAACTGCCCACTCCGGCGTCCCTGCACCCATAATAATACCGGGTGGGTTTGGACTCTCCTTCCAGTGCACTGAGAAGACCGTTCAGGTAGGTACAACGGTTCTTCTCCACTGCATCTGGAAGGAGAGTCCAACATGGGATATACCAGAGATTTAAGGCCCATGGGAGGGAGAAGGTCTTGTCAGGGACATTGGAGAGGAACAAACTCGTTGTAAAACACGTCTCCCAAAGGCTGCTTCTGCTGAAGCGAAGGAGTCCAACTTATAATGACGTATGAACGTCGAAGGCGCCGACCACGTTGCAACCATGCATATGTCATCTATGGACGCCTGGGTGACCCAGGCCGCTGAGGTGGCCGCACTCCTCGTCGAGTGAGCTGTCACTCCTGCTGGTATGGGTTGGTTATGAGCCTTGTATGCCTCCGCGATACAGTCTCTGATCCAACGACTAATGGAGGTAGATGAAAGTCCAAGTCCCTTTTTATCCTGCGAAAATGAGATAAATAACTTTTCCGTTTTTTGAAAAGTCTCTGTCCGTCTAATGTAAATTTTAACTGCACGGCGTACATCGATCTTATGCCAGCGTAATTCCAACGGATGGCTGCCGTGGGTGCAAAAATCAGGAAGAATCAGTTCCTGTTTCCTGTGAAACTCTGTGTTCACCTTCGGCATGAATGAAGGGTCCAATCTCAGCACTACCCTGTCCGGCTAAAAGATGCAAAGGTCAGGTCTTACCAACAAGGCAGATAATTCTGACACTCTCCGTGCCAACGTGATAGCCACCAGGAAGGCTGTTTTGACAGAAAGCAGTCGCAACGGTATGGATGTCAAAGGTTCAAACGGTGGCTTTGTTAAAGCTCTGAGTACTAGCGCGAGGTCCCATGATGGAAACCTCCGAACCGGTGGGGCATGTTGGTTCGATGCTCCCCTCAGAAAGTCCTTCACCCAAGGGTGGTAAGCCAAGGAGCGTACTTCTGCCACTTGTATCATGGTTGAAAGGGCCGCCACATGCCGTTTTAGAGTATTAGGCGCTAACCCACGTTCAAGTCCAGCTTGCAGGAACTCCAGAACGGTAATCACCGATGCCTTTCTAGGGTTTATTTGCTGTTTGTCGCAGAAACCGCAAAAGGCCGCCCATGTTGTCTGGTAGATCCGAGATGTAGATGGACACCTTGCAGCCTGCATAGTGTCGATGACCTTTTCCGATAACTTCAGTTGTCGTAGTCTGAGCCGTTCAAGTGACAGATGGTCAGTTGCAGCCACTGGGGATCCGGATGTTGTAGGTTCCCCTGGCTGAGGGATATCATCTGGTCTGGTATTCTCCATGGAGGTGACACCGACAGTGCCACCAGATCAGAGAACCATGGTCGGTGGGGTCAGTGTGGAGCCACCAGCAACACCTCTGCTTTTTCCCTCAGGAGTTTCTCCAATACTCTTGGTACAAGATTCGTTGGTGGGAACGCATAGAGTAGTCCTGGAGGCCAGGGTGCTAGGAGGGTGTTGATCTTCTCCGCTCTCGGTTCTGGAAAGCGTGTGTAGAACCTCGGGAGTTGAGCATTCTGGGAGCTTGCAAAAAGATCTACTAATGGGGACCCAAACCTGGTCACCATCTGCTGAAATAGGCCCGGGTCCAGTCTCCATTCTGATGGGTCTAAGGTAGACCGACTCAACCAGTCCGCCTGCGTATTGCTGACTCCCGCAATGTGCTCTGCTGACAGGGACTTCAGATGTTGTTCGGCCCAGTTGAAGAGGTTGTCCGTCTCTTCCATGAGGCGTCGCGACCTCGTGCCTCCTTGATGGTTCAAGTGAGCCCTGGTCACGACATTGTCCGTGAGCACCAATACGTGCCTTCCTTGAACCAGTGATGTAAATGTCTGTAGAGCTAGAAAGACTGCTCTTAGTTCTAGAAAGTTTATGTTGACCGATGATAGGTCCCCTGACGTCCACAGGCCTTGAGCCATATGGGTCCCAATGTGGGCGCCCCATCCGGTAAGGCTGGCGTCGGTGGTCAGGATGATCTGGTTCTGTATTTGGAATGAAGAACCCTTGCCTATTGTGGGGCATGTCCACCATCTCAAGGATTCCCTGACCCTCAGGGGTAAGCGCACTTGCTTGTGGGAATGGCTCACCTTGGTTCTCTGAGCTGGAAGCAGGAACCACTGTAGTGTCCTGATATGGTATCTGGCCCAGGGGACGATGCCAATGGCCGACACCAGTGTTCCCAGTATTTTTGATAGTAGTGATAATGGAACCGGTTTGTGCTGTATGCTGGAAACCAAACAGTGTATGTTGTCCTGTCGTTCTGAAGAAAGTGACACCGTGCCCGCCTGGGTGTCTATAATGGCTCCTAGGTGCAGTAGTTTGGTGGTGGGTGAAAGCTGGCTTTTCTCCACATTGATGGTGAAGCCGTGGATTTCTAACGTGTGAATGGTCTCGTTTAGGTCTCTCCTTGCTGTTGACGGAGACCTGGACAGTATGATTATGTAGTCCAGGTAGGCCATCAGCCTGATGGATCGTGCTCGTAAGCTGGCTGTTAGCACGTCCAGGAGTTTTGTAAACGTCCGTGGGGCTGATGAAAGGCCGAACGGCATGGCCCTGTACTGGTAATGCTTCCCTTCTGTACAAAATCGGAGAAATCTGCGATGTTCTGGGTGAATGGGAACATGCAAGTATGCTTCCTTGAGGTCTATGGATGTTAGAAAGTCCTGAGCTCAGATGGAAGCCAGAATAGTCTGCAGGAAATGCATCCTGAACCCATAGTTCCCTCTAAGCTGAGCAGTGAGCAATCGCTCACTTAAAAATCATCATCAACTCAGAGTTTTCCAAACCTGCCCAGAAGCCGAGAGGGAAATTTTATTATTATTTCTGTGCCGCCCAGTCCCGAAGGGACTGCCGCTCAGACACTATACTTTTCCGCTCACCCCAAAAATTTTTTAGAGAGAACACTGCCTGAACCTCCGGTATTTTATGAAGAGGTTCAGTTGCTTCAGGTTGAGGATCAACCTGCAGCCCCCGGAGGCCTTGGGGACGATGAAGATCATCGAATAGAACCCCTTGCCTTCCTCCTGCTGGGGGACCTGTTCTATGGCTTGGATGTCTAACAGGTGCGCAATTTCCCTGCGCAATTGTAGATTCTTTTGAGAGTCCTTTATCCTTGGACAGTGTAAGAAACGGCTGGGAGGTGGCTGAACAAATTCCAACCTGAGTCCTTGTGTAACCGTAGCAAGAGCCCATTTGTCGGGGAGGTCGTATGCCAGGTAGTGTTGAAGCCCTGTAGCTTCCCTCCTATGGGCTGTGGGGCGGCCGAGTCATTTCGTGCGTTTAAAGCCCCTTTGGTTGTTCCCACGAAAGGGCCTTCTGGATTGTTGGTAGCCCCTCGGCCTGTCCTGAAAGGAGCCTCGGTCACTCCTATAGGACTGTTGATTGTATTGGCCCTGAGAAAAGGGCCGCTGGTTTTGGGTGGAGCCGGAAGATGGGTCCCAACAAAAGGATTGGCATCTGGAATATGGCGTGGACCTTCGGTCCTGTCGTCTATTGGTCCTGGGAAGTACCTTCCTCTTATCTTTGTCCTCCACGAGGACTTTCTCTAGCAAGTCCCCGAAGAGCGTTGAGCCTTGAAAGGGACCAGAGGCCAGTCGCCACTTAGATTTAAGATCTGCCTGCCAGTTCCTTAGCCACAAGAGATGGCGAGACGATAGCGTGGTTGCCATGCTTCTGGTGGAGAACTTGGCCACATGGAGAGTGGCGTCCACGGAAAATTCCGCCGCTGCCAACAGTTTACTTAAGTCTTGGCGAAGGCGGCCGTCTTCGGGTCCAAGGTGGGATTGCATCTCCTGGATCCACAGCATCTATGCCCGGTTAATGAAGGACGCTGCGGCGGCTGCCCTGAATCCCCAACCGGACATCTGGTGTGTTTTGCGCAGCAATGTCTCCGCCTTCCTCTCCTCCGGTCTCAGGCTGTCCCTGGTCTCAGAGGGCACCAATGTGCTGGAGACCAGCGTCACGACCGGCTGATCGATGGGGGGAAATTCGAGAAGTTTCTCCACCTCCTCATCGAAGGTATAGAGTTTTCTCTCGAGATTGGAAGGCCCTTGAGCCGCTGCTGGGTGCTGCCAGGGCCTCTTGATCCCCTTTACGAAAATATCTGAGGCAGGAAAATGGTTGGACTCGGGCTGAGGTTCCTGGAGTAGGGTGGCCGAAGTTTTGCCTGTCTCCGTGGCCTCCGTTGCCTTCGCTGAGCCAGGGAGATTCATCACCTGTTTGGCCTTGTATAACAAGGTTCTAAAGAGGGTCGGTTTGAACAGACCCACCGTGGGCATCTGTTCTGGTGTTGTCTCATCTTCTGAGAGGCCATATTCCGGGTCACTGTCCTCAAACTGAGCCGGTTCCTCTAACAAGGACCCCAAACCCGAGGGGGGCGGTGCTGACCATGAGCCTTTCATTTGTTGTGGGTGCCTGCCATACTGCTGAGCCCCAGATGCCATGCTCTGCGAATATGCATTGGCTATAATGTCCTGCAGGTCTGGGGGCAAGTTCTGCCATGCACCAGGCTGTGATCTCAAGCCAGCCGCTGTGGGAGTAAAGGTGGCAGATGGTCCCTGGGAGCTTCTCCCCGAATGCCCCGCTGAACCTGGTCTGGCCCAGGATGTGCCGGGAGAGGGCATGACCTGAGGAAGGGGCAGGAACTGCCTGTCTGGTGACCAGTCCCCTTCAGTAGTGACCCCAATAGGCCCGAAGGTGGCTGGGGGCGACATAGGGTCTGAGACTTGTCTCTGGGCTGGAGATAACCCTGCTGGAGACGTCTGTAGGGCTGCTTCCAGCTTCTTTTCAAGCGCTTTAATGCGCTTTTCAGCCTCTTTAATTGAAGAGGAGGAGGCAGAAGAATGGGAGGACTTGGCCTTCTCTTTGCCCTTCCCTTTTGCCTTGTTCTTTGGTGGCGCAGGGGAGCCAGGCCTATCATTGCCCTGGCGGTCCTCCATTGTACTCACAACAGCCGAGTTGATAGTTAAAAACTGTCTGGTTCTGCCTCCCGGTAGCTGGGGCCTTGCTTTTGCCTCATCAGGGTCATGCAAGATGGCGCCTTTGTCTCTCCTGGACCTGCGCCTGCGCACTAGGGCTGTCCGGCCCGTTCGCGCTCTTTTGCCGCCAGGGGTGTGGCATTTTCGCACCCAATGACGCGTCGCCCAATCGGCTCCCAACATGGCGGCGCCCGTGCCGTCTGCGGCTCCTGGGTCGGTCGCCGGGGTCCCTCCATCCACTGGAGGCTTCGACCCCTCTTCCCCTTGCCTCTGTGGCTTTGGCGCTGCGACCGTGGCTGCTTTGGCAGTTTCGGCGGCTACGGCAGCTTCGGCGGCGATTGCGCCAGTCTCCGCGCTGATCCCCTGATCAGCTGTTAGGTGCTCTGCCGCCGGTTTTGGTGAAGCACCTTCGAGCGTCCCAGTGGGGGGGGCGGACCGCCCCACCTTCAGCTCGCAGCCCTGGTATGGCCTCGGAGACCAGGGACCCCAGGCTGGGTGCTCCTCTACGGGGTGTTCCCACGGAGGGAATACAAGACCCCTAAGGAGGATCGTTGGGGTGCGGCCCACGGAGGGCAGAGACCCCGTTCCGTCTGTTCCACTTCTTTCTTCTGATCTGAAAGACAAAGAAACAGGATTAAACAGGTCACAAACATTTTATTTAACTTTTTCTAATTTTTTTCTAATTTTTAATTCCTAAGAACAAACTCAGTATGTCTCTACTCTTGGACTGAGTTTTTAAAACTGGCTCATGGGGAGAGCAGAGGGGGCGGTGCTCAATTAATATGTAAATTTTAACTCAGTCTCTACCAATAGGATTGGTGAAATACCCATGGTGAACTCTCCTTCCAGATGCAGTGGAGAATATCACAATTTTCTTTTTTTTACCCTCTACGCACTTCCAAAAAGGTAGGGAAGGTAAGTAGATTACACCGCTGGTATAAATGTATCCATTGTCTTTTCCTTCTTTCATTTTACATATTGAATTTTCCTACTCATGTTCAAAATATGTGAGGTTTTGCTTGATGATCATTCCTCAGAAAATCAATTAGTTTTTATTTTGTCCATATTTGTGTTTCTTCTTTGCAAATTTCAAGTTTTTAGATCCATACATACTATTGGAAAAAAATATTGCTTAAACCATAGTATGCAGTATTTGCAGGCTGTAAAGCACTGTGAAGCGGTACATAAGTTTACGTGCTATTGCTATTCTATTCTGAAGTTTGATGTTACTCAAAATGTCATTTTTATTTAAGATATTCTCTATCATTGCCTGCTTTCATCCAAAGGATTAATTTTATCTGTTTTCTCTAGCACCACTATATATGTTTGTGTATTACTGAACCCAAGAAGAGAAAATGATATCTCAATTTATCATATGTAAAAGCATTTTTCTAACTGTTTTTCCGTCTGTTCCAAAACAAATACCTCTTGTCATAATTGTGTATTAATCTTTAAAAATAATCAGAATTAGTTGTAATCTTAAAGAAAAAAAATCATAAAATGGTTTTTATAAAATATAACTCAAATAGATATAAAATTAATAGTTGGTATGATACCAGGGTGATTGACTAGAATTTACAAAGAAAGTTTAAATTCAGATGGACACATAAACAACAAGAAACATATTTTGGTGTGTCATATAAAAAAGCTAGAAAAAATTGGATTTAAATAATACACTAAGCTTAACTTCTTTACCATCAAATATAAATTTTCTAAGCCTACAGGTTGGCATTGCTTTACTCTTTTTACATGATTTTTTTTTTTTTGCTATTCCTAATCTTTATTTTCAGCTAATAAAATAGTTTCACCTATTTATCAAAAAGAATTAGCATTTTGATTTCTAATCTGATTTCAACTATTATCTCTTCCAATGTTATAATCATTACTGTACAATCACTACACAGGTTACAGAGACATGGGAACAATTCTATCTTTGTCTCACTCCCATTAGTATTTTAAATCATTTTATTATCTAACCCAGTGATTTTCAACCTTTTTTGAGCCGTGGCACATTTTTCACATTTACAAAATCCTGGGGCACATTGAACTGGGGAGGGGGGCTAAAAAAAGTTTAGACAAAAAAAAATCTATCTCTTTCTTCCTCACTTTCGCTCTATTTCTCTCACCCGCCCTCTTTCTCTCTTCCTTCCTCTTTCTTTCTCTCTTTCTCCGTCCCTCTTTCTTTCTCTCTTCCTTCCCCCTCTCTCTTGCTTTCTCTCTCTCTCTTTCTCTGTCTCTTTCTCTCTCTCTTTCTTTCTTTCTCTGTCTCTCTTGCTCTCTCTCTCTCTGTCTTTCTCTGTCTCTCTTGCTATCTCTCTCTTTCTCTCTCGTACACCACACTGGCAACAGCAGCATTGGGGAGTGGCCGAAAGCAGCGGCAGAGCAGTCGACTGCGAGCAGGAGCCCTGACGTCAGTGGCTGGACGTGTTGCTGGACACCATACATGCTGGCGCTGCGCTGGGCCTGGGTGTGGCACTGGCACCTCCATCCCGGCCCAGCCAGCGGGCCAGTGCCAGCCCTGCAGCGCCAGCATGTATGGCATCCAGCAACATGTCCAGCCACTGCCATCATTGCCTCCGCCCTGGAGCTCCCGCTCACAGCCACCGCCACCGGCTACTGCCCTGTGCCGCTGCTGCCGGCACCTTCCTGCCGGGCCCCAAAGCTCACCTGCCGTGAAGAAGGAAGCCGCAAAAAAGAAGGCGCAAAGAAGGAAGGCACAAAAAAGAAGGCACGAAGAAGGAAGCTCAGCTTCCGGTCTCGGAAGCTGAGCTTTGGGGCAAGTCTGACTATGTCTCATGGCACACTAGTGTGCTGCGGCACACTGGTTGAAAAACACTGCTCTAACCATGCTTTCATGGTTTCTTGTTCCTATAGTTATTTGTTCAGTACAAATATTTTTCAAAAGATTATTTAGATACATCCAATACTTTAAGCATCGTCCTCATTCTGGCATTATGTACACAATTGAAGGGCTTGCTTTCCAGTGAAGGAAAGTAATACACCTTTTTGTGGTTTTTCTTCTTCAGCCCCTTATTAATTTTTGGCTAGCTGAGTGATCTCATGTTTCTCTGCCAGTTATGATATCCACCAGTTCATTTAGCTTTTCTGTGCATGAATGGCTGTATTCCTTTTTGTAAGAGCTTATGCAAAATTTTGCTTTTGTGGAGGATTAGTACAATTCTTTTAATAATTGTGTCTTCGCTTTTGTATTCCCCCTGTTCAATAGAGGTATATTCACTGGTCTTTTCCATTCTCTAGGTCACAGAATCTGTTGGATTTTTGTTGACATGGGCCTGTTAATTCTTTATTACCTCTTGTTTTGCAACTTTAAACAGTTCATTGGTGTTTTTGTCTCTCTGTTTGACAGTTGGCCTATTGTCTCTCATACATCACCATCTAATGAAATTAGTCCCCCAAGGTATTATCTCTCTACAAAAGTTTTTGTCATTCTTTAATCTGTTTACAAAATGTTTCATTGTCTTCAAATATTCCTTTACCCTAGGCCTTTATCAAATCAATTCTGTGATTACTGTTGAAAGTTTTGATCTTAGCTATACATTTTTTCTTGACAATATTTTTTTCTTTTCCTTATTATATTCCCCTATTGACTTTTTTCATTGAACTATTTTTCACAGGTCTTACTTGATACTAGAAATCTGTGTTCATTTACTGTATTTTCTTCATGTGGTCTAAGATTTTCAGGTTTTATCTTTCTGTAATTATAATGATAGCTTATTCAAAAAGCCATTTGAAATTTTCCCTATCTGAAATCTGGGCAATTTTTTCCTGCTTCAGTTTTTATAATATTGTTTAATTTCTCACATAGCTTCTCTGATTTATTTTACATAATTACCTCTGCTAAATCTTTTCTTAGATTGATATTATCATCTGACTGTATGTTAATGTGGTCTTATTTTACTGGTATATCTTTCCCTTTAATTTTCCAGTACAGCAGCCATCACTATTTCATCATCTATTTTGCATTCTGCACCTGGAAATTAACTTAATTGCATTCCTCTTTTTCTATTATGTGGTAGTTTTGAATCCATGTTATTCATTTGTGAACTTTTATGTCTAGTATCTCTATTTACATTGTTTGTAAGACATATTAGCAACAAACAAAGAAATATTTTAGAAAAACACAATTAACATATTTCCTGTAGTACTTCTTCCATTTCTCCAACTTTTCTGTTACAATCCTCCATTAGTAGTTCTAAATTCCATTTGGATATTTCACAGACTCCTGAATTGCATATAAACTAATCCTCTGAGTTAGAATAATAGTTTCAAGTCTTTCTAAATTCATTTATTCTTAAGGCAACCCCTCCCATTACTTTAGTTTGATAATTTCAAGTTGGTCATATTTTATATTTCAATAATATGTTGTGCGTTCAATACTGCCTGCTGTGACCCGATTTCTTGGTAGCTTTGATCTAGCTGTGTTTTTCTAGATCTAGTTTCAAAGTCTGATGCTTTTCCACAATTACTTGAAGAATACTTTCCAACTGGGGTAAGAATCTCATATTCACATTCTTTTAAATATTACGGGTATGTCTACTCCATTTTTTCATCAATACAAAAGTGGCCTACCATGGCTTTATTCTGGGTAGTTTGTTGCCCTCATGTCTATCCTTTGTGAATTATTTACTAATGGCAATCCATAGACTCCCTTATCTTCTTCCAACAATACTGAAAAGAGCAGTTACTAAGAGTTCTTACTTCAGAGACAGAGGCCCCTGAAGGAGCTAATTTCATTTTCAGCTTCATATCACTTTTAGAAACTGGAAATATAATTTTCATCTTCATATTATAAAAAGTACCATGGCCTTGGCAAAAATTAGGGGTCACCAACCCAGTTCCCCTCTCCTCTCCCCAGTCAGGATGCTAAGCTACAAAGGTAGGATTTTTTTGAAATGATCATCGGATCATTAGTATTTCTTATATTATTATTTAAACACTGAGCAAAGGAGTTAGAAGCTCTATCCCCCCTACCCATCTGAAAATAACTCTGATCCAACTGCCAGTAAACATGGCCAGCGCGTGACTCATCTGGCCTGTGGGTTGGGAGTTTAGACATTTTACTCCATGCTAAGAAGTTCAACGTTCTACTCCCTGTCCCCACCTGAAAAGCTCTGATACTTCCCTTTCACTAATATCAGAGGCATGGGCATGGCCAGTGCATAACTACTCATTAATTTTCAAGCTTTAACTTTCAATTTATCAAGCCCGATCAGTTTCGTAGTGAAGTACGTGTATCCAGCTACTAACGCAAATGATCATACTATAGGCTACTGTACAAAAAATTTCTCTGTTTTTTTACACATTTAAAAATGTTTGCATGCTTTCTGGCCTTTTGGAATTCAAGATTATCATCTTTAGTCCATGATTTTTAATCAGGCAAAGTGAACTGCTGGGGAATTATTATTATTATTATTATTATTATTATTATTATTATTATTATTATTATTATTATATTGTTTGCTCCATGTAATAGACCAAAACCCCTCTGTAATTATTCTTCAGACCTCATTTGCCCATTGTGTGAATAATCGATCTCATTCTGCTCATTTCAACCTATGTGAGGAAGAAAATACTTTGGCATTGGCTCTGATGCTGATGGTATCCACTCAGCCATGTTTCAGAATCATATAATCATAAAACTATAAACAAAAATCAGCAAAGTTTGGTAGCAATAAGGGTTGTTGATTTTCTTGCTAAGTACTTGTATTTCAATACATTGTTAAGATGACTGGCTTGGTGCAGTGTAACACTTGTTTGGCTGTTGTCTTCCGTAGTACCTTGTGGAACTTGGGGTACTGCCCTCTTTGCATAAGGACATCTAGGTTAGAGGGCGAGATCTCTAGATTGCAGTCCTTAGTTTGTAGCTTGCAGTCAGAAGTGGAAAGATTGTCCCAGCCACGTGCTGTAATGCATCCATGTGTCCAGCCTCCACTTCCACAGCGCCCCCCGAGGAGGAGGGCTGTGTGGACAACTGTCGGTTCAGGAAGATTGCGTGCAGTTGAGCAAAAACATAGCAATTTTGGTCTCTCTGTATCGAATTCCTATAATGTTCTTGCGGATTTAAATAGTAAGGATGTTGGAGATATTAGCAAGGTCCCTCAGGCAGAGAATGAGGGGATGTTCAAAGGGGAAGTTGTCGTAAATGTCACCAAACCATTAAGTGCAGTTAGTAGAAATAAAAAGAGGACACATTTTCTTGTGGGCGATTTGACTGTTAGAGGTGTTGATTTGGGACAGAGCAAGGATGTGGTGAAGGTGCTGAGGTGTCTCCCAGGGGCCACTGCCAGCAGGGACAGGAGGCGGATTACAAACATTGTCAAGGCTGTGAGTAAAGGTAATAACGTTGATGTGGTGGTGCATCTTGGCACAAATGATTTGTCCCAGAGAAATGTTAATGTAGTAAAAAGAGATTTTCAATGTCTAAGTGTGGAGCTGGGTAAAATAACTGATTCAGTGACTTTCTCAGAGGTGTTACCGGTTTGTGGCCAAGAGGATAAAACAACGTGTATCAGAGAGTTTAATGTGTGGTTAAGGCAGTGGTGTAAAGCTGAAGGTTTTGGCTATGTAAGTCATGATGTCAGTAGGTGGTCTAATAGGGAGTTGTTTAAGAAGGATGGTTTGCATCCATCATAGAGAGGTACCCAGGTACTCGGTGAGGAATTCAGAACTTTTTTGGACAGGCATTTAAACTAGGTAAAGGGGACAGAGATGTAACTGATGTGGGTGATTTCTGTCCCCGACCAATGAGGATAAAGCAGTTTTTGGAAGCTTATGAAAAGGGAGCTGCAAATAATATAGATATAGTTGTTGATGATAAGGGGCAAACTAATAATGAAAATAATGTTCTTCGGGTAATGTGCACGAATGCTCGAAGCTTGAGCAACAAGCTCTGTGAATTAAGGGCCATAATATCTAGAGATAATTTGGACCTGGTTGCCATAACTGAGACATGGTTTAAGGATTCTAATGAATGGGAAATATCCATACCAGGATATACACTGTATAGGAAGGATAGAATAGAGAGAAGGGGAGGTGGAGTAGCCATTTATATTAAAGAAAGTCTAAAAACAACACTAATTCAAAATACATGTCAAGATCTAGAGACTCTCTGCATTTGCATGCAAAATAAAGAAGGTTCTGTCATTAGAATTGGGGTGATCTATAGGCCTCCAGGGCAATCCGAGGAATATGACAACAAGATGGTGGATGAAATTACCCAAATGTCAGTAAAGGGAGATATTGTGGTTATGGGTGATTTCAACATGCCTGATGTTGACTGGAATATCCCCAGTGCCCTTACATGCAAAAGTAAGAATATAGTAGAGGCCTTTACAGGAGCAGCTCTGGCACAGCTGGTTAAGACACCAACTAGAGGGGAGAATATTCTAGATTTAGTTTTTACGAATGGGAATTGGGTTTCAGATGTCAAGGTGGGAGAAAATTTAGGTTGCAGTGACCATCTATGTTTGTGGTTTGATGTAAAAACTCATTGTGAGCAATCCTATAATGCAACCAAAGTATTGGATTTCAGAAAAACAAATTTTAATGCAATGGAGGAATATTTAGATAATGAATTAAAGGGGAGGGATAAAATGGCAGGAGCGAGCACCCAGTGGACTGTATTAAAAAAGGCCATCTTAAAAGCCACTGGACTGTATGTAAGACAAATAACTAAAGGTAAAAGGAAGAAGAAAGCGCTATGGTTTAGCAATGATGTAAGGGCTATAGTCAATGAAAAAAAGGCTGCCTATAGGAGGTATAAAGAGTCTGGAAGTATAGCTGATAGGGAGGTGTATAAAATGAGACAGAAGGAGGTGAAACAGATAATATATGCTGCTAAAGCCTCAAAAGAGGAAGAAATTGCCAAATCTGTAAAGAAGGGGAATAAAACCTTCTTCAGATATATTAGTGATAAGAAGAAGAAAATCTGCGGCATCACGAAGCTTAGTACCGGGAATAATACATGCATTAATGGGAATAAGGAGATTGCTGACCATTTCAATAGCTACTTCTGTTCAGTTTTCTCAAAAGACACCTTACAAAATAATACTATAGAGGGATATAGCATTGCTTCCAGCTGTACGGATTCAGCTCCAGTGATCTTAGAAGCCGATGTCTTAGAAGAACTTGAACGATTAAAGATAAATAAGGCAATGGGACCAGATGGCATCCACCCCAGAGTTCTTAAAGAACTCAGATCTGTCATTACTACCCCCCTGACTGATTTGTTTAACCAATCCTTGTTAACAGGAGAAGTTCCTGAGGATTGGAGAATGGCCAGTGTTGTGCCTATTCACAAGAAGGGCAGTAGAGAAGAAGCTGGTAACTACAGGCCAGTTAGCTTGACATCAGTTGTAGTTAAAATGATGGAGACTCTACTCAAAAAGAGGATAAATCAGCACCTAAAAAGCAATAACTTATTGGACCCAAATCAGCATGGCTTTACTGAAGGCAAATCATGTCAGACTAATCTCATTGATTTCTTTGACTATGTCACAAAGGTGTTGGATGAAGGTGGTGCCGTGGATATTGCCTACCTGGACTTCAGCAAAGCCTTTGATACGGTTCCACATAAAGAGCTGATAGATAAATTAGTGAAGATTGGACTTAATCCCTGGATAGTTCAATGGATTTGCAGCTGGCTGAAGCGTAGACATCAGAGAATTATTGTTAATGGCGAGTATTCTGAGCAGAGTCAGGTTACAAGCGGTGTGCCACAAGGGTCTGTTCTGGGTCCTATTCTTTTTAATATGTTTGTGAGTGACATAGAGGAAGGTTTGGTAGGGAAGGTTTGCCTATTTGCCGATGAATCTAAAGTGTGCAATAGGGTTGATATTCCTGGAGGCGTCTGTAATATGGTAAATGATTTAGCTTTACTAGATAAATGGTCAAAGCAATGGAAACTGCAGTTTAATGTTTCCAAATGTAAAATAATGCACTTGGGGAAAAGGAATCCTCAATCTGAGTATTGTATTGGCAGTTCTGTGTTAGCAAATACTTCAAAAGAAAAGGATTTAGGGGTAGTGATTTCTGACAGTCTCAAAATGGGTGAACAGTGCAGTCAGGTGGTAGGGAAAGCAAGTAGGATGCTTGGCTGCATAGCTAGAGGTATAACAAGCAGGAAGAGGGAGATTATGATCCCGCTATATAGAATGCTGGTGAGACCACATTTGGAATACTGTGTTCAGTTCTGGAGACCTCACCTACAAAAAGATATTGACAAAATTGAACGGGTCCAAAGACGGGCTACAAGAATGGTGGAAGGTCTTAAGCATAAAACATATCAGGAAAGACTTAATGAACTCAATCTGTATAGTCTAGAGGACAGAAGGAAAAAGGGGGACATGATCGAAACATTTAAATATATTAAAGGGTTAAATAAGGTCCAGGAAGGAAGTGTTTTTAATAGGAAAGTGAACACAAAAACAAGGGGACACAATCTGAAGTTAGTTGGGGGAAAGATCAAAAGCAACATGAGAAAATATTATTTTACTGAAAGAGTAGTAGATCCTTGGAACAAACTTCCAGCAGATGTGGTAGATAAATCCACAGTAACTGAATTTAAACATGCCTGGGATAAACATATATCCATCCTAAGATAAAATACAGAAAATAGTATAAGGGCAGACTAGATGGACCATGACGTCTTTTTCTGCCGTCAGACTTCTATGTTTCTATGTTTCTATGTTTCAACTGTCAGTGATTCTATGGGCCAGAGCTCTCCATCTCTTTCAATCCTGCAGTACTTGTTAGAATTGTTTTATGCTCTGGCTGGTGTCAGCTTTGATGGTAATCATCCACCATGTTCTCTGACAGCCTGGTATCCTTTTTCCACTAACCCATCTTAACATTATTACTTTCTCCAATGAATTCCTCCACATGGCATAACCATGCGCAAAAACTTCATGCACACGAACCAGTGGCAAAGGGATTTTGAACCCACTACTGTGCTATATGCTGCAAAGCCAAAAGGCTAATCACATGACCAATTTCTGTGACAAGAAACAAAAGAAGGAGAAAGAGGAAGAAACTAATATTTACTCAAGCTACTTTTTAATTCATTTGTAAATCAGGCCATTTTTTAGAAATAACTTCTTTTTCATACATCATCTCAAAGGATATAGCTAACAAAGCTTTTCTACCTGTTGGTTCATACCAACAGCAGATGCCTTATATCTCAATTCTGTCCATACTCAAATATCCCCATGAATTGAATGGGCTTTTCTCCATAGTGGGTGGAGCTAGTCTCCAAGGATAGGGAAGACATTGCCCTTTAGCCAACCAGGACCGAATCTGAGCTATAAAATTTCCCCTCTACTTCAGCACCCTCACATTTGACTCAATCCCAGCCATAAAGGGTGTGTGTTCTCCCATCCTTAAAGAATTTCCAGTCACCAGCTGCTTCTTCTTCTAATACTCTATGAGTGCCTCAGATCCTATATCTGCCTTCCCAAATAACACCTGTCATTGAGTGGGTTGATGGGTGTCAGGCCAATTGCCGTTCTCACTTCCAACAGAGGGTCCACTTTTAAGAGAACTAAATGCCGCATTCCGGCTGTCAGAGGTTGCCAGGCTAGGCCTCTATTCATCTCCATTGAAATAGGGGCAACTGAGCTGGCTGTCAAATGCATGGCTTATCATCAAGGGAGAGAGGATTGCTATGGTGAACTAGATAATGTTGCAGAAGCCTTGTGCTTCAGCAGCCAATGTTCCTCTCCCTCCGACTGAAGCCTGTGCTCTGAGACCTGGATCGGCACTTTTCATTAGTATAATTGAGTGCAGTGAGCACTACCAGGGATCTTGGGTAAGGCCACAAAAGTGGTTTCGAGTGGACTGGCTGCAGCACTAGGCATGAAAAGCTGTTGGCCTCCCGTCTTCCTCCAATGAGGTGTTCAATTGATATCCTGGCAATGGACTTCATCACTTACACATGTGACCTGCTGGGATCGCAAATCTCTGGAATGCTGCATAGCCCCAGCATCGGCTCCCTATAGCCTTGACTGATAGGATAGATAACAGGGCACTGAATTTGTCTGCAGTTAGTTCCCCCCAGTTGACAGATGTCCCTGCCACATGGGTACAGGGAGGCTTTTTTGGCCCAGCCGTTTCCTGTGCCTTCAGCCAAGGAATTGCCATTAAGAGCTCCTGTTCCAGCTGTCAGAGACTTAGTAATATGGCCTTTAGCTTTAAATTGGCATTCGTAAATGTAATCAGGCCCATTGAACATCTGACGCTTCTAGTTTAAGTTTTATTAGATTTCTATGCTGCCCTTCTCCGAAGACTCTAACCACTCACAGGGAGAGATAATTTTGATTAGTGAGTGAATCAAGCTGCAGAAATGCAGCCCTTGCACAGCTGCCATGCCTCTCCCTACAGCTGGTGCTGGTGCTCCGATAGCCAGCTCAATAGTCTAATCTCCTGCATGGACAAGGATGATAGAGCAATTCCCATTTACACAATTCATTGACAGTAGCCTTATCTACCAATTGGTCCGGCCCTCTCTTTACACCTGATGCAAAAGCCCTTGAAAGCACCCTGAGGCAATTACTAACTGCTCCGGTGGCCATCTTGGAAGCGTCACATCAACAAGGCCAACTCCCTCTAATAGCAGCGGCCGTTTTAATAGCCCAGCATGGTGGTTCATCCTTTATCACTTTGGCTGTTTAGTTGTATGGTAAGAAGTCATGATTTTCTGTGCACCTCCCTCCCCAGGATGCCTATGGTGGAGGGAATTCAGGGAATGTAAGGTCAAAAGCATCAGCTAGTCCCAGAGGCAATCAATGCAGAAGGGGTGTCTAACTCCCCTGCCTCTCCCTCAGCCATTCGTGCTCAAGCCCCTGCTGGATATCAGTATAAAGAGTAATGCTAGGTCCAGCCAGGCCTCGGGGGGGAGGGGGGAGTGGCAGAAAACCCTAGGGCCTAGACTAGAGGGTGCTGTCTCTTCAGCCCTTGTCTCAAGCCGAGCAGTGGCCATTCCAAATTACTGGCAATCCTTTTCACAACAGGGACAACAGGGACAATCACCATGTTTTATCCTTCTATGACTAATGATGGTGAGGAATACTGGACTTGCAGAATGTGAGACAGACTTTCAATGTTGTTTCTGCCATTTCTGACTGCCTCCATGGTCTGTAAAGCATCATCCTCAACAGTGGGCCATTGGATTCACTCAGCTGTTGGCATGTCTTCTGACTGCTTTTCCTTACCATGACCTCCCCATGTGACATCTCATTCTCTGCAACCACCACGGCCTGAACAACCAATGCGTAGCTCAAGGCGGTCTGACGCGTGGCCACCTGATCATTCCCATTGCCATACTCTCTCTCTCTCTCTCTGTGTGTGTGTGTGTGTGTGTATTGTGGAAGTATAACTGGACGTCTTTGTCTCGCATGAGGATTCGCTTGGGCAAGGGGTTCTGTGGCTGATGGCTCAGGACAGTGGGGATTCCAACCAGAAATAGGGTACCCTCCCAAGGGACAACAGGCTTTGGTACGTCCCATCCATGGAGGCTAGCACCACCCACTATTGAGAATGGGCATTGGACTTACCTGATGTGCCCCTTCTTGTAGGGTGGAGCAACCTCCAAGTCCCTGCATTGTATCTTGTTCTGGTTGTCAGTTTCTCTGGCTTATGTAGAATGGTGTATAATATGACGGGAGCTACACACAGAGTCTGATTGTCATACATCGTCAAAAGAGGGGATGCTGAAGCAGAGGGGAGATTTTATACTTCAGACTCAGTCCTGATTGGCTAAAGGGCAGTATCTTTCCCATCATTGGAGGTTATCTCCACCCTACGAGAAGTGGTGTATCAGGTAAGCCCAACAGCCCATTCTCCCCCAGATCTGGATATGAAGTTACACTTTAGTTTATGATTGGAACCACTTGCTTGATACAGTGAACAGAGAGGAAAAATCAGTTTAGGAATCATTAAAAGCCTAAAAGCTTAAAAGTAGTTATATTGAACTCCTCTCATTATAGAAGGTCACAAGTCAAAATAATAATTCTTAAATTATAGTTCTGTTAGGAGGAGAAACTTAATGAAAGCTGATTGAAAAAGCTTTAGGAGAGCTGCGCATATCAGAACTGAGCCTAATAATGACATTAACAACTACCATAGTTTTACAGTGACAGGAGTACATTAACTTGTGTGCCCCCATTTTAAATAAATGGACTGATACTACTATTTCATAAAATATATATTCCGCTAGTATTTTAAAATGGATTCTAGAGCAGAGGTTGTAGAATAAAGCAACATTGCAGATGGCTCAGGAATTTAATGACTTCCAAAAGAGGGAAAAAGTTATGTAAAAAAGTTATATTTTTTAAGGAAATATAAACAATAATGAATATTTTATGCACTTTAAATCTAGAACCTACAAAAAGTTATCTTATCTGAAAGTATTGTATGTTATAATGTGCAACTTCTGTTCCAAGGTGACTGTCCATTTATAAATGGCATTTTCATTATTAATAAGGCTTACAATTGTTTTGAGGACCAATTAATCATTGGTAAGGTTCATATTTGTTTCCTAAAAAATAATCAATTAATAATGTTCATTTATAGATTTTATTTTATTTATCAATTTATATAATACCTCGACATGTAGTAAATTTAGAGAGTTTAAAGATAAAACATGCAAAGCTAAGAACATCTCTAAATTGAGGTTGGGTTGGGGAGAAAGGAAAATAATTTCAACTACAATACTAATCTTAAAATAGCATTGATCTCACTGCTTAGCAGAATAGAAATCATTTAACATTATTGAAAAAATACACAAATCAATGTGAAAATAAACTACTTTGAAATATAGGGCAGTATTAGGGGAAAATGTATACATTTTCAGTTTTTAATGGGATTATTACTGAAACAGTGACCTGTGACCATTTTTCACACTTATGATCATTGCAGCATCCCCACAGTCACATGATCAAAATTCAGATGCTTGGCAACTGATTCATAATTATGATGGTTGCCATTTCCCAGGGACATGTGATCATCTCTTGTAACCTGACAAGCAAAGTCAATGGGGAACCAGATTCACTTAATAGACTATGTTAACTTAACAACTGCAGTGATTCACCTAACAACTGGGGCATAAAATGGGCAAAACTCACTAATGTCTCATTTTGCAACAGAAATTTTGGGCTCAATTATGATCATAAGTCAATGACTACTGTATAATATGCAGTGCTAAAATGAAATACAACATTTAAGCAAAAGAAGAAGAAGAAAAAATAGGCATTGATCAGTTATGTTGATAGAAAGAGCTGGGGTGGCGCAGCAGGTAGAGTGCTGTACTGCAGGCCACTGAAGCTGACTGTAGATCTGAAGGTCAGCAGTTCAAATCTCATCACCGGCTCAAGGTTGACTCAGATTTCCATCCTTCCTAGATGGGTAAAATGAGGACCCGGATTGTGGGGGCAATATGCTGGCTCTTTTAAAAAGTGCTATTGCTAACATGTTGTAAGCCGCCCTGAGTCTAAGGAGAAGGGTGGCATAAAAATCAAATAAATAAATAAATAAACTCTGAAGGGGAACTAAAAATGCTCACTTTTTACTGAAAAAGTTAAGTACAGATGACACCCAACTTTTGTGAATAAATACAAAGGCATAATATTTTGTATTTTTGTGAATAAATACAAAGGCATAATATTGGCAGTGATGGTGAACCTCTTCAGCAGCAAGTGCCCAAACCAATACGCACATGCACACTGGCCAGCTGATCTTCAGGTTTCTGGCATGCATGAAAACCAGCTAGCCAACAGATGTGCATGTACAAGAAACCAGAAGAGCAGCTGGCGACATTACGTGTGCCCACAGGGCTCTGCACAGGAACCATAGGTTCCCCATCATGGATACATGGCCTTGATGAAATTAGGGCTTAGTTCTGACAAAATAGATCTACCAAAATTCAAAAAAATGATCTGGTACAGAGAAATATCTGTTCTAATCAGAAATATATGTACTAGGTAAATTAATAATGCTTCATAGCATGATGATTTCCAATTTGTTTAACATATACTTTAGTAATACATTCAACCATTAGATGTTTCCAAAACCATATTAATAAACTTAGAGAAGTTAAATCTGTAACAAAAGAGCAATGGGGCAAGTCCATGTAATATACACAAAATACCTTCTTCTACCATAAAAAGTTTAACATCCCATTGTAAATATTTTTAAGTTGTCTGATAAAGATGAAAATGTATATTGTTGTATTCTTTTATTCAAAAATATTTAATAAGTCTAATTATTGATTTGTTGATATGGGGTAATTCAACTCTTTTTATAAAGCTTGTCCAAACAACTAACGTCCACAGTAACAATGCATAATTAAAGATACTTAATCTTTAATTATGATAAACAGAACCACAGATTTGAATTTTTTAAAAGACCTTTTCTATGTTGGCAGAAATTTCTGAATTAATTGTAGGAGCAAACTGACAAAGAAAAGTTTAATTGAATATAGTGTTTTCTGTACTTTTGCAAAAAGCCCAAGTCTTTAATGCTGGAAATTCATTCATATGTTGATTCATTCATTCATTCATTTGTTTGTTCATTCATTCATTTTAATAAAATTGTCCCAAAGAGTAGAATTTTAATCCAATTAATAAAAATTGTAGTAGCTAAGATGCTTGACCAGTTAATAGTAAAGGCAGCAACCTAGGCTCAGAAACATGGGCAGGGTTGGGGCCATTCTAACCTCCAAAGGGAGGATGTTTCATAGAGCAGGGACCACCTCAGAAATATAGGGTTTTCATTAAAAATGGAACCAAAGCTCTGCCATTATATCAGTAGTTGTACTAAATTTCAATATATAGTCTTAGTGGTTTTGGAACTTGGTCATTTGTATTTCATGCAGAAATTAAAAATTACATGCCCCATGATAAAACTGAAAGTTAGCAAAGTGAAGAACTCCTATTATCATAATGTAAATTAAAAACATCTAGGGAGTTGTCTCTGTCATAAAATTATTCCTAAAATATTCATAATTATTTCTGAGATATAATATATCATCCAATATGACAAACTGGGTTGACTGTTTTTATGTCAGAAATGCCCTTTGATTGCCTTAATGATACCAGGATAAAATTAAACATAAGAACAGACAAAGGACATTCTTGATAAGCTCCATGAAAAATGATTTTATTTTAATAAAATAGGCGTTGATTGCTTACCTGAACGCCTCTTCTCGTACGGTGAGTGTGTACAGCAGTTATGTGGGTTGCTCCTGTCCAATCCGATGGGACTGAGCCTAGTATTAAAAAAGCCTGCTGGATCCGCCCCCTTCCCCAGAATTCGCGAATCCGTAGACTAGGCTCAGATGTGAAGGCTCAATAATGTTCAACTCTCATGTGTTAGAAGAAAGGTAGGAATAGAAGACATAGAAGACAACATAAAAGGGAGGGAAGTGACTGCTGTACCCACTCACCGTACGAGAAGAGGCGTTCAGGTAAGCAATCAACGCCTATTCTCCGTACTGAAGGAGTGGGTCCAGCAGTCACGTGGGACATACCCAATAGATAGGTCCCTAGGGTGGGATTAGATTGCTATCGTGAGAGATAACGGATTGGAGCACCCTTCTGCCGAAGGCAGCGTCCGCTGAGGCGTAAGAATCGATTTTGTAGTGCCTTATGAAGGAATTTGGCGAGGCCCAAGTGGCTGCTTTGCAGACTTCTTCCAACGGGGCTTGAGTCGCCCAAGCGGCAGATGTGGCAGCACTTCTGGTGGAGTGCGCTGTAATATTCTTTGGAATGGAGAGGGAGGCTGTCTCATAGGCCTTAGAGATGGTCCCTCTGATCCAACGGCCTATTACTGATGAGGACACTTTGGATCCCATGGATCTGGGATGATAGGCCACGAAGAGTGCCTCAGACCTCCGAATGGGTCCTGTGCGTTGAATATAAATTTTTAGCGCTCTAGTGAGATCCAGAGTGTGCCATCTAATTGCCAGGGGATGCTCCCGTTGGAGACAGAAAGAAGGTAAGACAATATCCTGGGATCTGTGGAACATGGAACTGACCTTGGGTAGAAAGGTGGGGTCCAGTCGCAGAACCACCTTGTCCTGATGGAACTGACAGAGGTCCTGTCTGATAGAGAGAGCTGCCAACTCAGATATGCGTCGGGCGGATGTAATCGCCACCAGGAATGCTACCTTAAAGGATAGGTACCTGAGGGACGCAGATTTCAGGGGTTCATAGGGTGCCTGAGTAAGGGAATGGAGAACCCGTGGCAAGTCCCAGGAAGGATATCTGTGGACCTTAGAAGGCCTGAGGTTGGCCACTCCTCTGAGAAATTCTTGGATTTCCGGAAGGGAGCGGAGAGGCTGCCTGCGAGGCCCCGCCAAGACAGAAGAGATAGCTGCCAGGTGGCGATGGATGGTGCTGGTAGAGAGGCCTTGGTGGAAACCTTTCATGAGGAAGGAGATTATCTTGTGAATGGGAAGATACAGGGGAGATAAGCCCTCCTGTGAGCACCACTGATGGAATTTGGACCAGGTATGGTCGTATATCCGGTTGGTAGACCCTCTTCTAGACTTCAGGATGATTTCCAATGTGTCCGGGTCGTACCCTCGCAGGTCTAGGTCTCTCCGGATAATAGCCAGGCGGTGAGGTGGAACCACTCCGGGTCTGGATGAAAGGAGGCCCCCTGCCGCAACATATCCTCCGAAATGGGGAGTCGCCAGGGGTCCTGGACGGACTGGGGGGCGATCAGGATTACTCGAGCCCTCTCTAGGATGATCTTGTGGACCACGTCTGGGAGAATTGGAATTGGAGGGAAGGCATACAGAAGACCTGGAGGCCAAGGGATCCTGAGAGCATTGATTGCCTCTGCTCCCGGGGATGGAAACCTGGAGATGAAGCGAGGGAGCTGGGCATTGGCTTCGGTCGCAAACAGATCCAGCACTGGATGGCCGAACCTGAGGCAGATTTGGTGGAACAGTACCTGATGGAGATTCCACTCTCCTGGATCTATGGTCGCTCGCGAGAGCCAGTCCGCTTGGACGTTGAGGCTCCCCGAGATGTGATCGGCTAGAAGCGACTGGAGATGTTTCTCCGCCCAAAGGCCTAACTTTAGGGCCTCCCTCATGAGGGCCTTGGATCTTGTGCCTCCCAGTCTGCAAATGTGGCTTTTTGTGGCTATGTTGTCGGTAAGAATCAGAACATGCTGGTTGGAGATGTGAGGTTTGAACTGTTTTACAGCTAGGGACACAGCTCTTAATTCTAGCCAATTGATGGGCCTGGAGGCTTCCTCCGGTGACCACGTGCCCTGGGCTATTAGACCCTGGGCATGGGCTCCCCAGCCCGATAGGCTGGCATCTGTGGTGACAACAAACTGGTCTGGGCACCTGAAGGGAGATCCCTTGTCTAGGGCTGGAGAAGTCCACCACTTGAGGGATCTGCAAACTGCCGGTGGAATGGCGATGCGACGAGTCGAGTTGCTGTGCCCCGATCTCTGGAATGGTAACAGAAGCCACTGTAGTTCCCTGGTGTGAAGACGAGCCCAGGGGACAATGCCAATACACGACACCATCTTTCCCAGTAGGGAAGATAGGGTGACAATGGAGGCAGATTGTTGGGATAGAATACGAGAAATAAGATCCAACATGCTGTGTTTTCTCTCAGAAGAGAGGAAAACCTGGGATATCTCAGAATTAATGATAGTTCCCAGATGTAGAATGGAAGTAGATGGCTTAAGGTGGCTCTTTTTGAAATTTATGGAGAAACCATGGTTCTGTAGGACTGACATGGTGGAAGAGAGATCTGCAGCCACTCCATTTTTAGAATTTCCATGAATTAAAATGTCATCTAAATAACATAAAATATGAATGGGCGTGGCCCGGATATATGCCGCCAGGGATCCCAAGAGCTTGGTAAAGACTCTGGGAGCCGAGGAGAGCCCAAATGGCATAGTCCTATACTGAAAATGCCTGCCCTGGAAGGCAAAACGTAGAAATTTTCTATGGCCTTTGGCAATGGGGATATGGAGGTAAGCTTCCGTAAGGTCCAGGGAGACCATAAAATCCCCAGGATGCAGGGCGGCTAAGATGGAAGATAAGGAATGCATTTTAAATTTCCTATATTTAATGAATTGGTTCAAATTCTTTAGGTCTAAGATGGCTCTCCAGCCTCCAGAGGTCTTAGGGACCATGAAGAGGATGGAGTAAAAGCCCAAGCCTCTCTGGAGAGAGGGGACCGGTTGGCTAGCTTTAATAGCCAACAAGTGGGAAATAGCTTCCTCCATTCGGATACGAGATGGAGAGGAGCTGGGAGAGGGACAAGAAATAAAACGCTTAGGGGGAGGAGAAATAAACTCTAAACGGAGACCCCTTTCCACAGTATCAATGACCCAGGGGTCCTTACAAGAACGGTGCCAGGAGGTGGAAAACCAGGACAGGCGACCGCCTATGGGAAAAGAGGAAGACTCACCATCTGGGTTTTTTGGAAGCCCTGGTAGAGGAGGATCCTCTCTGGTAGTGGGAACCTCTGCCCCTGGTGTTTCTAGATTGGGATCGAAACCGAGGGGAATACTGACCTGGATTCCTTTGAAAGGCGAAACCCTGATCCTGTTGACGACCTGTGCGCCGAAAGGACTGCGGTTTAGGGGCCTTCTTGGTGGTAGGTCCTAAGACCTTTTTCTTGTCCGTGGTCTCTGTGAGGAGAGGGTCCAGAAGGTCTCCGAAGAGGAGATTGCGTTTCAGAGGACCCATGGCTAACTGCCACTTCTGCCTTACTCCCGCCTGCCAAGGGCGGAGCCATAGAAGTCTTCTGGCCGTTGTGGAGGCCGCTACTGACCTGGCTGCAAATCTGGAAGATTGGAGAGTAGCATCCGCTACGTATTGGGCAGCTGCAAAGATTTTGTTGAAATCTTGTTGGCCTCGTAGATCATCTGGAGGTAGATGTTGTTGGAGCTGACGAAGCCACAAGAGCATAGCTCTGGAGAAGAAAGATGCTGCTGCAGCACTTTTAATGGCCCATGAGTCTGCAAAGAAACCTCTCTTGAGCATTTGCTCAAGACGCTTGTCTTCTGGACGGAGGACCTCCTCTGCTTCGCCAGGCATGGCAGCAGCCGAGTGGAGAGTCTTCACCGGTTCATCTGGCCTGGGACAGGCTAGGAGCTCCTCATAAGAGGGAGAGAGCTTGTAGAGCTTCCTGTCCTTGGAAGTGGGAGTGAAGCCAGAGGTTGGATGGTCCCACTGTTTGAGCAAGGCGTCCTTAAACAATTTGGGCATAGGAATTACCTCATTGTCTTCCTGTTCTCCCATGAAATAAGGAAGATTTTCCTCCGGAGGATCTGTGGAAGGAGTAGCCTGCTTTTCTTGCCCGGCTAGCCCCGTGGATACTCTTGCTTTGAGAAGGAGAGATTTGAAGAGTTGAGATGGAAAGATGGCAGCTGGGGCTGGAATCTTAATTTGAGATTCCTCATCTTCCGACAGACGCTGAAAGGGGTCATCATCCTGTTCTGCTTCCACGTCCTCATTCTCTTCCTGAGAAGAATCTGAGTCCTCCATGACTGGGGCTCTGTAGGAAGGAGAAGAACTCACGGGACGGGAGGAGCGTGGAGGGGGATAAGACAGAGAAGGAACATTGATGGCCGAGAGTTTAGCATCAATGGTTTTAGTCAAAACAGACAAGATAGACTGAAACTCCGGAGGCAAGGAAGAAATATCAGCCGGAAAGTTAGAAGGATCCCTGAAGGCCTGAGAAGGTTCTGGCTGGGAGGAATCTTCAGTAATATCTGGCTCCTCTGGACCTAAGCCCCATAGATTAGGTTGGGGTGGATTTAGGTTTGGCTCATCCAGGGATAGCACAGGAACCCCAGAGAGAGGCAGGTTAGAGGCCTCCGGGGGGGTTGGATTCATATGCACTTGGGCCTGCACCTTTAAACGTTTGGCGGATTTATCATGTATTTTTTGCAGGGCTAGGTCCCTTCTCTTCTCAGCCCTGGTGGACTTGGCCAAGGAATGGGCTCCTGAAGAAGAGGAGGAAGAGGCCTGGGGGATATTAGTAGATTCATCACCAGTAGGCCTAACCTCTCTGGGACCTTTGGTAGTGCCTCTCTTGGGAAAAGAAGCCATAGTCTGAACAAATTACAGAAGACAAGGCTTGAGCCAAAGAAAATAGGGGGGAGAAGAATTTAATAGCTTTCCCAAGAGGAGAGGTGACCCTGCTCCTAGGCCCAGGAGCGGCTGCGACTTAGGGGCAATCCGGACGGAACCAAGAGTTTGTGTCCCTAAATGCAGCGTGGCAGGCCTCACTAAACTTAACTTAAGTAAACCAAGGCACACTGGTTGGAGGCCACTTCCGTGGAGAATGGACCTGAGGAAACTCACAGCTACTCCAGGGTCAAGCGGCGGACTGGAAGCACTGATGGATGACCAAACAGGGCAAACCGAAAGTGCGAAGTTACTGGGCGCGAGGGCCTTCGCACCAAAAAAACCGCTCCGTTTTTTTTGCGATCGGAGGGAACTAAGTCCGGGAGACAAACGAGTCCCACACCGCAGGAGGTAAATAGCCCTTTAATCCTTATATAAACAATGGCTTGCCCGGCAGGACCTCCAGGCCGAGAGGAATAAGATAAAATTCCAGGCCGGCCGCAGCGACAGCACGGAGGGGGGGGAAAACCCGCGAATGGCTGCGCCGCCCACTTCTCCCCCAAACTCAAAGCCCGATACGGCTTAGTAGATTTCACTGCCGGCAAGCTTTAACAATATAATAATCTTACTTTTATTGAAGAGAAATGATCGAAGGGAAGGTGTTTTGAGAGGAACGAGCGTTCACGCGACCCGCTGGATGCGGGGACTGAGTGAATTCTGGGGAAGGGGCGGATCCAGCAGGCTTTTTTAATACTAGGCTCAGTCCCATCGGATTGGACAGGAGCAACCCACGTGACTGCTGGACCCACTCCTTCAGTACGGAGAATTGTCCCAAAGTGTAGAATTTTAATCCAATTAATAAAAAAGGGAAAATTGCAGTTGGGCAAACCTTGCTCTTAATATATCAACTGCACTGTAAAAAAATCACCTTTTCCACATCCAGGAAGACGATTGCTGATTGCATTTTTTTTTCAATTGTTCTTAAAATATAAATCAGTAGTATAGTAAGATTTGAGGAATATCCGCCTTTTACAAAATCAAATTACACCATATGGGCTGTGAAGGGTAATATTGTCTACAGTCTAACTGCAAGGATTGCTGTCAAAAATTTGGCAATAATATTTAACAAGGAAATCGGTTAGCTTGTCCAATTAGCAGAATCTTTACTAACCTTCCAAATCACAGTTGCAACCTTTTATTCAAGAAAGTCATTATAAACCTTTAACAACAACACAAGGAAAAAAAATGCTTTATACTCAATATTCAATATCATAGCTCCCAAGATTTGAACGTTTCTTGTTTTCACAGATTTAATAATGTCTATTATTTCTTGACGTGATAAAGCTGCAACTAGATAAGCAGTTGAGTCATGTGTTACTTTTGGACAAACTAAAATTTAAAAATCACGAAATTTTCTCATGGTAATGTTTTATTCATTTAAACATGAATACAATTTTAAAAAAATTAAAATAAAAGAATGGAGGAGGAGGAAGAGGAGGAGGAGATATATCTACTATTTTTATATTCTGAATATTCCAATGTGTAGGTTTAACATCTGAATATGGATCAAAATTGCACTTATGCCTTGCAGTCTTTATAGCTAGAAACCGGAATGGGACGTTTAGCCTCCTCCACTTGGCCGAGCCTGTTCCGTCCCCAGCCTTCCGCCCCCCAAGTCATTAGTTGCTGCCTTTTCTCCCTGGCCCTTTCACTGAATGGATCTCAAAAGCACTTTTGCCCTGACCTTTTGGACGCAGGGGACACTTGGCTGCTGTCTTCCCAGCAGCCTCCTGAATGCCGAACCCGGAAGTTCGGCAAAAGTTTGGGTTCGGAAGGCCGCTGGGAAGCCTCGCCGCCCGGCTGTCACCTTTTAAAACAGCCAGAGGGCTTCTCGGCGGCCTCCCGAATGCCGAACCCGGAAGTTCAGGTTTGGCGCTCGGGTTCAGGAGGACGCTGGGAAGCCCCCCGGCTGTTTTAAAAGGTGACAGCTGGGCAGCGGGGCTTCCCAGCGGCCTCCCGAACCCAAACTTTTGCCAAACTTCCAGGTTTGGCATTCGGGAGGCCGCCAAGAAGCCCCGCCGCCCAGCTGTCACCTTTTAAAACAGGAGGACGCTGGGAAGCCCCCCGGCTGTTTCAAAAGGTGACAGCTGGGCGGCGGCATTTTTTTGAGGTTTTTTTTTTGTTGTTGCACGGATTAATTGATTTTACATTGTTTCCTATGGGAAACAATGTTTCGTCTTACGAACTTTTCATCTTACGAACCTCCCCCTGGAACCAATTAGGTTCGTAAGACGAAGTATTACTATATATGGAGATACAGTATATGTTGACTCATATTACTTTAAAAGGAAATCATATTATGGCTAAGTATGTAAATGAGATTGAAACTTATAACTTAGATGAAAGAAACAACAGAACCTGAATTGTCTCCAATGATATTGACTGATCAACATAACAAAGTAAAATTCCATTGCATCATCTAATTCAAAATAGGTTCCAACAATAATGTAATAAACATACTACAATTATGATGTGGCACTGGAGTTATTTCTTCAGGCCATGTGTTGGCAGATGGGATTTTAGATTTTTATCCCTTTATTATTTTTATAAATAAGTCAAGGTGGCAAACATATCTAATACTATTTTCTCCTCCCCTTTTCCCCACAACGACAATGCTGTGAGGTGGACTGCGCTATGAAGAATGATGACCCAAAGTCACCCAACACTTTCATGCCTAAGGCAAGACTAGAACTCCCAGTCTCCTAGTTTATAGATTAGACTAGAGAGTTAACAATTAAATCAAACTGGCTCTACTTTACAGAAATGTTCTGCATTATAAAATGACTTCCTGCATATAATGACTAAGACTCATTTCAAACTACTTTTTCCAGAGAGTGGTAATGTAATAATAGGAATCAGGTATGACAAAATGCATCTGTTTCTTTCATGTATTTTTGTTTGGAACCAATTCAATAAAAGCATAATATTCTCCAGATGTCCTTGTATATTGTGCTAATATTGGATTGGTTTCAAACCTTCTGACTTTACCATAATTAATACTTGCAGAAAAAAGAAAATAGGCGTTGATTGCTTACCTGAACGCCTCTTCTCGTACGGTGAGCGGGTACAGCAGTCACATGGGTTGCTCATGTCCAATCCGGTGGAACTGAGCCTAGTGTTAAAAAAGCTTGCTGGATCCGCCCCTTCCCCAGAATTCGCGAATCCGTAGACTAGGCTCAGATGTGCAGCTCTTTAGTGTTCAACTCTCATAGATAGAGGAAAGAAGGTTACAGAAGATAAGATAGAGAAAACACAAACAAGGGCGGGAAGTGACTGCTGTACCCGCTCACCGTACGAGAAGAGGCGTTCAGGTAAGCAATCAACGCCTATTCTCCGTACTGAAGGAGCGGGTCCAGCAGTCACATGGGACATACCCAATAGATTGGTCCCTAGGGAGGGGTTAGATTGCTATCGTGAGAGATAACGGATTGGAGTACCCTCCTGCCGAAGGCAGCGTCCGCTGAGGCGTAAGAATCAATCTTGTAGTGCCTGATGAAGGAATTAGGTGAGGCCCATGTGGCTGCTTTGCAGACCTCTTCCAACGGGGCTTGAGTCGCCCAAGCGGCCGAAGTGGCTGCGCTTCTGGTGGAATGCGCTGTGATGTTCCTTGGAACTGAGAGGGAGGCCGATTCGTAGGCCTTAGAGATAGTCCCTCTGATCCAATGGCCTATCACTGTTGAAGACACTTTGGAACCCATGACTCTGGGATGATAGGCTACGAAAAGAGCTTCCGACCTCCGAAAGGGTCCTGTGCGTTGGATATAAATCCTAAGCGCTCTAATGAGATCCAGAGTGTGCCATCTGATTGCCAAAGGATGGTCCCGTTGGAGGCAGAAGGAAGGTAAAACAATATCTTGGGTTCTGTGGAACATGGAACTGACCTTGGGTAAGAAGGTGGGGTCCAGCCGCAATACTACCTTGTCCTGATGAAATTGGCAGAGATCCTGCCTGATTGAAAGGGCTGCCAACTCCGAAATGCGTCGGGCCGAGGTAATAGCCACCAGGAATGCTACCTTAAAAGATAGGTACCTTAGGGACGCAGATTTTAGGGGTTCGTAGGGTGCCTGTGTGAGGGAATGGAGAACCCGAGGTAGATCCCAGGAAGGGTATCTGTGAACCTTGGAAGGTCTGAGGTTGGCTATACCTTGGAGGAATTCCTGAACTTCTGGAAAGGAACAGAGAGGCTGTCTACGGGGCCCCGCTAGGACAGAGGAAATGGCCGCCAGATGACGCCGGAGGGTGCTGGTGGAGAGGCCTTGATGGAAACCTTGCATGAGGAAGGAAATGATCCTGTGTATGGGGATGCACAGGGGAGAAAACCCCTCCAGTAGACACCACTGGTGAAACTTGGACCATGTATGGTCGTAGATTCGATTGGTCGAACCTCTTCTGGCCTTTAAAATGACCTCCACTGTGTCGGGGTCGTGTCCACGCAGTTCTAAGTCTCTCCTGATAACAGCCAGGCGGTGAGGTGGAACCACTCCGGGTCTGGATGGAATGAGGCCCCCTGCCGTAGCATATCCCCCGAAACGGGGAGTCGCCAGGGGTCCTGGACGGACAGCTGTTGCAGATCCGCAAACCAGGGCCGGCGGGGCCAATGAGGGGCGATTAGGATTACTCGAGCCCTCTCGCTGAGGACCTTGTGAATCACGTCCGGGAGAATTGGGATTGGAGGAAATGCGTACAGGAGTCCTGGAGGCCAGGGGCTCCTGAGGGCATTGATTGCTTCTGCTCCCGGGGATGGAAATCTGGAAAAGAAGCGAGGGAGTTGGGCGTTCGCTTCGGTCGCGAAAAGGTCTAGTACTGGTAGGCCGAATTTGAGACTGATCTGATGGAACAGGTCTTGATGGAGATTCCACTCTCCTGGGTCTATCGTCGCTCGAGAGAGCCAATCCGCTTGGACGTTGAGACTCCCCGAGATGTGATCGGCTAAGAGCGACTGAAGGTGTTTTTCTGCCCAAAGGCCTAACTTGAGGGCCTCCCTCATGAGGGCCTTGGATCTCGTGCCCCCCTGTCTGCAGATGTGGCTTTTTGTGGCAATGTTGTCGGTGAGAATGAGAACGTGCCGGTTTGGGATGCGAGGAGAGAATTGTTTCAGAGCCAGGGATACGGCTCTTAACTCCAGCCAATTGATTGGCTTGGAGGCTTCCTCCGGGGACCACGTGCCCTGAGCTATCATCCCCTGGGCATGGGCGCCCCATCCCGATAGACTGGCATCTGTGGTGATGACAAATTGTTCCGGGCACCTGAAAGGGGATCCTTTGTCCATGGCCGGAGACATCCACCACTTAAGAGATCTGCGAACAATCGGTGGGATGACAATGCGACGACTTGAGTTGCTGTGCCCAGACCTCTGAAAGGGTAATAGAAGCCACTGTAGTTCCCTAGCGTGAAGGCGAGCCCAGGGAATGATGCCTATGCATGACACCATCTTCCCCAAAAGAGAAGACAGAGTTACTATGGGAACTGACGGTTGAGGTAAGATGCGTGAAATCAACTCCCCTATACTGTTTTTTCTCTCATGAGAAAGGAAGACCTGGGAGGATTCTGAATTAATAATGGATCCCAGGTGCAAAATGGAAGTTGAAGGCTGGAGGTGACTTTTGTCAAAGTTGATGGAAAAACCATGGTCCTGTAGGACTGACATGGTGACAGAAAGATCTACTTTCACTTGCTCTAGGGAATTCCCATGAACTAAAATGTCATCTAGGTAACATAAAATGTGGATGGGCGAAGCCTGGATATAGGCCGCCAGCGACCCCAAGAGCTTTGTAAAGACCCTAGGGGCCGAGGAAAGGCCAAATGGCATCGCCCTATACTGAAAATGCCTGCCCTGGAAAGAAAAACGTAAGAATTTCCCGTGGCATTTTGCTATAGGGATATGGAGGTAGGCCTCAGTGAGATCTAATGAAACCATGAAATCTCCCGGGTGGATGGCGGCCAAAATGGATGGTAAGGAGTGCATCTTAAACTTTCTATATTTGATGAATAGGTTTAGCTTCTTTAAATCCAATATAGCTCTCCAACCTCCAGAGGCCTTAGGAACCATAAATAGGATGGAGTAAAAACCTCTGCCTTTCTGGCCGGTAGGAACCGGTTGAATGGCTCTGATGGACAATAAGTGGGAAATGGCCTCCTCCATACGGTTACGATCTGAGGAGGACCTGGGAGAAGGGCAGGAAATAAAACGTTTAGGGGGAGGAGAAGTAAATTCTAAAAGAAGACCTTTTTGAACAGTATCAATAACCCAGGGATCCTTGGAAGTGAGACGCCAGCTAGAAGAGAAATAGGCTAGGCGGCCACCTATGGGAATCGAGACAGAACTACCATCTAGGTTTTTTTGAAGCCCTGCTAGAGGAAGCTCCTCTTTGGTAGCGAAAACCTCTGCCCCTGGAGACCCTACCTTGGGAACGAAAGCGGGGGGAATACTGACCTGGGATTCTCTGATAGGAAGTCGTTTGATCCTGTTGACGCCCTGGGCGATGAAAGGACTGCGTTTTGGTGATCTTTTTGGTGGTTGGACCCAATACTTTCTTCTTGTCCGTGGTTTCCGTGATGAGTGGATCCAGAAGATCTCCGAAAAGCAGATCGCGCTTCAATGGTCCCAGAGATAACTGCCACTTCTGACGTACTCCTGCTTGCCAGGGGCGAAGCCATAGGAGTCTCCTCGCCGTTGTGGAAGCCGCAATAGACTTGGCTGCGAATCTGGTGGACTGTAAAGTGGCATCAGCCACGTACTGAGCAGCTGCAAATACCTTGTTGAAGTCCTGTTGACCTCTTAAATCATCGGGAGGAATATGCTGTTGAAGTTGGCGAAGCCACAGAAGCATGGCTCTGGAGAAAAAGGAAGCCGCTGCGGAACTTTTAATAGCCCAGGAATCAGCGGTGAACCCTCTTTTGAGCATCTGTTCAATCCTCTTGTCCTCTGGACGGAGGACCTCCTCTGCTTCGCCTGGCACGGCAGCCACCGAGTGAAGAATTTTGACAGGTTCATCCGGTTTGGGAAAGGATAGAAGATCCTCATAGGAAGAAGAGAGTTTGTACAACTTTTTGTCTTTGGTAGTGGGATTAAGCCCAGAGGCTGGGAAATCCCATTGCTTACGTAAGGCATCTTTAAACAATTTAGGCATAGGGATTACCTCGTTATCCTCCTGTTCCTCTGTGAAGTAGGGTAAGTTCTCCTCCGGAGGGTCAGTGGATGTGGTGGCCTGCTTCTCTTGGGCCGCTAATCCTGTAGAAATTCTAGCTTTGAGGAGGAGAGATTTAAACAATTGAGAAGGAAAAATGGTAACAGGAGAAGGAACCTTTATTTGGGATTCCTCATCGTCTGAAAGGCCCTGAAATGGATCCTCATCCTATTCCATATCCTCATATTCATCCTGAGAGGAATCTGATTCATCCTGAATTGGAGCTCTAACTGTTGGGGAAGAGCCCAAGGGACAGGAGGGACGAGGGGGTGGGTGAGGTAAGGAGGGCGCATTGATGGCAGAAAGTTTAGCATCAATGGCCTTGGATAACACAGAAAAAATAGATTGAAATTCTGGAGGTAAACTAGAAATATCAGCAGGAATGGCAGAAGACTCCCTGAAGGCCTGAGAGGATCCCGGCTGGGAGGAATCTTCGATAATATCTGGTTCCTCTGGACCTAATCCCCATAGGTTAGGTTGGGGTCTGTCTAGGTTTGGCTCATCCAGAGATAACACAGTGACCCCAGAAAAAGGCAGATTAGGAGCCTCTGGGGGGTCATGACTACTGAGCACTTGGGCCTGTACTTTCAATCGCTTTGCTGATTTATCATGAATTTTTTGTAGGGCTTGGTCCCTTCTCTTCTCAGCCCTGGTGACTTTGGTCAAGGGGCGTGCTCCTGAGGAAGAGGAGGTTGAGGCCTGGGGGATACTGGTAATCTCATCGCCTGTAGGCCTGGCCTCTCTGGGACCTTGAGTGGTGCCTCTCTTGGGAAAGGAAGCCATAGTCTGACAATTAACAGAAGACAAGGCTGAGCCAAAAAACTGGATTATTAGGGAGAAGAATTTCAAGGTATTCCCAAGAGGAAAGGATCCTGCTCCTAGGCCTCGGATCTGCTGAGACTTGAGGGCAATCTGGGCAAACCCAGAGTTCGTGTCCCCAAATACAGCGTGGCCAGCCTCCCTAAACTTTAACTAAAGTAACCAAGGCACTCTGGTTGGAGGCTTAGCCGGTGGAGAATTAAGCCTGAGCGTCTCAAAGCCCACTCCAGGATCCGAGCGGTGGACTAAGGCACACGGGGCTGGCAGAAGGCCAACACGAGGAGCCTAAATTAAAAAGGCGCGAAGGCCTTCGCGCCGAAAAAAATCGCTCCGTAACAGTAATTTTAAAGGGGAAGCGATCGACTAAGTCCAGGAGACTAGAAAAAAGCGTCTCGCACCGCAGGAGGTATTTATCGAGCCCTTTAACAATAGCACTATAAATAAATAAATATATAAATACTTGCAGAAGAACCTCCGGGCCGAAGGATTGAAAGAATCCACAAGCGGCAGCGGGAATCGTAAACGGCAAAAAAAGCCGCGGGAAAACGAAACCGCTACTTCTCCCAAAGGAAAAGCCGAGCCGCAAACGGCTGGCACTAATAAGGCAAGTAATCAAATAAGTATAATAATATCTTACTAATTTTGAAGGAAAGATCGAAGGGAAGGTGTTAGAATGTTGAACGAGCTTAGCACAATACAACCGCAGGATGCGAGAACTGAGCGAATTCTGGGGAAGGGGCGGATCCAGCAAGCTTTTTTAACACTAGGCTCAGTTCCACCGGATTGGACATGAGCAACCCATGTGACTGCTGGACCCGCTCCTTCAGTACGGAGAAGAAAATTCACTAAGGATAAATATTTTAAATGGTAGCAAATAGAATATTACTCTGGCCAAAACATCCTTGAGTGGGAAGATTGAATATATGCATAAATTTGGGTTATCTCACCAATACCCAATACTTCTGTTATAATCAAAAATCTGTGGAGTGCTGTCGTGAATGATGCTTACAATAGTGTAATTAACAAACTGTACACATTTTTAATTTTCTTATTAACTCACAGTTAATACTATTATTCATTTCAGCTACAAAATCTTAAATGTGATAGCAAAGACACTGTACCTTTAATGAAAGATTATGGATTTTATCATTTGTTCTATATGATTTTACACAGAGACCTTCTTTTCTTTGCAGAAACGTATCTCAACCATCCTATATGACATCTGGAATACATGTTTTCCATAGTGTCTAAGTTTGGAACAACTGTTGTTGTTACAAATTTTGTTATAAGCATTTGTTGCAAACCCTGGAATTTAAAAGAGAAATTCCTGCATTGGTTTTGTCATTGGGCAGTTGGATCCCTTTGTAAATCTCTTGTTTCCCTACAGATGATATTCTATTCTTCTAAATATACACCTATACTAGTTTACACTCAGAGAGACCCCTTTGTTGTATTTTTTTTCTAAATTGTAAGAGAATAGAACTCCAGTTAATGAAATTTCCATCTGAATCCCAACCTCAAATTATATTAGACAACCTCTGAAATTACTAGTACTAGATTTTCTGTCCTGAAACTGAACTAGACTAGAAAATTTCTTCAAATATCTGCCAGTGAGAACATTTTACATGTCCCAAGTATCTTGATGATGTTTTAACTAGGACAGAGAAACATAGTTTTTTATCTGAATATCTCTTAGCTTTGTTATCCCTGACTGCAGTATTAAAATCATTCCAAGCTTCCTATCACAGTATTTCCAAAAGGATAATCTTGTTATTCCATCGTTTTCATGGAGCATGTTAGGATTGTTCCAATTATCTGAGCAATCAAAAAAAAAAAAAAGAAGGCATAAAAGGCATAAAAACTTAAATCACACTGTCTCCTCTTTTTCACACATTCTGAACATATATCCAGAGTATTTCACCTGTGTATCATCACAAGCTTTATTCTTGTTTCATAAACTAACTGGTGAATAATGGTAACTGAAGCAACAATAGCATTGCTACTGATCTAATATTTGGCTGAAAGATTATTTTGTACATTCCATATCTCCTGATACTTCGCTGCCACTTTACCTCTGCCTCGCTTTCATTGGCTGATTTAGCTTGTGTCACATTCAACAGTTGGCAAAAAATCACTGATAACTGCTGTTTCACAAATGAGGAAATACTATGGTACCTCTGTATTCTTGAAATGCTAGCAAAAGCTTCACCAGCAAAGCAAAAAATAAAAACAGTTCTGTTTCAGTTAGGCTTCCCAGCGCTTCCCAGCTCTACTTACTTTGAGGTGCTGATCCACTTGCCAGACAGAGGGATGATTTCCAGCCATACTGTGGGAATTACGTTGAGTGCCAAAATTTCCTAGAGCAGGAATGCTGATTAGGTCAACAATCAGCATCAGACCTGAGAAAGCAAGGTATCCGTTAAGCTGTTGGAAAGGTAGGAAAAGCAAGTGCTTGATTTAAACTGCAGTAGGTATAAAGGGGACTGTAGTCTCATGTGGACTGAGGGCAACTAACAGCGTCAAGTGGCATCAGCCTAGTGTGCAATAAAGATACTTATTTAGCTGTGTTGTGCTGAGCATGTCAGCAGCTTTTGCTGAGTTCGAGCAGAGGAGTTTGACACATTCACCGAGTTGGCAAAATCCCTTCATAATCCATGCCATGAAACAGAGAGAGGGAGAGGGAAAAGGAAAAGTAGCAAAATCAAAAAATATTTTCAGTTCATTACTGTTGCTTTACTTTGGAAGCATTACTATTTTAAAAATTTGAAAGGGCTTCAAAATGAGTTAACAGAGTCTTTAGACTTCACAGGAATTTTATTGATTGATTTTTTTTGCTAAAATGTTCTGGCAATGAAATCCAGGAAAAAAATGTTCAGGCTCACCTACATAAGTAGCCAAAAAGACCGATCAATTGAAAGGTAAAATGCTTATTTGCCAGAAGATCTGTATATAAAACCTGCAAAGCATGCAAGAACCCTGAACCAATAATTTCCCCTGGAAATTAAACCTTTCTTCATTTATACCTAGTATTTCAATTCACTGACTACTACTATTCTTCAGCAACGTCATATATTTATCATCTTCATCATCATTTCTAGATTTAATCATTTCAAGGCTCAACTGTCATGGCATTCGGTAATTCCAGTCCATATACTTTATGCTGCTGTAAGCGGATGATTCTTTCATTATTGCTGCCATCAAAAAGGCAGCAAAATTAATAATGTCCATAAGTAATCAACTGGAACATCCAGTTAATGTAAAACAAGCCTAGGTTCTAAATTAAGGAACATGCATTTATTTTCCATACAGCCTAAGTGCCAACCTTTCCAGGCAAACCAGATAGGAAACATAATCAAATGAACTAATACAAGTTTATTATAAGGCTACCTTACTAGAATCTTGCAAGCCTCTTACCATTTCTTTTACAGCTTAAGACGTTAGGGAGGGTCCCTTCTAATTTTCTTTCTCTGCTTATTAGGCAGCTGCAGGCTATTCTCTCTCCTATCTGACATTTCCCTTGGCAGCATCCTTTCCCTCCATTTCCCAAGGTCTTTCCGATGAACCATTATATTAGGTGACACTTTAACAAAATGCCTGCTATTGTAAATGCAAGTGCCCTGTACACTCAGCACATGTGCTAATAAATGTTATAATACAGTTCAAATTAAGTTGTTGGAATCCTATATTGTGAAATCTGCAAAGTTCAAACATCAACACACATATGCACACACGAGCTAGTAATAAGAGTGGCAAACTCAAAAAAGCTCTGAGCTAATTATCATTTGGTTTCATTTAATTGTGTTACTAAACTAAGGTTAAACAAGCCCCACAGAAAATGCTTTTGGGGAGTCATACCTATACTTGGGTAATACTTTTCCCTATTATTGTCTTACTGATTTCCCCCCCTCCAGAACTCTTTCCCTTTTCTTCAAAGCCTTTTTTTTCTCTTTCTTTCTCTTTCTTTCTTTTTCCCTTCCTTCCTTCCTTCTTCTCTCTCTCTCTTTCTTTCTTTCTTTCTCTTTCTCTTTCTTTCTTTTTTCCCTTCCTTCCTTCCTTCCTTCTTCTCTCTCTCTCTCTCTCTTTATTTTCCTTCCATTTTTATTAAAATAAATTTTGATAACTTTTTCCTTTAAAAACATAGATGTGTTCTGGGAACAAAACAGCAGTTGCACATCTTTATTTCTCCAAAGGGTCTCTTGGGGGGTTCCAAGTAACAGCTGGACAGTAAGTCTGCTGACTATTATTTTTATAATTACTTTTAAAATGTTTGTGGTGCAGAATTAGAGAACCTCTCAGCTACAGGACCTTGGACGAGTGCCCAGCAATTCAGCCATAGCAGCAAACTGCTTTCATGACTGTTAGACATCTAAGACACAATCATAATGTGTTGTTACAATCATTACATATCTTTTCTACAACTATGACTGGGTCATAACTCCCATATTTGCCCACTATCATCTACCCCTGATGTGCCTTTAATCTGTTTACGTTTACTACTTTTCACGGAACACTTACCTCAATGGTATTGCACTCTGTTCTAATGCCAATGTGCACAGGTTAACAATGCAACAAACTATTTGGCCTAGCAGTCATAACTCAAAGATAGGAGTCACTTGATGTACTGTTTCAACTATCACTGAAATGTGTATAGTATACACTTTCAGATATTCACTTTGCAGTCAAGTGCTCTCCTGGGAACTCTCTTAAATGAAAATAATGTTCCTGATAAATCAAAGACACTATTGTAGTGAGAGGCAATTATTAGGGGGAAAAGTATCATCATTATTATTGAACATGGACAGGAACCTGTATATAGATATTCCCAAATTGAAAGTATTTTTGTAAAAAACTAAAATACCCTAAGCTTTAAATAAAAGAGCATACAATAGATCCTGCTAGTCTTCCTCTACACATGGCTATCTCAGGGATAACCATGTGTATGAGTGATATGCATGTATGTTGATTGGACTGTTTGCCTTGTTAGTTTTAAAAATGGGGTTTTATTCTCTTAATTTAATATTTGACGTCTTTTATATTGTACTGTATTTTTCATATTGTTGTAAGCCGCCTGAGTCCCATTGGCAGTGGATGGCATAGAAGATGAATTGAATAAATAAATAATAAATAAATAAACAAGCATAACAATAAAATACCTACAATTAGTGCATATATAATATATAGATGCAGGATGTCTAGAAATGTGGGCTTTCCCAAGTATTACAAGTTATGTACATCAGAAGGAAATTCATTGAAATGAATGAATCCTATAAATAAGACTTTGGCTGCCTGTGTCCAGCCCGGGGCACTGGCTGTGGAACAATGTTAAGGAGTGTGTGATGGTAGGGGGACAGGATGTCAGCATTGGAGAGGAGGTCAGGGTAGCGGTGGGGAGCAGGGACATTGCCAGGGGCAGAATTGCAGCAGAGAATGTGGCTATAGCATGGGTGGGGCATGGCAGCAGTCGTCCTCCACAACTGTTGTGGTTTTTCATCTGGCCCCTTGAGAAAATTAATTTACCACTCCTGCTATTTATAAACTTATACTAACTCTTTTACTCTTTCCTGATTTCAGAGACCTCATAATTGTTAGAAAAATAATCTTCTCTGCTCCCTCCCCCCCAATGGAAGTGCTTTAAGATACAATGATACCTCTACTTATGAACTTAATTCATTCCGTGACCAGGTTCTTAAGTAGAAAAGTTTGTAAGAAGAAGCAATTTTTCCCATAGGAATTGATGTAAAAGGAAATAATGCGTGCGGTTGGGGAAACCACAGGGAGGGTGGAGACTGTTTCCTCCCAGGAGATTCCTAGAAAGGCCCCATGGAGGTTCTCCCTGCCTTTTCTGGCCCTGTTTCCTCCCAGGAGATTCCTAGAGAGGCCCCACAGAGGCTTCTCCCTGCCTTTTCCAGCCTGTTTCCTCCCAGGAGATTCCTAGAGTGGCCCCACGGAGGGTTCTCCTTGGCTTTTCCGGTTACAGTTTCGGAGGCTCAGGTTTGTAAGTGGAAAATGGTTCTTGAAGAGAGGCAAAAAAATCTTGAACACCCAGTTCTTATCTAGAAAAGTTCGTAAGTAGAGGCATTCTTAGGTAGAGGTAATTTTTGTAATTTCTGTAATTTTTAAAATAAAAAAAATACAAACTATTACAGATAGCCCTTGTCCATTACAGTCTCAAGTCAGGAAAAAAAATTAATCAAATGTGTGGGTCACTAAATGGAACAGGGGTGATACAGGGTTGGGAGACCTAGTGCGGTCATAAGCCCATCTGTCTTGGGCCTTCCAGGGCCTCCCGCATCCCCGGAGACATCCCATGTTCCACTCCTTCCTGCCCCTTGAGTGACATGGCTGATTATCTCGCCAGCATGAAACAGTGGAGAAGGGAAATGCTGAGAGGGCCGGACTTTACTGGTTCTGTCACTGCCCTTCCTCCTGCCAAGGTTCCTTTCTGAGGAAAAATAAGGACCGATTACCTAGCCTCTCAGAGCTTTATGCTCTGATCAGTTGACCACTGATCAGCTGGTCTTCAGGACACCTGCTAACCTTTCCTGCCTCTCGCTAGCCTTTAGGAAAGCAGATCTTACATGCTGAGGCAGCAGTTTGGAGATGAACTTCACAAAACTTTCCTCTTGCTTCAACCACTTTCCTCCTCCAGAAAACCACATTTCTTCGATTAAAAAACAAAACAAAACAGGGGGCTATGTTTAGTGTTAGGTGCTAAAACTAAACTCCCCACCTCTGCTCTTCAATATCTAGCCTGTTTAAAAACCTTATCTTGACTCCAGGCTGAAGAGTAAAGGAATGAAGCAGGTAAGCAAAAAAACACTTTCTGTAGCATTTTTTTCCGTGAGGAGCAGTGACAGCAAAATAATAATATTAATAATAATAATAATAATAATAATAATAACAACAACAACAATAATAATAACAGCAATAACAATAATAATCCCAGCGACCAATTAGGTCCCACAGAGTTGGCCCGTCAACAAAACAATGCGGTCTGGCAGGACCCAGGGGAAGAGCCTTCTCTGTGGTGGCCCCAGCCCTCTGGAATCAGGTCCCCCCGGAGATTAGGACTGCCACCACCCTCCTTGCCTTTCGCAAACTTTTGAAAACTCATCTATGTCGCCAGGCATGGAGGAATTGATATATCCTTAGCTGTCTTGACTTTATGTATGGTGTGTTTGGGTTGTATGATTGTTTTTTAATAGGGGTTTTTAAAATTGTTTTAACATTGGATTTGTATATGATGTTTTACTTGTTGTGAGCTGCTTCGAGGGGCGGCATACAAATCTAATAAATTATTATTAATAATAATTCTTATTATTATTATTATTATTATTATTAATAATAATAATAATAACAACAACAATAACAAAAACAACAGCAACAACTCAGAAAGTTCAGCTGTGAACAGCAATAAAAACTCCAGGAGTGCCTGGAAGAAGGAGGGTCTGCCATTATAGTGAACAAGGAGATTGTGAGAAAGAAACTGCCAGATTGAAATTGACAGTATGAAAACCTTGTGGCTGCTGGATGCTATAACTGAAGACCAGGGGATACAGAGATACCTCTCAAATAACAGCAGAGGTACTGGTAGACATTTGGGGCGACCCATGAGAGACCGGGGGTGTCGTGGAGGTGAGAAAGCTGATAACAACGACAGTGGCAAAGAGAAAACCTGGGACGACAGAGGACAGAGTTTATACTCAGGACTGTTTGTCCTACTAATAACATCATACATCCCTCAGACTCACCTTTTTAGACTGGATGATATCTATATGAACTTGGCTTAATTGATTAATTAACTGACCAGTTGAAATATCTTCTACCTATATATTTATTTTTATTACTTATATTTATCTATATTTTTAATAATTAATATTTTAATAATATGAACTATTAGTTTTATATTAACTCTTTTTAATTAAATTATTGTGGGGATTTTTAAGTGGATGGGAGGATGGTAGTGATGGCATGAATGAATGGGACTATTTTAGTAATTATTGGAATGAATGGAATACTGTGAATGAAAATGAATGGGAGGGGAGTGATAGATGGAATGGAGTGGGTGGGAGGGATTATAATATGTATGGAATGAATGAATATGACATGAATGGAATTTTTGGCACACCTGACGCTGGAGGGGCAGGAGGGGAGGGGACACTTATCTCTGGGGTGGCAGAGGGTCAAAATATCCCAGTCTTGCTGGGGAGAGGCAGGTATGGCGGAAGCCATGGAGCTAGCCGTTCCAGGGGAAGGAGGAATCGCTGCTTAGTAGCGATCCCTTCTTCAGGCTCCATGAGCTTAACTCAAAGCACTGGTGATGAGTGTAATTCTGGCCCTGGGCTCAAGTTGTTGCTACTCAATGCCAGGTCGGTGGTAAATAAAGCTCTCCTCATCCGGGATCTGATCCTGGATGAGGAGGCCGACCTGGCTTGTGTGACCGAAACCTGGCTGGGCCCGGAGGGAGGAGTTCCTCTCTCTGAAATTTGCCCAGCTGGGTTTCGGGTATGGCACCAACCTCGACCCCAGGGAAGGGGGGGAGGAGTGGCTATTATAGCCAGGGAGAGTCTTGGCCTGCGTAGGCTCATTGCTCCAGAGGTTGCGGGTTGCGAGTCCCTCCTGGTGAAGTTGGACTTAGGGGTTCAGGTGGGCTTGTTACTCACGTACCTGCCTCCCAGCTGCGTGTCAACAGCCCTGCCTGTGCTGCTCGAGGAGGTGGCCGGGCTGGCGGTGGAGCTCCCCGGACTTATCGTCCTGGGGGACTTCAATCTGCCGTCGCTCGGCGGTTCCTCTGGACTGGCACAGGAGTTCATGGCCACCATGACAGCCATGGACCTGACTCAAGTAGTTCAGGGTCCGACTCACGAGGGTGGGCACGCACCCGATATGATATTCCTCTCTGAGCAACTGAGTAATGATCTGAGATTAAGGGGCTTAGAAGTGCTGCCTTTGTCGTGGTCAGATCATTTCCTACTGCGGCTTAACTTCCTGGCTCCAATCCTTCCCCGCAGGGAGGCGGAACCAATTAGGAGGTTCCGCCCCAGACGCCTGATGGATCCAGAAGGCTTCCAGATGGCGCTTGGGGTTATTCCAGATACACTTGTCCACAGTTCGGCAGAGTCTCTTGCTGAGGCCTGGAACAAGGCTGCAGGGGAGGCTCTTGACCGGATTGCGCCGTTGCGACCTCTCCGCGGCACTAGACCCCGTAGAGCTCCATGGTTCAACGAGGAGCTCCGGGTGTTGAAGCGCCAGAAGAGACGTCTGGAGAAGCGATGGAGGAAGAGTAAGTCCGAATCCGATCGAACACTTGTAAGAGCTCATATTAAGACTTACAAAGTGGCGCTCAAGGCGGCAAGATGCGCGTATCATGCCGCCTTGATTGCATCAGCGGAATCCCGCCCGGCCGCTCTGTTTAGGGTAACCCGCTCCCTTCTTAATCAGAGGGGAGTTGGGGAGCCCTTGCAGAGTAGTGCCGAGGATTTTAACACGTTTTTCGCTGATAAAATCGCCCGGATCCGAGCAGACCTCGACTCCAATTGTGAAACAGAGTCGACTGACAATGAGTCAGTCGAGGTGACTGGGGCTAAACGTCTTTGTCCATCTGTCTGGGAGGAGTTTGACTTGGTGACACCTGATGAAGTGGACAAGGCCATTGGAGCTGTGAGTTCCGCCACCTGTTTACTGGATCCGTGTCCCTCTTGGCTGGTTTCGGCCAGTCGAGGGGTGACACGGAGCTGGGTCCAGGAGATTGTCAACGCCTCCTTGGGGAGGGGGTCCTTTCCGCCACTTTATAAGGAGGCGGTTGTGCGCCCCCTCCTCAAGAAGCCTTCCCTGGACCCAGCCGTGCTTAATAACTACCGTCCAGTCTCCAACCTTCCCTTCATGGGGAAGGTTGTCGAGAAGGTGGTGGCACTTCAACTCCAGCGGTCCTTGGATGAAGCCGATTATCTAGGTCCTCAGCAGTCTGGATTCAGGCCCGGCTACAGCACGGAAACTGCTTTGGTCGCGTTGATGGATGATCTCTGGCGGGCCCGGGACAGGGGCTTGTCCTCTGTCCTGGTGCTCCTTGACCTCTCAGCGGCTTTCGATACCATCGACCATGGTATCCTTCTGCGCCGGCTGGAGGGGTTGGGAGTGGGAGGCACTGTTCTTCAGTGGTTCTCCTCCTACCTCTCCGGTCGGTCGCAGTCGGTGTTAGTGGGGGGTCAGAGGTCGACCCCGAGGTTTCTCCCTTGTGGGGTGCCTCAGGGGTCGGTCCTCTCCCCCCTGCTATTTAATATCTACATGAAACCGCTGGGTGAGATCATCCAAGGGCATGGGGTGAGGTATCATCAATATGCCGATGATACCCAGTTGTACATCTCCACCCCATGTCCAGTCAACGAAGCAGTGGAAGTGATGTGCCGGTGCCTGGAGGCTGTTGGGGCCTGGATGGGTGTCAACAAACTCAAACTCAACCCAGACAAGACGGAGTGGCTGTGGGTCTTGCCTCCCAAGGACAATTCTATCTGTCCGTCCATTACCCTGGGGGGGGAATTATTGACCCCCTCAGAGAGGGTCCGCAACTTGGGCGTCCTCCTCGATCCACAGCTCACATTAGAAAAACACCTTTCAGCTGTGGCGAGGGGGGCGTTTGCCCAGGTTCGCCTGGTGCGCCAGTTGCGGCCCTATTTGGACCGGGAGTCATTGCTCACAGTCACTCATGCCCTCATCACCTCGAGGCTCGACTACTGTAACGCTCTCTACATGGGGCTACCTTTGAAAAGTGTTCGGAAACTTCAGATCGTGCAGAATGCAGCTGCGAGAGCAATTATGGGCTTCTCCAAGTATGCCCATATCACTCCAACACTCCGCAGTCTGCATTGGCTGCCGATCAGTTTCCGGTCACAATTCAAAGTGTTGGTTATGACCTATAAAGCCCTTCATGGCACCGGACCAGAATATCTTCGGGACCGCCTCCTGCCGCACGAATCCCAGCGACCGGTTAGGTCCCACAGAGTTGGCCTTCTCCGGGTCCCGTCGACTAAACAATGTCGTCTGGCGGGACCCAGGGGAAGAGCCTTCTCTGTGGGGGCCCCGACCCTCTGGAACCAGCTCCCCCCTGAGATTAGGATTGCCCCCACCCTCCCTGCCTTTCGTAAACTCCTTAAGACCCACCTTTGCCGTCAGGCATGGGGGAACTAAAACACCTCCCCCTTGCCCATGTTGTTTTGTTGATTGAGTGACTGTGTGCCTGTTTTTTATATATACTGTTTTTTTATGAGATTATTAATTTCAATTGGAATCTGGATGGGTGGGCATTGGATTTGGTATTGTGTACTGTACTGTTTTTTATTATTGTTGTGAGCCGCCCCGAGTTTGCGGAGAGGGGCGGCATATAAATCCAATAAACCTAAACCTAAACCTAAGACAGAAGCTAGATACTTGCAAAGTGTGTCCGAATCCCTGTAAGGCTCAGTTACGAGTCGCCTTGTATATGAGAAGGCTAATATGAGAATGGGAATAGAATTAACTCCTTTTCAAGCAGAAGTCAGTAACCAGGGTGTTTAGGAGGGGCAACTGACAGTTTCTCACCCAAGGGTCTGTTATCTATCACTAGTCTTAATTCTGACTTAGTTATGGATGCATTTCTCTTTAGGACCCTATAAAGAGAGTCGGAGTATTTTCTGAACATGCATGGATGAAAGGTATCTTTAGTGATAACAGTATGCAGGTAGTCTTCGATTTATGACTACAACTGACCCCCAAATTTCTGTTACTAATTGAGACATTTGTTAAGTGATGTTTGCCCCATTTTATTTTATTGCCTCAATTGTTAAGTGAATCACTGCAGTTGACGAGTTACTAAGCTGGTGGTTGAGGGAGACTGCTTCCCCACTGACTTTGCTTGTCAGATGGCCATAAAAGGTGACCACATGGACTTGTGACACAGCAACACACATAAATATGAATCAGCTCCCAAGCGTCTGAATTTTGATCACATGATCATGAAGGGGGATGCTGGAACAGTTATAACTGTGGCAAAATGGTCATAAGTCACTTTTTTCAGTGTCATCGTAACTTTGAATGGTTACTAAATGAACTGTGGTAAGTCGAGGACTACCTACACAGCAAAGTTGTTATCTAGAAAACAGTGAATTATCTTTCATTTCTGTCGACCCCAGAGCATATCCAAGGCAAGTTTGAAAAATAACTGCCCTGCAAAATTCGTTTATAGCCCAATTTTCTAATGGAGACATGTTTAATACATTCATCCGTAAAGTAATCACTTGGCAGATTGCCAGGACTTCAACTCTTTTTGTTGAAGAGTTAAGCCTAGTAGTCTCAAAGCTGAAATTGCTTCTGATTTTCTTTTAGATGAGGTCACTGTTCTTTAATTTCTTCTCAATCATGCTGTATATTTTCTGCGTGTTGTCAATATATTTTAAAAGGAGAAGTTTAATACCAAATTATGCTATCCCAATAGAACTTCCGGTATAAGAATAACTCTCTGTAGTCTTCCAGTCTGGACTAGAGTTTCCCACACGTCAGTGGTGGGTTGTAAAACATTTTACCACAAGTTCATATGCACATGCCACTTCTGTGTATGCAGAAGCATCATTGGCAGGTGGGTGGAACCTCCTACCATCAGCGCTACCGGTTGTAAGAACCAGTCCAAACCGGGAGCAATCCAACGCTGCCACACAGTGAGGGAGCTGAATGTAGTTTTGTAACATCAAGTTTGTTTGCTACATAAAAAACAAACCCTTCTAACATTTTGTAAATAATATTCAGTCTAAGTAAGGGAAGGGAAGTCAGGGAAGCCCTGCTTTAATGAGAATTGCTAACACTCAGAAGTAATAGCGTGAGATTCCTCATAAATATTTTGAGGCCATACAATCCCCAAATTCCTTAGTTCCATTTATATATACACACTTTCAATAAACGTTCTTAAATACAGAGACGTGCTGACGTTAGGATGTCACTTCCCATGCCATAAATACAAGGGGGAAAAATACCTATGAAGCAGCTTAGAATGTTTTAATTCTCAAACAATTAAATAACAGCTCTCCTAGTATAACTTTCTTGATTTGGAATGGGTTTAAAAGAGAATCAAAGAAGGGATCTGGTAATTCAGCTCTCTAGTTTAGTTTGCAAAAAGAAGAATAAGAGTGAATGGAAATATGACAATAGTCAGACCTGTCATATGCAAGCGGAATTGGACCTGCGCCTATCCTTGACTCAAAGGAGAACAGGACAAGGACCCTGGGTTGAATTAAGATAGGAGATTCAGGTTGCATTTTAGAAAACCATTGTATTTAATAGTTACACAATGGAATGCTTTGTTTATAAGAATAAGGCCTGCCTCTGGTTTTCAAATGTCATGAATAAATTAGGGGATTCATAATTGGAGCAGGAATTGGATTAGACTAGGTGGATGTAGATTTTGAACTCTTGCCTTGCTGTGGCCTAGCGGAGGAGTTCTTGCCTTGCAATCAGGAGGCTGTGAGTTCAATCCTAAGTAGAGACAGATACAGTATAGGGTCTCCTGCTTAGACAGGGGGTTGGACTAGATGACCTGCAATGTCCCTTCCAACTCTGTTAATCTGTTAATCTTCCCAACCTAAACATTCTATGTTTGTACAGTCATACAGAATTATTCAGCATAAACACACGAGTACTAAAATGATAGTGGGGTCAAGACTCAAGACATACATTTCAACTCCACTAATATCCCAAGTTCCATTACCGACACATTGAGCAGATAAATTGGAGGGGAACATAAATTTCAATGGTGGGATTTTAAGAGTACAATTTATGTAGGAGATCATATCTATTTATTTTCAGATACATTGGTAAGCGTTCTGCAACAAATTGGAGCTATGTTTTATTCCAATACCCTCATTCTAATTAAAATCATAGCTTGATATATATATTTATATTAGATGCTCACTGCCTGAGCTGTACTTTTCAAATCTTTAGTGACTTAGCGTAAATTTGATATAAATGGATTTTCATTTTTGCCAAGCTCATTGGTCCAGCATAAAAACTGAATAAATGTAAACATTTGGAATTATTCAATGTGGTTGTTATCTCCACTGCAGCAGCAATAATAGTACTAATAGTAGTTGTTATTATCTTTTTATTCTTTAAGCATGAAACTCAGTCAACTGAACATTTTAAAAGTGTCACAAATACATTGACTGGTGCTAATACAGGTTGCTGCCAACATCGTAGATATCAACCAAGTATCTTCTTAAAATATATGAGGTTCCGAGCAGCAGTTTTTTGCAGTTCCTCTGGTGTTGTTGCAGGAAGCTGCAATTTCTTGATGTGTTTTGTGAAATTCTTGGATATGGTACCAAATGCCCTGATAACAATGGGTATCATTGTCACAAATCTCGTATCTCATGTGTGAGTGAGTAGGGTATATTTATATTTGGGGATTTGGGGTTGTTTTCAATATTGGATTTTCAAACTGTTTTTTTGTATTTTATATATGTTGTGAGCTGCCCTGAGTCTGCGGAGAAGGATGGCATACAAGCCCAATAAATTAAATCCATAGTGGTGCAGATTCAATGGCGAGGTCACAATATTTTGTAATTTTGTCCAGTTCCTTTTCTTCAACTCTGGCATCTCCTGATGCAATATAAATAAACAGTACTCTTCAGCCCTCAACAACTGTGATATCTGGTGTTTTGTGTTCCAAATAATGACCTGTCTGTATTAGAAAACCCCACAAGATCTTCATCCTCTCATTTTAAGTAACTTTTTTCCACTCTGTGGTCCCATGACTTTTCAGATACAGGTATGTCATATTCTTTACATAATGACCAATGGACTAATTTAGCAACCTGATCATGCCTAACTTTGTAATCAGTTTGTGTTATTTTGCCACACTCACATATTAAATGTGAAACAGTTTCAACTTTCTTATTGCAAACTCAGCAGTTTGGATTGTCAGTGGATTTTTGTGTCTTTGCTTTCATGGCATTAGTTTGTAGTGCTTGTTCTTGAGCAGGGAGTATTAAATCTTCTGTTTCTTTCTTGATGGTTCCCATTTTAAGCCATGCCCATGTAAAGTTGTCATCACATTTTCATTCAATGTTTTTCAAGTGTTGTCCATGAAAAGCTTTGGTTTTCCATCTATAATCTGTCATCCAGCTGTTTTTCCGTATATTATGTCTTTGTTTCTGTGAGTTTTTTTTATAATGTTCTCCGTTTTCACAACCTGCAGCATTTTTTCTGTACTTTGGTTCACATAATAATTCAAATTTTGTTTTTCTTCTTCTACAGTTTGATGTATTTGCTTCTTATTTTTCTTGGCAGGTACAACCTGTCAATGTCACTTTGTGGATGTAAAGCGTAGTACAAATTCAAAAGTTAGTGCATTTTCTGGTTCAAGTTTTCCAGGTCAGCCACAGTCCAGTTGATGATTCCAGCTGAGTAGCGTATCACCGGAATTGCCCATGTATTACTGGCTTTAATTATGTTTCCAACATTCAGCTTTGATTTTAATATTTTGCAGACCCTCCTTTTTTGTTGATTTTTTAAACTTTTCCATTCAAGATGTTATCTGCTTCCAATATGCCTATTATTGTTGTTGTTGTTGATGATGATGATGATGTTATTATTATCCTCCTCCTCCTCCTCCTCCTCATTTGGTTCATTCCTGAAAAATAGACATGGCTAAACATTTAAAATATTTGTTCTATATTCCTGCTTGGAACTGTTTTAAAAAATGAGCATCGTAACATAAATAGAGAGGAAAAACAAACTGTCAGATTAATCTGGAAGTTAGATTCTTCTCCAAGGTGACCAGACATAATCATCTGTCTTCTGGAGACCCTATTGCCAGAGCTTGTCAGAACACTCATTTGTCATATGCAACCTCATACAGTGGTCCTTGAATTGTACATACACATTAAAACAGAACAGTAATTCAACAATCATTCTTCCAAGGATGTCAACTCTAAAGTATATAATCTAAACCAACCAGGCCAGTTCATCTGAAGTGCAAACAAGCAGTTGGTATGCATCAAATTCAGTAAGTGACTTTCAAAAACTATTGCATCTACAATGAGAAAAATACTGAAGTTGGAATGAGAATTCCAGAGAGGTTAGCAGAAATGTTAAGTTTTACATATCATTTGTCAATCTTACTGCATTAGCAGCTTTTAAAATACACTGACAAGACAGAATATTTCTTCTTGTTCTCCTTTTCTTTCTAAACAAATCACATGTCAACTTTAATTACACTGTCAATTCCTTTTGTCCTTTAAAAAAGTTATTCTTCTCTAAGCAAAACTACAATCAACCGTAAGAGAATCTATATCTTAGTTGTTGCTTTTAAAAAAATAAAATCCAGAAACATAAGCACATTTTACTTTATTAATTAAGGTTCAATGTTGTCTTATACATGGATTGGAAAGACATCCAAGCTAGAATAGGAAAACATACAAGTAGTGGTCAGCTTGTGAACATTTGTGAATTAGCAAAAATTCTGACCCAAGCATAAAATTATCTACTAAAAATTATTATACATAAAATTATCTACTACAGTGTGAATGACTATTTCAGATACAATCATCACAATACACAAGCACACAATAAATACAAATTTAAGCTAAACCCCACCAAACTCAATTGCAGAAAATATGACTTCAGCAACAATGTGGTCAATATGGCCTGGAATACACTACCTATCTCTTGTTTCTTCCCCGACAAGAAGGAGTGGCTGTGGGTTTTGCCTCCCAAGGACAATTCCATGTGTCCGTCCATTACCTTGGGGGCGGGAATTATTGCCCCCCTCAGAGAGGGTCCGCAACTTTGGCGTCCTCCTCGATCCACAGCTAACATTGGAACATCATCTTTTGGATATGCGTTTGCACAGGTTCACCTGGTGCACCAGTTGCGGCCCTATTTGGACAGGGAGTCATTGCTCATGGTCGCTCATGCTCTCATCACCTCGAGGTTCGACTACTGCAACACTCTCTACATGGGGCTACCTTTGAAAAGTGTTCAGAAACTTCAGATTGACCAGAATGCGGCCATGAGAGCTATTGTGGGGTTACCTAGGTTCGCCCACGTCTCTCCAATACTCTGTGGCTTGCATTGGCTGCCGATCAGTTTCTGGTCACAATTCAAAGTGTTGGCAATGACCTATAAAGCCCTACACGGCATCGGACTAGAATACTTCCAGGACCGTCTTCTGCCGCACAAATCCCAGCGGCCGATAAGGTCCCACAGAGTTGGCCTTCTCCAGGTCCCGTCAACTAAACAATGTTGTCTGGTAGGTCCCAGGGGAAGAGCCTTCTCTGTGGTGGCCCTGGCCCTCTGGAATCAACTCCCCCAGAGATCAGAACTGCTCCCACCCTCCTTGTCTTACCGTAAATTGCTTAAGACCCGCCTATATCGCCAGGCATGGGGGAATTGAGACATCTCTCCCAGGCTTATATAGTTTTATGTATGGTATGCTTGTGTTATATGGTTTTAAATGACAGGTTTTTATATACTGTCTTTTAAATATTAGATTTGTAAATTGCACATTGTTATCATTATTGTTGTGAGCCGCCCCGAGTCTGCAGAGAGGGGCGGCATACAAATCTAATTAATAATAATAATAATAATAATAATAATAATAATTATTATTATTATTATTATTATTATTATTATTATTATTATTTCTTCGCCACACCCTCAAAACATAAAACATTAACCTTAGACTATTTCCTGTTGGTCTCACCTCATTCCTAAGAGGTCTGTGAGGGTCATGTATAAGTGTGCAACGTGGCTACTATACCTATCCTAATATCTTCAGCTGAAAACCTGAAATAGAACTGTTCAGGGAACAGAGTAATTCGGTCAAATAAGATCCAATAAGAATTGGAGTTGATGATTTTCTTATGAGTATTTTGCTAATGAAATTTTTAGAAGAAGAGGGATGTAGATATATTGTCTGTTGGCTCCCTGGAATGATCAGTCTGTGTGAATGAGATATTCCCATAGGCTGTTTCAAGAGTCCAAAATATCCCCTGCTTCAAGTTCCTTTTCCTCTGCCCAAGTTAGAGGGACAAGAAGGATATTCTGGGATACAGGAATTTGCCCCAGTGGATAGGAGAGTTTAGGGGGGTGCTCTCAGCTTGCATCACCAAAACCCGGGTATAATTCACCCATGAAGAACCTCCCGGGTCGCTCCGCCAGGCAGAGAAACCCCGCTCCATGAGAAACTACCCTGGCCAGGAATGAAGTCTCCCCAGGAACTGAAACCCAGGAACTGAGGCCAACATTAAATCAGAATTGCTGTTGAAACCTACATTGAGGACTACATGGCTGCACATTAATTACGATGATTACATCTTCTTTCTCTGGAGGAGGGATGGAGGAAGGGCAATGGCCTGGCTTTGCAGTTTGGGGGACCTCACAGGGCCAGGCTGGTGGCAACTTTTCAACATCCTTGTCATTTTCTATTGCCTTTTCATCGGCAGCCACTGTTCGCTGTTCCTTTGTTCGTCAACTTGGATTGGCAGTGGTGGCGGTCGAGTGGGAAGATCCTAGTTTAAAATAAGAAACTCGGTCTTCAGAGCTTACAGGCAAGAACACCCCATCCTGACTGCTGGCTCCTCCCACGATGAAAATGTCACTTCACTGTAATCCATCACACCAACTTCCCCTCCCCATAGACATTTTATTTTATTTATTTATTTATTCATTTGTCCAATACACAAATACATAGGAAGAAAAATAGACATGTAGTAATATATATAAGGGTAAAGTGAACTTAGAGGAGAGGATATATAAAAGAAAGAAAATATATATATGATAAGCGAGAGAAAGAAAAGACAACTGGACAGGGGACATCATTTCTCATACTCCCAGAGTGATCTGTCTATAGCAAGTGATTGATGTAAATGTCTTCCACTAGCAGATCTAAGATCATGTAGCAGATTTGAAATAATAATTTGCTTTAAAAATATAGAGAAATAAGGGCAACTCTGAAAATATTGCTAATAATGGACAGCTAGAATAAGTGGGGAAATTATAAAAACAATTACTGGGGAGACTAACAGAATTTAGAACTCCTGCATTCTCACATCCTATTTCATATTTTTCACAGAATATGTAGACTGCATAGCCAAAATGATGGTAACCTTGGGAACATTCCTAGTATGACATTAATCTGACCTATTTTGAACAATTAATTTTTTCAGTAATTAAAGACTCTATCATACTTTCCAGCAACTACTCATTCAGGCACCAAAAACATCATAGCTTTTAAAGTTGTGAATAAAACTACATATATGATCAAAAATATTGTTTGTACATAGTACTGTATTTGTTTCAAGAAAATCAGAACAGAATAGGGAAGAAGTCCAGACTGTTACAAGTAGTGGAGCCAACCTGGTCATGGGAGGAGATAACCATGGACTTTATAGTACAGCTCCCAGAGAGTGGAATACTCACTAAAGTTTTGCATAAAGAAATTGGATCATCTCAGCCATGCTTGCTTTAAGTTGGGTTCATCAGTTGGAACGTTGACATCAACCCAGAAAAATGTATTCATGCAGCATTCTAATATTAATTAATTGATTCTTCAAAAAATCAATTTAAACACTAGAAAGGTAGATCCTGGTTAAATTTTTTTTAAAAAAATCAAACAGTAGAAGTAATAGAATCAATTAGCCAAAGGTATGATCTTAGGGTTAGCCTGGTCTACCAAGTGCATTAGCGAAGATAAACTGACAAAGGTATATGTCAACTAGACAATGTAATGTCAAGCAGTCTTTAAGAAGCTTGACAGTATGCTGATAAACTGAAGTACAAGCTGGACACCCATTTATGGGCGATGCTGCAATTTTCATGTCCATGAATGGAATAGGGATTTTGACTCAATAATCTACTGGGTTTTTTTCAACTTTGTATGATGCTGTACATTAAATGCTGTACATTAAATTCTGACCTCAGGATATAGAAAACAACAACGTATCATGGAAATGCTCAAAATTAAATGCACTGATGATGACTGGTGATGAGGAGGTAGATGTGACATTATGTATAATGTTAATGAATACTTAATTGTTACAGTTACCATTTTGTTATTTATATAGGAGTTTTACTAATGGGCAAAAATCTTACTTTCAATCCCTCTACTAAGATACATTTAAAATGCACTTCCTAACTCACTCTATTTTTCAGTTGTAATTCTACTAAAAACTCTCCAGGCACACTTAACAAGCAGATACCCCTGTAATTGGAGCATTCATGTATTTACAGTTACTTTTTTTCTTTTTGCAGAGGGAGAAAAGTTACCTAAACATCCAGTCACTAGGCAAAGGTGCTACTTTCACATTAAATGACTTGCACAACCACTCCATATGAAATCTGTGGCTATTTATAACTTTTCTCCAATTACACTTTCAATAAAAGTGTAGCCTTATAATTTTTCAACATTCTCACAGCATGTATGACTTTATTATTTTCTTTAATTCGGACACTATTTTTATAGCATTTGTTTCAATTCCACTTTTTGACATTTCATTATCATTCGCACATAAATTTCTAAATAACTCTTTCAGCACTTTTCATACCAATTTTTAATTAGATTTTTCTATCTCTCTTTCTTTCGTTCTTTCACTTTCTTTCTCCAATCACTTTCTTGCTTAGTTCGTAATCACCCTTTAATAACATTTAGCAGAATAATTTTGATCCTTGATTGCTTCTTCCATTATCAGAGTTTACTACAACTTAGATAGCATGAATTAATATTATCAGTAATACAGTTTTACCCTTTTATTTACCATACATTACTTTTATCATTTTTGTTGTTGTTATTGTGGTGGTCTCAGAGATTCTCAAAGTTTCCAAAACTCTTCTTTGGAAGTAAGGTTGGAAGTAAGGGTAGATAGATTGGAGACATGAATGTAGAAGAGACAGAAGTGTATGTGGATAGCAGGTAAACTGAAAGAATTGGACAAAAGTGAAAGAAGACAAGAAAGGATATTTGGATATGAGGTGACAGATGAAATTACATCAAGAAAGTATAGTTGGGCAGTATCTGATTAAAGACTATCACCACCACCCTTTACCAAGTAGGAGAAGCAGTAAGTTATTATCATTTTATTGTAACAAGCCACTTGTTCAGCTGAAATTTTTGATCATTTAGCAAAGTTAACTGGGATGGCAGTGATGGATTACATGTCTGAGTCAGAAGAAGAAATTGACATGAGTCCATTGAGACAATATGAGAGACAGGGATAATGGCTGGAGCAGTGAAACATACAAAGGTAAATGCAAATTAAAGCTAAAGGACAAAGGCAGATGTGAAGAAAAAGAGCATCAAACAGGATAGGTACTAACAGGATAGCTACTAAGACAAACTGAGGAAGATCTAGGCATCTAATCAAGCTGTGGGGGTTGGGATACACGTTTGAGGGAACTGAAAATGGGACAAGAAACACATTTGATTTGATTTGAAAGTGGCTGACTGTGATATCTAGTGCTGTTTTAGGCACAAGGCCAGCTGGGTGACCTTGAATCAGTTCCTCTCTCTCAGCCCTAGAAAGAAGGCAATGGCAAACTAAAACTTTGCCAAGAAAACTGCAGGGATCTCTGAGAATTGTACATGATTGAATGAAAGAAAGGGAAAATAGTTGGTTGGGGAAGATATGGGAGGAATAGCTTGGCAAGTCATTCCAAAGAAAAGGAGGGTGCCTGTTTCTCCTGTTCTGGGCCAGTTAATTACTCCAATAGCCAGATGCTGGATTCCTGGTAACATTGGAATCACAAATGTTTCTGCAAAATTCCATGTCTATGGGCAATAAAATCATACACAACAACAATTTGGTTTCAAACAGCAAACAGTTCTGACCTATATTATCAAGTGTCTGGAGGGGGCTGACTAGTGATACTGCTGTCTCTGAAATCTGTATTGCCAAATTTCAAATTCTGCATCAGCCACTCCTAAGGTATAAATGAAAAGGGTTGGCAAGGGTGCTTCTGTGAAGATAATAAACCGTGAACAATTTTGTAACAATGGGCCATAGGCACATCACAGGGATTGTGCTTGTGAAAGGCCCATCTTGCTACACAGCCCTCCAGTGTTCCCTCTAATTTTTTTGGGGGGTGGGCGGAAAAGTATAGTGTCTGAGCGGCAGTCCCTTTGGGACTGGGCGGCACAGAAATAATAAATAAATAAATAAACAAACAAACAAACAAACAAACAAAAAACCCACCCTGTTTTGCCTCAGAGAATTTCAAAATAAAATACCGTACTGTGTGTCTATAACAGTGAGCTCATAATAGGGCAACTCTATCAATATCAAAATGCCACTTAAATAGTTGACCTAGTTTCAAACTAGATTTTGATTTTCTTTCTCTCTTCCTTACTCCCATTCTTTTTCTTTTCCTTCCTCTCTTTTTTCTATCTGTTTCTCTCTCTTCCTCTCTCTCTCCTTCCCTCTCACTCTTTCCCTCTCGGCTTCTGGGCAGGTTTGGAAAACTCTGAGTTGATGATGATTTTTAAGTGAGCGATTGCTCACTGCTCAGCTTAGAGGGAACTATGCAGCCCTCCCTTCCTTGCCAACCTCCAAGTAGCTACTGGTGATCTGTAACTGACATGAAGGTGAGTCATTTGGCACAATCAAATCACTCCTTGATTACTATAAGACTCACCCCTATTGAGATCCTCCAATCAAAATATTTCTCATATAGACTCCCCCCCCTTTTAGGAAAGGCAGACATGGGTTGTCTCAAAGAGATTGTCAAAGCTGATCTTAGGATAGGAGATACGCTTGCTGCCTTGAAAAAGATTGTGGAGCACTCCTTCTTGAACAGAACTTCCTGGGATTCAGCAAACCTTGATATTGACTTCTAAGTCTCCAGCTATGCATTATTGTGAAAACAGATGAATTTGGGCACCTTGGCAGAACATTCAGTGGATGTGGGAAAATGGAGAAAGTTTTAAGATATGCAATTGCAAATACTGGAAGAAAATTAGTGGTTAGCATGTAATCTTATAAGATAGCTGTGAAAGATATGAGAGGACTTCTAGAAATGAGCAAAGTTCATTAGTGGTTTTATCAGTAAAACAGTAGTTCACTGTAGGGCGCAGAAAGCCTGGGGAGATTCAACATTTTCAAAGAGACTCTGACTTAATGAACTCACTAATGAAAGGGGGCTGGACATTCCTTTCACATTTTCTAAGATTCTGTACCACAAATCTAATTATTCCATTAAAACTCCTTATAGAAGCCTATGTGATGCTTATTTCCTTATCTGTGGCCTGCTGTACAGGTTTGACAGGACTGTTGGAAGGCATAAATGTTGGTTGAAAGAAGTAAAATAGCTCTAGACAGGACTTAGTTCTGTTACGTGGAAATGCGAATTAGTATGTCTGGTCTTGCAAGGCTGGCAAATTCAGGATACAAGAACTGCTTGGAAAGAACTTTATTGCTAATAGGCTAATGTAACAAAACCTTAAAAGCCTGCCAAGCAATTCTCCTGTTGAACTTTCATCTACTTTAATTAAAGAAAAATAGCTCTGAGTCCCTTTCTCATGCTTTCAACTCTCCCATCTCAAGTGTGTCTTTTGAAACAATCCCATTTCTTTCCTGTTTTCTACAAGTCTGACAGGTCTTCATACTATCACAGTACATATGGATATACAAGATTACACCCCAAATTAGAAAAATTAAAATTAGAAAATTAATGTGAGTTACTATTTGCCTATAATTTTGAACAATAGTCCAATCTGTTATATATTTATTGTGAACTTGTATGAGGATGCTTCTAGCATATAGGATATCATAGAGAGCAGTGAGGGTGCAATTTACACATGACGGCTACAGCGCCAGTCCTTCAGGCACCACCATCTTTTTTCTTTAATTTTTGGTATTTTTTGCTTCCTGCACATGCGCAGAAGCAAAATCTTGCAAGGGGATGTGCACACAAGATTTTGGTGAATTTTTGCTTCTGTGCAGATAACCTAGGAAGCATGTAAATTATGTCCCCAGATAAACAATCATCAAGAAAAGTCAAGAAATAGAGAAGACTGTTTTGTTTTCACAGTCTATTTTATTTTCACACAATACTGATTCACCAATACAAAAAGCAGATTTTCCTAGGAATCTGCATTACTTAAGGCAAAGACAGATAATTTAAGATCTAGGAGAACATGCCACTCTTAAATCACGCTATAGTCTCTCTGCAGCCTCCTCCAAGCACAATTGGTAAAACAAAAGTACATTATTTTTAAGCAGGAAATACATAAATGTCCCAAATTTCTTCAAATGAATCATTTTAAGATTCCCTTGAGTAAAAACAGGAAAATAAGGCTTGTGATTGACCATCCCCCATCTGTGTAATCACTCATCTACTGTGCTCTTGTCTTCTCCCTAATGCCAAGTGTGGTTGCTAGCCACCTAAGGGTACCAACCTGTGGTTTATAAACTATAAGGGAAGTTTACATGGTCTTCCTATATATCAAACTAATATTTTATTGTATTGAACAAAATCCCTTAATGATATATAACAAATAATTTGTACTGAGATGAGAAGGATGTGGGTCATCACGTGAGTCATTTATACCACACAATTTTCTTTATCTTTCAGTATAATAATTCATCCTACACACATGAAAATGGGACACAAGTTTCTTTCTCTGTGTTACAATACTGTAAAATAAATAGAATGAAAATTGAAAAGGAAAGTGGAAGAAGATGAAATAGCAAAGGTCTAAATGGAACTATAACTGTAAAAAAGAAGGAACAAAATGAAGCCAGGTTTTGACAAATCCTGTAATGCATTTTTTAAAATGTATTTTAAATACAACAAAAAGATGCCACTTTCCTAAATTCTATAACATTGTTGGGACATTGTAAATCCTACTTCGGTAGATAGAATTCTAATCACAATGAATTTATTATAGAGCCAGATTATTAGAAATCTTTAAAAAAAATTAAATACACATGGCATATGAGAATGATCATGTTATTCTCTGTATTCATATGTAATGGTTGGGATAAAAGTTTCCTTATTGAAGACAAACAAAGGCATTATTCTATTGTAATAGAAACCTTTTAACAAAACCTGCTTATTCCATCATTTCTTTGAATCCTACTAAATTGCAATATGTTGTTCAAAACAAAATGAAAAGACCTAGAATAAAATGGACCAATTTGAGCAGTGAAGAATACACCTGTAATTCAATTTCATGGCACCTGGTTTCACTATATGTTACCATTGCTGTACTGAAAATGTTTCTGAGTGTAACAATTCTTACCTTAGTAAGCCAAATTCTCAAGACACAAGAAAGCTTTAAATGGCAAAGATTACAAGCAATAAGCAATTTGTACCACTTCCCTAAGGTTTTTTAAAGTACCTCTTTATCCTCTTTTTTATTTCAAGAAACTCCTAGCAACAATTTTAAAATGATTCTTGATCATTAGAGCTACAAATATGCTTGGGTTGCAGAAAGTATCAGAAAGGAAGCTGCACCCCACACTCAAAGTAATGAAAGAAAAAGAGAAACTTAGTTGTTGATATAACGGAAAGCAATTATAAAACAATAGAAAAGAACAGAAGAGTCTCAACCATAATTCCAGCTGGGAAACTGTAAGCATCCTAGATGAAGCTAATTTTTAAAATGCTAGGGAATTCCTAGAAGTTTGTCATTCAATTAAATCAGCCATGAACATGACATATAGAGATGGACCATATTCACACACCAAAGAGACAATTTAAAAAAACTAAGACAGAAACAAAAAGAAAGACCAGAACACTATCTGGTCTATCAGGCCATACCGAGATAAACAGGGATTAACCCTAGACAAGTAAGCAGAAAACAATACCTCAATCAAAGAACTGTCTAGGTCTAGGAGAAAACCATACCTCCTTCAATATTGGCAGGGCAAGCTACTGTATATAAACAGGAAGCAAATCACACACTCACTAGCACTGTTGATGTTACCTTATCAGGTAATTAAACATCTGCAAGCAAATAACCAAGCTCAGGGAGTATCAAGGACTGTAAATGTTAGAACAATTTACCTTTTGCTGCTGCTGGCAAAGCAAAATATACAGAAAAATGAGTTGGAAATGGAACCAGAATTTCCAGTGGAGGCATGGATACCTATGTATTATTGATGAATGTAGAATGTAGATTATACGTGTCCAACCTCTTTGTTTCCCTAAACCATAGAGTGAAAAGGTATTGTCTTGGGCCATAATTTCTTTTATTGTACAGGTAGTCCTCATCTTACGACCACAATTGAGCCCAAAATTTATTTTGTTAAGTGAGTTTTGCTCTCTTTCACAACTTTTCTTGTCACATTTGTTAAGTAAATCACTGGAGTTCTTAAATTAGTAATATGATTATTAAGTGAATCTACCTTCTCCATTGATTTGCTTGTCAGAAGATTGTAAAAGGTGATCACATGCCCCAGGGACACTGCAACCGTCATAAATAAGAATAAGTTGTCAAGCATTCAAATGTAAATCATGAGACCATTGGGATGCTTCAAAGCACAATGTGGAAAAAGTCACTTTTTCAGTTGCATTTGAATGGTCACTAAATGAACTGTTGTAAGTCGAGAACTACCTGTAAATTATTATAGGCTAACTGCACTACCAGTTTGCAGAAATTTTTAACTGATTGCAAGTTAAACCTAAACAAGATTGTTGCTGCCTCTTATGATATGCCTCCAGATGCTAAAATTGTAACTTGATTTTATTTATTTTATTGGATGTCAAACATATACAAGATAGCAGGTATAGGTATAAACATAAACATAAGCAAAGTAACTACAGATAAATGAGGATAGTAAGACAGGGACAGTAGGCACAATGGTGAGATCGACAGTAGACAGTCTGAGGTTAAAATTTTGGAGGTTTGAGGAAGAAACCACAGAGTCAGGTAGTGCACTCCAGGCATTGATCACTCTGTTGCTGAAGTCATATTTTCTGCAGTTGAATTTCAAGCGGTTTACATTGAGTTTGAATCTATTGTGTACTCATGCGTTGTTGCAGTTGAAGCTGAAGTATTCATTGACAGGTAGGACATTATGGCAGATAATTTTATGAACTACATTTAGATTGGATCAAAGGTGGCATAATTCTAAATTGTCTAAGTCCAAGATTTCAAGTCTGATGGAATAAGGTATTCTGTTGCAAGCAGAGGAGTGGAGAACTCTTGAGAAATACTTCTGGACTCTCTCAATTGTATTAATGTACAATATAAAATTCCAATCATTCAATCAATCAATAAGAAGTGTGGATTCCAGACAGATAATCTCTATTCGAGAATTGGTCTAGCGAATGTTTTGAATGCTCTGGTTAGCAGTGTAATATTGCTAGAGAAGAAGCTACGCAAGATTATATTAACAACTCTTAGTGCCTTTTTGACAATGTTGTTACAGTGGTCTTTGGCACTTAGATCATTAGATATGAGTATTACAAGATTTGGGTGAAGATTGGGGCCAATTGGTCAGCAGACTTTTAAGGAGTTATCTTGTCTGTGACTGGTGTTTTTCCAGGCTTCTGTCTGTGAAATAGATCTTGCATTTCCCTTTTTGTGATCACCAGTGGTAATAAATCCAATGGGATGGTTTGGTTTTAGAAGATTTGGCTGTTGTTAGTGTGTCTGGGATGGAGGTTGTGGAGACAGGTGGCTGTAGTTTATTTTCAAACCTGCAGTAGAAGACATTCATGTCATCTGCCAGTTGCTTATTTCCTTCAGCTTGGGAAGGTGGTTTGCTGTAACTGGTGATGTTTTTGAGAGTTTTCAACATGTTTTCTGGTTCATTTGTTGAGAAGTGGTTATTTAGCTTTTCAGAGTAGTTCATGTGTAACTTGAATATTTTTTTAGGTTTAGTGACTTTTTATAGAAGATGGCAAATCCACCTCCTCTACAGGTATTGCGATCTGACCGGTAAACATGATAGTCTCTTATTTTGATAATAGCATCAGGGAGGGATGCATCCAGCCATGTTTCACAGACAAATACAGTGTCAAATTTAGCAGTTGTTAGTAAGAGTTCGAATATTTTGTTTATGATGCTTCTTGCATTAATTAGCTTGCATTTAAGATGGTTAGTGGTTGATATTGAGAATGTTTAAGATGGTTAGTGGTTGATATTGAGAATGTAAGGGGCGTGGATACCTAGTTTGGGATGAAGGGGGGTTGGATGTTGGGTTCTTTTGAGTGATGGGTTGGATGGGAGTAGATTGCAGAACTTACTTTTAATGCAGTCAACATGGTAGTCAATGTATAAGTTGGTGTATCCTTGGACATGAGGTTTTTTGAGTTCTGCATAGAGTTCATGGGAGCGGATTCATTGTAGTATGGATAGGTCTACAAATTGTTGCAAATATTTGGGTATAACATTTACCTGATAAGGTAGAACTATAGCTTTATCTTTGGATATGCAGCTATGTTACTTTAGAAATGTATAGAAATGAAATGAATTAATTCTGCCTAACAGCTCTGATATTTATCCTTCTGTGCAAAGGGATCTTTAACCTTAATGTTTTCCGATTTCATTTCTCCTGGCCATTATTAAGGTATAACATTAATGAAGCACTCTATAATAGAAGCAGACAGCAAGTGAGAAACTTATCCTCAGCAGTTTATAAATCTAATGAATATGCTAAAATCTTTTCCTTCTATTTTTCATTTTTACTTCTAATGCTGCATTTGTGAATTAAACTAATTATGAAGGACACCACACAAAGAGAATAAATTAACATTAATTACATTTGTGTGTAAAAGAGGCGATATTGCAGGCTAATTCACTGTTCATTACCAGGAGTTTGATCCTGAATGGCTCAAGGTAGACTCAGCCTTCCATCCTTCTGAGGTTGGTAAAAGGGGGGCCCAGATTGTTGGAGGCAATATGCTGAGATTTGTAGACTGCTCAGAGAGTGCTGTAAAGCACTATAAAGTGGAATATAAGTATAAATGCTATTGCTATTACTTATCCTACCTTCTGCCATCAAAAGGCAGTTAGCCTGCTTCCCCCTCTCCCATTCCTGATCCCAGTTATTGAAGAATTATCACATGAATCACTATAGTAGAAGTATTGTTGGAGGAGAAGTTGTCCACATCTACATGGATGCTTGAAAGACCATCCTCTGTTATACCATCATGTTGGAAAAGTAATACCTCATTAAAAAACCTTGCCCAGCTGGCCCGTCTGGTAGCACTTCATAAGGGCCCCTTTCCAGGGTTACAGGAGAAAGACGGGTAATGGTTTTGAAAGCAGAAGAGGGGTCTACATCCCAATGGCAGATAAAGCAGCAAAACCATCTTCTAGGAGAAGGGAAACTCTGATTCAAAACCTCCACTGCCTTGTGGCTATATCCATTATTGGAAAAGGCATCAGGAGTGAACATTGAGGTAAAATCCGGAGCTGGAGTCCCGGAAGCAGTTCGTGGCTGTGTACAGCCACATTCTGATAACTCCTGCGATGCAGCTGGAAACAATCATATTGGCTGTGCCATTCCATTGGATTATTTCACCAATGTGGAGAGAGGGGATCTGCTGCTTGGGTAACAGTCTATCCTCTGTATTGTGATGGCGAACCTGTGGCACATGGAGCCATTTGGGAGGACACGTGAGACTTTGGGGAAAATTCACTTCTGGTTTGCTGGTTTAGGCATTTCTTTTCAATGGTGGGTTCATACCAATGTGGTCCGGAGAGCCACATCGGTATTACTTATGGGACCACCTTCTGCTGCACAAATCCTAGCGGACGATAAGGTCCCACAGAGTTGGCCTTCTCTAGGTCCCGTCGACCAGACAATGTCGTCTGGCAGGACCTAGGAGAAGAGCCTTCTTTGTGGCAGCCCCGGACCTCTGAAATCAGCTTCCTCCAGAGATTTGCACTGCCCCCACCCTGCTCGCCTTTCACAAAAGCCTTAAGACCAAATCTACAGCATGTCGCCAGGCATGGAGAAGCTAGATCATGCCCCCTCCTTCTCTGACCATTAAATGTTATGTATGGATGTGATTGAGTAAATTGACTGCTTTTTAAGATTATGGGATTTTAGCTTACAGTTTTAATATTAGGATTTCCAGAGAGGGGTGGCATACAAGTCTAATAAATAATAATAATAATAATAATAATAATAATAATAATAATAATAATAATAATGATGATGAACCCATGGATTTTTGGTGATTTTCCCGCCACCTTCTCCATGTGAAAGAAACCCTCAGTTGTGCTTCAGAAGAATAAAGGTGTCAGCATTAAGACAAGGGGGGTGGAAGGGCTGCTTCTGACACGGAGACACCAGGGGAAAAAAATCACCAACAATTAGTAGATTCATATCAGTGCAGCTCTCTGAACCACACCGGTATGAATCCACCAGTCTACCAGGCTTCAGAAAGTCCTGTGCACATGCGTGTGGAGCAATGCGAAGGGGTGCGCATACATGGGGGGGGGGAAGAGCTGTGGGCATGCTAGCCACACAGACCCCTTTTGACAGGTGAACCAAAAAAGGTTCGCCATCACTACTCTATGCCAACCTACCAGGCCTCATGCTCTGGAAAGAACATTCCAGCTTTGCATACAGCACTAGCATGTATATCCTATTGAAACAGTGACACCTTCGCTAGCGTAGGCATGATGTCTATGAGTCTGTGGAGAGGGGCGGCATACAAATCTAATAAATAATAATAATAATAATAATAATAATGTGAGAATGGATGATGGGTGGATTCCAAAAGATCTCCTGTATGGTGAACTAGTGCAGGGAAAGCGCCCCAGAGGGAGACCACAGCTGTGATATAAGGATAGCTGTAAGAGACATTTAAAGGCCTTGGGAATCCACATTAACAGCTGGGAATCCTTGACCTCTGATTGTTCAGCTTGGAGAATAAAGATGCAGCATGGCCTTCTCCATTTCGAAGAGGCAGGCTGAGGCAAAGAGGCAGTCCCAGAACCGGAAAAATCCAGGGGCCAGGCAGGAGACAGAAAGGATCTGCGCTCAGTGTAGAAGAATTGACACTCTCGGATTGGCCTTTTGAGCCACACCAGATGCTGTTGTAGGAACTCTTTCCAGAACACGATACCATAGTCTTTCAAGACTGAAGGTTGCCAGTGAATTCCTATTGGTATCAGTTACATTTGTTATTCATAAAAATTGATAAAATCCATTCCAAAGAAGCCCAGTATGATTGAGAACCATCAAGTTTCTCCAGGTACGAGGAAAACAATGCTTAAACCCAGTGGAAATTAACTAGCTTTATACCTGAAGCTTCATAATCTATACCAGACTGTGCTTTCCTGCCTTAGTAAATTAATTCTATGCCGCACTTCATTAGAGGTATAATACATAGATGAGCAGCAGAACGAAGGCATAGCAATGCATATATGATAAAATATTTGCAAGCCTGAATTTTAAATGTAATAAAATTTTCTAAAGAGGATAAAAAGTAATATATTCAAATTACCGTATTACTTTGCGGTTCCTTTGTTTTATATCAGTAACAGAAGCCAGAAAAGGGAAATTCTTGACTGAGATAATTAACTTCAAAATTTTAATACAACCTCTGCAGTTTCCATCATATCCCAGAGCAAATAAATAGAGGTACCTGATGGTTTACAGCAATGTTTCTCAACCTCAGCAACTTTAAGATGTATGGACTTCAATTCCCTGATGGCTGGGGAATTCTGGGAATTGAAGTCCACACATCTTAAAGTTGCTGAGGTTGAGAAAAAACTTTTTACAGCACCAAAGCAGAAAATCAGTCAAGATGCAAAGAACTGTAAAGTGTTGAACATAACGTGACGATTCTTTCCCCCAAACACCTATAGAATAGCTGTTTGAACAATTTCTAGAAGGTCGGTGATAAAGGCACCAATCTTATTTATTTATTTATTCATTCATTTATTCATTCATTCATTCATTTGTCCAATACACAAATACATAAGAAGAAAAATAGACATGTAGTAATATATATAAGGGAAAAGTGAACTTAGAGGAGAGGATATATGAAAGAAAGAAAATATATATAAGTGAGAGAAAGGAAAGACAATTGGACAGGGGACGAAAGGCACACCAGTGCACTTATGTATTGGCCTCTTAGGAACCTGGAGAGGTCAATCGTGGAGAGTCTAAGGGAGAAATGTTGGGGGTTAGGAGTTGACACAATTGAGTCCGGCAATGAGTTCCACGCTTCGATAACTCAATTGTTGAAATCATATTTTTTACAGTCAAGTTTGGAGCGGTTCGTATTAAGTTTGAATCTGTTGCGTGCTCTTGTGTTGTTGCGGTTGAAGCTGAAGTAGTCATTGACCGATAGGACGTTGCAGCATATGATCTTATGGGCAATACTCAAATCGTGTTTTAGGCGCCGTAGTTCTAGGCTTTCTAGGCCCAGGATTGTTAGTCTATTTTCGTAGGATATTCTGTTTCGAGTGGAGGAGTGAAGGGCTCTTCTGGTGAAATATCTTTGGACATTTTCAAGGGTGTTGATGTCTGAGATGTGGTATGGGTTCCAGACAGATGAGCAGTAGTCTAGGATGGGTCTGGCAAAAGTTTTGTAGGCTCTTGTGAGTAGTGTGAGATTGCCTGAGCAGAAGCTGCGTAGGATCAGGTTAACAACTCTAGAAGCTTTTTTGGCTATATTGTTGCAGTGGGCTTTAGCACTTAGTTCATTTGATATTAGTATTCCAAGGTCTTTTACTGAGTGTGGGTTGGCAGTGAGAGATCTCAAGTGGAAGAGCATTCCAAAACATGAGAACATTGATATTGGTTGCAGAGTTTTACTGGATAAGTTGGGTGAACACCTTATGTGAAGATTTCAGTACAGTAAGTATTACAATGCCAAATCATAAGCCAGACCTTATAGATAATTTGGGATTGAATCAGAATTAAGTGATAACCAATTTTTCAACCAGAAAATAGGCGTTGATTGCTTACCTGAACGCCTCTTCTCGTACGGTGAGCGGGTACAGCAGTCACGTGGGTTGCTCATGTCCAATCCGGTGGAACTGAGCCTAGTGTTAAAAAAGCTTGCTGGATCCGCCCCTTCCCCAGAATTCGCGAATCCATAGACTAGGCTCAGCTGTGAAGCTCTGTAGTGTTCAACTCTCATTGTTAGAGGAAGAAAGGTTATAGGAAGGTAAAGAAGACACATACAAGGGCGGGAAGTGACTGCTGTACCCGCTCACCGTACGAGAAGAGGCGTTCAGGTAAGCAATCAACGCCTATTCTCCGTACTGAAGGAGCGGGTCCAGCAGTCACATGGGACATACCCAATAGATGGTCCCTAGGGTGGGATTAGATTGCTATCGTGTGAGATAACGGATTGGAGTACCCTTCTGCCGAAGGCAGCGTCCGCTGAAGCGTAAGAGTCAATCTTGTAGTGCCTGATGAAGGAATTTGGCGAGGCCCAAGTGGCTGCTTTGCAGACCTCCTCCAACGGGGCTTGAGTCGCCCAAGCGGCCGAGGTGGCTGCGCTCCTGGTGGAATGCGCTGTGATGTTCCTTGGAACTGAGAGGGAGGCCGACTCGTAGGCCTTAGATATAGTCCCTCTGATCCAACGGCCTATTACTGTTGAAGACACTTTGGCACCCATGACTCTGGGGTGATAGGCTATAAAAAGTGCTTCTGACCTCCGAAAGGGTCCTGTGCGTTGGATATAAATTCTCAGCGCTCTAATGAGATCCAGGGTGTGCCATCTAATTGCCAAGGGATGGTCTCGTTGGAGGCAGAAGGAAGGTAGGACAATATCCTGAGTTCTGTGGAACATGGAACTGACCTTGGGTAAGAAGGTGGGGTCCAGTCGCAAGACTACCTTGTCCTGATGAAATTGACAAAGGTCCTGCCTGATTGAGAGGGCAGCCAGCTCCGAAATGCGTCGGGCAGAGGTAATAGCCACCAGGAATGCTACTTTAAAGGATAGGTACCTGAGGGACGCCGATTTTAGGGGTTCGTATGGTGCCTGCGTGAGGGAATGGAGAACCCGTGGCAAATCCCAGGATGGATACCTGTGGACCTTGGAAGGTCTGAGGTTGGCTATGCCCTTGAGGAATTCCTGAACTTCTGGAAAGGAGCGGAGAGGCTGTCTGCGGTGCCCCACTAGGACAGAGGAAATGGCCGCCAGATGACGCCGGAGGGTGCTGGTGGAAAGTCCCTGATGGAAACCTTGCATAAGGAAGGAAATGATTCTGTGTATGGGGATGCACAGGGGAGAGAGGCCTTCCTGTAGACACCACTGGTGAAACTTGGACCACGTGTGGTCGTAGATTCGATTGGTCGAACCCCTCCACTGTATCGGGGTCGTGGCCACGCAGTCCTAAGTCTCTCCTGATAACAGCCAGGCGGTGAGGTGGAACCACTCCGGGTCTGGATGGAATGAGGCCCCCTGCCGCAGCATATCCCCCGAAACGGGGAGTCGCCAAGGGTCCTGGACGGACAACTGTTGGAGATCCGCGAACCAGGGCCGGCGGGGCCAATGAGGGGCGATTAGGATTACTCGGGCCCTCTCGGTGAGGACCTTGTGAATCACGTCCGGGAGAATTGGAATTGGAGGGAATGCGTAAAGTAGGCCTGGAGGCCATGGACTCCGGAGGGCATTGATTGCTTCCGCTCCCGGGGATGGAAATCTGGAAAAAAAGCGAGGGAGTTGGGCGTTCGCATTGGTCGCGAAGAGATCCAGAACTGGTAGGCCGAATCTGAGGCTGATTTGATGGAACAGGTCTTGATGGAGGTTCCACTCTCCTGGGTCTATCGTTGCTCGAGATAGCCAATCCGCCTGGACGTTGAGGCTCCCCGAGATGTGGTCGGCTAGGAGCGACCGAAGATGTTTTTCCGCCCAAAGGCCTAACTTGAGGGCCTCCCTCATGAGGGCCTTGGATCTCGTGCCCCCCTGTCTGCAGATATGGCTTTTTGTGGCAATGTTGTCGGTGAGAATGAGAACGTGCCGGTTGGGAATGCGAGGAGAGAACTGCTTCAGAGCCAGGGAAACGGCTCTTAACTCTAGCCAATTGATTGGCTTGGAAGCTTCCTCCGGGGACCACGTGCCCTGGGCTATCATCCCCTGGGCGTGGGCGCCCCATCCCGATAGACTGGCATCTGTGGTGATGACAAATTGATCCGGGCACCTGAACGGGGATCCTTTGTCCATGGCCGGAGACTTCCACCACTTGAAGGATCTGCGAACAATTGGTGGGATGACAATGCGACGACTTGAGTTGCTGTGCCCCGATCTCTGAAAGGGTAATAGGAGCCACTGTAGTTCCCTAGCATGAAGGCGAGCCCAGGGAATGATGCCTATACATGACACCATCTTCCCCAAAAGGGAAGACAGGGTTACAATGGGAACTGAAGGTTGAGATAAAATGCAAGAAATTAACTCCCCTATACTGATTTTTCTCTCAGGAGAGAGAAAGACCTGGGAGGATTCTGAATTAATAACGGATCCCAGGTGTAAGATGGATGTGGAAGGTTGGAGATGACTTTTTTCAAAGTTGATGGAAAATCCATGGTCCTGAAGAACTGACATGGTGACAGAAAGGGCTGATTTCACTTTCTCTAGGGAGTTCCCATGAATCAAAATATCATCAAGATAACATAAAATGTGAATGGGAGACGCCCGGATATAGGCCGCCAGGGACCCCAAGAGCTTTGTAAAGACCCGAGGGGCCGAGGAAAGGCCAAATGGCATCGCCCTATACTGGAAATGCCTGCCCTGAAAGGAGAAACGTAAAAATTTTCTGTGGCATTTGGCTATAGGAATGTGGAGGTAGGCCTCAGTGAGGTCTAAAGAGACCATGAAATCTCCCGGGTGGATGGCGGCCAAAATGGATGATAAGGAGTGCATCTTAAACTTCCTATATTTGATGAATAGGTTCAGCTTCTTTAAATCCAAAATAGCTCTCCAACCTCCGGAGGATTTTGGAACCATAAATAGGATGGAATAAAAACCTAGACCCTTCTGACCGGGGGGAACCGGTTGAATGGCTCTGATGGACAATAAGTGGGAAATGGCCTCCTCCATACGGTTACAATCTGAGGAGGACCTGGGAGAAGGGCAGGAAATAAAATGTTTCGGGGGGGGAGAAATAAATTCTAAAAGAAGGCCTGTTTGAACAGTGTCAATGACCCAGGGGTCCTTGGAGGTGAGACACCAATTAGAGGCGAAATGGGCTAGGCGACCACCTATGGGAATCGAGGAAAAACTACCATCTAGGTTTTTTTGAAGCCCTGTTAGAGGACGCTCCCCTTTGGAAGCGAAAACCTCTGCCCCTGGAGTTCCTACCTTGGGAACGAAAGCGGGGGGAATACTGACCTGGAGATCTCTGATAGGAAGCCGCTTGATCTTGCTGACGCCCTGGGCGACGAAAGGACTGCGTTTTGGTAGCCTTTTTGGTGGTTGGACCCAATACTTTCTTCTTGTCCGTGGTTTCCGTGAGGAGTGGATCCAGAAGATCCCCGAAAAGAAGGTCGCGCTTTAAGGGTCCCAGAGATAACTGCCACTTCTGACGTACTCCTGCTTGCCAAGGGCGAAGCCATAGGAGTCTTCTTGCCGTTGTAGAAGCTGCAATAGACTTAGCAGAAAATCTAGTAGATTGTAAAGTGGCATCAGCCACGTACTGAGCAGCTGCAAAGACCTTGTTGAAGTCTTGTTGACCTCTCAAGTCATCGGGAGGAATATGCTGTTGAAGTTGGCGAAGCCACAGAAGCATGGCTCTGGAGAAAAAGGAAGCCGCTGCAGAACTTTTAATGGCCCAGGAATCTGCGGTGAATCCTCTTTTGAGCATTTGTTCAATCCGCTTGTCCTCTGGGCGGAGGACTTCCTCTGCTTCGCCTGGCACAGCAGCCGCCGAGTGAAGGATCTTGACAGGTTCATCCGGTTTAGGAAAGGATAGGAGCTCCTCATAGGAAGAGGAGAGTTTGTACAACTTTTTGTCCTTGGTTGAGGGATTAAGCCCAGAGGCTGGGAAATCCCACTACTTAAGTAAGGCATCTTTAAACAATTTAGGCATAGGAATTACCTCGTTATCCTCCTGTTCCTCTGTGAAGTAAGGTAAATTCTCCTCCGGGGGATCAGTGGATGTGGAGGCCTGTTTCTCCTGGGCCGCCAATCCCGTAGAAATTCTAGCTTTGAGGAGGAGAGATTTGAACAATTGAGAAGGAAAAATAGTAATTGGAGAAGGAACCTTTATTTGGGATTCCTCATCGTCTGAGAGGCCTTGAAAGGGATCCTCATCCTCCTCCATATCCTCATATTCGTCCTGAGAGGAATCTGATTCATCCTGAATAGGAGCTCTAACCGCTGGGGAAGAACCCAAGGGGCGGGAGGGACGAGGAGGAGGAGGAGGTAAGGGAAGCGCATTGATGGTAGAGAGTTTAGCATCAATGGCCTTGGATAACACAGAAAAAATAGATTGGAATTCAGGAGGTAAACTAGAAATATCAGCAGGAATGGCAGAAGAATCCCTGAAGGCCTGGGAGGATCCTGGCTGGGGGGAATCTTCAATAATATCTGGTTCCTCTGGACCTATTCCCCATAGGTTAGATTGGGGTCTGTCTAGGTTTGGCTCATCCAGAGATAACACAGTGACCCCAGAAGAAGGTAGATTAGAAGCCTCTGGGGGGTCATGACTACTGAGTACTTGGGCCTGTACTTTCAAACGCTTTGCTGATTTGTCATGGATTTTTTGTAGGGCTAGGTCCCTTCTCTTCTCAGCCCTGGTGACTTTGGTCGAGGGGCGGGCCCCTGAAGAAGAGGAGGTCGAGGCCTGGGGGATACTGGTAATCTCATCGCCTGTAGGCCTGGCCTCTCTGGGACCTTGAGTGGTGCCTCTCTTGGGAAAAGTAGCCATAGTCTGACAATTAACAGAAGACAAGGCTGAGCCAATAACTGAATAATTAGGGAGAAGAATTTCAAAGACTTCCCAAGAGGAATGGATCCTGCTCCGAGGCCTCGGAGCTGCTGAGACTTGAGGGCAATCTGGGCAAACCCAGAGTTCGTGTCCCCAAATACAGCGTGGCCAGCCTCCCTAAACTTTAATTAAAGTAACCAAGGCACTCTGGTTGGAGGCTTAGCCGGTGGAGAATTAAGCCTGAGCGTCCCAAAGCCCACTCCGGGATCCAAGCGGTGGACTGAGGCCTACGCGGCTGGCAGAAGGCCAACACGAGAGGCCTAAATTTAAAAAGGGCGCGAAGGCCTTCGCGCCGAAAAATCGCTCCGTAATAGAATTCTTAAAGGGGAAGCGATCGACTAAGTCCAGGAGACTAGAAACAAGCGTCTCACTCCGCAGGAGGTATTTCTTAAGCCCTTTAACAATAATACTATAATAAATCAATGAAGCAATACTTGCACCAAGACCTCCAGGCCAAAGGATTAAAGGAATCCACAAGCGGCAGCGGGGATCGTAAACGGCAAAACAGCCGGGGGGAAACGAAACCGCAACTTCTCCCAAGGAAAAAAGCCGAGCCACAAACGGCTGGCGCTATTAGTGCAAGTAAACAAATAAGGATAAACAATTCTTACTACTTTTGAAGGAAAGATCGAAGGGAAGGTGTTAGAATGTTGAACGAGCTATCACAATACAACCGCAGGATATGCGAACTGAGCGAATTCTGGGGAAGGGGCGGATCCAGCAAGCTTTTTTAACACTAGGCTCAGTTCCACCGGATTGGACATGAGCAACCCATGTGACTGCTGGACCCGCTCCTTCAGTACGGAGAACAGATGTTGGTTAACTATAATGCACAGGTGTTAAACTTGTGGTGTCACATTGCTGTCACATGATGTTTCAAGTTTTTCTCCTTCAAAGAGCTAAGGTGGACGTGGCCTTTGTTGCCTGAGGGGGCATCCTGCAGGCTGCCAATTTGACACCCCTGCTAGAGTGGCTTTGATTTGCAAATGCATGGGCCATTATATTTGTCACTAATTACAGGTAATCTTCAGAGGCACTGCATGCATGGAAATAATCTAAATAATTGGGGATAAAAACACAAGTTACTATGTCCAGTGGCCCCTACGCTAAGTAATGCTGAACCTGTAGTACCAGCCCAAGCTGGGTAAAACCCCTCCCTCAACCATAATATCTACCTGTCAATCAAGCAATGGTTATAGAGACTCCCAAGACATGGACCTGTTCTTTTAAGAACAGTGGCATGCTTAAGTGTTAGCGCTGGAGATGAAAGAGATCCCTTCTTCACAAATAACAACTCATTCTTGCTTGGGATCAATTTCAACTTATTTCACTCTGTCCAGAGACTGATTTGATACTTCCAACAATTTCTAGTTCAGCTCACCATAGAAATACACCTGAGTATCTTCTAGGTCCATGATGACAAACCTATGGCACACATGCCAGAAGTGGCATGCAGAGCCCTCTCTGTGGGCATGCGTGTCATTGCTAGCTGTTTGTGCGGTTTTCGGCAGGAACATGCAGCTGGTGTTCACCCACACCAGTCAGCTGGTGTTCACACACACCAGAGCACCAGAAACCCAAAGACCAGATGAGCATTTGGATTATATATGGACTTTGTAATAACTCTCAAAAATAGGTTGAATCAAAGTCAAGGTTTATTGCTCTACAGGACAAGGAAGTCAAGAAGCAATTGTACTGTATATTGAGAGCGCTATACAATGACAGTTCTCAGTATTTATACAATCTAGCCCCAGCAACAAGGCAGCTTTTACAAAGATACATTTTTGCCAAAAGAGGCCAACCATTCAACATGCAATAAACAAATCTGAACTTTTGACTTTTACCCTGTAACTGGGTAGGTAACTGGGCAGCATATCTAACAGACTTCAACTGAATAAAGTTGTGTTACATATAGAAATGATCCACATAAATACTGTAATCATAGATAGAATATGAAAAATGTCATTCTGAAATATCTGTCATAGTTGTTACAGTAAGGTATAAAGCAACACCATCCCAACTAAGAGAGATAGCATTGCTTCCATAATGCCAAGGCTGTAAGACAATGAACCTTTTTGGCACCGAATGCCCAGATTGAAACACAAGCACCAGAGCACCAGAAACCCGAAGGCCAGCTGGACGGTGCGCATGCACGCCAGCCAGCTGATCTTAGGGTTTCTGGCACTCTGGAGCATGCTCCAATTTGGGCATTTGGTGCTAAAAAGATTCACCATCACTGCTCTAATGGGCTGATAGTATTTCAGCTTGAAAAATTATTTCTCGCAGTGTTAGTTGTTAGGCAGTCACTGTTGCTGACTGATACTACTATACTACCATGCGCAGGTAGAAATAAAACAGCTAGAGTTTTTTATATTCTGTATTAGTTAGACTTCTACGATAAGCGGAGCAATGGTAGCTCCTTAAATGTTTAATGTTGTATGTCTTTGTCTGTCTTTTTTGAAAATAATAAAAAATATTTTAAAAAAAGAAGAAAAGAAATAAAATCAGTGGAACAGTGCCCTCCAACCTCTCTAGTCAATCAAGGGGATTGAAAAGTATAAGAAAATCAAGAATGTTACACTCTCCAAATCAAGGTCTCAACAGAGATCATCGACCAGAATGACCAATGCAGTTTTCATACCATGACCCAATCTGAATCCCAGCTGGAAAAAATACCTAATCTGTTTGTTTGAGAGGTATACTGTAATTCACAGAATACTGTTTTCTTCACATTTGTCTCACAAAAGAAGGGCAATGGTTGTCTAAAACTGTCAAGTCCAGGGGTGACTTTATCAATCAACTGATTAATTTAGCTTATAAGGTTATCCATCTCACAGCAGCAGCCCTGGCTGCCATCATGTCAACCACCTTATCTTCAAAGGAATCTAGAAGAACAATCAAATGGAAAAAGGACAAATGATAAAACAACATTCCAAAACTGCAATGCAAGCTCCACCCCTTTTGTGTATGATTTTCCACATATACAGTATATGAAATGGGTAAATCTTATATGAAAGAAAATGAAGCTTCTGTCATTTTGATTAAAAAAAATCTGCAATCCTGCAGATGCCCCTGTTTATCAAGGAATAATTTAATAATATTTGCTTCCATACAGATACATATTGGATGGTAGTGCAAGGCAAAATGTGACTTATTTATTGTTCTGTTCAAAATAAAAGCAAAATGACAGTGTCAGGCCAAGAAAAAAATCACTCTGAAGGAAATTCTTTAATGTGGTTATCCAAGAACCATCCTTGCGCTTCTTTCAAAATGACAGCTGGCACCTGTGGCCTTCTGTGAAATACTTCTGACACTGATGGAGTGGGACAGATGGCCAAATTGGCAGAAAGTGCCATATTTGATTGATAAAGCATTCTAAGTGTCACAGGCTTGTAGACTGTCATTAACATTCAATAATTCCTCTGCAAAAGAGGTAGATCAATCAGCATAGCACAGGCACTAGTAAGAGTACGAGCAGTTGTAAGATGGTGTAAGGAAAACCCATGCTCTTTTTATTTACCCAGGGACCTTGTTTTCTACCAAGCAAAAGTTGAAACCTGAGTTTGCAGCATGCTTCCCTTTATAAAGACATAATTGGTAGAACTATATTGTTAAATTCTCATCATAAATGGTCAATATCAGGATATTAACAGGACACACAGTACTACACTACTAATTTTAAAAATCTGTTTCTTTTCTTTTAACAAGTCTACTACTATTTAACACATCTATATCCAGCCATTTTATAAAAACAATTATAAAAATGGGGAAACTTTATGGTAGCTTGGGAAACAATATTTTCCAATTGAGAAGTCTAATACTGGAGCCTCCTGGACTCAAAATAGAAGTTTTGACTCCATCAAATCTGAGTCTATTTCACACGCCTATTTCCAGGATGGGTTTATTTTGGCCTCTCATCACCAAATGTTGATCAGTGATGGTGAACCAAAAGGGTGTATGCGCGTGATAGTGTGCATGTACGCGCCCACATCCATTATTATTATTATTATTATTATTATTATTATTATTATTATTATTATTAAGATTTGTAGGCCGCCCTTCTCCGTAGACGCGGGGCGGCAATAATGCAATGCCCTCCCCAACACATGCACACACCCATATCCACTCCCCCCCCCTACATGCACATAACACCCATACCCAACACTGCCCCCCACACATACACACAAGCCTAACTGAAGTCTCCAGACCTCTGGTAGGGCTGTTGGGATGTTTCCTACTTTCCCCAGGGTTTAGGAAAGCCTACTGAAACTTGGGGACAGCAAAAAATGCCCAACGGGCCAATCAGAGATTTGGAAACGAAACATAAGTGGAGCTGCCCTACTATTTACCTTCAGATAGCTGCAACCAGGCCTTGCATACCTTGGCCCATTTCTTCTGCAGCTGGCAAAGCTTTCCTGAAGGCCTGTCAAGCGGATAACAGAGCTCTGGATCTATCAGTAGCTCTGTTATCGGCTGCAGAAGCCTTCAGGAAAGCCTTACCATCTGCAGAAAAAATGGGATGAGGTGTGCAAGGCATGGCTGCAACTGTCCAAAGCTGAAGAAGTTCCTAAATACCTCTGACCGTGAAAAGGAGGCTGGGGGTGATGCACACCATTGAACTTCTGGTTGGCCTGTTGGGATGTTTTTCACCATCCCCTGGCTTCAGGCGGCTTTCCTGAAGCCTGGGGAGCGTGACATCGGCTGAAAAGAAGGCTGCTAATCACTTGACCAGTGCACACATGCACGCTGGAGCTGACATGGGCAACTCCTTGTGTTCCCACAGATATGGCTCCACATGCATACCACAGGTTCGCCATCACTGGTCTAGATTCACAAAATCTTGCTGCTGGACAATGCATCTGTCAGGATGAAGCTTCTGCCCATCCTGATCCCTTCTGTCAATATATCAGGGCGTTAGATTATTTAGAAAGTTTTGAAAAGCTAGCAATTTAATGCTATTTAAATAACAAAAGAGAAAACTATATTTTAGCTTATATTCAATTTACAAATACAAAGTTATTTTACCTTTTAACATGAAAGAATTCTGTTCAGCCTTCTGGATCTTAGTAACACTAACAAATCAAAGATGATGATGAATAATTAACTAAATTAGAAGGTATGAGGAACAACAGAGCAAGGGTAAGCAGTTTGATATTTTCCAGCTCTCTTAATCTATCAACATTGGCCAATCTGACTAGGACAAATGGGAATTCTAATCAAAGTTGATGAAGGATGTCTATTCCTGAATCAGAATATGATTTTTTTTGTAATAAAAGACTTAAAGACTTATAAATCCCTTAAACTTTCAGTTTTGGTATACAGAAACTTCATAGGGACAGGGAAAAATAGGAATGGATTTTTAAGTGTCCTACTATATCACATCAGGTAGGCCTGCTCCCAGTCCTTTCCCACAAACATTATGAAAAAGTGATGAAATGGAGAAGGCCAAGGGAGCTGTGAGTTCCGCCACCTGTTTATTGGATCTGTGTCTCTCCTGGCTGGTTTTGGCCAGTAGGGAGGTGATACGGGGCTGGGTCCAGGAGATTGTCAATGGTTTTTTGAGGGGGATTCCTTCCCGGCTCCCTGCAAAGAAGCAGTTGTGTGCCCTCTCCTCAAGAAGCCTTCCCTGGATCCAGTTGTTTTGAACAACTATCGTCCTGTCTCCTACCTTCCCTTTATAGGGAAGGTTGTTGAGAAGGTGATGTTGCTTCAGCTCCAACTGTCCTTGGATTAAGCCAATTATCTGGGCCCTCGGCAGTCAGGATTCAGCCCTGCTTTGGTTGCGCTGACGGACGATCTCTGGCGGGCCTGGGATAGGAGTTATCCTCTATCCTGGTGCTTCTTGACCTCTCAGTGGCTTTTGATACCATCGACCATGGTATCCTTCTGCGCCGGCTGGGGAGGTTGGGAGTTGGAGGTGCTGTTTTATGGTGGTTCTCCTCCTACTCTCTGGTCGGCCACAATTGGTGTTAGCAGGTGGCCAGAGGTTGACCTCTAGGTCCCTCCCTTGTGGGGTTCCCCAGGGGTCGGTCCTCTCACTCTACTGTTTAATACCTACATGAAACTGCTGGTGAGATTATCTAAGGGCACGGAGTGAGTTACCATCAGTATGCTGACAATGCTCAGCTATACATCTCCACCCCGTATCCACTCAGTGAAGCAGTTAAAGAATCGTGCCGGTGTCTGGCGGCTATCAGGGTCTGGCTGGGCGTTAATAGGCTCAGACTCAACACCAACAAGACAGAGTGGCTGTGGGTTTTGCCTCCCAGGGACAATACCATCTCTCCATCCATCAGCCTGTGGGGAGCCATTACCTCCCTCAGACAGGGTCCGCAACTTGGGCATCCTCCTTTATCCACAGCTGAGCTTAGAAGACCATCTCTCAGCTGTGGTGAGGGGGTCATTCACATGGGTACACCTTGTGCTCCAGTTGCAGCCCAATCTAGACAGGGAGTCACTTCTCACAGTCACTCATGCCCTTATCACCTCCAGGTTTGATTACTGCAATGCTCTCTACATGGAGCTGCCTTTGAAGAGTGTTCAGAGACTATAAATTGTGCAAAATGCCGTTGTGAGAGCTATAGTGGGGCTTTCAAGATCTGCCCACATTTCTACATCATTCAGTGAGCTGCATTGGTTGCCAATTGGTCTACAATTCAAAGTGCTGGTTATGACCTATAAAGCCCTCCATGGCTTAATACCAGATTATCTTCGGGACCGTCCTTTGCCTCATGTATCCCAGTAGCCTGTTATGTCCTACAGAGTCAGCCTTCTCCAGGTCCCATTGGCCAGACAATGTTGGCTGGTGGGGCCTAGGGGAAGAGCCTTCTCTGTGGCAGCCCCAGCCCTCTGGAATGAACTCCCTCCAGAGATACGTACCGCCCCCTCCTGCATGATCTTTCAAAAATCCCTGAAGACCTACCTCTGCTGGTGGGCACGGGGGCCGTGAGTGATGAGACTGTCTCCGGCCGATACTTTGTATGATTGAATTGGATGAATGCGTGTGACTGTATTGGGGGGGGGGGGGGGGTTTAAAAATTTTTTTTTAGTAATTGGTATAATCCTTTTGTGGTAGATTTAGATTTCTTACATATTGTTACATTTATAATGTTGTATGCCGCCCTGAGTCCCCTCGAGAAGGGCAGCATAGAAATCTAATAAATAAATAATAAATAAATAAATAATATTTGTATTATGGGAATTAAAATACATATAGGAGTTAGAAAATGGGTATTGTATTGTGGGATTTCTATGGCAGCGCCTGCACAATGAAACATTCTGTAGTTCAGCAGGCTTCCATAGAGTTGTAATGATCTGTTGTTTCTCCCATGTATTGAGAGAGATGCTGGCGTGTTACCATGAATTAGTGCCAGTTATTCTTGTTTTAATGTATAATGTTTTAACCAGTTATGTTTTATAGTTTTTTAAATGATTTTTATATGCTCTTTCATATTGTTGATTGGAAGCTGCCCAGAGTTTGCTGAAAGATGGCAACTATATGCGTGTTTTAAACAGATAAATAAAGGTACATCAACATAAATTACCGTAGGCTTTTCTGGTTTCAAAGCTAAAAAAAATTAAGGAACAAAAGTAAGATAAGGGTGTTCTTGAGTGAGCACAGACAAAAATCTGTAGAATTGTCTGGAGGTTCTTGAAAAAGACCCACCATTGCCTTCTTTGGGGATGTTTCCCAGTTTTTCAGTCTATGCTACAACTCTGGGATTGTCTGGTAATCTCCCACCCATGTACTAATCAGGTATGAGCCTGCATACCTTCCAAATGCAGGTAACATCTGCTAGGTACTGCTTCCTGCTGTGATATATTTCAAGAACATTTGTTCATAAATTAAGAATATACAACCTACTTCCAAGAGCATTGAATTTCATAGTAGAAGCATTATACAAAGCAGGAGGCACTTTTTCCTTCCAAGAATTATATTTTGCTTTAAACTCTTCTTCCCATCCTAACTTTTCAAACAAAAACTTTAAACTTTTTAAACAAAAAATATTTCATGGTGATGTAGATTGAGTGAGGCTGAAACAGTACGACTGGTTCAAAGTCACTCATCAGGTCTCCATTCTTAATCTAATTCTTCAATCACTATTTCTTACTGATTTTTAATAATTTAGTAGAGCCCAAGTATGGAATACTTTCCAGATGCTTGTTGGGGAAATGCCAGGGTTAACTTTCCCACACCACATTTCCTTTTTCTGATTATCATATAATACAGTGCAAGAAACCATTAAAATAATTTTAAAATTCCTGTCTCACTTCTATCAATAATATATATTATTGATAGAAGTGATAATTTCAGGTCTTATACCGGAGGTCTGTAAGTTTGAGGGTTCTATGCAGTGTCTTGGATATTCTATCACATCTGGACAGAGAGCTTTGATATTGTTTCTGGAAACTATTGCATCAATTATTCAACCTTAGGACCAGAGATCTGAATCCGCTTAATGCCATTGATCTTTACCTTCTACATCCTCTCTAGTTCCTCTTTCACTCATGGTACTTCTCCGATTTCTCATACTCCTTCTTCTTGATGTTGCTGTTACAGTACTTCGTACTGTTACATTTCTCACCACTACTGTCTTCTGGTCCTTGCCTTCTACTATGATGTCTGGTTGATTATCCATTACTGCCTATTCTTGCTATAGAAATCCCACATAACCTTAGCCCTCTTATTCTCTATAACTTCTGCAGAATCTTCCATCTGGATGTGGGAGGGTATAGTCCATGCATTGATGCAGATGTTCTTGTATAATACCAGCAACTTGGTTGTGCCATTCAATATATGCTATTCCTGCCTGCATCTTACATGCTGCCACTATGTGTTGGACTGTCTCTATGGCTTTTCTGTACCTTCTGGTGTAGTAGATCCCTGCTGTTATGGATCTGCTGTTTAATGCTTGTTCTGGTGCTACTATGATTAATGCCTCAGTCTTGTCTTTTAATCTAACTCTTTCTAGCCATTGGAAGGATTTCCCAATGTCTGTCTTCTCAGCTGTCTGTTGATAGTACATTCCATTCAGAAGTTTGTCTTGCTATAGCACTTCCTCTGTTTGATCTTTCTCCCATCCCTGCTGCTGCTGCTTCAGGCATCCCTTCATCAGCTCATTTTGGGTGCCATCTTAATGATGTACTTCTAGGTGCTCTGGATTATATCAAGGACTGTGACTTTGATGTACACCACCATGTGCCTGCCCTCTTTCTGGCTTTTGTACAATCTCCATAGATGGAAAACTTTGTAAGGAGCTTCCAGGTCTTCACATTGGCACCTCCATGTCCTTCTTCAAGCAGCTTTCTATAAGAGAAAATCTGAAGACTGACAGGGAGTGCATGTTAATGGCATGGATCCTGTACTTTCCATTTAATTCTTCAGGACTTTTATGCTTTATGCTTTACTTATGTGTTGTTGTTGTGTCATCTTCATACCATGTTTCCCTGAAAATAAGACCCCATCTTATATTTTTTGAACCCTGAAATAAGCATTGACTTTAATGCCATGCACTCAAAACCCAATTGGGCTTATTATCAGGGGATACGTTTGGAGAAAACAGGGTAGTTCCCATGTGACTGTGAGTTACCAGGTTCTTATAGCTGGTTTGTATGTCTATGTAATCTGCTGGTAGTTCCATTTCATCAGTCTTAACATTACTATCTCTCTACTATCTCTGGCCATACTTCTCCAACATGGAAGACATCCAGTGACAGGCCACTATTCCCGGTGCTACTGGAACGGGCTGGGAGCACACGCACATGCGTCTGGCACAGGATTTGGCTTCTGCGCATGCAATATTTCATCCATTTTTGACTTTTTTTGCTTCAGTGCATGCGCAGAAGCAAAAAAAGCTGAAAATGGGCTATAATAAGGTAAGTGACCTCCACTGCTCCCACCCTCCCTGTTCTGAGTTCCGCCCACCCTGCCGCTCACAGCCCGTCCAACTGGCCCTGCTGCTCATGACTGCTCCGCTGCTCGCAACCCGTCCGCCTGGCCCAAGAATCTTCTTGTTACTCAGATAGTAACACCCCTTATCTTTATGTGTATCCAACTTTTGAAGATGACAGTAAACCTCCAGATTATACACTTCTGATTTCACATTTTTAACAAAATTATATGGGGGGGGGAACCATCTCCACCCCATGAATTGAAGCAATATTTAGGAGGAGGTTTTCCCCATCTTAATTCAATTTGATTAATAAAGTTCACCCTTCATTCCAATAACATGGACCAACAGAGTAATACTAGACAGCTTGGCAATGGGAAACATCTTCATGTTCATTTGCTTTTCAACAGTTTTCTTCATTATAAAATTATATAAACTATTTTCAGTATAAAAAAAGCATTATAGAAATAGCATTTAGACTTATATACCACTTCACAGTACTTTACAGCCCTCTCTAAGCAGTTTACAGAGGGTAAGCATATTGCCCCTTCAAATACCTGGGGGTGGTCTTTCAGGCCAATGATTCAATAAAAGCACATGGAGAATATGCAGCTGCCCTGGGTCAAAGATCAGCAAGCACCATCCTTAATTTCTTCTGCACAAAGGGAGGATACTACGTCTCTGCTGCTATTAAGTTTTTTGTGGCCAAGTCGCTAGCTTAGCTCCTTTATGGGTCCTTGCTTGGACCACCAGCTTCAGCTTCATGCTTTATATCACTAGAAATAGTGCAATCTAAATTTATTAGATCAATTCTCCTGATGCCATGTTGTATTTCAAATGCACTTCTGTGCCTGGAGACAGGATTGATAAAAGTCAAAGCAAAAATTTGTATAGCGTCTCTAAATATTTGATTAAAGCTTAACTTTTTTCCCACAAGGTCTTGCTCTGTTAATCCTTCAAGACAAATTTTCTTCCTCGTGGATCAAGGCCATCAAGTCCAATCTTGACAAATTAGGCTTCTCCCCAGATTAAATTCTTGAGATGGACTATGATCTAGCAAGATAAACCTTGCAACAAAAGATGGAGGATTAAGATTTAATTGGATTTGTATGCCGCCCCTCTCCGGGGACTCGGGGTGGCTCAAAGCATATACAAAAAACAGAAAACAATAATAAACAATCCAATTAATGATACATTTAAAACAATTCTTTAAAAATTCAATTTACAAAATGCTATCATTACTATTCATTCGACAATCATACTAAAAACATTCATTGGTCAGGGGGAAAGATGTAAAACTCCCAGGCCTGGCGGCAAAGATGGGTTTTTAAAACCTTTGGAAGGCAAGGAGGGTGTGGGCAGTGTGAATCTCCGGGGAGAGTTGATTCCAGAGGGCCAGGGCCCCACAGAGAAGGCTCTTCCCCTAGGTCTTGCCAGCCGGCATTGTTTGGTCAACAGGACCCTAAGGAGACCAACTCTGTGGGTCCTCACCGGATGCTGGGATTCGTGCGGCAGAAGGCGGTCTCGGAGATATGCCATGTAGGGCTTTATAGCTCATAATCAACACTTTGAATTGTGTCCGGAAACAGATCTGCAGTCCACGGAGTGATGACGAGATATGGGCATTCTGCACGATCTGAAGTTTCTGAACACTCTTCAAAGGTAGCCCCATGTAGAGAGCATTGCAGTAGTCGAATGTCAAGGGGATGTCTATGGACAAGGTCGGCATACAAATCAATCAAATCAAATCAATTCAAATCAAATCAAATCAAATCATAAACAAACAAATAAAGGCATGAGTGACGTGAGCAAAGACTCCCTGTCCAAATAGGGCTGTAACTGGTGCACCAGGCGAACCCAGGCAAACGCCCCCTCGCCACAGCTGAAAGATGTTGCTCTAAAGTTAGCTGTGGATCGAGGAGGATGCCCAAGTTGCGAACCCTCTCTGAGGGGGTCAGTAATTCTCCCCCCCCCCCCAGGGTAAGGGACAGACAGATGGATGTGTCCTTGGGAGGCAGTACCCACAGCCACTCTGTCTTGTCTGGATTGAGTCTGAGTCTGTTGACATCCATGCAGACCCTGACAGCCTCCAGATGCTGGCACATCACTTCCACTGCTTCGCTGAGTGGACATGAAGTGGAGATGTACAGCTGAGTGTCATCAGCGTACTGACAGTAACTCACCCCATGCTCTTGGATGATCTCACTCAGCAGTTTCATGTAGATATTAAACAGCAGGGGGGAAGAGGTCCGACCCCTGAGGAATCCCACAAGGAATGGACCTAGGAGTCAACCTCTAACCCCAGGCTAGCACCGACTGCGACCAACCAAAAAGTAGGAGGAGAACCACCGTAGAACGGTGCCTCCCACTCCCAACCCCTCCAGTCAGTGCAGAAGGATACCATGATCGATGGTATCGAAAGCTGCTGAGAGGTCAAGAAGCACCAAGACAGAGCATAAACCGCTGTTCCAGGCCTGCCAGAGATCATCCATCAGCACAACCAAAGCAGTTTCCGTATTGTAGCCGTGTCTGAATCCTGACTGCTGAGGGCTTAGGTAATTGGATTCTTCTCAACAACTTTCCCCATGAAGGGAAGGTTGGAGACAGGATGATAGTTGTTAAATATGGGCGGGTCCAGGGAAGTCTTCTTGAATAGGGGGCGCACAAGTGCCTCCTTGTATGGAGCCAAAAAGGACCCCTCCCTCAAAGAAGCGTTGGTAATCTATTGGACCCAGCTCCATGTCACCTCCCTGCTGGCCGAAACCAGCCAGGAGGAGCACAGGTCCAATAAACAGGTGGTGGTACTCACAGCTACAATGGCCTTGTCCACTTCATCAGTTGTCAGCACGTCAAATTTGCTCCAAACAGGTGGACCAATACAAGCCCCTGTCACCTTGACTGACTTGTTGTCAGTCAACTCTGTACTCCAATTGGAGTCATCTAGGACATCTACAGGCAGGCAGACGTAGAAAGACTCTGCTGTTTCTGGCTCCAGATGCCATTAGATGTGTTGTGGCTCTTGCCAGGTATCTCAGACAGCTGAAAACAGCAAATGTGGTTGTATTTGTATAATATACTTTTTAACATAACAGCATATTGCCCCCACAATACGGGCCCTCATTTTACCAACCTTGGAAGAATGGAAGGCTGAGTCAACCTTGAACCTAATGAGATTTGATCTGCCAAACTGCTGGCAGCCGGTTTACACTTTACACTTATAAAATGTAGAAAAATAATCAAATATACCTATTGATAATAGTTTTGTTCATAACAGATACTTTGATCTCCTCCCTTCAGGAAGCTTTCATCTTCTCTATACTGAGGATTTATAATAAAGTGCTTTGTATCAAGGAATCCGGTAACAAATTTTGAATTAAAAATTTATATCTGAAGAGAGTTGAATTTCGCCACTTTCAATACATTTTGAAAACTAAAGTGGAATGATAAATATATTCCAGCATTGTCTAGGACGGTTACACTACACAATCTTACCTTTTTGGATAATTGAATTATCTAGTATGCTATATTTCCATTTACTGCTTCTATGGTTTCTCTTTCAAATGTATTTTGGGAGCAATAGTGGCCTCATTTTTGCAGAATAAAAGCAACTATTATACTGACAGTCATCATTTAAAGCAATTTGTCATCTTGAAAATCACACACTGTAAATGTCATCTTTTATAAAGCAAATTTATATTGCATTGTTATAGTACAGGAATATTACTTCATGGGCATTAAAACTTATTCCACTTCCTCTACAGGAAGTAACTGTACAGTAGAACTCTTTCTCATTTGCATCACCTAATAAACTAGTTAGAGTTTCAAGCTTACTCAAAATCAACCTGTTTTTGTATACATTTTTAACATGGAGATGCTAGTAAAATTTGTCTCTGAATCTTGCTGTTGAGCCCAAAATCCTGTAAGAGAAAAAAATCTGTATAAAGGCTTTCCACTGCTCAGTATTGGGCAGCTTACTGCCATCAAAGTATTAGGGTTAGAAATTTAAATGAACATCAACAACTACATAATGTATTTATTTATCCACGGAGGGGGAGTGTGATGGAAAGTTTGAGACCCAACAGTTCCCAATGGATGAGCTCCCATTACTTGCCAGCCTACCTAGCAATTTGAAAGCATGCAAATGTGAGTAGATAAATAGGTACCATTTCAGTCGGAAAGTAACAATGTTCCATCCACTGATTTCCTCAGTTATGAAACAGAGATGAGCACCGGCCCCTAAAGTTGGACACAGCAGTCGTAAAACTTAAGTTTCCTATTGGAAACCTATTTATCTAGTTAATTTAGTTCAGGCAAAAGCAAAATGTCTTCAAGGGAAAAAAAAGTCCAGTTGCTTCCTGAAAAGCACCATAACCTAGATCAGTGATGGCAAACCTTTTTTCCTCATGTGCCAAAAGACATGTCGTACATGTGTGAATGCCCAAACCCATACTTCAATGCCTAGGGAGAGCAAAAACAGCTTCCCTTACCCCCCAGAGGCCCTCTGGAGACTGGAGACGGCCTGTTCCCAACTTCTGGTGGGCCCAGTAGGTTCGTGTTTCGCCTTCCTCATGCTCTAAAGGTTTCCCTGGAGCCAGTGGAGGGTAAAAATGCCCTCCCGCATCCTCCTAGAGCAGTGATGGCGAAACTTTTTTTCCTCGAGTGCCGAAAAAGTGTCTATGCAGACTATCGTGCATGCGCGAATGCCCATACCCATATTTTCATGCCTGGGGAAGGTGAAAACAACTCCCTTCCTGGAGGTCCTCTGGAGATCAGAAATGGCCTGCTTCCCAACTTCTGGTGGGCCTAGTAGGCTTGTGTTTTGCCCTCCCCAGGCTCCAAAGGCTTCCCTGGATCTGGGGAAGGGTAAAAATGCCCTCCCCCATTCCCCCGGAGGCTCTCTGAAAGCTAAAAATACCCTCCCAGAGCCTCTGTGTGAGCCAAAAATCAGCTGGCCGGCACACACATTCACTTTGGAGCTGAGCTAGGGTAACGGCTTGCGTGCCAGCACATATGGCTCCACGTGCCACCTGTGGCACCTGTGCCATAGGTTCGCCATCACTGTTCTAGAGGCTCTCTAGAAGCCAAAAATGGCCTCCCAGAGCCCCTATGTGAGCCAAAAATCAACTGGCCAGCCCACACACACATGTTGGAGCTGAGCTAGAGCAATGGCTCGTGTGCCAGTAGATATGGCTCCATGTGCCACCGGTGACACCCAAGACAAAGGTTCGCCATCACTGACCTAGATCAACCGTTACCTAGATCAGGGCTGTCACACACTGGCCACACCCATGCCGGTTTAGCGAAAGGGGGGGAAGTCCTGATACGTCATGTGATGCCACCATGACGACATGAGTTCGACACCCCTGACCTAGATGACTTAGAATCTCATAGACAATTGTATATTATGTTTCAATACAATAGACAGATAGTATAATATTTATCTATTGATATAAATATTATATAAATATAAATAAATACATTAATCCATTTATATAATGGGTTAGTTGTGCAATAAGGCCTGCATATTGTAAGAAACGTGCATGAGATTACGGTATGTAAAAAAATTGTGTGTTTTTTAGAAAAAGAACTTATCTGCATTAGGATATCAAGTAACAGATTGGGCTTGTTTGCATGACACATTAAGCAGACAGTGGGCTTAATAGGAAGTTGTGCACAGCTGTTTAAATTTGCACAGAAACATTTGTATGTATAAGCATGACCCTGAGAATTTGCTGGACATTATAAAGTTGCTGTGTTCTGTTAATTCTACTTGGAATATAAAGCCATATGTATGCATTGATTTTACTATCAGATAGTGATAACCAAAAATGCAGCAATTTTACATTCATGTGTTATTCTAATCACAGAGCTGATGTCTATGGAGGACCAGGATAAGTAGATAGCATGACAGTGCATGATAATAAAGGAGAATTGTTTTAACACATCTTCGGAATATGCACATAAGTAGCTGTGTGAATGCTCTTTGCTGTCAAAATTAGAACCCAGAATATGCCAAAATCTCAACTATTGACAGTTTCAGAGTAATTTTTTTAAAAAAAAAATCTTGCATAGCTCGGTATTCCTCATAGTGTGCAATTATTCACATTTGCCATCTCTCTTGACCTATTTTGTCATTCAGAAATAGGGCATTCAATGCACTGCACAAGACTTTCATAAAATAATAATTTCCAGAGCTGTTATTCTGGCATTCTGTCTAATTAGTTACTTCTTAAGTTGACACAAAACTAGTTTAGTTTTAAAAAGGTCAAGTAACATTGTTTTAATTTCACAAAGTAAGAGTAGCTTTTACAAAACACAATAAAAGCCATGGTGTTTTCTCATGACATATTAAATAAAACACAGACTTCCATGTATTGTCTTTGTCCCAGATATACATGCATATACTACATTCATTCATTTATTCATTCATTCACTCACTCATTCATTTTAAAAAGTTTTTTATTTATGGTACAGTTTTAAAAAATTGGACGTGATATAACATTCTAATTTCCACCAAGTTATTCCTTCACATAAATACAGTTCCTTATCTCTATATAGAAATATACAAACTTTACAATCAATATCAAATCCATTTTTTTCTCCCATTGACATGAAAATATCTACATTTCCAATTTGTCACTGATCCATAATCCCAACAATCCTCCTCGATTCCCACCATTTATTTATTTAACATATTTCCACACTGCCCATCTTACCTAAGACAGTTTGGGGCAGTTTATGATTAATGAGAAAACTGCAAGCCAATGACAATGTCTGCGAAATAAGCTCCAATTCTTCAGACAGTAGTGATGCATGAGAAGAGTGACAGTGTAACAACACTGGCCTTTTATGCCCATTTTAAGGGAGAGGGGTAATCCTTATCAGTCCCAAATGAACAGAATTCAGTATTTTCAATATTTTGATAAATTCTAATTTAGCAATTTTAACATGATTATATTAAGCTTATTTAAAACTATTACTACAAAAGATTATTACATTGGATCCCCCTTTTCAAATTGGAAGGTTTTCCTTGTTCCTTTTCAATGGTAGGATAAGGCCAGTTGAATGTAGGCCCATGGACCATGTATTTTGAGACCCAGAGAGTCCTCGGAGAGGGGCATCATATAAATCAGACAGATAGATAGATAGATAGATAGATAGATAGATAGATAGATAGATAGATAGATAGATAGATAGATAGATAGACAGACAGACAGACAGACAGACAGACAGACAGACAGACAGACAGACAGACAGACAGACAGACAGATGATTGATTGAAAGAAAGAAAGAGAGAAAGAAAGAAAGAAAGAAAGAAAGAAAGAAAGAAAGAAAGAAAGAAAGAAAAATATATATGGTAGTTTGTTTACCAGAAATTGCTAGTTCAAGCTGTTGTGCTATCCAGGATGCACCACTAGGAGGCAAAATAGCCTCACACCCATTTCCAAATGAAGGTTGCATTGCAACCCACTGTAAGCTGAGGGCATATATATATACAGCTTTCTCACACATCTCAACAGCCTACACCCCAAAATACAATTCACCATGGAAATAGAAACCAACAACAAACTTCCCTTCCTGGATGTCCTAATCTACAAAAAACCCGATGGCTCCCTAGGACACACCGTCTACCAGAAGAAGACACACACCAACCGCTACTTGAACGCAAAATCCCACCACCACCCCGCATAGATCAATTCCGTAGCCAAGACCCTCATTTCCAGAACCAAACGCCTAGCCGACAAGGACCACCTGGAACCTGAATTACACAGTCTCACAAATGTATTAATTTCCAATGGATTCCAAAGAGAGGCAATCAACAACTTAATCCAAAAAGAGACACCCCCCAAGAACCAAGACACAGAACAGGACAATGGCATCGCCCTCTTCCCTTACATCAAAGGCACCACAGATAAAATCAGTAAAATTCTCCGCAAACACAACATCAAGACAGCCTTTGGTACAGATAAAAAAATAGCCAACATCCTAAGAAACCCGAAAGACAATATCCAACTAGAAAACCAGGGAGTTTATAAAATACCGTGTAAAATCTGCCCAGCCACATATATTGGACAAACGAACAGGAGAGTAAATGCACGTGTTGCAGAACATAAGAATGCATTAAAGAAAAAAGAAAAAACCTCCTCCCTTTTCCAACACTTCAAAACTACAGGACATGAAATTGATTTCGACAGTACCAAATTAATTTCCAAAACAGAACACTACAGCAAAAGAATAATCATGGAAGCCATCGAGATAGAAAATTGGTTTTTAGTAGAAATGTAGATTTGTTGTAAACTGTTTTTTCACTTTGTTGTGAGCCGCCCCGAGTCTGCGGAGAGGGGCGGCATACAAATATAAATAAATAAATAAATAAATAAATAAATAAATAAATAAATAAAAAAAAACATCCCCAAAATATGAACAAGCGGGATGATACCTCTCGCTTACCAGACATCTGGAAACCAGCCCTCAAACGTATCCCAGCCATAGAAACCAGACTCAGAACACACATTGTAAAACAATCAAGTAGCCTGCAAGTTCCAACTACTCAGGATATCACGCCTAATCTACAACCATTAACTAATCAGCATACCTCAGCTACATCAACGACCCCAATTGTTACCCCACTGACTCACCAGGAAGTTTCTACACAGCAGGCAATTGCTGAGCCATCAAACCACACCCAGCCACCAGTATTTATAGAAGGAATGCAGCTCAGGTCTCGCAGTGTTCGCCTGAGAACAAGGACAGAAACACCAGCCTGAAGATGATGAGTGAGACCTCGTCGAAACATCGCCAGAAATTTCCAAATCCTACACAGGAAGAAACCCGAATATACTAAGACCGTCATACCTGTACCCGTGAAAATCTACGAAAACACACACACACACAGACACACACAGACACACACACACACACACTCACACACAGACACACACACACACACACATATATATATATATATATATATTTGTTTTCGTAAATTTTCATGGGTATATGTATGTAGATTGTTCTGAGTTCGGGTTTTGCCCTGTGTAATATTTTGCATGTCTATGCGACATTTCGGTGAAATCACATTCACCATCATCAGGTTGAAGTTTCAAGCTTCGTGCTGTTGTAAAAATGGAATGTTTGCAACTGTCATTTCTTCCTAGTATATAGTGTGGGGGTGGAGATTTGGTTTGAATGTAGCAAATAGATTGGGTGATTATGTTTTAGTGATCTGATTGGTTGGTGGAATCATAATTATTAGAAGGATTGACATGGTGATTTTTATGAAGTGTTTTTTTGTGTAAGGCTGGTTTCCAAATCTCTGGTAGGTGGGACGTGTCATCCCTTTTATTCATGCAAAGGGGTTTTTTCTCAATCTCTATGGCTTCTAAAGTAATTCTTCTATATAAATGTTCTGTTTTGGAAAGTAATTTAGTTTTTTCAAAGTCAATTTCGTGCCCTGTTGTTGTTTTTTTCCCAATATTTTTTAATTAATTTTCTTAAAATTGACACACAGACTTACAAACATTAAACATAAAGTGTGGGGATGTATCTTCCCCGCTTTTCTCAAAAGTATAAATGCAGATACAGAAAAAGGAATACATAGTTAAATACATAATTCAATACTACTAATGCAAAATTACCTAATAAGGAAAAATTGATATTATAAAAGAGAAAAATAGTTGTAACTAATATAAAATGAAACAATCTTATCAATTCTATGTATATAAACTAATTCTAGTATTATTCTTAAAAAGAAAAAGGGAAATTTAAACCAAAACATCTATATTTATTTTTAATTTTCGGGTTTTTTTTTTCTTATCTATCCATACATAAACTTTGTTCCATGTTTCATAAAATTTCGTTTCTTTTTGATCGTTTAAGCGTCTTGTCATCATATCCATTTCCGCGCAATCTAATATTTTTGTGATAACTTCTTCTTCTTTGGGGATATTTTCCCCTTTCCAGTTTTGCGCTTAAATAATCCTTGCCGCTGTGAAAATATGTATAATTAAATACAAAATTTCTTTTTTGTAATCTTGGTTAGTAATTCCTAGTAAGCAGAACTCCGGGGTGATTTCTATGTTTTGCTTCACTATCTCTTTTGTCATTTTCTCTATCATTCTCCAGTACATTTTAGCTTTGTTACATGTCCACCATTGGTGGTAGTAGGATCCTATTTCTTTTTTACATTTCCAACACAAAGGTGATGTCTTGGGAAACATTTTTGCTATTCTACTTGGTGGGAGATGCCATCTATAGAACATTTTAATTTGATTTTCTTTTAAAGAAACTGATTTTGTCATTTTCCAGTTGTGCATCCAAACTTTCTCCCATGTGTCTATATCTATTTCTTTGCCTATATTTCTACACCACAGTATCATACTGTCTTTTACGTGCCCTGTTTTTTTTAATGTGCTGGACAAGGGAGGAAGTCTTTTCTTCTTTTTTAATTGCATTTTTATGTTCTGCAATGTGTGCACTTACTCTTCGATTGGTTTGTCCAATGTATGTGGCTGCACATGTTTTGCAAGGAATTTCATAGATTCCTTGGTATTCCAATTGGATTTTATCTTTTGGGCTCCTTAGGATATTAGATATGTTTTGGTTAGTGGAAAATGAAGTTTTGATGTTATGTTTGTGCAGAATTTTACTAATTTTGTCTGTGGTGCCCTTGATGTAAGGGAGGAGGGTGGTACCATTATCCTGTTCTTGATCTTGATTTTTGGGGAGTGTCTCTTTTTTGATTAGGTTTGTGATTGTTTTCCTTTCGAATCCATTAGAAATTAATACATCTTTGAGTTTGTTCAATTCAGTTTTTAAGTGCTCATGGTCAGCTAGGCGTTTGGTTCTGTTTTGGCCACTGAGGTGATTTGTGCGGGGTGGTGGTGTGAGTGTGCATTTAGATAACAGTTGGTATGGGTTTCCTTTTGGTAGATAGTGTGTCCTAGGGTGCCATTGGGTTTTTTATAGACCAGTACATCTAGAAAGGGAAGTTGATCATTGATTTCTGTTTCCATAGTAAATTGTATTTTGGGGTGTAGGTTATTGAGATGTGTGAGGAAATTGTCTAGTTTTTCCCTTCCATGTGGCCAAATTACAAAGGTATCATCAACATATCTCAGCCAAAGTTTAGGTTTGTGTTTGGATTGCTCTAATGCATTATTTTTGAAATATTCCATGTAGAGGTTGGCGATGACAGGTGAGAGGGGTGATCCCATGGGGGCTCCCTCTATCTGTTTATATCTTTGTTCGTTATAGATGAAGTATGCATGAATAAAAGGGATGACGCGTCCCGCCTACCAGAGATTTGGAAACCAGCCTTAAACAAAAAAACACTTCATAAAAATCACCATGTCAATCCTTCTAATAATTATGATTCCACCAACCAATCAGATCACTAAAACATAATCACCCAATCTATTTGCTACATTCAAACCAAATCTCCACCCCCACACTATATACTAGGAAGAAATGACAGTTGCAAACATTCCATTTATACAACAGCACGAAGCTTGAAACTTCAGCCTGATGATGGTGAATGTGATTTCACCGAAACGTCGCATAGACACTCAAAATATTACACGGGGCAAAACCCGAACTCAGAACAATCTACATACATATACCCGTGAAAATCTATGAAAACATATATATATATCAAGAATAGTCCTAAAAATGCGAGTTCCAGGTACGTGTGTGAATGATGAGGCAGCAGCCATCTCGATCACCGGAACATAGAAACTTTAATAAAACCACTTAGCTTTCGTTAGCGTGCTGCTAACTTCGTCAGAGGCTGCTGCCTCATCATTCATATATATATATATATATATATATATATATATATATATATATATATATATATACGCACACACGCACGCACGCACACTTACTTACTTACTTACTTATTTATTTATTTATTTATTGGATTTGTATGCCAGTCCAGTATCTTTTTTTCTATATATATAAACAATGCTGCACTTCAATGGTTAGATGGCCTAGCCATTGGTATTTGAACAGAAACAGATATAACTTTTTCTTAATTACTGTTGATATCCCTGGATGGGTTTACTAGCTTGATATTGGGATATAAATACCTGCACAAGTAGTCCTTGAATTACAACCATACTTGAACCTGGAATTAGTCGTAAATCATTGCAGTCATAGCAGTAAATCGAGCATCCATGGGACTGAAAGTAATTTTACAACCTTTTTCATAGTAGCCATTAAGCAAACACTGTGGTTGTTAAGTGAATGGCACGTTCATTAAGTGAACCTATTCACTTAATGCCAGAAATCAGTTTATGCCAGAAATCAGTTTATGCCAGAAATCAGTAAAACATGTTGGAAACAGCAAAAAAAAAAAAAAAGCCAAAAACATCATGAATCACGTTCTGAATGTCACAATGGCTCAAAAAGCTAACTTACTTGTCGCTGCCAGAAACGATTGCAACCATTTACAACCTGTTCCTTGGATGTCATAACTTTGAACAGTCATAAAAGACCGGTCATTAAGTTATAGATCAATCTTCAATGAACGCATTATTAGATTAAAGTAAATTTTAATTTGTTATTTAAAAGCAGCCAGCTAGCCTTACTGAAATATATACTTTAATGTGTGTGTGTGTGTGTAATATATATAAAGTGTTATTGTGTACACACAGCTTCCCCAGCTTTAATAAAGAGCTAAGAGTATTACAGATACCATGCACATGTACCACATGATTCTTGACAAATGTATATTTTATTTTATGTACGTTGAGAGCATATGCACCAAGACAAATTCCTTGTGTGTCCAATCACACTTGGCCAATAAAATTCTATTCTATTCTATTCTATTCTATTCTATGCAGCGATTAAATATGAAAGAACAGTGCAAGATATTTGAAACATTATGTCAGGTCACCTAACTGAAACATCTAATCTTGTCAATGACAGCCTGTTTGGCATAGTGGTTTAGATGTAAGGTTCTAGAACCTGAGAAACTATAAGCTCTAGTCCTGCCTTGGGCATGAGGTCAGTTGGGTGACCTTGGACCTATCACTCTTTTTCAACTCTAGGAAGGAAGCAATGGCAAACCATGTCTGAAATCTTGCCAGAAACTTGCAGGGAGTGGAGTAAACTTTGACTTACAGATATCTCCTGCCTTGTTCCGCCTCCTCCCCACCAATAATCTTGATTTTTTAAAAAAAATCAATAATGCCAAAACAAAATTATTTATAGCTTAAGTTTTTAAATTAAGTTTTTCATGCTTCCAAAGGGCCATTTAAGAAATAAGGATATAGTGTTTCAAAATATATTTAACAAAACAAGAAAATAAACCATATGTGTTTATAACACAGTGAAAATATTTTGGATCATATTGAAACTACATGTTGATGTGACTCATTTCCTTTAAAAAGTATTACTTCAGTGTCAGATCAGAGAAAAAAAATCCTCAATATGGATTATTTCAAACTATACAGTTGAAATATTTTGAGGCAAAAGCATTGTGCATTTTTTTTAATTTGTCATCTCAAAAGTAAACTGTCAAAACTTTTATTCTACTTTATCATATACTCCTAGGCAAACATTTATTTTTCCCTTATTCCCACCATACCATGACACAAAGAAGAGAATTGTGTTGGGACATGAAAATATACAACCTTGGTATGTCTCATAAAGTAGTCATTAGCTACTTAATAAGCCATTTTTTTTAAAAAAAATCATGGTTTCATGAGCAAGCTATAGCAATTTCCATTATAATTCTAAGTTATAATGGATAGATTTGTGTCATGATAAAACAAGACAACAACATAGAATAGAGTTTTCTATACAAAGCTAGAATTTTCGAAGTCTAGACTCAAGTACTCAGAATGAATATTAACACAAATATGAATATAGTGATCGAAGAAGGATAATGCATAAGGGTATATGTAAACAAATCAGACTACTGGAGAGAGAAAAGCAATTGAACTGCATGTACATAATAAGAATATGGATTTTTGCCCCTAATGAATACCTGGGGCTGAATATTATCTGGAATTTTCTTCATTGATAATCACAGCTGCTCATAACAAAACAAAAAACAACATATTATAGAAATATTTGCAGAAATTGCTGTAGCAAAGAACAGACCCCTTTCAATATTAATTATTAAAGTTTCTTGCAAAATCAAAACCAGAAGCACACACAGTTGGCTGATTCAGCTGGTTTCAATAACTTCTTTATAAACATAGTAATATAATATGATATGATATGATATGATAAATGAAAATGAAAGAAAAAAGTTTGATTAGTAATTGATCCGGTAATAAACATAGTGCAAAAGTATATTTTTGTCCAAATGTGACAAACACTGGGGAAAAAGATGAAATTCACATAATCGCAGTTTATTGTCACCGTTCCACAAGTTTTACCACACTGTCTATTTTATCAGCCTTGGCATCTTAATTTAATGTTGCCTTTCCCAGTTAATCATCCAGGCAGTTCTGATGAGACTGCAACCTTTCTCTTTCTCTGATCTGCCAATAGAAGTCTCCAGAAAGGCTGACAAGTTCTATTTAATTGCAATTGCTGCAAAGGTGCTAATTGCTTAAGTATAATATGTTAATGAGGAAGACATATTTTTATTGCCAGATTTTGTAATAGTTTGCAGTTCAATTAATCACTTTTAAGATTTACCTTTAATCGTATTTACTCTCTTGCTTTGCTTTTCAGCTTGTTAAGTGAATTGTATTTTGGACAATTAGTCAAAGTCCAGCCAGCAATCAATTAATCAATCAATTTGAAGAAAGGCTAACACAACGGCTTCCTCAATGACTGGTAAATCAGTGGGAAGTAAAATACATAAGATTTAAATATACTTACTTGTTCATGTACATTGTCACCTGCCTTTTCCATCTGTTCACTAAAGATAGACCTTTTGTGTCTGTATGAAAATAAACTTTCTTAGGGGTTATTTTTCCCCATAGGTACCCAATGGCTATTCCCATAATGCCTGGTTCTGCAAACTAATGCACAACCAAATAGATCTTAACATGTTTTTTTAAAGTAATTTTAAAAAGGTCTGTTCCCATTTCTAATCAGACTTATCTTTTACAAAAAGCTACATTTGCATCTCAATTATATTCTGAATTAGATAACAAGCTTTGGCTGGCAGAACAGGCTGACCTTTTAGAAATGTTCAAAATATTTCCAGCAAGCAGAAGTGATAGCAGAAAACATATCTTTAAAAGGCAGGCACACAAGCTATATTCCATAAGATAAAAGGGGACAAATTGTCTTTGGTACTGACAGCCAAATTCTGCAGCATATAAATTCTCAGCATTTAACCATTTTACACAAATCATCAACAAGAAAAAGTTAGGTGTAAGTTTTCTGTTTTCCAATCAAATCAACTCTGCTTTTCATATAAACATTTGTCCATTTGTTGTTGTGGGATGGTGGTCTGGCAGGTGTCAGTTTGATGTGAGATGGTAGGTTGGGAGAAGTTAGACCAGAAGATGTAGGGAGGATTATGGATTTTGGGTTTGATGCATTCCGTGCGGTAATCTATCTAAAGGTTTGTTTCACCAAATTCATAGCGTCTCTTAAGTTCTGCTCATAGTTTGTCAGAGCGAATACGTTGGAGGAGAGAAAGATCTGGTTTGGATCTGAGTTTGTTGAAAGACTTGTTATTTCTGGCAATGTGGTTAATGGTCTTGATGAATTGCTGTTTTATTTGTTCATTTTTGCATACCACTTTGCAGAAGCAGGGTGCTATTGAGCCATCGTTATACTTGTGCTCAGGGCCAAATCTGGTAACTTCCAAAATAGGCGTTGATTGCTTACCTGAACGCCTCTTCTCGTACGGTGAGCGGGTACAGCAGTCACATGGGTTGCTCATGTCCAATCCGGTGGAACTGAGCCCAGTGTTAAAAAAGCTTGCTGGATCCGCCCCTTCCCCAGAATTCGCGAATCCATAGACTAGGCTCAGCTGTGAAGCTCTGTAGTGTTCAACTCTCATTGTTAGAGGAAGAAAGGTTATAGGAAGGTAAAGAAGACACATACAAGGGCGGGAAGTGACTGCTGTACCCGCTCACCGTACGAGAAGAGGCGTTCAGGTAAGCAATCAACGCCTATTCTCCGTACTGAAGGAGCGGGTCCAGCAGTCACATGGGACATACCCAATAGATGGTCCCTAGGGTGGGATTAGATTGCTATCGTGAGAGATAACGGATTGGAGTACCCTTCTGCCGAAGGCAGCGTCCGCTGAAGCGTAAGAGTCAATCTTGTAGTGCCTGATGAAGGAATTTGGCGAGGCCCAAGTGGCTGCTTTGCAGACCTCCTCCAACGGGGCTTGAGTCGCCCAAGCGGCCGAGGTGGCTGCGCTCCTGGTGGAATGCGCTGTAATGTTCTTTGGAACTGAAAGGGAGGCCGACTCGTAGGCCTTAGATATAGTCCCTCTGATCCAACGGCCAATCACTGTTGAAGACACTTTGGTACCCATGACTCTGGGGTGATAGGCTATAAAAAGTGCTTCTGACCTCCGAAAGGGTCCTGTGCGTTGGATATAGATCCTCAGCGCTCTGATGAGATCCAGGGTGTGCCATCTAATTGCCAAGGGATGGTCCCGTTGGAGACAGAAGGAAGGTAAGACAATATCCTGAGTTCTGTGGAACATGGAACTGACCTTGGGTAAGAAGGTGGGGTCCAGTCGCAAGACTACCTTGTCCTGATGAAATTGGCAGAGGTCCTGCCTGATTGAGAGGGCAGCCAGCTCCGAAATGCGTCGGACAGAGGTAATAGCCACCAGGAATGCTACTTTAAAGGATAGGTACCTGAGGGACGCCGATTTTAGGGGTTCGTATGGTGCCTGCGTGAGGGAATGGAGAACCCGTGGCAAATCCCAGGATGGATACCTGTGGACCTTGGAAGGTCTGAGATTGGCTATACCCTTGAGGAATTCCTGAACTTCTGGAAAGGAACGGAGAGGCTGTCTGCGGGGCCCTGCTAGGACAGAGGAAATGGCCGCCAGATGACGCCGGAGGGTGCTGGTGGAAAGTCCTTGATGGAAACCTTGCATAAGGAAGGAAATGATCCTGTGTATGGGGATGCACAGGGGAGAGAGGCCTTCCTGTAGACACCACTGGTGAAACTTGGACCACGTATGGTCGTAGATTCGATTGGTCGAACCCCTTCTGGCCTTTAAAATGACCTCCACTGTATCGGGGTCGTGGCCACGCAGTTCTAAGTCTCTCCTGATAACAGCCAGGCGGTGAGGTGGAACCACTCCGGGTCTGGATGGAATGAGGCCCCCTGCCGCAGCATATCCCCCGAAACGGGGAGTCGCCAAGGGTCCTGGACGGACAACTGTTGGAGATCCGCAAACCAGGGCCGGCGGGGCCAATGAGGGGCGATTAGGATTACTCGGGCCCTCTCGGTGAGGACCTTGTGAATCACGTCCGGGAGAATTGGAATTGGAGGGAATGCGTAAAGTAGGCCTGGAGGCCATGGGCTCCGGAGGGCATTGATTGCTTCCGCTCCCGGGGATGGAAATCTGGAAAAAAAGCGAGGGAGTTGGGCGTTCGCATTGGTCGCGAAGAGATCCAGAACTGGTAGACCGAATCTGAGGCTGATTTGATGGAACAGGTCTTGATGGAGATTCCACTCTCCTGGGTCTATCGTTGCTCGAGATAGCCAATCCGCCTGGACGTTGAGGCTCCCCGAGATGTGATCGGCTAGGAGCGACCGAAGATGTTTTTTCCGCCCAAAGGCCTAACTTGAGGGCCTCCCTCATGAGGGCCTTGGATCTCGTGCCCCCCTGTCTGCAGATATGGCTTTTTGTGGCGATGTTGTCGGTGAGAATGAGAACGTGCCGGTTGGGAATGCGAGGAGAGAAATGCTTCAGAGCCAGGGATACGGCTCTTAACTCTAGCCAATTGATTGGCTTGGAAGCTTCCTCCGGGGACCACGTGCCCTGGGCTATCATCCCCTGGGCGTGGGCGCCCCATCCCGATAGACTGGCATCTGTGGTGATGACGAATTGGTCCGGGCACCTGAAAGGGGATCCTTTGTCCATGGCCGGAGACTTCCACCACTTGAAGGATCTGCGAACGATTGGTGGGATGACAATGCGACGACTTGAGTTGCTGTGCCCCGATCTCTGAAAGGGTAATAGGAGCCACTGTAGTTCCCTAGCATGAAGGCGAGCCCAGGGAATGATGCCTATGCATGACACCATCTTCCCCAAAAGGGAAGATAGGGATACAATGGAAACTGAAGGTTGAGATAAAATGCATGAAATTAACTCCCCTATACTGATTTTTCTCTCAGGAGAGAGAAAGACCTGGGAGGATTCTGAATTAATAACGGATCCCAGGTGTAAAATGGATGTGGAAGGTTGGAGATGACTTTTGTCAAAGTTGATGGAAAATCCATGGCCCTGTAGAACTGACATGGTGACAGAAAGGTCTGTTTTCACTTTCTCTAGGGAGTTCCCATGAATCAAAATATCATCAAGGTAACATAAAATGTGGATGGGAGACGCCCGGATATAGGCCGCCAGGGACCCCAAGAGCTTTGTAAAGACCCGAGGGGCCGAGGAAAGGCCAAATGGCATCGCCCTATACTGGAAATGCCTGCCCTGAAAGGAGAAACGTAAAAATTTTCTGTGGCATTTGGCTATAGGAATATGGAGGTAGGCCTCAGTGAGGTCTAAAGAGACCATGAAATCTCCCGGGTGGATGGCGGCCAAAATGGATGATAAGGAGTGCATCTTAAACTTCCTATATTTGATGAATAGGTTCAGCTTCTTTAAATCCAAAATAGCTCTCCAACCTCCGCAGGATTTTGGAACCATAAATAGGATGGAATAAAAACCTAGACCCTTCTGACCGGGGGGAACCGGTTGAATGGCTCTGATGGACAATAAGTGGGAAATGGCCTCCTCCATACGGTTACAATCTGAGGAGGACCTGGGAGAAGGGCAGGAAATAAAACGTTTCGGGGGGGGAGAAGTAAATTCTAAAAGAAGGCCTGTTTGAACAGTGTCAATGACCCAGGGGTCCTTGGAGGTGAGACGCCAATTAGAGGCGAAATGGGCTAGGCGGCCACCTATGGGAATCGAGGAAAAACTACCATCTAGGTTTTTTTGAAGCCCTGTTAGAGGACGCTCCCCTTTGGAAGCGAAAACCTCTGCCCCTGGAGTTCCTACCTTGGGAACGAAAGCGGGGGGAATACTGACCTGGAGATCTTTGATAGGAAGCCGCTTGATCTTGCTGACGCCCTGGGCGACGAAAGGACTGCGTTTTGGTAGCCTTTTTGGTGGTTGGACCCAATACTTTCTTCTTGTCCGTGGTTTCCGTGAGGAGTGGATCCAGAAGATCCCCGAAAAGGTCGCGCTTTAAGGGTCCCAGAGATAACTGCCACTTCTGACGTACTCCTGCTTGCCAAGGGCGAAGCCATAGGAGTCTTCTTGCCGTTGTAGAAGCTGCAATAGACTTAGCAGAAAATCTAGTAGATTGTAAAGTGGCATCAGCCACGTACTGAGCAGCTGCAAAGACCTTGTTGAAGTCTTGTTGACCTCTCAAGTCATCGGGAGGAATATGCTGTTGAAGTTGGCGAAGCCACAGAAGCATGGCTCTGGAGAAAAAGGAAGCCGCTGCAGAACTTTTAATGGCCCAGGAATCTGCGGTGAATCCTCTTTTGAGCATCTGTTCAATCCGCTTGTCCTCTGGGCGGAGGACTTCCTCTGCTTCGCCTGGCACAGCAGCCGCCGAGTGAAGGATCTTGACAGGTTCATCCGGTTTAGGAAAAGATAGGAGCTCCTCATAGGAAGAGGAGAGTTTGTACAACTTTTTGTCCTTGGTTGTGGGATTAAGCCCAGAGGCTGGGAAATCCCACTGCTTAAGTAAGGCATCTTTAAACAATTTAGGCATAGGAATTACCTCGTTATCCTCCTGTTCCTCTGTGAAGTAAGGTAAATTCTCCTCCGGGGGATCAGTGGATGTGGAGGCCTGTTTCTCCTGGGCCGCCAATCCCGTAGAAATTCTAGCTTTGAGGAGGAGAGATTTGAACAATTGAGAGGGAAAAATAGTAATTGGAGAAGGAACCTTTATTTGGGATTCCTCATCATCTGAGAGGCCTTGAAAGGGATCCTCATCCTCCTCCATATCCTCATATTCGTCCTGAGAGGAATCTGATTCATCCTGAATAGGAGCTCTAACCGTTGGGGAAGAACCCAAGGGGCGGGAGGGACGATGAGGAGGAGGAGGTAAGGGAAGCGCATTGATGGTAGAGAGTTTAGCATCAATGGCCTTGGATAACACAGAAAAAATAGATTGGAATTCAGGAGGTAAATTAGAAATATCAGCAGGAATGGCAGAAGAATCCCTGAAGGCCTGGGAGGATCCTGGCTGGGGGGAATCTTCAATAATATCTGGTTCCTCTGGACCTACTCCCCATAGGTTAGGTTGGGGTCTGTCTAGGTTTGGCTCATCCAGAGATAACACAGTGACCCCAGAAGAAGGCAGATTAGAAGCCTCTGGGGGGTCATGACTACTGAGTACTTGGGCCTGTACTTTCAAACGCTTTGCTGATTTGTCATGGATTTTTTGTAGGGCTAGGTCCCTTCTCTTCTCAGCCCTGGTGACTTTGGTCGAGGGGCGGGTCCCTGAAGAAGAGGAGGTCGAGGCCTGGGGGATACTGGTAATCTCATCGCCTGTAGGCCTGGCCTCTCTGGGACCTTGAGTGGTGCCTCTCTTGGGAAAAGTAGCCATAGTCTGACAATTAACAGAAGACAAGGCTGAGCCAAATAACTGAATAATTAGGGAGAAGAATTTCAAAGACTTCCCAAGAGGAATGGATCCTGCTCCTAGGCCTCGGAGCTGCTGAGACTTGAGGGCAATCTGGGCAAACCCAGAGTTCGTGTCCCCAAATACAGCGTGGCCAGCCTCCCTAAACTTTAATTAAAGTAACCAAGGCACTCTGGTTGGAGGCTTAGCCGGTGGAGAATTAAGCCTGAGCGTCCCAAAGCCCACTCCGGGATCCAAGCGGTGGACTGAGGCCTACGCGGCTGGCAGAAGGCCAACACGAGAGGCCTAAATTTAAAAAGGGCGTGAAGGCCTTCGCGCCGAAAAATCGCTCCGTAATAGACTTCTTAAAGGGGAAGCGATCGACTAAGTCCAGGAGACTAGAAGCAAGCGTCTCACTCCGCAGGAGGTATTTCTTAAGCCCTTTAACAATAATACTATAATAAATCAATGAAGCAATACTTGCACCAAGACCTCCAGGCCAAAGGATTAAAGGAATCCACAAGCGGCAGCGGGGATCGTAAACGGCAAAACAGCTGGGGGAAAACGAAACCGCAACTTCTCCCAAAGGAAAAAAGCCGAGCCACAAACGGCTGGCGCTATTAGTGCAAGTAAACAAATAAGGATAAACAATTCTTACTACTTTTGAAGGAAAGATCGAAGGGAAGGTGTTAGAATGTTGAACGAGCTATCACAATACAACCGCAGGATATGCGAACTGAGCGAATTCTGGGGAAGGGGCGGATCCAGCAAGCTTTTTTAACACTGGGCTCAGTTCCACCGGATTGGACATGAGCAACCCATGTGACTGCTGGACCCGCTCCTTCAGTACGGAGAATGTCTTCTTGGGCGATTGTTTGTGCATGTGAGTGATGGAGGTGGATGATGTTTCTTATTTTTGTTATATCTGATTCATGGCTTTCTTCAAGACCAAAGAGGATAACATTCTGGCGTTTTTGTTCACGTTCCATGGCATCCTTGACTAGGTGATGATAACCTTGACTAGGTCATGATGCTTCCATTTCCCAGGTCTATTCTTTCTCATTTTTTTCCTTTTTCCCCATGTTGTATGGATAATACAGCATATTTTTCAAGTCCAAAGTTCATTCTGATGTGCTGCTGAACTATTGAATTGTGTTGAGTATTGATTCAAGTTCAGAGGGGCTTTTTGCATAGAATTTTAAGTCATCCATGTATAGTAGATGGTTTATCTAGTTGATTGGTTGGTGCCTTTTCTGGATCTTTCATTATCAAGTATGTTCAGCTAACTGTTAACCATTCTTCACTTGCTGCAATTTGAAGCATTTCATCAAATTGAGTGGCCATGTGGTGGTGGAGGCTGATTAGGTGTTTAACCAGTATCCATGCATTTTTAACCACTATCCATGTAGTTCGTCCAGGCCAGGTGCACTCCAGTTCTTGACCTTCTTCACTTGTTCTGCAACCGTATCAGTTGTTATTACAATACAGTGGTACCTCTACTTAAGAACACCTCTACTTAAGAACTTTTCTAGATAAGAACCGAGTGTTGAAGATTTTTTTTGCCCCTACTTAAGAACCATTTTCTACTTAAGAACACGAGCACGGAAAATTTTCCCAGGAAAATTGAGAGTGGCACAAAGGCTTAGCCAGTTTCCTGCCATTCTCCCTTTAATCCCAGCCATCTTGGGCTTTTCTGGGCTGCCAGAGGAGCCTTTTGGTGGCGCTTAAGGAGGCTTTGGCAGCACAGAGCGAACGGAGCATTTTCCTTTTTCTGGGCGCCACCTCAAAGTCCCTCTCTTTTTTTTTGAGCCTTAAAGTTTTGGATTTTTAAAATTCCCCTCACCTCACCTTCTTCCTTCAGCAGCAAGTGTCTTCGTCCTTTTCTTCCTCCTTCTCCTCCCACCCAAATTCCAAGCTTTTATTTCTTTCCTAATGGGTTTGCACGCATTATTTGCTTTCACATTGATTCCTATGGGTCTTCACATTGATTCCTATGAGTCTTCGGAGAGGGGCGGCATACAAATCTAAGTAATAAATAAATAAATAAATAAATAAATAAAAATTGCTTCTACTTACAAACCTTTCTACTTAAGGAAACCTGGCCATGGAACGAATTAAGTTATTAAGTAGAGGTACCATTGTATTCTCCATTTTATTTCATGTTGCTTTTTTTTTGAGTATCTTTGATCCAGGAGGCAGTTTTATCCTGTTCCACTGGGTTGTCCCGCAGTTGTTTCCTAAATTGTAAAGTTGTTTCTTAACATTGATGAACATTAGTTTGGTCCTGACTTTCATAAAGTGATTGGTAGGTGTGTTGATTTCTTTAATTTCATTATTATTGTTGTTATCATTGTTATTATTTGTAGGCGGAATGATGTGGTGAGTGGCATGGCAGAATAGGCTTATATCCTATATCATAAAAGTATTATTTCTGAAATACTACTATGGGATGAAAATTAATGAATGGTCTCTGGAAGACAGATGATGGCAGGAGCAACCATCATCTAAGCCACCGGTTTAAAATAAGAGACAGAGCTATGATATGAACAGCGCTCCTGAGAAAGGAATTTTGAGACCTCAAGCCTTCCATTCTACAGGTTTAGCCATCCACTACATTAAGCATGTCCTTCTCGCAAATTTGGCTTAAAATCTCTTCTCTGTATTATGACAAATTTAGAAACTTGTCCAACTACTCTGAAATAGAGTGATGTCAGTAGATCACAGAAAGTAAATATAAGGCTTGGAAATTCAGTCAGTAGTGAGTTGCTACCGGTATGGTAGAGGATGGCACGTCGGTAGCAGCCGCCAAATTGCACAATTTCTGTGTGACCACTAATGGTGCCAGTCCTATGGGCACCATCATCTTTTTTCTTCATTTTTTCATATTTTTGCTTTGTGTGCATGCACAGAAGCAAAATCTTGCGAGGGGATGCGTGCATGAGATTTCAGCGACTTTTTTGCTTCTGCACATGCGCAGAAGCAAAAAAATCATAGAAATCGCTTCCGCATATCCCCTCATGAGATTTTAGTGCATTTCTGCTTCCTGCACATGCATAGAAGCAAAAGCATGCTGAGATGTGCATGCATAGCATGCAAGCGCAACCAAGAAAACCAAAGCTGTGCACGCAGCATACTGGTAGTGGTGGTAATGGGAATCCACCCCTGAAATCAGTTAATGTTCCAATTCTTTTGTTCAGTTTTCTATAAGAATTATCAGGAATCTTTCCCAACTGTTAATGTGAATTTATAGTCTGTTACTATATAAAAGGAAGACTGAGACAGATGGCCTAAAATTCCTTTGAGTACTAGAAATTAGGTAAGATAAATATGATTAAACTGAGTTTAACTCTTAGGTTGATTTTCACTTTGAGAGTAATTTCTACATTTATCCCTTCTAATTATTTAAACAAATTTGTGGAATACTGAATAAATTAATTTGGAATTAAGTCTACCTTGTGCAAAGTTTAAAGTGTAAATTATAAATATAAATTGGAAAAAGTGATTTTAATTTTCTATACTTTCAGGCTGATCACTGGGCATTCATCTTACCTTTAGTTACAGGCTGGAAAAATGAACATCAAAATTTATTTTTTTCTTTGGGCTATAGAAATAATAATAAATTATTTTGTTTGGTTACATGGTTAGCCACATGTTTAGATTGGCTTTTGCATTTTCGTTGACTTATCAAGTCTTTCTCAAGCACCTGGGGATAGGCAGATGTTTTCAATGCTGATGGCATTGAAGAGGCTCTTGATATGTTTTGGAAATGTACCCAAGATGCCTATTATTATAGGTAATACCTTTGCTCACTCTTTCTCTCTTTTTTCTTTTTCTTCATTCTACTTTTCTTTTCTTTCTTTTTTGGGTACATTCATTTTATTTCTATTCTACAAATATCTTGTTATTTTGTGATTTTTATCTTGTTCTTTCTCTTCTACAAGTATTCCTTAACCTATCACCAAAAATTATGCTGCTAAGTGAGAAATTTCTTTTTGCCCCATTTTATTTTTCTTGCCATGTTTGTTAAATTAATCACTACAGTTCTTAGGTTAGTAACATGATAGTTAAGTGAATCTGGCTTCCCCATTGACTGTGCTTGTCAGAAGGGTGTAAAAGGGGATCACATGATTCCAGGATACTGCAACCGTCATAAATACAAACCAGTTGTCAAGCATCTGAATGTAAATCACATGACCATGGAGATACTGCAATGGTCATAAGTGTGAAAAATGGTCATAAGTCACTTTTTCAGTGCCGTTGTAACTTTGAAAGGTCACTAAATGAACTGTTTAAGTCAAGGAGTACCTGTATTCTACTGTCTTCATGTATTGCACTAGCCATACTTTTTTGTCTTTCTTATCAACAATTATTAAATCTGGAGTATTATGTGGCAGCTCTTTTCTGTTTGAATTCTAAGGTTCCAGAGTGAGTTAGCCTCTTTACTTGGTCTATTGTGTGGTTTCATCAGTTTTTGCTTGCAGGCAAATGGTATATCCTGCAGATATTTCAATGCACCATGTTGCTACCATGTTATGCATTGCTTGATAGTCAGTGCAACCTTTTTAAAAAATTAAATTTAAAAATGCAATTTTAAGTTTTATTACATTTCTACAAAGAATAAAATATGAAAAAATTAACACATTTTAAAAAGAAAAATAGGGAGGGGCAAAGTGCAAAAAATAAATGAAGGGGGGAAACGGGGGGGGGGAGAGAGAGCAACTTCTATCTTTTTTTATATTAACCTCCAAACTTTAACATTGATAAATTCCACAAATTCAAAAAGTATTGTCCCTTCTAAATTAATATATTTATACATTAAAGCTTGTATTATCTGGGATAACGAAACTGGTAATGCAATGATTTATGGCAATATTTCTAAATCTCAGCAATTTTAAGTCTCAGAATTAGAGTAGCACCTATTTTGTTGCACCATTATATATGTCATTTGATAGCCTGAATAAATAAATAAATAAATAAGCAAGCAAACAAACAAATAAATAAATAAACAAATAAATAAATAATTGGAGTTACTTGCTTTTATCAATTCCCTATTCCACTAAATTAGCATTTCTATAACTAACTAAATGTTCGATTTGAAACTTGAATCATAATTACTTTATTTATCAATGAAATTGCAATTAGAACTCCTGAAAAAAAAGGTCCAAGAAGAATGTACTACATTTGAGAATAATGAAATTATGTCCTTGTCACAGCTTCTAAAAATTTTAATTCACCAATTTAAAATACCGCAAAGCAAAAAACAAAAAACAAAAAAAACCCTAACCCATATATCTAGAAATACCTACTGGGACAAAACTGAACAAATATGCAAACAATGTATTTTTTCTTGAAAGAAATTACATATGTTTCTGTTTCTTATTCCTCTTGGGAGTATGTATAAGAATAAACATATACAAGTCTGCTGTACACTTTCTCTCTCCCCCCTCTGTCTCTCTCTCTCTCTTACACACACACACAAACACACACACAAATGAACATTACTGTACTATGCTATAGAAAACAAAAAGAAAAATAAACGGTTGCCCCTTGGGAAATTTAAAAAATGTTTTCAATGTGCTATTCCTACATTGTAGTAACTTATTAACTATCCTAAAATTTAGGCTAAAATAATAATTCATCTTCCTTTGCAATACAGATTGTTGAGAAAATGAGATTTACATTTTACTACTTTCAGAGTGTGTCAGATGGGCACATCTCATAGGATCATGGATCTGAGCAAGGCACTCATATGAAATGATTTAATTACAAACAAACTAAAAATAATATAAATTATGCCTCAGGGCTCAGTACTCTCACCACTCCTTTTTCACATCTACATGAAACTGCTGGGTGAGATCATTTTGTCACCACAGGCTTAGATATCATCAGTTTGCTGATGATATTCAACTCCATATCTCCATCTCTGGTGATCCAAGTGATGCTGTGACTGCCTTCTCATGGTGCCTGGAAGCGGTGGAAGTCTGGATAACAGGCTTTGGCTGAACCCTGGCAAGACACAGTGGCTTTGGGTACGCAGGACTTTAATATCTTTAATTCTAGATGGGGTGACACAACAGACAGATCCAGGCTATAAGCTGGGTGTTTTCTGGACTTGCAACTCTTACTCAAAGAGTAGGTGAAAATCACAGCTAAGAGGGCCTGTGTACAGCTTTGTCTTGTGCATCAGTTGTGGCCTTTCCTAAAATCCCTGAGTCTCTGTGCTCAGTCATTCAAGCCCTAGTCATTTCACATATAGACTACAGAAATGCACTCCTCGTGAAGCTATCCTTGAAGAGCAACTGAAAGTTACAAATGGTAGAGAGTTGGGAGAACCCCTAGAGTAGCCTATGTTTGTTTGTTTGTTTGTTTGTTTGTTTGTTTATTCGATTTTTATGCTGCCCTTCTCCTTAGACTCAGGGCGGCTTACAACATGTTAGCAATAGCACTTTTTTAACAGAGCTAGACTATTGCCCCCACAATTCGGGTCCTCATTTTACCCACCTCGAAAGGATGGAAGGCTGAGTCAACCTTGAGCCAGTGGTGAGATTTGAACTGCTGACCTTCAGATCTATAAGTCAGCTTCAGTGGCCTGCAGTACAGCACTCTACCTGCTGCGCCACCCCGGCTCATTATTACGTTACATTACTGCTATACAAGTGCTTCCAGGTATAGTTCAAGGCATCAGATATTACATTTAAAGTCCTGAATGATTACTTCAGGGACTGTCTCATCTTCATAGGATTGGCCCACTCCACTGTGCCTGAAGAGGGGGCATATTGCAGATCCTGTCAGTCAAAGCTGGCAGGTTCTTCTCTGCTCTTTGGAATATCTTACCAGCTCAATTGAAGTTGGCTCCTACCCGTCTGATTTTTCATAAGAACCTAAGTCCTTGTTCTGCCAGATGGCTTGGACCCCAACGGGGAGCTTCAAATTAGAGCTGTCTTATTGAGAGCTAACCCCATCTCCACCCCACACACCCAATGCTTTTGGCTCATCCTTCTCCATCTTGTGTCAATGATTTTATTATATTGTGATATAATTGGGCAGGTTTTGTTCTGTGCACAGCCTCTTGGAACGAAACCACCGACCCAAAATCCACTATTTAATTGTAAAATCACACTCTTTATTGGCAAAAGCAGCACAAAGCAAAAATCAGATTGAATGACAAGAAGAAGGGAGTAATTTTTCTCTCTGAAGTGAAACATACATGAAGTCTGGGGAAAGCGGCCTAATTCAAGAGAATAAAACCACTCACTGGAATCTAAGACAAACATCATGCAGCAAATAATGTTTTTTAGTAGGCAGGAATCATGTTTTGGAAGCCGTTATCAGGCACACACACACCCTCACTCAAACACCTCTTCCATGAACGGTGTTGAAACCCCACACCCAATTACCCCAAATCCTTTGCTTTTATACTGCCTGAAAGTGAGATCACACCCCAAAGAGGTAAAGCTGTAAGCTTATTTCTTTTTACTATGCAAGTCCTCTTGCCTTCTCAGAAATCTCCTATATATCTAGCATCTAACAACGGATTGGCCACTGTAATGTCTTCCTCTGAGACCATTCCCCCATTGTTATATCAGCCCCCTCTGGTGGTTCCTCAGGTTCACTCAAGTCACTTTGCCCCTCACTCTCACTCTCTGCATCAGTTGGCAACCCCACTTGCCTAGTGTATCCATAGGGGCCTGGCTAATAGTCCTCAGAATCTGACATGACCAGAGGTGTACAAGGAGCACTCACAACAGGTTTATATTGGATAATTTTAATCATTTGTACACTGTAAGCCACCCAGAGATTCTTTGAAACAAGATGGATAGAAAATAAATTTAAAACAAAACAAAACAGACTTTATTTTTAAAGAGCAAGAAATTTACAAATTCAAGCTTATAAAATGCCCACAACTTTTATACCTTTCTAACAAACTACATTGTCTTCCTGAAATCAGAATGGGGGGGGGGGGGGACCACATGTGGATGTAGGGGTTTTTTGACGTATAATAAAGTCCCAAAAAATTCCCCTCCTTTAAGCCTTCAGGTCATTGTCAAAACAATTTTCATTTCCCCAAGCAGCAACAGACTTTTCCTGACCCTTTTATAATCTAAACAGATCTCTACATTACCAGTCCTGTGAGAGCTTTTGGATAAAAAGAGCTGTCCCCTAAATCTCCTCAATTTACCAGAGCCTACAAATATGAAAAAATAAATACATGCAGTCTGAAAAGTTGAATTGCAGGAAGGAAAAAATTCTAATAGCTCTTGTAAGCTCTAAGTTCACATTCAGAAATGTAGAAAATTCAATTTAATGGATGTAACAATTCTATAAAGATCGGAAGAATAGTATTGTTAGGCATGAAGTAGATATACTTTTCTGTAATTTTACTTTTAATATGTTTTCAATTATGTTGACTCAGAATGACTAGATGTTTGAAACACAATTACTAAGTAGAATTTTCAATCATTCCAAATTGACAAAATAAAATTTAGGATCAATTAACAAAATCCTTTTATGGATAAATATCATAAATGGGCAAAATATTGCCTAGTTGGCAAACATAGTGAACATATAAATCTCAAATTGAGAGATCAGGCTGGACTGTTAAAAAAAATCAGGCTTATAAAAGCAAAATATTTCACTCAAATTTATTGTGTTAAGATCCATCATTGAAAATTCAATATACAGTAAATCAATGCTTACACAACGGCTAACTAACTTGACTCTGGTCAGAATTGTCAAACATCTGGCAATTCCAAATCTCAACCAATAAATGCTCTGTCCAGCACATTGGCAAAAAGAATCAGAACACCAAATACAAGCTGAATAAACAAGACTCACCCTGTCAAAGATCTTGGAATACTCATATCAAATGACTTCAGTGCCAAAGCCCACTGCAACAACATTGCCAAAAAGGCTTCAAAAGTTCTTAACCTAATCTTACATAGATTCCCCTCCGGTAATATCACACTACTAACCAGAGCATACAAAACATTCGCCAGATCAATACTTGAATACAGTTCATCTGTCTGGAGCCCACACCTCATATTGGACATAAATACATTAGAAAGTATTCAGAGATACTTTACTAGAAGAGTCCTCCACTCCTCTACCCGCAGCAGAATACCTTACGCAACCGGATTTGAAATCCTGAGCTTAGAAAGCTTAGAAATATGTCGTCTTTGGCATGACCTAACCATAGCTCATAAAATTATCTGCAACACCGTCCTACCTGTCAACAACTACTTCAGCTTCAACCACAACAATACACGAGCACACAAACAGATACAAACTTAAAGTGTTTGAGTTAGAAGCATAGAAGTCAAAGAAAGAGAGAGAGAGAGAGAGAGAGAAAGAAAGAAAGAAAGAAAGAAAGAAAGAAAGAAAGAAAGAAAGAAAGAAAGATATCCCAAACTTGACTGTAGAAAATGCAACTTTAGCAACAGGAAGGTTAATACCTGGAACTCACTACTTGACTCTTTGGTTTCGTCACCAAACCCCCAAAACTTTACCCTTTTATACTGCCCGCTGTTGACTTCACCCGATTCCTAAGAGGTCAGTAAGAGGTGTGCATAAGTGCAGCGGCATGCCTACCATCCCTGTCCAATTGTTCCCTCTTATCAGAACCCATCTTATATATATAAACAATGTTATATCTATGTATATTACAAATACGTACTTGACAAAATAAATGAATAAATAACAAATGATCAGAAACGATAAATAGCTTGACTATTTGTAACTACATGGACAAAAGGGTGCACATGTGCATGATAACGCTCATGTGCATGTCCACACCCATAATGCAGTGCTCTCTATCGTGCATGTGAACATAAAATCCCCACACTGCCCCCTATACATATGCACATAGGCCTCATTGAAGCCTACAGACTTCTGGTAAGCCCGTTGGATCATTTTTCGCACTCCCCAGGCTTCAGGAGCCCTGTGGATGGCAAAAAATAGCACAAAAGGCCTACCGAAAGTTCTGTCCAAACTTCTGATAGGCCTGTTTGATCTGTCTTTTCTGAAGCCTGGGGAAAGCAAAAATGGCCTTCCCTGTCCTCCGGAAGGCTGAAAATCAGCTGGCCATTGCGCACCTGTGCACTGGAGCTGACATAGGGCAACACCTTGCGTGCCCTGAGATATGGTTCTGCGCGCCACCTGCGGCACATGTGCCATAGGTTTGCCATCATGGACCTAGCCTCTGCTTGATTGCCCCTCATATCTTATAACAAAAGGACTTACAGCATGTCCTTTTCCATTTCAACACTACTTTCTTTTCTCCTTAGTAAAAAAAGGAAAATAAGTTTAAGCCATACTCTGAAAATTATCTACATATGGGAACTGTCACCTCTTATTACTCTCAGAATAACAAATAAGTTCTGGTCAGCATAATCCTTTTCTTGAGTAACCTTCCCATTGAATAAAGGACAGTTATAGCTTCATAAAACAGAAGTCACCAAGATCAGGCAGCCATGAAACAGCTTGTTACAGATATAGCCATGAAACAATGGATTTATATCACTAGTGATAGTGTGGAGAACGAATCTATACATACTCTCAATAAAACAAATGAGCTTTATTCCCAAGTGAATGTGCATAGCTGCCTGGGATAGCTGTTTGACTCTTGATGGAACAAGAATTATTTAAAAGTAGTTGCTAAGTTTCAAACAATATGATTGTCCATTAAGTAAGTCCTCTAACAAGTTGCCATCAAGGACAGTAGGAGTCATTATCCTGGTCTATTTTAGACTTTTCTTAAATTTCATTTACAATCTCAGAGTATATTAGATGTTAGCTCAAACTATTAGACCTACCTTCACCTATTTAAGAATAACTTCAGAATTACTTCCTAACAGACAGAAAGCAGCAGGTGAAGCTAGGAAAAATCACATCAGATACATACGAAGAGCGGTTGCTGGAACTGGGCATGGATAGTCTAGTAAAAAGAAGGGCCAGGGGGGACATGATAGCTGTATACAGGTACCTAAGGGGTTGCCATGGAGAGGAGGGGGTCACACTATTTTCCAGGGCACCAGAGGGCCGGACGAGGAACAGTGGTTGGAAGCTGATAGATTCAACCTGGAGATAAGGAAGAACTTCCTGACGGTCAGAGAGATCAACCAGTGGAACGGCCTGCCAGAAGAGGTTGTGAATGCCCCAACTCTGGAAGTTTTCAAGAGGAGACTGGACTGCCATCTGGCTGGGGAAGTGTAGGGTTTCCTGCTTGAGCAGGTGGTTGAACTTGATGACCTGTAAGGTCCCCTTCAACTCAAATAAATAAATAAATAAACACTCAAAACTGTAGAAATTGTGGTAGACTTTAGGAGAAACCCTTCCATCCTTCCACCTCTCACAATACTCATAATTGGGAAAGTTGCAGCCCTCAAAAAACATTTTTTGTAATAGATAATCTCTGAACTACAGAATGAAAGGAAATTTCCAAAGACTGTTCCAGAGGCATAGAAAGACCCAAACAGAAGTCCTCTGATCATCCCTCCCTCCCTCCATCCATCCAATATGGAGTTCCTGAGAGATGAAGAGATTAATAAATCAAGCTAACTCTTTGAACTGGGCTTCATGTGGCCTACTGGATGTATTAAAATATACATTTCAAAGTAACTTCTTTAATTAAACCATAGGCTTCACAGGCAGCTTAACACATCATATTTATATTTCATGAAGTAAACTCTCACTCTCTGAGGTCACAATAATTCACAGCCTTAATTACACAGAAATTCTACTAAAACAATATTGACATTGTTTTCATTAACAGAATAAAATATTATGTAAATTTTTCAGCCTAACATAGCATACATATCCTATCACAAATAAACTAAAGTCGCCTAGAATAGCTAAGAGTTGTTAATAATCATTATAGTTTTTGCCACTCTAATAAAGCACAATAAAGTGTGGTCAGACGGTAGGAAAAGCAAGTAGGATGCTTGGCTGTATAGCTAGAGGTATAACAAGCAGGAAGAGGAAGATTGTGATCCCGCTATATAGAGCGCTGGTGAGACCACATTTGGAATATTGTGTTCAGTTCTAGAGACCTCACCTACAAAAAGATATTGACAAAATTGAATGGGTGCAAAGACGGGCTACAAAAATGGTAGAAGGTCTTAAGCATAAAACATATCAGGAAAGACTTAATGAACTCAATCTGTATAGCCTGGAGGACAGAAGGAAAAGGGGGGACATGATCAAAAAATTTAAATATGTTAAAGGGTTAAATAAGGTTCAGGAGGGAAGTGTTTTCAATAGGAAATGAACACAAGAACAAGGGGACACAAGTTAGTTGGGGGAAAGATCAAAAGCAACATGAGAAAATATTATTTTACTGAAAGAGTAGTAGATCCTTGGAACAAACTTTCAGCAGACGTGTTTGGTAAATCCACAGTAACTGAATTTAAACATGCCTGGGATAAACATATATCCATCCTAAGATAAAATACAGGAAATAGTATAAGGGCAGACTAGATGGACCAGGAGGTCTTTTTCTGCAGTCAATATTCTATGTTTCTATGAAAAGAATGAGTATGAGTTCTTCAGATGGAGAAAAACACTAAGCAATAAGTCTGAATTTTATTTATATCCAGCCTTTATTGTTTTTATAAATAACTCAAAGTAGTGAACCTACCAAATACACTTTCTTCCTCTTTCCCCCACAACAACAATCCTGTGAGGTAGCTTGGACTGAGAGAATGTGACTGGCCCAAAGTCATCCAAACACTTTTTATGCCTAAAATAGGATTAGGACTTACAGACTCCTGGTTTGTAGACTGGGGCCTTCACCACTAAACCAAACTTCTAATAAGTTACTGCTTTTGCAGCTAGAGCTCTTTAAAAAAACCATAGTATGAGATATTTCAGTTATTCTACAATATGTAGAAATGTAGTAGATTCAGTTTAACAATCTATTATTTGTTCAGGATAGTTTATTTTAGGTTGAATTAAATGAGGTCACATATAAAATGAGGATCCCTGGTAAGAATCATTATTTAGGGTTTGTTAGATAGGAAGTATATATGTTTTAAAATAAAGAAGTAAGAATGAAGTAAGGATAGACATAATATATCATATAAAATTTCCAGAAGGAAACCATGAGCTCTTTCAATACTAAGAATCTCATTTAGCTTGTCCTACCTAAGGGCCAAATACACACACACACACGAATTTGCCCAAGAGGAATACACTCAGTATTTAACTCTACTGTAATTTTAAGTACTTTTGAATCACATTAAGATTTATTTCTAAGGTTTATCATTTTTCTCATTTTACAAATTCTGCTACTATAAGCACTGAATTGTTAGCATGCAACCAGATGCAATTCAAGCTTTTGATAATTACCTATAAAGTCCCCAGAGCATAAGGCCAGATTATTTGTGGGACCGCTTTTCTCCCATGATTTGCAATATGCCAATAAAATCTGTTTACTTAGATTCAGGAACCATGCTCTCTCTGTTGTGGTGTCTACCTTCTTAAATGAGATCCTCCTAAAATCCATGTGGTTCTCACGCTGTGGACATTCCATATAGCCTTAAATATTTGGTTATTCTCCCAGGCCTTGGATTAAGATGGTTGAAGGCCATTGATGGATGTGCCCTTAACTGGATCCCACGCTGTTCTGTTTTGTACTGGGTTTTTAAGATACATTATATTGTGAGGTGCCAGAGTCAACTGAAGTGGGAGTATAGCTGAAAGGGTATATAGCTGAAAGAATACATCTTGCGAATCATTTTTATTTCAATTCTTGTATTTCTACATTACATATACTCACCTCATTATAGCCTGCCACTAGAAGAGATTTTGTTTTCCACATACACATTCACAATATAACTGCAAAAGTAGACAACTGCAAAAGTAGACAACAAATAGATAGGTGCTGAAAACTGCATAACTGCAAAAGTAGACAACAAATAGATAGGTGCATAACTGTATAACTGTAAAAGTATAACTGCAAAAGTAGACAACAAATAGATAGGTGCTGAAAACGCACTATGTCGAGATAAAGTTGGTGATATATTAATGGCTTGCCACACTATCTATAGAAGGCCTGATGTTTATGGGAACTTGGGAAGGTGATTTTCACAAGGGAACAGATGCAGCCACAAAGCATTCTTTCAAGTGGTTCAAGGTCATCCTATGCCCACCCACCTGGACGGAAGCGGAAGGAGGACTTGCCATGTTGGCACAATTTGAGTGGACAACGTGACAAGTTTGTGGGTATGGGACTAGGGATGTGAACTTTCAACTGGGTGGGAAACTCAGACTCAGATTTCCCAGTGTAGGTGCCAGAATGGCTCTGGCAATCAATTGGAACTTTGAGGAGTACTTTGACTTGGACTCTGATTTAGTTGGGTGCTACATGGAACCCTTAACACACTAACACAGACTACATACACAGAGTTCCCAGCTCCAGTAATAATTTATACAAGACAAATATCCACACTCTGTATCATTTGTTATTACTTATCCCAGTGCAAAGAATAACATTCTCCTACCTAGCCACAAGCAAGGATTTAAATACCTCAGATAATATAATACATTTAAAAGATCAGACTCAAATAGAAAATAAGGAATTCATATATGAAAATATTATAAAATCATTATAAATATTTGTGTGAGACAGAGAAGGGGTACGTATGTGTGTGTGTGTGTGTGAGAGAGAGAGAGAGAGAGAGAGGAAGAGAGGGGGAAAGAGAGAGATCTATACATTCACACTCAAATATCGATATTGCCACAGGCAAAAATATAAAGCAGCCTGATAATATTTTTCCAGTCATTACTTTACATGATATGGTAAGCTGCCCAAAATCCTGTGGTTGCAATACAAAATAAACAAACACTGCAATTGCACAAAGAATCATATGTTTTGATGCTATTTTACTAAATTGAAAGGCATTTCTTAGAGCCCAGAGAAGAAAACATAAGGCACAATAAGTGGAAGGTCAGAAGCATAAGTTTACTAATTCTCTCTTGGTGTTTCTTTTGCAGCATCATGCTCACTATGCAATTGGATATTTCAAAAACTTTTAACATTTGACATTTCAGATGAAATGTCAGCAGCATTAATGTGAATCTCTTGATGTTATATCTTCAGAATTAGCAGTACTAACCCTTCTTCTCATATCCTACAAAAGGATAGGAAAGAAGCCTTATTGGGATTACCACCATACCCTGAGAATGCAGTATTGTTGACTCTGCTCACTGCCAGGAGTTTGATTCTGACCACCACAAGGTTGACTCAGCCTTCCATCTTTCCAAGATGAATAAAATAGGCGTTGATTGCTTACCTGAACGCCTCTTCTCGTACGGTGAGCGGGTACAGCAGTCACGTGGGTTGCTCCTGTCCAATCCGATGGGACTGAGCCTAGTATTAAAAAAGCCTGCTGGATCCGCCCCTTCCCCAGAATTCGCGAATCCGTAGACTTAGGCTCAGATGTGAAGGCTCAAAGATGTTCAACTCTCATGTGTTAGAAGAAAGGTAGGTTATAGAAGTCATAGAAGACCACATAAAAGAGAGGGAAGTGACTGCTGTACCCGCTCACCGTACGAGAAGAGGCGTTCAGGTAAGCAATCAACGCCTATTCTCCATACTGAAGGAGCGGGTCCAGCAGTCACGTGGGACATACCCAATAGATAAGTCCCTAGGGTGGGATTAGTTCGCTATCGTGAGAGATAACGGATTGGAGTACCCTTCTGCCGAAGGCAGCGTCCGCTGAGGCGTAAGAATCGATCTTGTAGTGCCTTATGAAGGAGTTTGGCGAGGCCCAAGTGGCTGCTTTGCAGACTTCTTCCAACGGGGCTTGAGTCGCCCAAGCGGCAGAGGTGGCAGCACTTCTGGTAGAGTGCGCTGTAATATTCTTTGGAATGGAGAGGGAAGCTGACTCATATGCCTTAGAGATGGTCCCTCTGATCCAACGGCCTATTACTGTTGAAGACACTTTGGATCCCATGGATCTGGGATGATAGGCCACGAATAGTGCTTCAGACCTCCGAATGGGTCCTGTGCGTTGAATATAAATTTTCAGCGCTCTAGTAAGGTCCAGAGTGTGCCATCTAATTGCCAGGGGATGATCCCGTTGGAGACAGAAGGAAGGTAAGACAATATCCTGGGATCTGTGGAACATGGAACTGACCTTGGGTAGAAAGGTGGGGTCCAGGCGCAGAACCACCTTGTCCTGATGGAACTGGCAGAGGTCCTGTCTGATTGAGAGAGCTGCCAACTCAGATATGCATCGGGCGGATGTAATCGCCACCAGGAATGCTACCTTAAAGGATAGGTACCTGAGGGACGCTGATTTCAGGGGTTCATAGGGTGCCTGAGTAAGGGAATGGAGAACCCGTGGCAAGTCCCAGGAAGGATATCTGTGGACCTTAGAAGGCCTGAGATTGGCAATACCTCTGAGAAATTATTGGATTTCTGGGAAGGAACGGAGAGGCTGCCTGCGAGGCCCTGCCAAGACAGAAGAAATGGCTGCCAGGTGGCGACGGATGGTGCTGGTTGAAAGGCCTTGATGGAACCCTTTCATGAGGAAGGAGATTATCCTGTGAATGGGAAGACACAGGGGAGATAACCCTTCCTACGAGCACCACTGATGGAATTTGGACCAAGTGTGGTCGTAGATCCGATTGGTAGACCCTCTTCTGGCCTTCAGGATGATTTCCACTGTGTCCGGGTCGTACCCTCGGAGGTCTAGGTCTCTCTGGATAATAGCCAGGCGGTGAGGTGGAACCACTCCAGGTCTGGATGAAAGGAGGCCCCCTGCCGCAACATATCCTCCGAAATGGGGAGTCGCCAGGGGTCCTGGACGGACAGATGTTGGAGGTCCGTGAACCAGGGCCGGCGAGGCCAGTGAGGGGCGATCAGGATTATTTGAGCCCTCTCTAGAATGATCTTGTGGATCACGTCTGGTAGAATTGGAATCGGAGGAAAGGCATACAGTAGACCTGGAGGCCAAGGAATCCTGAGAGCATTGATTGCCTCTGCTCCTGGGGATGGAAACCTGGAGATGAAGCGAGGGAGCTGGGCATTGGCTTCGGTCGCAAACAGGTCTAGAACTGGTTGACCGAACCTGAGGCAGATCTGGTGAAACAATGCCTGATGGAGATTCCACTCTCCTGGATCCAGAGTCGCTCGCGAGAGCCAGTCCGCTTGGACGTTGAGGCTCCCCGAGATGTGGTCGGCTAAAAGCGACTGGAGATGTCTCTCCGCCCAAAGGCCTAATTTTAGGGCCTCCCTCATGAGTGCCTTGGATCTGGTGCCTCCCTGTCTGCAAATGTGGCTTTTTGTGGCTATGTTGTCCGTAAGGATCAGAACATGCTGGTTGATGATGTGAGGCTTGAACTGTTTGAGGGCCAGAGAAACAGCTCTCAATTCTAGCCAATTGATGGGCCTGGAGGCCTCCTCCGGTGACCACGTGCCCTGGGCTATTAGGCCTTGGGCATGGGCTCCCAAGCTCGATAGGCTGGCGTCTGTGGTGACAACAAACTGGTCTGGGCACCTGAAGGGAGATCCCTTGTCCAGGGCTGGAGAAGTCCACCACTTGAGGGATCTGCGAACTGCCGGAGGGATGGCGATGCGCCGAGTCGAGTTGCTGTGCCCCGATCTCTGGAATGGTAACAGAAGCCACTGTAGCTCCCTGGCATGAAGGCGAGCCCAGGGAATGATGCCAATGCACGACACCATCTTTCCCAGTAGGGAGGATAGGGTGACTATGGAAGCTGATTGTTGAGATAGAATACGAGAAATAAGCTCCACTATGCTGTGTTTTCTCTCAGAAGAGAGGAAAACCTGGGAAATCTCTGAATTAATGATGGTTCCCAGATGTAGGATGGAAGTGGATGGCCGAAGGTGGCTCTTACTGAAATTTATGGAAAACCCATGGTCCTGTAGAACCGACATGGTGGAAGAAAGATCTGCAGCCACTCCTTCTTTAGAAGTTCCATGAATTAAAATGTCATCTAAATAACATAAAATATGGATGGGCGTGGCCCGGATATGTGCCGCCAGGGATCCCAAGAGCTTGGTAAAGACTCTGGGGGCCGAGGAAAGCCCAAAAGGCATAGCCCTATACTGAAAGTGTCTGCCCTGGAAGGCAAAACGTAAAAATTTCCTATGGCATTTGGCAATGGGAATATGGAGGTAGGCTTCCGTAAGATCCAATGAGACCATAAAGTCCCCAGGATGTAGGGCGGCTAAGATGGAAGATAAGGAATGCATTTTAAATTTCCTGTATTTAATGAATTGGTTCAAATTTTTTAGGTCTAAGATGGCTCTCCAGCCTCCAGAGGTCTTAGGGACCATGAAGAGGATGGAGTAGAAGCCCAAGCCTCTCTGGAGAGAGGGGACCGGTTGGATAGCTTTAATAGCCAACAAGTGAGAAATAGCTTCCTCCATTCGGATACGAGATGGAGAAGAGCTGGGAGAAGGACAAGAAATAAAACGTTTAGGGGGGGAGAAATAAACTCTAAACGGAGACCCCTTTCCACAGTGTCAATGACCCAGGGGTCCTTACAGGAACGGTGCCAACTCGTGGAAAACCAAGCTAGGCGACCGCCTATGGGAAAGGCAGAAAACTCACCATCTGGGTTTTTTGGAAGCCCTGGTCGAGGAGGATCCTCTCTGGTAGCGGGAACCTCTGCCCCTGGTGTTCCTAGATTGGGATCGAAACCGAGGGGAATACTGACCTGGATTTCTTTGAAAGGCGAACCCCTGATCCTGTTGACGACTTGGGTGCCGAAAGGACTGCGGGTTAGTGACCTTCTTGGTGGTAGGCCCTAAGACCTTTTTCTTGTCCGTGGTCTCTGTGAGGAGAGGGTCCAGAAGATCCCGGAAGAGGAGATTGCGTTTCAGTGGACCCATGGCTAACTGCCACTTTTGTCTTACTCCCGCCTGCCAAGGGCGGAGCCATAATAGTCTTCTGGCCGTTGTGGAGGCCGCTACTGACCTGGCCGCAAACCTGGAAGATTGCAGAGTAGCATCCGCTACATATTGGGCGGCTGCGAAAATTTTGTTGAAGTCTTGTTGGCCTCGTAGGTCATCTGGCGGTAGATGTTGTTGGAGCTGACGAAGCCACAAGAGCATAGCTCTGGAGAAGAAAGAGGCTGCTGCAGCACTTTTAATGGCCCATGAATCTGCGAAGAAGCCTCTCTTGAGCATCTGCTCAAGACGCTTGTCTTCTGGACGGAGGACCTCCTCTGCTTCGCCAGGCATGGCTGCTGCAGAGTGAAGGGTCTTAACTGGTTCATCTGGTTTGGGGCAGGCTAGAAGCTCCTCATAAGAAGGAGAGAGCTTGTACAACTTTTTATCCTTGGAAGTGGGGTTAAAGTCAGAGGCTGGATGGTCCCACTGTTTAAGCAAGGCGTCCTTGAACAATTTTGGCATAGGAATTACCTCATTATCTTCAATGCCACTTGGCGGGGCCCAGGAGAAGAGCCTTCTCTGTGGCGGCCCCGGCCCTCTGGAACCAACTCCCCCCAGAGATTAGAACTGCCCCTACCCTCCTTGCCTTTCGTAAGCTACTCAAAACCCACCTCTGCCGCCAGGCATGGGGGAATTAAGACTTCTTCCCCCCCCCCAGGCTGATACAACTGTATGTATGGTATGTTTGTACGTATGTTGGTTTTATACATTTAGGGGTTTTAAGTTAGTTTTTAGTATTGGATTTTTTACTGTATATTGTTCATGTATATTGTTCATGACTGTTGTTCGCCGCCCCAAGTTTTCGGAGAGGGGCGGCATATAAATCCAGTTAATTGAATTGAATTGAATTGAATTCTTGCTCTTCCATGAAATAAGGTAGATTTTCCTCCGGAGGGTCTGTGGAAGGAGTAGCCTGCTTTTCTTGCCCAGCTAGCCCCGTGGATGCTCTTGCCTTGAGGAGGAGAGATTTGAAGAGTTGAGATGGAAAAATGGCCGCCGGGGCTGGAATCTTAATTTGAGATTCCTCATCTTCCGACAGACGCTGAAAGGGGTCATCATCCTCTTCTGCATCCACATCCTCATTCTCTTCCTGAGAAGAATCTGAGTCCTCAATGACTGGGGCTCTATAGGAAGGAGGAGAGCTCACGGGACGGGAGGAGCGTGGAGGGGGATGAGACAGAGAGCTTAGCATCAATGGCTCTAGTCAATACAGACAATATAGATTGAAACTACGGAGGTAAGGAAGAAATATCAGCTGGAAGGTTAGAAGAATCCCTGAAGGCCTGAGAAGTTTCTGGCTGGGAGGAATCTTCTGTAATATCTGGCTCCTCTGGACCTAAGCTCCATAGGTTAGGTTGGGGTGGGTTTAGGTTTGGCTCATCCAGAGAAAGCACAGTAGCCCCAGAGAGAGGCAGGTTAGGGGCCTCTGGGGGGGCTGGATTTATGTGCACTTGGGCCTGCACCTTTAAACGTTTGGCTGATTTATCATGTATTTTTTGCAGGGCTAGGTCCCTTCTCTTCTCAGCCCTGGTGGACTTGGCCAAAGAATGGGCTCCTGAAGAAGAGGAGGAAGAGGCCTGGGGGATATTAGTGGATTCATCACCAGTAGGCCTAACCTCTCTGGGACCCTTGGTAGTGCCTCTCTTGGGAAAAGAAGCCATAGTCTGACCAAATTACAGAAGACAAGGCTTGAGCCAAAAGAGATATTGGGGGGAGAAGATTTAATAAGCTTTCCCAAGAGGAGAGGTGACCCTGCTCCTAGGCCCAGGAGCGACTGCGTCTTAGGGGCAATCTGGACGGAACCAGAGTTCGTGTCCCTAAATGCAGCGTGGCAGGCCTCGCTAAACTTAACTTAAGTAAACCAAGGCACACTGGTTGGAGGCCACGCCGGTGGAGAATGGACCTGAGGAAACTCACAGCTACTCCAGGGTCAAGCAGTGGACTGGAAGCACTTAACGGGTGACCAAGAAGGGCAAACCGAAAGTGCGCAATTACTGGGCGCGAGGGCCTTCGCGCCAAAAAAAACCGCTCCATTTGCAATCGGAGGGAACTAAGTCCGGGAGACAAGTCCCACACCGCAGGAGGTAAATAGCCCTTTAGTCTTTCAATAATAATAACAATAGCTTGCCCGGCAGGACCTCCAGGCCGAGAGGAATAAGGGAAAATTCCAGTAGCACGGAGGGAAAAAAAGCCGCGAATGGCTGCACTGCCAAACTTCTCCCCCAACTCCAAGCCCGGTACGGCTGAGTTCTTTACAATGCCAGCAAGCTTTAATAGTAAAACAATCTTACTTTTGCTGAAGAGAAATGATCGAAGGGAAGGTGTTTTTGAGAGGAACGAGCCTTCACGAGACCCGCTGGATGCGGGGACTGAGCGAATTCTGGGGAAGGGGCGGATCCAGCAGGCTTTTTTAATACTAGGCTCAGTCCCATCGGATTGGACAGGAGCAACCCACGTGACTGCTGGACCCGCTCCTTCAGTACGGAGAATGAGGAGTCAAACTGGTAGGGGCAATATCTACAGAACAGTTATGTGTTGAGTTAGGCTTCCTTCTGCATAAAGTTGCCAGATTGCAGCGAAACAATCTTGCTTTTTCATTGAAAAATTCCGGAGGAATTAATAAAATTAATAAATATGTTTTCTGATTCAAATAGAGCTGTGTAACAATTTAAAATGGTACTTCACAAAGGCAGAAGTTTGAGGGAAATGCCATATTGATGTTGCTATATGAAGCAACATGGCAACTTTACTGATAAGAGCAACAAAAAAAACCCCGGAGATTTGCTTTGCAACCTCTCATAAGCTTTGGCAAACAGATGTTGTTCAGCTTCCTCCAAACTATATATAACAACCTTTGGTGAGCATAACAGAGGAATTGTCATCGCCTCCAGCATCAGTTGTTGAAGCTTTTTTGGTAAGTCATATTTTGGAACAGTTATCTTCTCCAATTATCTTCTTCAGTAATCTTTTGCCAAAAGCCTTTTGTCAGGAACAGTGCTGGAAATACCATAGCAAAACAGAAATACTTTTTTGAAACACATCATATTGATTCCTTGTGTCAACAAAGAGGATGTCCTCTCCATAGTAGAAATGTTATTCATCAATAAAAATGTAAGTTGCCTTACACAGGCTCATTTCCAAATTGTGTTAGTCATTATGTGCTTTTAGCAAACCCTTTCCTTGGCACTAATGTCATTCTTTAGGTTCTCCTCTGCCAGTTCCCTCCCACCCTGTTTTCACCCACATCTCTGAATTCTACATATGTGCTTAAATAATTGAGAGGGAAAAGAATAACTATAGCTGCATATGTTAAGCTATTCCTGAATGAATGGAAGCTTTCAGGGTTTTTTTTTTTAAAAAAAAACTATTTCTAGCTTAGCGCAGGAAAAAGTTGTAACAGGAAAAAATTGGTACAATAAAGGATTTAATGTCTATCAATCTTCAAGACATGGAAAACTGGAAACAAATAATCACACACAAATACATTTGTAAGCTTCAAGGCAAACATGGGAGAAGTGGGGAAACTAGCATAAGCTTCATGTTTAGTTGAAGGGTTTGCTTTTTCTCTAAGAGCCCAAAAGTCCTTCCTCTTTTCATATCAATATAACCAAGTTTCAGCAATACTAAGAGATTCTTCTCCATTTGGTGAATTTAAAAGAGAATGTTCTTGGTCAGAAAATCCACACCTTAACAGCATATTAGTTGTTTCCTCTTTGCAAAGAACAGAAAGACCATAATTATTTATTCATAGCTTTAAATGCCAGCTTTCTTCCTAAAGTTCAAAGATAGACCTTACATTTAAAGTGCACAGTGCATAGCCACTGGCCACAAGTGCAGCCCCTCCAGAAACTGTCACCACATTGTCGGTGTTTTGTCACAAAAGTAGGAAAAGAGCTACACTGTATTTCACTCATTAATATTAAATTTTATTTTAAAATTCAAACACATTCAGTTATTCTCCAACATGACATTCAAAGGCCAAGTGCTCAAAAACTCTTTGACTTCTGACATACATAATACCCATTTTCTTCAACTATATGTTAACAGCAACAAGTCTGTAAAGAAATAGTGAAGGTTTATATAGCACTGACTCTCTTGAACATTTAAGGTTAGGGTTTTTTCCCCCCTGAGAATGAATGTTGGCTTACCTGAACCTTCAGTCTATGTGCATGGCAGGAGAGTCTAAGCATGGATTACCTTCTCATCTGATAGGCCAGGGACTGAGTTGCAATTTATTTGGCCATGCCTCTTCTTCCGGCCAAGCTCCAGTTTTTTCAACAAAGACCTGGATCTGGAGATGACTGATCTGATTAATCATCTGGAGATGACTCATCTGATACACTGACCACTCCTGGAAACCCAGATCATACCAGAACCAGGATGGGATTGGACTCTTCCGCAGCACATACAGAATGAACATTCAGGTAAGCCAATGTTCATTCTCTGGTGCTCTGCTTGAGAAGTCCAAGCATGGGAAATACCCAAGGTAAATTGATGTTGGGGGGAAACAGATTGATCCAGGGTCCCCTTGGCAGGTAGATTCCATTGCAACACTCATCTCCCAAATGCTGTCTCTGCTAAGACAAACATGTCCTGTTTGTAATTCCTCACAAACCATGATGACCATTTAGCTGCCCTACAAATCTCCATGGCCCATGCTGCCATGGTGGCTGCACTTCTGGTTGACTGCACCATTATGCAGTGAGGAGCAGGTCAGAGCTGATGTTCATAGGCCAATACAATTCAGGCCCTCAGCCAACAAACAATGGTACGGAGAGGGGCGGCATACAAATCTAATAAATAAAAATAAAAATAAAATAAATGGGGACACCTTCTTGTCCATCATCCTAGGTTGAAATGAGTCAAAGAGTGCCTCTGAACCGCTTCCTCCCCCCAACGTCTCTCACTCAGATGTCTGGATACAGACAGAAGTCCAGCAGAATAATTTCCTGAGCCCTGTGGAAAAAAGTATTGACTATCACTACAAACGTTGGGTCTAAATGAAGGACTAACCTGTCAGCATGAAAAATATACAAATATTGATGTACTGACAGGGCAACAAGCTCAGAAATCATACAAGCTGAAGTTATAGTGACCAGAAGGCAACCTTGAAAGTCAACAATTTCATACTAGTGGAATGGAAAGGCTCAAATGAGGAAGTTGTGAGTGCTTACAGTACAACCGACAGATCCCAGGTAGGGTAACTGTGGACAAGTGGAGATCTCAAGTTGGATATCCCTTTCAAAAAAACTCCACACCCTCGAATGATGCAAGAGAGGAGTGATGCACTCTCCCCAAAGGAGAGTGGCTAAGGCAGCCACTTGCCTGCGAAGGGTATTTGTGGCTAGGCTATTGAAAAAGCCCCCTGCAGAAAGTTGCACCATCGCTGTGGCACCATCGCTGTGGTAGGTAACAGGTTTTGAGTGGCACACCAATGACTAAAGGCTGCCCCAGTAGCCTCATATATCCTGGTCATCAATGCCCTTCTGGAGGCCAGATTGAGTGAAGTCATGTCCTTTGAATAGTGTCCTCTCCAGAACATCTCCCGCTCAACTGCCAGAAGGCTACTTTGAGCCACTAGGAATCCGGATGTTGCACTGCTCCTTGGTGAAAGGAGATTTGTGAAGGGGAATCCTCCAAGGGTGGGAGATGAACAGCGTCATGAGGTCTATAAACCATGGCCTCCTCGGCCAATGAGGAGCCACTAGGGTCACCTCTGCTTCTTTCTCCAAGTTGTTCCTGACAACCTGTAGAAGCAGTGGACAAGAGTTCCACCAGCCTAGGAAGTTGTAGGGCAGTGATGGCAAACCTTTTTTTCTTTGGATGCTGAAAGAACATGCACGCATGCCATCACACATAATTCAATGCCTGGGGAGGGCGAAAACATCTTCCCCCACCACATGGAGGCCCTGTGGAGGCCAGAAATGGCCCTGTTTTCCAATGTCTGGTGGGCCCAGTAGGCCCTCCCAGGCTCCAAAGGCTTCCTTGGAGCTGGGAGAGGATAAAAACACCCTCCCCCACCCCCAAGGCTACCTGGGAGCCAAAAATGCCCTCCCAGAACCTCCGAGGAACTGTCTGTGGGCCAGTCTGATGGCTACATGGAGATATGCTTCCTTCAGTTCTATGAAAGTCATAAAGTCCCCTTTCCAGATGCAACCCAAGATCATAAGGAGGGAATGCATTTTGAACCTCCTGTACTTGATGTACAAGTTGAGCTCCTTCACATTCAAAATGGCCCACTGACCACTCAAACTCTTGGGAACTAGGAACAGAACAGAATAAAACCCCTTTCCTTCCTCATCCTTTAGGACTTCTTCTATGGCCCTGATGTCCCTCAGGTGTTGTATCTCGGTCCTCTTTGTGCCCTCTCTGGAAATAGGGCATTGGAGAAATCAATGTGGAGGGCTAGATGTAAATTCCAGAGTGAGCCTGAGCCTCACAGTTTGTAACACCCATGCATCCGTGACTTTCTCTTGCCATTTGTCTGCAAACCTTGTAACTTGACCCCAATGTGTGACCGCAAGTCACTTGTTGTGTCTGTACAGGTGGTTGTTGAGCCGACAGAAGGGTTTGTTTCCTAAATTGAGGGTGACAAGCCCTGTCCCAAAAAGATGATCTGTCCTGAGCCTGTCAGGAAATTGGGAATACTGATGTTGATAGGGTTGAGCAGAAAACCCTGAGTCAGCTCCACGAAAAGATTACCTTCGGTAGAAAGTGGAAGGTCTCCTTTCTGCCTGTCTATATGCATGAGGCAAAACCTTCCTTTCCTCCTTCCCACCAAAATTGGGTCTACCACCTTTAAAAAATGTGTCAATCCTTGAAAAGGGTTGATGCTAGAAGCTATTTGGATTTAATGTCGCTTACCACTGGCAAAGCCACAAAAGGTGTCTGGAAGTGACATTCAAGGCCAGAGCCCTGGAGGTGAATTTTGCTGCATTGATGGTCGTATCCACTGTGTATTCAGCTGCAGTTATCAATCTGTGAATGTCCTGCTGTAACTGGACATCATCAGGCAAGGGCCTATCCTGCATCTGATGAAGCCATAAAAGCGAGGTCGTGGTAAAAAAAGGATGCTGATCTAAAATGCTGATCTTATAGACCAAACAGTTGCCTGATGGGTTTTGCAAGCAGACAGCTCTGCCTTCCTATCTTCAGCCTTAGGTCCCTTTTCTCTGTTAGAAGGAGAAGGAGAAGGCTACAGGAGCATCTATGACTGGGAACTGCAAAAGTTCCTCCAACTGATACTCAGTGAAATACACGGACCTATGTATGTCACTAGGAGTTGGTATAGAACCTGGTTGTTCCCACTGCTGTCTAATTGAATCCACAAAATATTGTGGTGAAGGGACCACCTCTTACGGACATTTAGTCTGAAAACAAGGTTGCAGAAAAGTCTTGAGGGGCCACAGGCTGATCTCCTGTGGGAACCGAGCACATAAATTACCAGCAGTTTTGGCTTTAAACAATAATCTACTAAACTGGGCTGGATTAAACAGACCAGAAGATGCAGGTCTACCTGGAGAGGTTCCCTCATCCCCCCAAAATAAAGATTCTCCAAATTTTCCTCCTCCTCTCTTCAAGAGACTACACACATATAATCTCTGCTCTGAGAGTAACTCTGTTGAGTAACTCTGGACCACTGGCCTAGTAACCCCCAGACTTTAGTAAACCTTCCTCGTTCAGGATTTAATTCTGGAAGAGGGAGCTAATATGACATGCATATCTGAGACCTGGCTGGGCCAAGAGGAGGGTGTTTCCCTCTCAGAGATCTGCCCAGACGGGTTTCAGGTTTTACATCAGCCACAATTGCAGCTCAGGAGTTCATGGCTTCCATGACAACCATGGACCTGACCCAAGTAGTTCAGAATCCGACTCATGGGGAAGGGGGGCACTCTTGACCTGTTGTTCCTCTCGGGACAGTGGAGATGCTCTGGAATTAAGGGGTATAGATCCTTTTCCCTTGTCATGGTCAGATCATTTCCTACTGAGGTTAGACTTTTGGGACGCTACACCCCCCCCCCAGGGATGCGGAGCCAATTAAGTGACACCTAATGGACCCTGGAGGGTTTCAGAAGGAGCTTGGGGTGATGCCTCCCTATTGGTCTCCAGGCTCAATTCAAGGTGTTGGTTATTACCTACCTACATGGCTCAGGCCCAGATTATCTCTGAGACCGCCTTCTACCTCAAAATTCCCAGTGACTGGTAAAATCCCACAGAGCTGGTCTCCTCCATACCATCAGCTAAACAGTGTCGGTTAGCGGGCCTGCAGGGAAGGGCCTTCTCTGTGGCTGTCCCGTCTCTCTGGAACCAACTAGCCCCTGTGATCCAGACTGCCCCTACTCTATTGACCTTCTGGAAAGCATTGAAGATCTGGCTTTTCCGGCAGACTTGGGGTGGTTGATCTTGCAATTTTACAAAGTCCGGCCTTGAATTATATGTATGTATGGATGTGGTTTTTTAACTTTTTTTTTCTTAATCTTTTATGATGTTTTATATGTATTTTTATATCGTGTTGTAAGCTGCCCAGAGACCTTCGGGAGTTGGGTGGCATGGAAATATACTGCACAAAAAAAATAAAGGGAACACTCAAATAACACATCCTCGATCTGAATGAATGAAATATTCTCATTGAATACTTTGTTCTATACAAAGTTGAATGTGCACAACAGCATGTGAAAATGATTATCAATCCGTGTTGCTTCCTAAGTGGACAGTTTGGTTTCACAGAATAGGCGTTGATTGCTTACCTGAACGCCTCTTCTCGTACGGTGAGTGGGTACAGCAGTCACATGGGTTGCTCCTGTCCAATCCGTTGGAACTGAGCCTAGTATTAAAAAAGACTGCTGGATCCGCCCCTTCCCCAGAATTCGCGAATCCGTAGACTAGGCTCAGTAGTGAAGCTCTTTAATGTTCAACTCTCATGTGTTATAAGAAATTAGAATAGAAGGTAAAGAAGACCACACAAGGGAGGGAAGTGACTGCTGTACCCACTCACCGTACGAGAAGAGGCGTTCAGGTAAGCAATCAACGCCTATTCTCCGTACTGAAGGAGTGGGTCCAGCAGTCACATGGGACATACCCAAGAGATAGGTCCCTAGGGTGGGAGTACATTGCTATCGTGAGAGATAACGGATTGGAGTACTCTTCTTCCGAAGGCAGCGTCTGCTGATGCGTACAAATCAATCTTGTAGTGTTTTATAAAGGAATTTGGCGAGGCCCAAGTGGCTGCTTTGCAGACTTCTTCCAACGGAGCCTGAGTCGCCCAAGCGGCAGATGTGGCAGCACTTCTGGTGGAATGCGCTGTAATATTCCTTGGAATGGAGAGGGAAGCTGTCTCGTAGGCCTTTGAGATGGCCCCTCTGATCCAACGACCTATTACTGTGGAAGACACTCTGGATCCCAAGGATCTGGGATGGTAGGCTATGAAGAGTGCTTCAGATCTCCGGATGGATCTTGTGCGTTGGATATAAATCTTTAGCGCTCTAGTGAGATCTAGAGTGTGCCATCTAATCGCCAGGGGATGCTCTCGTTGGAGACAGAAAGAAGGTAAAACGATATCCTGAGATCTGTGGAACATGGAACTGACCTTGGGTAGAAAGGTGGGGTCCAGCCGCAGAACCACCTTATCCTGATGAAACTGACAGAGGTCCTGTCTGATAGAAAGGGCTGCCAACTCAGATATGCGTCGGGCGGAAGTAATCGCCACCAGGAATGCTACCTTGAAGGATAGGTACCTGAGGGACGCAGAGTTCAGGGGTTCGTAAGGTGCTTGAGTAAGAGAGTGGAGAACCCGTGGCAAGTCCCAGGTTGGATATCTGTGGATTTTAGAAGGCCTGAGATTGGCCACTCCTCTTAGAAATTCTTGGATTTCTGGAAGGGAGCGTAGGGGCTGCCTGCGAGGCCCCGCCAAGACGGAAGAGATAGCGGCCAGATGGCGGCGGATGGTGCTGGTAGAGAGACCTTGGTGAAAACCTTTCATAAGGAAGGCGATTATCCTGTGTATGGGAAGACACAGGGGGGATAAGCCCTCCTGCGAGCACCACTGATGAAATTTGGACCAAGTATGGTCGTAGATCCGATTGGTAGACCCCCTTCTAGATTTCAGAATGATTTCCACTGTGTCTGGGTCATACCCTCGCAGGTCTAAGTCCCTCCGGATAACAGCCAGGCGGTGAGGAGGAACCACTCTGGATCCGGATGGAAGGAGGCCCCCTGCCGCAACATATCCTCCGAAGCGGGGAGTCGCCAGGGGTCCTGGACGGACAGTTGTTGAAGGTCCGCGAACCAGGGCCTGCGAGGCCAGTGAGGGGCAATCAGGATTACACGTGCTTTCTCCAGGAGGATTTTGTTGATCACGTCTGGCAGAATTGGAATTGGAGGGAAGGCATACAGTAGGCCTGGAGGCCAAGGACTCCTGAGGGCATTGACTGCCTCCGCTCCCGGAGACGGGAACCTGGAGATGAAGCGGGGAAGCTGGGTATTGTCTCTGGTCGCGAATAGATCCAACACTGGACGGCCGAACCTGAGGCAGATTTGGTGGAACAGTGACTGATGGAGATTCCACTCGCCTGGATCTATGGTGGCTCGTGAGAGCCAGTCCGCTTGGACGTTGAGGCTCCCCGAGATGTGATCGGCTAGAAGCGATTGGAGATTTTTCTCTGCCCAAAGACCCAACTTCAGGGCCTCCCTCATGAGGGCCTTGGATCTTGTGCCTCCCTGTCTGCAAATATGGCTTTTGGTGGCTATATTGTCGGTGAGAATCAGCACATGTTGGTTGGATATGTGAGGTTGGAATTGCTTTAGAGCTAGAGACACGGCTCTTAATTCTAGCCAATTGATGGGCTTGGAAGCCTCCTCCGGTGACCATGTGCCCTGAGCTAAAAGACCTTGGGCGTGGGCTCCCCAGCCCGAGAGGCTGGCATCTGTGGTGACTACAAACTGGTCGGGACACCGGAAGGGGGATCCCTTGTCTAGGGCTGGAGAAGTCCACCACTTGAGGGATCTGCGAACCGTCGGTGGGATGGTGATGCGTCGGTTCGAGTTGCTGTGGCCTGATCTCTGAAATGGTAATAGTAGCCATTGAAGTTCCCTGGCGTGAAGGCGGGCCCAGGGAACAATACCAATACATGACACCATCTTACCCAAAAGGGAGGATAGGGTGACAATGGAGGCCGATTGCTGGGGCAGGATGCGAGCAATGAGATCCAAAATGCTGCGTTTTCTCTCATTGGAGAGAAAAACCTGGGATATTTCGGAATTAATGATAGTCCCCAGATGCAGGATGGAAGTGGATGGATCAAGATGACTCTTGTTAAGGTTTATGGAAAAACCATGGTTCTGTAGAACCGACATGGTAGAGGAGAGGTCTGCAGCTACACCAGCTCTGGAATTACCATGAATTAAAATGTCATCTAAATAACATAAAATATGAATGGGAGAGGCCCGGATATGAGCCGCCAAGGATCCCAAGAGTTTAGTGAAAACCCTGGGAGCTGAGGAGAGCCCAAAAGGCATAGCTCTATACTGAAAATGCCTGCCTTGAAAGGCAAAGCGCAGAAATCTCCTATGGACCTTGGCAATGGGGATATGGAGGTAGGCCTCAGTGAGATCTAGAGACACCATAAAGTCTCCTCGATGAAGAGCTGATAAAATGGAAGATAGGGAGTGCATTTTGAATTTTCTATATTTAATGAAGCGGTTTAATTTCTTTAGGTCCAAGATGGCTCTCCAGCCTCCAGAAGTCTTAGGGACCATGAAGAGGATGGAATAGAAGCCTAAACCTCTCTGGAGAGAGGGGACCGGTTGAATAGCTCTAATAGTCAACAAATGAGAAATAGCCTCCTCCATTCGAATACGAGATGGAGAGGAACTGGGAGAGGGACAAGAAATAAAACGGTTAGGGGGAGAAGAAATAAACTCTAACCTTAGGCCCCTTTCCACTGTGTCAATGACCCAGGGGTCCTTACAAGAGCGGTGCCAGGCGGAAGAGAACCAGGCTAGGCGACCGCCTATAGGCAGGTGAGAAAACTTACCATCTGGTTCTTTTGGAAGTTCTGGTAGTAGAGGATCCTCTCTGATAGCGGGACCCTCTGCCCCTGGTGGTTCTAGCTTGGGATCGAAAGCGAGGGGAATACTGACCTGGGCTCTTGTGAAATGCGAAGCTTTGATCCTGCTGACGCCCGGTGCGCCGAAAGGACTGCGGTTTCGGGGCCTTCTTGGTGGTAGGTCCCAAGACCTTTTTCTTGTCTGCGTTTTCCGTAAGGAGAGGGTCCAGAAGATCTCCGAAGAGGAGGTTACGTTTCAGTGTGGACCCATAGCTAACTGCCATTTCTGTCTTACCCCCGCCTGCCAAGGGCGGAGCCATAGAAGCCTTCTGGCCGTTGTGGAGGCTGCTACTGATCTGGCTGCAAATCTGGAAGATTGGAGAGTAGCATCTGCTATATATTGGGCAGCTGCGAAAATTTTGTTGAAATCCTGTTGGCCTCGTAAGTCATCTGGAGGCAGGTGTAGTTGGAGCTGACGAAGCCATAAGAGCATAGCTCTGGAAAAGAGGATGCCGCTGCAGCACTCTTAATGGCCCATGAGTCTGCAAGGAGACTTCTTTTGAGCATTTGTTCAAGTCGTTTGTCCTCTGGCCGGAGGACCTCCTCTGCCTCGCCAGGCATGGCAGCCGTTGAGTGGAGCGTCTTCACTGGTTCATCTGGCCTGGGACATGTTAGGAGTTCCTCATAGGAGGGGGAGAGCTTGTAGAGCTTCTTGTCCTTGGGAGTGGGAGTGAAGCCTATGGTTGGGTGGTCCCACTGTTTAAGCAAGGCATCCTTAAACAACTTGGGCATAGGAATTACCTCATTGTCTTCCTGTTCCTCCATGAAGTAAGGAAGATTTTCCTCTGGGGGGTCTGTGGAAGGAGTAGCTTGCTTCTCTTGCCCGGCTAGCCCCGTGGATACTCTAGCTTTTAGCAGGAGAGATTTGAAAAGCTGCGAAGGGAAAATAGCAGCTGGGGCTGGAATCTTAATCTGAGATTCCTCATCCTCCGACAGACGCTGAAAGGGGTCATCATCCTCTTCTGCATCCACGTCCTCATCCTCTTCCTGAGAGGAGTCAGAGACCTCCATGACTGGGGCTCTGTAGGAAGGAGAAGAACTCACGGGACGGGAGGAGCGAGGGGGGAGGATGAGACAGAGGAGGTACATTTAAAGATGAGAGTCTAGCATCAATAGTGTTAGTCAGAATAGTCAAGATAGACTGAAACTCCGGTGGCAAGGAAGAAATATCAGCCGGAAAAGCCTGAGGATCCCTGAGGCCCTGAACAGGTTCTGGCTGGGGGAAATCCTCGGTAATATCTGGCTCCTCTGGACCTAAACCCCCATAGGTTAGGTTGGGGTGGATTTAGGTTTGGCTCATCCAGGGATAGCACAGGTACCCCAGAGGGAGGCAGGTTAGAGGCCTCCGGGGGGGGTAGGGTTGATATGCACTTGGGCCTGCACCTTAAAACGTTTGGCTGATTTATCATGTATTTTTTGTAGGGCTAGGTCCCTTCTCTTCTCAGCCCTAGTGGGCTTGGCTAAAGACTGAGAGCCTGAGGAAGAGGAGGAAGAGGCCTGGGGAAGCTCAGAAGGATTACCAGTAGGCCTAACCTCTTTGGAACCTTTGGTAGTGCCTCTCTTGGGAAAGGAAGCCATAGTCTGAGCAATTACAGAAGACAAGGCTTGAGCCAAAAAATAGGGGAGAGAAGAATTATTTTGTGGAATTCCCAAGAGGATAGGTGACCCTGCTCCTAGGCTCAGGAGCTGCTGCGCCTTAAGAGGCAATCCTGGGCGATACCAAGAGTTCTTGTCCTTAAGTGCAGCGTGGCAGGCCTCACTAACTTAACTTTAAGAAAAACCAAGGCACACTGGTTGGAGGCCACTTCCGTGGAGAATAGGCCCGAGGGAACTCAAAGCGACGACTCCAGGGTCAGGCGGCGGGCTGTAGGCACTAATGGCCGACCCCTTAGGGCAGAACCGAAAGTGCAACTTACTGGGCGTCAGAGCCTTGGCGCCAAAATAACTGCTCCGTTATTTGCAATAGGAGCGACTAAGCCCGGGAGACAAAACAAGTCCCACACCGCGGGAGGTAAATAGCCCTTAATTAGTTGAAAAAAATAAAGCTTGCTCACGGCAGGACCTCCAAGGCCGGAATTAACAAACCGGCCGCGGCTGCAGCACGAAGGGAAAAACCGCAAATGGCTGAGCCGCTAACTTCTCCCCCAACTCAAAGCCCTGTAGGGCTGAGAAAAAAACTGCCGGCAAGCTGAGTAATGGAAAAATCTTACTTGCTATTGAAGAGAGATCGAAGGGAAGGTGTTTTATCGAGAGGAACGAGCATTCACACACATCCGAGGATGCGAACTGAGCGAATTCTGGGGAAGGGGCGGATCCAGCAGTCTTTTTTAATACTAGGCTCAGTTCCAACGGATTGGACAGGAGCAACCCATGTGACTGCTGGACCCACTCCTTCAGTACGGAGAAGTTTGATTTATTTGGAGTTATATTGTGTTGTTTAAGTGTTCCCTTTAATTTTTTTGAGCAGTGTACAATCAATCAAACAATCAATCAATCAATTCATGTTCAGCATTCCAACAACCTTTTACCACAGAACATTGAAATTTGAAGCAACAATTATCTTCAAAGCAATGAATCTGATCAAGACAGTGGACTATTTTATAGCTTTTCGAAATACTTTTCAAATTTGATGTTTTATTCTCATTTCTGTAATATATCCTATACATGTAGTCCTCAATTTAAATCATAACTATATTTCATCTTATGATTCTTTCACAGTAATTGGTAAGCAAACCCAGCAGTTATAAAGCAAACACAGGAGTCATTACATAAATGCTTGCTGGGGTCATTCAGTAAATCTACTGTTTGCTATCGGGCAATTTTTGCCAGAAACCAGAAATAAATACCTGTTTCTGGCAAAAATATCATAAGTTGTGGTCACGTGACCATGGGATATTACAAACAGCAGTAAATACAGGCCAGTTACCAAATGCCCAGAATGCAGACATGTGATTGTGTAGGGGGGAGATCAGAACTTTGGACAGCAGAACCATGCTGTTAGTCTCATTTTTGGATCCATCATAATTTCAAAAGGTTGCTAAGTGACCACCTCAGTATTAGTTGAGGTGATAATATTTTATAGACTAATTGCATATATGGAGAACTCATACCAAATACCACCTCTCAAAATTTCAAGTGTATTTAGCAGTAACACCCCATGGTTACTGCTGAATATCCCGGGAATGTATGCCTCATCTGGCAGATTTCCCCAATCTTAAACTCAACGTCTGGGTTTAAATAATAAATTCCCAGTAATAGCCTCATCTGGAGGAAAGAGCTAACATAAAATAAATCTAGATAAACACCGAGAATGGTTTTATACTTTTTTAGTTATTTGCACATTCTCCTTACTAGCATACAGTATATAGATTAAACATATAGATTAAGCATATCAGGAGATAATGTACTGAAAGAATACATTAGAGAGAAAAGAAAATTCTATTGAAGGTTGCTAGAAAAGTATTCTATGACTTGCTTCTAAGTGAATATTTACTCGATATAGGCCATTTTCCAAGAACTAATTCTAAACCTCCCCTATATGTCAAGCTGGACTTTAGGGATCCGTTAGAAGAATTATTATTATTATTATTATTATTATTATTATTATTATTATTATTATTATTATTATTTATTGGATTTGTATGCTGCCCCTCTCCGCAGACTCGGGGCGGCTAACAACAGTGGTAAAACAACATGAACAATCCAATTAATAAAAACAACTAAAAAACCCTTATTATAAAAAACAAAACATACACACAAACATACCATGCATAACTTGTAATAGCCTAAGGGGAAAGGATAGCTTAACTCCCCCATGAATTGCTGGTATTGTACCATCTTCCCTACCATATAGCAACATACATGTCTGAGCAACATGACTATATTTTTGGTTTGATAGTGGGGTACCCACTAGGGATTCTAGGTGCCCTCAATCTGCCTTTGCTAGAAATGAGGCCTAAGGCAACTCTGGAGTCTTCTTCCGTGTCCAGATCAAACTTTAGACTGCCAAAGTGAAGCCAACTTCGTGGCTTTGTTGTTAGCCAAAACTAAGTCATTGTTGGTAGATGCTTCGGGTAGTAGCCAACACACCAGCAGATGGGCCAGCAGATGGGCCGACTCTGCATGTCTCCACATTCACACATGTTGTTATTTGCTAAAAGCTCCCACAGATGGATGGACAGACAGAGACAGACAGACAGACAGATCCTGTCTGCATAGCATTAATTTTTTCCATACCAACTAGAGCTACTAGCTGAACTAATGGAGAGAAGTATGGAAAAATAAAATGTGTATACATATATAGCATTCCTCTGCTCTCTTTTTACACAGTTCCTCTTGCTGACCATATTCCAAGTTCCTACTTTAAGAACACAGACACACTGCTTTGAGTAAAGGGAGGGTCTAGGTTAGCCTGAAATTTTAAATGTTTGCCTTTATTCTTGTTAAATATGAAATCAATTATCTATATTATAGTATTATAGTTGGCCACTATTGGGGTTTTAAAATAAACATAATCTTGAAAAAAATATAAAATTCATGCACTGCCATTTCAAAAAGCCAAATCTCTACTTAAGAAGAAGCTTGTTAACCTTTTTCTGATAATTTTCTCATGGCTCCCCACTCCATGAAACTCCAGACAGCTTTTAGAAAATAGGCGTTGATTGCTTACCTGAACGCCTCTTCTCGTACGGTGAGCGGGTACAGCAGTCACATGGGTTGCTCATGTCCAATCCGGTGGAACTGAGCCTAGTATTAAAAAAGCTTGCCGGATCCGCCCCTTCCCCAGAATTCGCGAATCCATAGACTAGGCTCAGTTGTGAAGCTCTGTAGTGTTCAACTCTCATTGTTAGAGGAAGAAAGAGATAGAAAGGTAAAGAAGACACATACAAGGGCGGGAAGTGACTGCTGTACCCGCTCACCGTACGAGAAGAGGCGTTCAGGTAAGCAATCAACGCCTATTCTCCGTACTGAAGGAGCGGGTCCAGCAGTCACATGGGACATACCCAATAGATGGTCCCTAGGGTGGGATTAGCTTGCTATCGTGTGAGATAACGGATTGGAGTACCCTTCTGCCGAAGGCAGCGTCCGCTGAAGCGTAAGAATCAATTTTGTAGTGCCTGATGAAGGAATTTGGCGAGGCCCAAGTGGCTGCTTTGCAGACCTCCTCCAACGGGGCTTGAGTCGCCCAAGCGGCCGAGGTGGCTGCGCTCCTGGTGGAATGCGCAGTGATGTTCCTTGGAACTGAGAGGGAGGCCGACTCATAGGCCTTAGATATAGTCCCTCTGATCCAACGGCCTATTACTGTTGAAGACACTTTGGCCCCCATGACTCTGGGATGATAGGCTACAAAAAGTGCTTCTGACCTCCGAAAGGGTCCTGTGCGTTGGATATATATTCTCAGCGCTCTGGTGAGATCCAGGGTGTGCCATCTAATTGCCAAGGGATGGTCTCGTTGGAGGCAGAAGGAAGGTAGGACAATATCCTGAGATCTGTGGAACATGGAACTGACCTTGGGTAAGAAGGTGGGGTCCAGTCGCAAGACTACCTTGTCCTGATGGAATTGACAAAGGTCCTGCCTGATTGAGAGGGCAGCCAGCTCCGAAATGCGTCGGGCAGAGGTAATGGCCACCAGGAAGGCTACCTTAAAGGATAGGTACCTGAGGGACGCCGATTTTAGGGGTTCGTATGGTGCCTGCGTGAGGGAGTGGAGAACCCGTGGCAAGTCCCAGGATGGATACCTGTGGACCTTGGAAGGTCTGAGGTTGGCTATGCCCTTGAGGAATTCCTGAACTTCAGGGAAGGATCGGAGAGGCTGTCTGCGGGGGCCCCCTAGGACAGATGAAATGGCTGCCAGATGACGCCGGAGGGTGCTGGTGGAGAGTCCTTTATGGAAACCTTGCATAAGGAAGGAAATAATTCTGTGTATGGGGATGCACAGAGGGGAGAGACCTTCCTGAAGACACCACTGGTGAAACTTGGACCACGTGTGGTCGTAGATTCGATTGGTCGAGCCCCTTCTGGCCTTTAGAATGACCTCCACTGAATCGGGGTCATGCCCACGCAGTTCTAAATCTCTCCTGATAACAGCCAGGCGGTGAGGTGGAACCACTCCGGGTCTGGATGGAAAGAGGCCCCCTGCCGCAGCATATCCCCCGAAACGGGGAGTCGCCAAGGGTCCTGGACGGACAGCTGTTGGAGATCTGCGAACCAGGGCCGGCGGGGCCAATGAGGGGCGATTAAGATTACTCGGGCCCTCTCGGTGAGGACCTTGTGAATCACGTCCGGGAGGATTGGAATTGGAGGAAATGCATAGAGTAGGCCTGGAGGCCATGGACTCCGGAGGGCATTGATCGCTTCCGCTCCCGGGGATGGAAATCTGGAATAGAAGCGAGGGAGTTGGGCGTTCGCATTGGTCGCGAAGAGATCCAGGACTGGTAGGCCGAATCTGAGGGTGATTTGATGGAACAGGTCTTGATGGAGGTTCCACTCTCCTGGGTCTATCGTTGCTCGGGATAGCCAATCCGCCTGGATGTTGAGACTCCCCGAGATGTGATCGGCTAGGAGCGACTGGAGATGTTTTTCCGCCCAAAGGCCCAGCTTGAGGGCCTCCCTCATGAGAGCCTTGGATCTCGTGCCCCCTTGCCTGCAGATATGGCTTTTTGTGGCAATGTTGTCGGTGAGAATGAGAACGTGCCGGTTGGGGATGCGAGGAGAGAAATGCTTCAGAGCCAGGGAGACGGCTCTTAACTCTAGCCAATTTATTGGCCTGGAAGCTTCCTCCGGGGACCACGTGCCCTGGGCTATCATCCCCTGGGCGTGGGCGCCCCATCCCGATAGACTGGCATCTGTGGTGATGACAAATTGATCCGGGCACCTGAACGGGGATCCTCTGTCCATGGCCGGAGACTTCCACCACTTGAAGGATCTGCGAACACTCAGTGGAATGACGATGCGTCGATTTGAGTTGCTGTGCCCCGATCTCTGAAAAGGCAACAGAAGCCACTGGAGTTCCCTAGCATGAAGGCGAGCCCAGGGAATGATGCCTATGCATGACACCATCTTCCCCAAAAGGGAAGATAGAGTAACTATGGATACTGAAGGATTAGATAAAATGTTAGAAATTAACTCCACAATACTGAGTTTTCTCTCGGGAGAGAGAAAAACCTGGGAAGATTTTGAATCAATAATGGCTCCCAGGTGAGGAATGGAAGTGGAAGGTTGGAGGTGACTTTTTTCAAAGTTAATGGAAAACCCATGGTCCTGAAGGACTGACATGGTGACAGAAAGGTCTGATTTCACTCTCTCTAGGGAGTTCCCATGAATTAAAATATCATCAAGATAACATAAAATGTGGATGGGAGACGCCCGGATATAGGCCGCCAGGGACCCCAAGAGCTTTGTGAAGACCCGAGGGGCCGAGGAAAGGCCAAATGGCATCGCCCTATACTGGAAATGCCTGCCTTGAAAGGAAAAACGTAAAAATTTTCTGTGGCATTTGGCTATAGGAATGTGAAGGTAGGCCTCAGTGAGGTCTAAGGAGACCATGAAATCTCCCGAGTGAATGGCGGCCAAAATAGAAGACAAGGAGTGCATTTTAAACTTCCTATATTTGATGAATAGGTTTAGTTTCTTTAAATCCAAAATGGCTCTCCAACCTCCGGAGGACTTTGGAACCATAAATAGGATGGAGTAAAAACCTAGGCCCTTCTGACCGGAAGGGACCGGCTGAATGGCTCTAATGGACAATAGATGAGAAATGGCCTCCTCCATACGGTTACAATCTGAGGATGACCTGGGCGAAGGGCAGGAAATAAAACGTTTAGGGGGAGGAGAAATAAATTCTAAAAGAAGGCCTGTTTGAACAGTGTCAATGACCCAAGGGTCCTTGGAGGTGAGACGCCAATTTGCAGCGAAATGAGCTAGGCGACCCCCTATGGGAATGGAGGAAAGGTTACCATCTAGGTTTTTTTGAAGCCCTGTTAGAGGCAGCTCCCCTTTGGAAACGAAAACCCCTACCCCTGGAGTTCCTACCTTGGGAACGAAAGCGGGGGGAATACTGACCTGGAGATCTCTGATAGGAAGCCGCTTGATCTTGCTGGCGCCCTGGGCGACGAAAGGACTGCGTTTTAGTAACCTTTTTTGTGGTTGGACCCAAAACCTTCTTCTTGTCTGTGGTCTCCGTGAGGAGAGGGTCCAGAAGATCACCGAAGAGAAGGTCGCGCTTTAAGGGGCCCTGGGATAACTGCCACTTTTGGCGAACTCCCGCTTGCCAAGGGCGAATCCATAGGAGTCTTCTTGCCGTTGTAGAGGCTGCAATAGACTTAGCAGAAAATCTAGTAGATTGTAAGGTGGCATCAGCCACGTACTGGGCAGCTGCAAAGACCTTGTTGAAGTCTTGTTGACCTCTCAAGTCATCTGGAGGAATGTGCTGTTGAAGTTGGCGAAGCCACAGCAGCATGGCTCTGGAGAAGAAGGAGGCTGCTGCAGAACTTTTAATGGCCCAGGAATCAGCGGAGAATCCTCTTTTGAGCATTTGCTCGATGCGCTTGTCCTCTGGACGGAGGACTTCCTCCGCCTCGCCTGGCACAGCCGCTGCCGAGTGAAGAATTTTGACAGGTTCATCTGGTTTGGGAAAAGATAGAAGCTCTTCATAGGAAGAGGAGAGTTTATACAACTTTCTGTCCTTGGTAGAGGGATTAAGGCCAGAGGCTGGAAAATCCCACTGTTTAAGTAAGGCATCTTTAAATAATTTAGGCATAGGGATTACCTCGTTATCCTCCTGTTCCTCTGTGAAGTAAGGTAAATTCTCCTCCGGGGGATCAGTGGAAGTGGAGGCTTGTTTCTCCTGGGCCGCTAATCCCGTAGAAATTCTAGCTTTGAGGAGGAGAGATTTGAATAGTTGAGAAGGGAAAATAGTAATAGGAGGAGGGACCTTTATTTGGGATTCCTCATCCTCTGATAAGCCCTGGAAAGGGTCTTCATCCTCCTCTACATCCTCATATTCATCTTGGGAGGACTCTGAGTCATCCTGAATAGGAGCTCTGACCGCTGGGGAAGAACCCAAGGGACGGGAGGAACGAGAAGGAGGAAGAGGTAAAGGAAGCTCATTGATGGAGGAGAGTTTGGCATCAATGGCTTTGGACAACACAGCAAAAATAGATTGGAACTCAGGAGGTAAACTGGAAATATCAGCAGAAATGGCAGAAGAATTCCTAAAGGCCTGGGAGGATCCTGGCTGGGGGGAATCTTCCATAATATCTGGTTCCTCTGGACCTATGCCCCATAGGTTAGGTTGGGGTCTGTCTAGGTTTGGCTCATCCAGAGCTAACACAGGGACCCCAGAAGGAGGCAGACTAGAGGCCTCTGGTGGGTCTTGACTACTGATTACTTGGGCCTGCACTTTCAAACGTTTTGCTGATTTATCATGAATCTTTTGTAGGGCTAGGTCCCTTCTCTTCTCGGCCCTGGTGACCTTGGTCGAGGGGCGGGCCCCTGGAGAAGAGGAGGAAGAGGCCTGGGGGATACTAGTAATCTCATCGCCTGTAGGCCTGGCCTCTCTGGGACCTTTAGTTGTGCCTCTCTTGGGAAAAGTAGCCATAGTCTGACAATTAACAGAAGACAAGGCTGAGCCAATAACTAAATTATAAGGAGAAGATTTCAAGGACTTCCCAAGAGGAATGGATCCTGCTTCGAGGCCTCGAAGCTGCTGAAACGTGAGGACAATCTGGGCAAACCCAGAGTTCGTGCCCCCAAATCCAGCGGGGCCAGCCTCCCTAAACTTTGCAATTAAGTAAAACCAAGGCACTCTGGTTGGAGGCTAGGCCGGTGGAGAATTTAGCCTGGGACCCCCAAGGCCCGCTCCCGGATCCACGCGGTGGACTGAGGCCTACGCGGCTGGCAGAAGGCCAACACGAGAGGCCTAGATATTTTAAGAAAGGGCGCGAAGGCCTTCGCGCCAAAAAATCGCTTCGTAGAATTTGTTAAGGGAAAAGCGATCGACTAAGTCCAGGAGACTAGAGGCGTCCCACTCCGCAGGAGGTATTTTATAAGCCCTTAAATATATTTTTATACAATAAATAGCAATAATCCAATGATAAATACTTGCACCAGGACCTCCAGGCCAAGGGATTAGAAGAATCCACAAGCGGCCGCAGGAATCGTAACCGGCAAAACCGCCGGGGGAAAACGAAACCGCAACTTCTCCCAAGTAAAAAAGCCTAGCCGCCTTTTACTTTTTTTCCTTTTTAAAACGGCTGGCGCAAATAGTGCAAGTAATAAAATAAAGACAATAAATCTTACTACTTTTTTGAAGGAAAGATCGAAGGGAAGGTGTTAGAATGTTGAACGAGCTATCACATACAACCGCAGGATATGCGAACTGAGCGAATTCTGGGGAAGGGGCGGATCCGGCAAGCTTTTTTAATACTAGGCTCAGTTCCACCGGATTGGACATGAGCAACCCATGTGACTGCTGGACCCGCTCCTTCAGTACGGAGAATTTGCAAAAGGACAAGCAGAACTGTAGAGTCAGAACTGTGTCACAAGTTCAGAAAGAAAGACACTGGCTATGCAAGAAAGGGAATTGTTATAGTGATGTTTTAATTCAAAATGAAACTTCACTAACACCTGTAAATATTTATTACCTATATAGAAAAAAGGACTGCAGTTAGCTACACGATAAGCTATTGAATTCCTACGGTGCAATTTAAAGTATAAAATGATGGTCAACTAGTCCTAAACACCCAAAAGGTGCAAAAAAGGGCAATAAGTATGATCAAAGTAATGGAGCACCTCTCTTATGACACCAGGTTGCAACGCCTTGGTCTCTTCAGCCTTGAAAGACGGTGTTTAAGGGGTGACTTGATCAAAGTGTATAAAATCATGTATGTGATATAAAAGGTGGATAGAGAAAAAATATTTTCTCTATCACACAATACTAGGACAAGGGGGCATTCCCTAAAGCTCGTAGGTAAGAAAGTGAGAACAAATCAAGGGAAATATTTCTTCACCCAGAGGGTCGTTGGTTTATGGAATTCACTTCCAGAAGAGGTTGTGACAGCTGTCAGTCTTGATAGCTTCAAGGCAGGATTAGACAGATTCATAGATGCCAGGTGTATCGGTGGTTATTGAAACAGATGTCCATGTGCCGCCTCTATGTTGGTTGAGGCAGGCAGGATTCCCTTGAGTACCATTTGTTGGGGGTCAGGAGAAAGGGAGGGTCTTGCCTTCTCTTTCTGCTCAAGATCCCCATGGACAATTGGTGGGACACTGTGTGACACAGAATGCTGGACTCGATGGTCTTTGGCCTGATTCAGCATTGCTCTTCTTATGTTCTTATGTTCTTATGATCAGTTGATTTTTGTAGCAGGTGCCATCTCCATATGTAACCCTAAATATTTTTATACAGAAGAACTGTTTATCGGAAGAGCCACAACCATGCCTCTCAGAGAGAGGCTGTTGTATAAATCATCTGAAATTTATGCATTTGATGTGTGATATAGGATCATCAGAAATGAGGAAGTAATTATTTTACACGATCATAAAAAAATCAACTGTTTACCAGTGTTTGAAGATCATCCATTAACTTCTGAACTATAATTTTTAAATCTTAAGTCATAATAATTCAAGGTCTCAATATAAACATTAGGTAGATCTAATGAAATCAAGGTACAAATTAATGACAAATATCTTAGTTTTTTTCATCCATTGTTAATTAATAGCTTCAAACTTATATCTTTTTCTTTTCAGATCTAGCACAGATTTAATCAACAACTAAATCATATGTTATATGATACAATTAAATCAACATATAGTGTTTGGCATTTATTTAAGACAAGATTCTATTCCAACATCTTTCAAGTTGTACATTTTGATGATTGTTTGCAATTAGAAAATAAATATCAAATTGTATGTACTGTATCCAGACTAATAACATAGGTGCCCAATAATTTGAATAAATAATATAGTAATGGTACGAATGCGAAACTTTAAATATACATTATTTAAATTGTCAGGAGTGCGTGTGTAAATTTTGTGTTTTTTCAAACAGATAGTGTAGCGGCAGCAGTGTTTCGAAATGGTGTCTCTAAGTGATGTACATTACAAGCAGCGTTTTGTCATTGAATTTCTCACTGCAGAGAAAGAAACTGTTGGGAACATTCACAAATGTTTGTTTACAGTTTATAGAGAATCTGCAGTCGACAGAAGTACGGTTAATCTGCAGAGAGGAGCGGCATACAAATCTAATAAATAATAAAATAAAATAAAATAAAATAGATAGATAGATAGATAGATAGATAGATAGATAGATAGATAGATAGATAGATAGATAGAAAGTCGCTGGGCACAGAACGTGAGGTCATTAGAGGGGATTCGCACAGTGCAGAAATGGCTTTGTGACCAGAAAAAGGAATGGTACCAACAGGGTATACACGCCCTTGTGTCTCGCTGGAGAAAGACCATAGAATGGGATGAAGATTACATGGAAAAATAGGGAGTGTAGAAGAAACACCATTCTTTCTTGTGTGTAAGTTTCATTGTGTTCAATAAATAATTGTTGAAGAACAAAATGTGGTGCATTACTTTCTGGGCGACCCTTATATTTAGGTATAAAACAGCCACAACTATTTTTTTGTGTGTGAAGTACTGACTTGCTGTGATCACCATATAACCAAACCATCAGCAATCTGCTGCAAAACATATTGAACCAAGAAAAGAACTTCTAGCACCGATCATGGAGTCCCAGCAAGGCTTCTTCCTTTTAATCATGTAACAAAAAGAATGCAAAGTTCCTACAGTGTTCATTCATTCTTTTACAGACCTTTTTTTCAGTTAGCAAGAAATCACAGCTGTGCTTGTGAGAAGTAATATAAAGGCAATTCAGAATAGGAAATAAAGCTGAGCACACCTGGGATTGATCGGACACAAACACCATTTAGAGAACAGATGTGAAGGGGAGGGGCAACTTACCTACTCTTTTAAACAAGAATGGATGTATTCATGAGTGAAATAGCCTTACATTCTTGTTTGAAATGTTTACTGGATTAAAACTTGTGCTAACCATTATGTGGATTGTTCAATGCTGACTTAGTTTTTTGGGGGGGTTACAGCACTTGAGCCACTACTTAAGCCACTATTAAGTAGAAATTTATAGAACAGAAAGGGTTAAGTTTACAGTGAAAAAATACATTTCATAATTTTATTTTATGGACATGCTTTCCTGGGACCTGGATATTTTAAAGAAATCTCTATCATAAGTGCTTAAGAAGGTAATTTTTAAAACAGATTTGTTTTAAAGAACTGAACATTCTTGAAAACTTCTTTCACACTATGTTTCATATACGGTAATCAGTAATCAACAATAGAACAGTAGTATTTAATCCAAGATCATAGTATAAAATGCTATAATTTGTGCCTTACATGAATAGTACAGTTGTAAAATTCTAGGCATTCACCAGATAGTGAATAAAACATTTTCTGTATTTGTTAACTGTACAGTATTTTAAAAAAAGAAATGTGGAGAAAATATATAAAATAATTACGAAGTTGTTGTACCAAAAGAAATAAAAATGAAATATAATAGACTAACAAATTGACAGAAAAACAGATAAATAAATGGATTATTTTTAAAACAAATCTTAGCACTTTTCCATCTCTACTTTCAAAGAATACACATGTACAACATGAAATTATGGAGACAATTATTATTTCCTGCCTTCCATACCAGGAATGGATTGTTCTCAGCTTGGATCGGTTCTTTAGAAATTTCCCCATGCCCACCAAACCGGGAGTAATTGCCAGTTGGCCACACCCCAGAACCAGTTATTTCAGTTCCATAGGTACCGCCTTTTTGGTTTGGGCTTCTGCAGGTGCACAGAATCTGTTTTTGCATATGTGCATGCACAGAAGCTTGGTTTTCAGCATTGTGCATGTGTGCACGCTTGTGCGGCATGGCTGCGCAGTGCGCAATGCACATGCGCTCACACAGCGTAGGAGGAAGTGAACCAGCAGCAAGATACGTTAGAACCCATCCCTTTTCCATATATTACTACATATTTTATTCCAGAAAATACAAGTAATATGATTCTGTGAAGTTTTAGCATGTAAATACGATTAAGCGTTTTATTTCCACAGGCACAAAGCTATTTAGCCTACAATTTTTGTAAGGAAAAAAAATTGAACAATGCAAACTACAATGTAATTTGAACATAAAAATTCATCAGTGTTACATTTTTTTACAGCTTTATTAGTACAAAAGGAACAGAGGGAAGAGTATGTAACTCAACACAGACAAAATTAGACATAAACTAAACAAGTTACCATTTATAGCCTACAAAGAATTATTCTCCTTTATTATTTTTGCAAACATAAAAATAAATTACATCCTCCAGTACCACTGATATGATCTTCATTGATTAACATATGTTTTGTTTCTGCAATCATTCACACTTCTATGTTCAAAGAAAATTTTTCCATGCCACATCACAGAGTACAGTATGCTTTTTTGGTGGCATTTCTGCCAAGTTTAACTGTTATAAAGCCTTATGCTGCGTTAGCACTTGCCAAGGACAGCTTCTGTAGCTTCCGATAGCTAGGGCCTCACAATGTTTAAAGTTTACAATCCAGATTATTCTTGCCTATTAAATATTAATTACAGTGGTACCTCGGTACTCGAACGCTTCCTTTCTCGTACATTTCGGATAACGAACAAAATTTTCGGCAAAAATTTGCTTCGGTATCTGAACAAAAATTCAGATACCGAACAGCCAGAGAAAATTTTGTTCATTATCCAAAATGTAATCCCGGCAGCTTCAGGGGGCTGAGGAGCTCTCTAAGAGCTCCAAGCTGCAGGAAAGGTGGGGGCTGCTGCAATCTTGGCAGCTTCTGGGGGCTCCTTTCCTCATTGCTTCCTTTTATTACCTGTAAGCAGCTTCAAAAACGTTCTCCTTCCCTGTGGCTGCAACAGCGGCGATTTCCCTTCCAGTAGCAAGAGCGCCGGGAACGTCACGTGATGAAGGGAAGCTGCTGGAGCCAAAGCAGCTTCCCTTCATTACGTGACGTTCCCGGCGCTCTTGCTACTGGAAGGGAAATCACCGCTGTTGCAGCCACAGGGAAGGAGAAAGTTTTTGAAGCTGCTTACAGGTAATAAAAGGAAGCAATGAGGAAAAGAGCCCCCCAAAGCTGCCGGGATTGCAGCAGCCCCCACCTTTCCTGCAGCTTGGAGTAGCGAATTTATTTATCCCATTGGAAATAAAGAAAATAGATTTAATTGGTTCCCAGCAAGTTAACAGGGGCTGGGAACCAATTAAATCCATTTCCATTATTTCCTATGGGATAAATAAATTCGGTACTCGACCAAATCGGTTCTCGACCACACTTCTGGAACGAATTGTGGTCGAGTACCGAGGTACCACTGTACTTGCAATTCAGATTATCTTCATCTATTAAATAGTAAATAATTACTTTTGTTATTATATAACTACTGATGTTGATGTTGTTGTTGTTTTGTTGTTGTTATTATTGTTGTTGTTGTTGTTGTTGTTATTATTATTTGGATGCTATTTTGGGGCTACTATGAAGCCACCGTTCTTTAAGGATATAGCAATCTAAGAAAGCTTAACTATGAGATAACACAGTAAAATTCAAACCATATTAACCAAATTAGAGGAAACATTAAATTAATTGAGTCCTTAAGTCACTTAATATATAATATGTCCTCTTCATTCATGGATCAATTTGCCAATTTGTAATTGCTTACAGGTTTACAATCCTAATGGTAAATTGAGCTAGTCATTTAGTATCTCCCACATAAGAAAGCAGTAAGTACAAAGTACAACCTTAGCCATAAGTCAGATCTACCACTATATTATGTCACTTCTATATGTGGGTATCTTTAGATGTAACTCAGTAAGTAGTAAACAGAATAACAGAGTTTGAGGGAACTTGGAGATCTCCTAGTTCAGGGGTAGGCAAAGCTGGCTCTTCTATGACATGTGGACTTCAACTCCCAGAATTCCTGAGCTAGCATGATTGGATCAGGAATTAAAGGAGTTGAAGTCCACAAGTCATGGAAGAGCCAACATTCCCTACCCCTGTCCTAGTCCAACGCCTTCTCGGGCAGAAAACCCTATACCAGGGATGGCAAACCTTTTTTGGTTTGCATGTCAAAAGGGTGTGTGGGAGTCGGCTAGCATGTATGCTCGGGCCCACACCTCTTCCCTCCCCCACACATGCACACACACCCCACATTGCCCACCTGTGCATGCGCACAGGCCTTACTGGGGTGTGGTACGTGAAAAAAATGCCCAAATGGGCAAACATAATCTCTCAGCTAAGGAGACCTTTGCACAGGTCCGCCTGGTGCACCAGTTGCAGCCCTATTTGGATAGAGTCTCTTCTCACAGTCACTCATGCCCTTGCCACCTCACCGCTGCAATGTGCTAGCCTTAAAGAATATTTGGAGACTTCAATTAGTCCAGAACGCAACCACATGAGCTGTTGTGTGTATGCCCAGGTACACCCACATAACTCCAACATTCTGCAAGCTGCACTGGCTACCAATTGGTCTCTGGATGCAATTTAAGGTGTTGGTTATCACCTATAAAGTCCTACATGGCATGGGACCAGATTATTTATGGGACAGTCTTCTGCCTCATACTTCCCAGAGGCCGATTAGAGCCACAGGGTTGGCCTTCCCAGAGTCCCATTGGCCAAACAGTGCTGACTGGTGGGGCTGTGGGGGTGGGCCTTCTTTAGGAAGCCCCAGCTCTCTGGAACCAGCTATCCCAGGAGATCTGCACTGCCCCCACCCTCCTGGCCTTCCAGAAAGCCTTAAAAACATGGCTTTGCCAGAAGGCCTAGGGCTGTTGAGTTACAGTAGTCTGTTCTGGCCCAGAACGTGATGACTGTTTTTGTATTTATTTTAATTGTTATATATTCTTGTTATTATTGTACATAGCCCAGAGTCCATCAGGAGTTGGACGGCTTATAAATCCAATAAAACCTAAACACAAAGCCTAAACCAGAGGGTTGGGAAAATGCAGTTCCTGTTTGTTATTGTGTTGGGGTTTTTTTCACTCCGGGGGATTCGGGAAGCTTCCTAAATCTCCAGAATGCAAAAAACAACAGGCAAACTGGAAGTTCAGAAAATGCACTTCTGGTTTGCCCATTGTGCTGGTTTTTGCACTCCGGGGCTTCAGAAAGCTTCCCTGAAATCTCAGGAGTGCAAAAACCAGCACAACAGCAAACTGGAAGTCTGTTTTTTCCAAATTCCCAGTTTGTCTGTTGGGTGATTTTTTTTTTTGCCTCCGGGCTTCAGAGAAGCTTCCCTGAAGCATCCCAAGGGCAAAATGTCCTTTCTAAGGCCAAAAATCAGCTGCCCAGTGCACACATGTGCTGTAGCTGACACAGGGCACATCTGCCATAGGTTCAACATCATGGTTCTATACCATGTCAGACAAATTGATGTCCAATCTCAAAAACGTGCAGTGTTAGAGCATCCACAACTTCTTGAGGCAAGTCATTTACACTGATTAATTATTCTGTCAGGAAATGTTCTCATAGCTCTAGATTGCTTCTCTCCCTGATTATTTTGTAAATTGGCAACTCCTTGATAAGTTGTATGTTGTCAATAAAAAGAGCATCTACAAAATTTCAAAGAAATAGATCAAATAATATTAATCCCAAACTATGATGTCTTTGTGTACAATGTAATTATGGCTGCACATGGACTACATTTTAAACCTTTCAATGGACTGATTCCCTGCATCAAATGTTCCTTTGTATGTTTAAGAACAGCTATGGCTGTAAAGATGAGTAAGGGATCATAACACAAAACAGTTATACAACTGGAGCTGACCAAGTGATTGGTCTGATGTTATTGTTGCAATAGATTAGGTTAATGTTGTCTTTTTATATATTGTGGATTTTTAATGTTGTAAGTCTATGAGAGTCATCTTTCTCTGCGAAGTGAGGGTGGGTAGAAGCTATGAGAATTGTTGCTAATTTTCTACTTCATATGTAGGCTGGCCCCTTAGCAGGCTTCCAAAGAAAAAGGTTTTCACACTTAGCAATAGTTGATACAGTATTGTTAACAATATGGACAATTTTTGAAGGAGTGAAATAGCAACGAGGAAAGGTAGGAAATGTTATTTTTTAAAGCAAAACCAATCCTAAGCAAAATATGTAAAACATTAAAACTATTTTCTGCTTGTTGAGTTTTATTAGGAAAATTATTACTTTAAAGCAGAAACTCACTGTGAAAATTGCCAAGATATTCCTAACATCATAAGTTTACTAACTATATTACATTTTAACTTTTAACAAAGCACTTTTTAATCTGCATATTGACAGCTGAACACCACTTATTTCTTAAATAAAACTTTCTATCCTTCTGTAATACTAGCACTTATAAGTTGGCACCAGAAAATTGTCGTGCTACAATTGACCAAATGAGATTTATATTAAAAGGCTCTTCACAATTAATATTGTATCTTTAAAGCATCTATAAATTCTCAAAGAGGTGAAGGGAATTTGCTTAAGTGGTCATTCAGGCCAGATGTACTTTTTCCAATGAAGAAATAGGAAATGCTAAAGCTTGACAGATAATTATTTTTAAATGTATTCATATTTAAACCATATGCCTGCCTAACTTGTAATTGTAACTCTGGCAAGGTGGCATAGGGTTAATAAGCACAATTTATTTAAAAGACTATATATTCTATATATAACTTCCTGCCACACTGCTAACAATATGTTCTTAATGTGAATTCATTGGACATAGTCATTTAAAGTGCAAAGGTCCATGAGGTCAAGTCCAAAACCTATGGAGATTGCACCCAATAAAATAACATCTATTTAAAGGTAAAAGTAACAGTTTCCTACCCAGTTATTTCCAGTTCTAGGGGATGGTGTTCATCTCAATTTCTTAGCCAAGGGAGCAAGCATTGTCCGAAGATATTTCCACATGACTACAGTATATGGCAAGGCCTTTCCACCGAAATATCTTTTATCTAATCGCATTTGCATGCTTTCAAATCGCTAGGTGGGCAAGGAGCTGGAACAAGTATGGGAGCTCACTCTGTCATGTAACACTTGGATGTTGAACCTTGTCAGCTTTCTGTCTGACATGCTCAGCATCTTTTAACCGCTGAGCCACTGTGCCCCCATAATATGTTTGTTGGTGGTGGTGGTGGTTTCAAAATCATGTCCGACCCATCGCGACTCTATGGTCAACATTCCTCCTGGCCTTCCTATCCTCTACCATCGTCTGGAGTCCATTCAAGCTCACACCAACTTCTTTGGTGACTCCATCCAACCACCTCATTCTCTGCTGTCCCCTTCTTCTTTTGCCTTCAATCTTTCCCAGCCTTGGGCTATTCTCCAGTGAGTGTAAAGAGATCCAGTATCTGTTTACATATGGCCAAAGAGTAACAAATAGAATGAAATGCTTATCCTTGGCTTCTTGTAACGATTATTGTATATGTCTGCACTATGAGTATATTTTATTTATGCATTTATTTATTTATAAATAAATATTAGATTTATTAATTTTATTATTAGATTATTAGATTTCTGGATTTGTGTTCTTTCTCCAATGAGATCAGGCTTATTTTCAAGGTGTGTCTTTGGTGGGCTTTCTTCCATTTGCCTGAAGTGTTCCGTTTTCAAAGAGGTATTCTGATGGACAGAAGCCCTTATCCCTTTTACATAATTTTCCTTCTGATCATTTGTTGGGTTGGGAAGACTAAAGAAAGTAATACATCTTTATCAAATGGCACTTGTTGCCCTCTGGAGCGCAGTTTCCCCTGAAATCCAGACGGTCCCCACTTTGCTGTTATTGAAAGAGGTGAGGATCTAGCTTCCTAACCTTTGATGGGGAAAAGTAAGACCATTGCTTCATTCCATCTGCACTTGGTATTTTTGAAGTTATAGTAATATTTTTATTGTTGTGAGCCATCTATTGTAAGCCGCCTACCGTCATTGGAGTCAAATGGCATATAACTTTTATTATCACTATAATCATTATATATGTGCAATAATTATGCTTATGTTTTAAATTTTCTACAGCTCCTGGTGATTGTTAATAGAAGGACAAAATTACCCCAATGGAATAAGTTTTTTTCTAGACTCCCTAGCTTTTTAAAATCAATTGCAATAGCAGATTGAGGCTGGTATTCCTAAATACAGTACATAGTCTTTGAAGGAACAGGGGTCCTTTCAATTCTGAATATCTCTTATCAAGTTCTGATTTCCATCTGCAAAATCCTAAATCAGAGATGAGCAGCTTGAAGTTCTACAGCATACTATATGTCTCCACCGAAACCTTGGATTTAATCTATAAATACTCTCTAAGCTGTAAAGTGGGAAGAATAAATTATTAAATACATGGGAAGTAATTGTGTTAATTATGCTAAATTAAATTACATTTAGCTTAAATGAACTGAAATTGTACTACTCAACTTTTTGGAATGTAGGCTATGATTTGACATCAGAACAACAGAGTTGGGAGAGACCTTGGAGGTCTTCTAGCCCAACCCCCTGCATAGGTAGGAAACCCAACACCATTTCAGACAGATGTTTATCCAACATCTTTTAAAACACTTAACATCTACCACTCATAGTATTAGAGCGGACCTATAGCTATAGCTTTTTTCCATCTAAAAATATAACAGGTTAAATTGAATCAACGCTATCATCACAGTACAAATCTTGTGAGTCATTTGTAAGAGATGGGTAGCTATATCAATTTTATGTATGTACGTACATATGTATTTATATATGAATTAATCAATTAATGTTACTGATGTTATCACAATAATGAAAGATGGGGATTTTCTTCAAGTTAAAACCAAAGGTGATTACATGCTATTAGGTCTTCCAAAGGTACATCCTTCATTGCCACTGTCCATCCACCTTGCTTCCAGTTCTTCAGCTATCTTCCTACCTTTCCAGTTGATTGCAGTCGGTGTTAGTGGGGGGTCAGAGGTCAGCTCCTACACCCCTCCTCTGTGGAGTGCCTCAGGGGTCTGTCCTCTCCCCCCTACTGTTTAATGTCTACATGAAACCGCTAGGTGAGATCATCTGTCAACACAGGGTGAATTACCATTATTGTCACCTATAAAGTCCTACATGGCTTAGGACCGAGTTACTTACAGGACCATCTCATGTCTCATGTATTCCAGCAACTGGTCAGGGACCACAGAGTTGGCTTCTCCACAATCCACTCTGCCAAGCAATGCTGTCTGACGGGCCCTAGGGGAAGGGCCTTCCCTGTGGCAGCTCCAACCATTTGGAACCAACTCCTCCTGGAGATTCATACTACCCCCTCTCTCCTGACCTTCCGGAAGGCTTTAAAAAATCACCTTTGCCAGCAGGCCTGGAGCTGTTGAGCATGAACAATCTGCTCTGGCCGATACCATAATTAAGATTGGATGAATGTGGTTGTATGGTTTTTTTAATACTGGGGTTTTTAGATTAATTTGATAATTGATGAAGTAGAAGACTTCCAGCACAATTTCAAACAGATGTCTATCCAAAGGAGATTTCAGCAGATAATTCTGGAAAAAAATTAATTATTCTGGAAGGATTTATTTCCAACTGGGAATAATTAGCTAGGATGAATTTAAGGAACTGTATCAGGAACAACATCTTAATTAACTAATTAATGGAATTATTGCAACAGATTTTAATAGGGTTTATATTATTGTTATTATTGTGATTTAATCGTACTGTTTTTGTTATTTTATTGTTGTAAGCCGCCCTGAGTGGGCAGCATATAAATTAAATTAAATTAAATTAAATTAAATTAATTTAATTAATTAATTAATTTCTAAAAAATGGGTTACTATAAAAGCTTTCCGCATATTATTATGTCTGAAAGGATAGATAGTCATATTTGAGGAGTTTCTTTAATTTAAAATACTGCATTAAATAAATTAGTGGATTCTCTCACTAATTTCTTTCTCCCAATCAACTCAACTCTGACTTCTGGAGATTACAGCATCAAGTCCCTGCAGTTTTCTTAATAATACTTGCAGAAGTGGCTTTGCCATCATCTTATTCCTAAATCTGAGAAAATGATTGGCTCAAAATCATCAGGTGGTTTCAATGTGTAAAAGCAGGACCAAAACCCATAGCCTTCCAGCTTCTATTTCAATTTTAAACTCTCAACCATAGAAACATAGAAGACTGATGGCAGAAAAAGACCTCATGGTCCATCTAGTCTGCCCTTATACTATTTCCTGTGTTTTATCTTAGGATGGATATATGTTTATCCCAGGCATGTTTAAATTCAGTTACTGTGGATTTACCAACCACGTCTGCTGGAAGTTTGTTCCAAGGATCTACTACTCTTTCAGTGAAATAATATTTCCTCACGTTGCTTTTGATCTTTCCCCCAACTAACTTCAGATTGTGTCCCCTTGTTCTTGTGTTCACTTTCCTATTAAAAACACTTCCCTCCTGAACCTTATTTAACCCTTTAACATATTTAAATGTCCCCCCTTTTCCTTCTGTCCTCCAGACTATACAGATTGAGTTCATTAAGTCTTTCCTGATACGTTTTATGCTTAAGACCTTCCACCATTCTTGTAGCCAGTCTTTGGACCCGTTCAATTCTGTCAATATCTTTTTGTAGGTGAGGTCTCCAGAACTGAACACAGTATTCCAAATGTGGTCTCACCAGCGCTTTATATAAGGGGATCACAATCTCCATCTTCCTGCTTGTTATACCTCTAGCTATGCAGCCAACCATCCTACTTGCTTTTACTACTGCCCGACCACACTGCTCACCCATTTTGAGACTGTCAGAAATCACTATCCCTAAATCCTTCTCTTCTGAAGTTTTTGCTAACACAGAACTGCCAATGCAATACTCAGATTGAGGATTCCTTTTCCCCAAGTGCATTATTTTACATTTGGAAACATTAAATAGGCGTTGATTGCTTACCTGAACGCCTCTTCTCGTACGGTGAGCGGGTACAGCAGTCACATGGGTTGCTCATGTCCAATCCGGTGGAACTGAGCCTAGTGTTAAAAAAGCTTGCCGGATCCGCCCCTTCCCCAGAATTCGCGAATCCATAGACTAGGCTCAGCTGTGAAGCTCTGTAGTGTTCAACTCTTATTGTTAGAGGAAAAAAGGGATTATAGGAAGGTAAGGAAGACACATACAAGGGCGGGAAGTGACTGCTGTACCCGCTCACCGTACGAGAAGAGGCGTTCAGGTAAGCAATCAACGCCTATTCTCCGTACTGAAGGAGCGGGTCCAGCAGTCACATGGGACATACCCAATAGATGGTCCCTAGGGTGGGATTAGATTGCTATCGTGTGAGATAACGGATTGGAGTACCCTTCTGCCGAAGGCAGCGTCCGCTGAAGCGTAAGCATCAATCTTGTAGTGCCTGATGAAGGAATTTGGCGAGGCCCAAGTGGCTGCTTTGCAGACCTCCTCCAACGGGGCTTGAGTCGCCCAAGCGGCCGAGGTGGCTGCGCTTCTGGTGGAATGCGCTGTGATGTTCCTTGGAACTGAGAGGGAGGCCGATTCATAGGCCTTAGATATAGTCCCTCTGATCCAACGGCCTATTACTGTTGAAGACACTTTGGTCCCCATGACTCTGGGGTGATAGGCTATAAACAGTGCTTCTGACCTCCGAAAGGGTCCTGTGCGTTGGATATAGATTCTCAGCGCTCTAATAAGATCCAGAGTGTGCCATCTAATTGCCAAGGGATGGTCTCGTTGGAGGCAGAAGGAAGGTAGGACAATATCCTGAGTTCTGTGGAACATGGAACTGACCTTGGGTAAGAAGGTAGGGTCCAGTCGCAAGACTACCTTGTCCTGATGGAACTGACAAAGGTCCTGCCTGATTGAGAGGGCAGCCAGCTCCGAAATGCGTCGAGCAGAGGTAATAGCCACCAGGAATGCTACCTTAAAGGATAAGTACCTTAGGGACGCTGATTTTAGGGGTTCGTATGGTGCCTGCGTGAGGGAATGGAGAACCCGAGGCAAATCCCAAGATGGATACCTGTGGACCTTGGAAGGTCTGAGGTTGGCTATGCCCTTGAGAAATTCCTGAACCTCTGGAAAGGATCGGAGAGGCTGTCTGCGGGGGCCCCCTAGGACAGATGAAATGGCTGCCAGATGACGCCGGAGGGTGCTGGTAGAAAGTCCTTTATGGAAGCCTTGCATAAGGAAGGAGATGATTCTGTGTATGGGAATGCACAGAGGGGAGAGGCCTTCCTGTAGGCACCACTGGTGAAACTTGGACCACGTGTGGTCGTAGATTCGATTGGTCGAACTCCTTCTGGCCCTTAAAATGACCTCCGCTGTATCGGGGTCATGACCAAGCAGTTCTAAGTCTCTCCTGATAACAGCCAGGCGGTGAGGTGGAACCACTCCGGGTCTGGATGGAATGAGGCCCCCTGCCGCAGCATATCCCCCGAAACGGGGAGTCGCCAGGGGTCCTGAACGGACAGCTGTTGGAGATCCGCGAACCAGGGTCGACGGGGCCAATGAGGGGCGATTAAGATCAATCGGGCCCTCTCGGTGAGGACCTTGTGAATCACGTCCGGGAGAATTGGAATTGGAGGAAAGGCGTAAAGTAGGCCTGGCGGCCATGGGCTCCGGAGGGCATTGATTGCTTCCGCTCCCGGGGATGGAAATCTGGAAAAGAAGCGAGGGAGTTGGGCGTTCGCATTGGTCGCGAAGAGATCCAGAATAGGTAGGCCGAATCTGAGGCAGATCTGATGGAACAGGTCCTGATGGAGGTTCCACTCTCCTGGGTCTATGCTCGAGATAGCCAATCCGCCTGGACGTTGAGGCTCCCCGAGATGTGGTCGGCTAGGAGCGACCGAAGATGTTTTTCCGCCCAAAGGCCTAACTTGAGGGCCTCCCTCATGAGAGCCTTGGATCTCGTGCCCCCCTGTCTGCAGATATGGCTTTTTGTGGCAATGTTGTCGGTGAGAATGAGAACGTGCCGGTTGGGAATGCGAGGAGAGAAATGTTTCAGAGCCAGAGAAACGGCTCTTAATTCTAGCCAATTGATTGGCCTGGAAGCTTCCTCCGGGGACCACGTGCCCTGGGCTATCATCCCCTGGGCGTGGGCGCCCCATCCCGATAGACTGGCATCTGTGGTGATGACAAATTGATCCGGGCACCTGAACGGGGATCCTTTGTCCATGGCCGGAGACTTCCACCACTTGAAGGATCTGCGAACACTTGGTGGAATGACAATGCGACGATTTGAGTTGCTGTGCCCCGATCTCTGAAAGGGTAATAGGAGCCACTGAAGTTCCCTAGCATGAAGGCGAGCCCAGGGAATGATGCCTATGCATGACACCATCTTCCCCAAAAGGGAAGACAGAGTTACTATGGATACTGAAGGTTTGGATAAAATGTTGGAAATTAACTCCCCTATA